>NC_080573.1:74537500-75162500 GCF_029962835.1 Magnolia sinica
CATGATTTATGCCCATACGCATCATGTGTATGCTTGATATGAGAAATGTTTGATCATAGCATATGCTATTGGGCAGACTATTTACGGGACTCCTTATGAGACGGAGTGCCCACATTATCGCGCCGTATGCGCATGATTGCTGCATGACTAGATAGTGTGACTCATGCATATCATGTATATGTGACTTAATCATTGTATGCCCTAGCGACATCAGGGTCATAGCCTCCACAAACACATCGTGGATGGCCAGATGGGACACCAAAAATGCTTGGTTCTAGCACTGTGGGCATGTAGGATGTCATTGAGTGAAAATTCCAGAACCTCCTTGGTATCATGAGATGCTCCAATGCCTAGACCGAGTGGAATATGAGCACCAGTGCCTATACCATGAGGCCGTGTCTTCCATTTTGTCGTGGTCGGTTGGAAGGGGGTGTCGCCTTATCCGCCCGAGTGAGGGGGCTGTAAGCTAGGCTGAGTATGACTAGCTCGGAAATGGGTTCGCTATCGATGAGCCGAGTAGGTATTGGCAGACTGCTGGCTAGGTGGATGGTGAGGTCTCTTCCACTCACTGGGTTGTGCAGCTAGGGAGGAGGCAGTCGGTGTGGAGTGTAATAGACCCTGGTGATTTCCCCCAGAGAGCAACTGTGCTGATATGTCGACTTATTGAGCAGGAATTGCATATCCATTCATTCATTCATTCACTATCCACTCGGGCTGGTGTTGCATAACTATTTATTACGTGTACCTTTACATTGTCAGGATTTCGGTTAGGCGCGCTACTAACCTTAGATCAGGAGTTTACCACATTGAGTCAGACTATTCAAATTTAGGTATGGGACTAGTTTAGATAGAAGTCCCTTGTGGTGGACCCCGTAGCTTGCGATACTACGTATTATCATCCCGACTTCACATTCCTACATAGTTATTTCATTTGCACCACATATTGCATTGCATCCTCAGCATCTGTTATTGTTTCATTATGTTTTGCATCGCATAGCCTTGGTACGGCTAATAGTACTCATGGACTTACCAGTATATTCTGCTTACTCTGATGTCGTATGATTCATGACCTTGTCAGTATTTCCGCTTATTCCGATGATGTATGATTTATGGACTTTATGGTATACTTGGCACTTATCTTGTGCACACACTTTCACCACCCTCTACGCTTTCTATAAGCTTATGCACGATAGATGTGTGCAGGTGATGTTAGGTTGTAGCAGCGTGGATCTTGGAGCATGTAGTTGACTTATGGAGCTTGGATTTGTCATATGTATTTCTCTTTCAGCATTGTATCCAAATGTTTATATTAGTGGATATGTGATGATGATGTTGCCTTTGTGATTTGGGTAAACTTATGGTTATGCTTCTTTAAAAAAAAGTACGTTGGAAAATCCTCCTTATAGGATCCCAGGATCGGAATTTGGCATATGAGTGCTGAAATCCGAGAATGGGTTACTACAGAGGCTGTTAGCGCCGGATTTGGCGATCGAGAATTTTATGAGCTTGTATTCTGAGTTTGGGGCATGACAGAAGTTGGTATCAGAGCATAACTTGGGAATACCTGAAGATAACATCACATATCTGCTGATAGCTACCCTTCACTCTATGATTGTTGAGAACTTAGAATGATTAGATCCCCGAGTTTGAATAACCTAGAGATTTTCTAATATAGCTCCCGACCGTTAAGATTTTGAGGCTGCATAATTTCGATTGTTTCTGTTCCAAGATCCAATGTTCAATGTGATCATCATGGTGCTGACGAGGCCTCTTGGAAGTAAGAGGCTGATATTCGTGGGCGTTATCCCCATCTATTAAGTGTTTGATGATTATATCCATAGCAATAGGATTTTCCTCCCTTATGAACTCTGTATTGGTTGTGTCGTGTTTTAAATTTCGAGGATGAAATTTTTATTAGGTGAGGAGAGCTGTAAGACCCGTATCCTAGTCCGTATTATTTCATCGACTCCCGCGATCCTTCCTGTCAAATTTCGGCACCCCGCGACCTATATTCGATGTTTGCGCTCGACCCTAAGTCGTATCCCGTAGATTTGAGTCAGCTTAATCTGAGACTTGTACCATTGCGACTGCACCATTGCCACGGTTGCAACGCCGCGTCTTGCATACCGTTCTAATACCCTGGCAGGGAGATGTGGGCTAACATTTATTTTGAAGGAAATACTGCGCATTTACAATCCTAAGAGAATCTCTACAACATGTCCTATCAATCAATCACTCAATCAATCAATCAATCACCTCATGTCAAGTACACACACCGATGCTTTCTTTCTCCTCAAGTCAAGCAACCACCAAGTCAACCCATCTCTCACCTCACCTATCACTCACCTTACATCCATCACCCATCACTCTCTCTCCTTACAACCCCCTCTCTCTCTCTCTTCATAAATTCCAAGCTAAGGAAGTGGTGGACATCCAAGCCATTCTAAGAGAGAAAAGTGGTTTTTGTGTGGCCCACTTTTCATCCCAAGATCTCTCATCCTAGCCATTCATTTCTCATCTTCCACCATCAAAGTGAGACACAAGGAGATCGGCTTTCCAACGGACCAAGAAGATCAAATGGTGGGTGCTTCTATAGGTTAGATTTTCATATTTTTATGATGGGCCAAGTGAGGTCTCTTGATTGATGGTATGGATCTCACTTTGGACCCTTGATGTGGCCGATGGCCCACCTTCATTTTCATTATCATTCCATGATGGGGCCATTCTCCATGGACCCCATCATGATGTTTACTTTCCTAAGAACTAAAGAGGTCATCTAGACGTTCCATTTTGGTGGAGAAGTAATCTCCACCATTGATTTTCGATTTGGTGAGCCCACATGTATTGGAACCCACTTGATGTATGATTGATTGCATAGGAGGGCCCATAGTGTCGGGGTCCCTCCATCACACGTGTGTGTCTATCTCTCTCTCTCTCTCTCTCTCTCTTTCTTTCTTTTATGGTGTGCGATGATGTCTTTTTTTGAACAATGCTGGATGTCTTTGCACCAAAGGAGATGGCCCACTTGTTTTCATAGGTTTACCATTCCAACTTTCTCCAGTGTTCGAAAGCATCCACCGTAGACCCCGGCAAAGAATTCAGCTTACTGGGCTTCAGCATAACATGCAATGATTTGAAAGAATAACTTTTCTTGGAGGTATGTTGCCTCTGCAAAGTCTAATTTGCCATAATGTGTGTGGTATCACTTAATGCACCTAGCCCAAAAACCAAGGCCATACACTCAGTGACCCTAGATTGGAGGATTTCCAAAAACTCTACCAATTTTATACCCACCATACATCAATTCAAAAGGCCCAAGTCATGAACCTCTCTTTAAATGAAACATACCCCAAAATCAGATTGACTGGACATGCAAAACCTCACAGAACTATTTGTTAAACTTGGACCATGTTTAGACTCACTTTTGGATGAATAAGGCACACATTTTGAATGGTCTAGATTGTGGTCGTTGTGCACGTTATCATGGATCATCACACTCTGCCTTCATATCAATAGCTTCTCTTATACACAAAAGTTTAAGGGTAGAAGAATGGATGATTCATTAAGTTTCTTTTTTTTTCTAGTTTTGATTTCCATTTTATATTAAGTTATCGCTAAGCCATAGACAACAAAGATTCCCATAAACATGCTCATGTCTTGCCATGATCAATATGTGGAACCCTAGATATTTGAAGGATCCAAGTAATATAAATGCTATCATATTAGACAGGTAGTCCAACACTTGAGCAACACCAGTTGTATATGTGGAACTCTAGATATTTGAAGGATCCAAGTAATACAATGCTATCAGATTAGACAGGCTACCTAAGAGGTGCGCAACACTCGAGCAACACTAGGTGTATACCGAAGCTAGGTGAGTAGGTGTATTATACCTAAGAAGCTATAAAAATGATTGAATGGAAGAGAAAAAGAAAATATAATGAATGAGGGATCTAGCAACATATGCTTAGATCATAGGCAAAAGATGCCACAAAGGAACTTAGGCTAGTTTTCTCTAAAAAATTATTCTTTGTAACATGGAGTAAAGTTTTCTCTAAAAAACTGTTCTTCGAAACATCACCATCTAAGAGTCATGCACCCAAAAAGGGCTATAAATAGCTTGAAAACAATAGGTAAACCATCTTTTAGGGAAAAAAAAAAAGGCTACACAGTAATGTAAATGGAAATAAGAAAAGTGCCCTTAAAACACTACTCTATTAACTTTAGTGTAATTTTTCTCCTCACTACAAGAAAATAGGCCTTTAGCCACAATTTTTTAGCCTCAGTTGAAAAAAAAGAGGCTAAATGTATTTTTTAGCCTTGGTTGTTAAGGAATTGAGGGTAAAAGTTCATTTTTCACCTCAGTTGCTAAGGAACTGAGGCTAAAAGTCTACTTTTTAGCCTCAGTTGCATAGGAACTGAGGTGAAAAGTCTACTTTTTAGCCTAGTTGCATAGGAACCGAGGTTAAAAGTCTACTTTTTAGCCTCAGTTGCATAGGAACCGAGGCGAAAAGTCTGCTTTTTAGCCTTAGTTGCATAGGAACCGAGGCGAAAGTCTACTTTTAGCCTCAGTTGCATAGGAACTTAGGCGAAAAGTCTACTTTTTAGCCTCGGTTGCATAGGAACCGTGGCGAAAAGGAGAAAAATCTACTTTTTAGCCTCAGTTGCATAGGAACCGAGGCCAAAAGTCTACTTTTTTACCTCAGTTGCATAGGAACCGAGGCCTACTATTTTGCCTCAATTGCATGGGAACCGAGGCTAAAAGTCTACTTTTAACCTCAGTTGCATAGGAACTGAGGCCAAAAGTCTACTTTTTAGCCTCAGTTGCATAGGAACCGAGGCCAAAAGTCAACTTTTAGTACATATATCATACGTGGCTAAAAGTTGTATAGAACCAAGGCTAAAAGTCTACCATCTAAACCACAGTTATCAATCACACCATCTTAGTACATATATCATACGTGTATGATATCTGGATCGTTCATTGGTCTAGACCTAGTGTGGAGGGGCCCAATAGTAAGGAACATACCATCTTAGATGTGGTCAGGGCCACACAGAGTCTGCTCATGTCCAGTAAATGTTCGATGGATCCTGGCACATGTTGCATGTGCACACTTACAAAAATTGGACTGTTGGATTTTTTATTTTGAACCATCCAATAAATATCCACCAATTCAATTATCAGATAATAACATAAGCATAATTTTTAGTTCATAATACATGTAATCTAGTTAGCATAAGTTCGATTGCTAAACTGAAGCTAAAAAGGTTCTTTTAGCCTCACTTGAAGAACTGAGGCTATAAAAGTCACTTTAGCCCCGGTTGCTAAAACTGAGGCTAAAGCCTTTAGCCACGGGGGTTTCAACCTCAGTTTGAACAATTGAGGCTAAAGGCTTTAGCCTTAGTTGTTAACCTTTTTAGCCACAGTTTTGAACTGAGGCTAAAGCCCCATTTTCTTGTAGTGCCTCTTTTTATTTTTTATATTTTGTCTTTCAAACAAGCCTTGAACCAACTTAAGTCGACTCCAGATGACCAATTTATGCACCCTTAGAAAATGAGGTCCAAATGAGATTACCTGGTCACATGTAATCCCAACATGGGGTCCAAATGAGGAAAGGATCTGGAAAATGAGGAAAATGATCCTAAACATCTGAACAATAGCATGGAAAATGGATAGTCAAGACTGAGTAAAGAAAATATCATTGAAACATCTATTAGATAGATCTCAGTTTGTATTGCTTATAATTCTAAAGTAGCACTATGGTTTGATTGTTCTAACCATGTGATCCATTGCTAGTAAACAATGGATGGTGGTAACAAATTGGTTCCATTCAAAGGGTTAGCATCTACTGATTGACATGATGATTTGCTCCCAATGGTACTATTGAATGAACTGTCCCAATCATGATTGGGCATCCTACATGGCATTCAAAAGATCTAGGGATGTTGCTAACATCCCCATGAAGGTGGGGACATTGGTAAAAGGCATAGGGATGTTGCCAATGTCCCCAATGCCGCTTTCGCATTAACCAAAGCCCCAACAACTCTAGATCCATTTGTTGCTAGATTGACACGACTTGAAGGTGTTGAAGTTACAATGACATTATCACACCCATCTTTTGACACATTTGATCAAGGAGAGCAAGAGTAGCAAATTCCTGGTACTTATTGGGGCTCCTATATCCCACTGGGACCACATCCATCTATTTTGCCCACTTCTGGACAACAAGCATATCAACAAATTCCTCAGCCATTTCAACCACCACAATAACAACCTGCACTTCCACAACAAATGGTCTCTTTACTACTTCTACATCCAATCATGGTGCAAAAGCAACCCCCCATCACATTTGGTGCTGCGTCCACATCCTCATTTACCTCACCCTCCACCACCCATTCGCATGATTCCAACCATCGCATCTTCAATGCCAAGAAGCTTGGTCCAATGGTACCTTCTCTTTCATTATTGTCATTATTTGTTAGTTACTGTTTTTAGTACTTTGTGGCTAGACTCCTATGTTCTTCCATCATTTCTTAAATGGTGATGACTCATCCTCAGTACACATGGCATAAAATGTGCATAGATTAGACTATCCAAGTTGTTGGATTCGTTGTGGGGGGAACATATCTAAGGACGATTCTAACCATCAAATTTGGTGTGGATATACAACACGTTATCATGGTTGGCCATATGGTAAGGGTAATACCCACTAAGTTGTTTCCCGGGTAACACCACCTAATCCGCTCCCCGTAACGGATTGGACGCGGTTTGGCTGACGCAAATTGCTTACTGACAAAGCGAGGTGGCTATTGTAGGCCCTGCATGATATATATATGTGTGTGTGTGTGTGTGTGTGTGTGTGTTTTATCCAAGACGTCCATCTATTTTTCCAGATTATTATAGAGCATGAGCCCAAAAATGAGGGAGATCCAAATCTCAAGTGGACCATACCACAAGAAAATAGTGGCGATTGAATGCTCACTATTAAAAACTTCCTAAGGCTCACTCACTATGATGTTTATTTGTCAACCAACTTGTTAATTAGGTCATGCACCCCTAAGAAGTTTTTAATGGAGAGTGTTCCATCACCACTCTTTCTTATGGCATGATCCATAT
Organism: Magnolia sinica; assembly: GCF_029962835.1. NCBI lineage: Eukaryota > Viridiplantae > Streptophyta > Magnoliopsida > Magnoliales > Magnoliaceae > Magnolia > Magnolia sinica. The sequence goes on from NC_080573.1 coordinate 74,544,618, forward strand.
GAGATTTGGTTAGGCTCATGCCATAAAATAGTCTGGAAAAATGGATGGTGTGGATAGGACACATACATCATGATGGAGCCTATAGAGCACTCACTCAGTAGCCACCTCACTACAAACACTGTCAGTACGCAATCCGCATCCATTTAGCTAGTGACGTTGGCTATGTGGGCCCCATCATGATGTACTTGTTTTATCCACGCCATCTATCCATTTTTTTCATATTATTGTAGAGCGTGATTAAAAAATGAGGCAGATCTAAATCGCAAGTGAACCACACCTTAGGAAAACGATAGTGATTGAATGTCCACTATCAAAACTTCAGTGGCTTTCAATAAGATTTTAATGGCGAGCTTTCAATCAACTTTTTTCCTATGATGTGGTCCACTTGATATTTGGATCTACATCCTTTTTTGGCTCATATTGGAAATGATATGGAAAATTTATGTATGGCATGGATAAAATACATACATCATGGTGGGGCCCACAGAAGCTTTCTAGCGCCCTTGATTGAGGGTTTAAAAAAGATGGGAAAGGATGTAGATCCAAATATCATGGTGGGGTCCACAGAAGCTTTCTAGCGCCCTTGATTGAGGGTTTAAAAAAGACGAGAAACAAAAACAAGATGAAGAAGAAGACGAAGAAGAAGAAATGACAAGTTAGATTAGAGAATTTGGGGTAGTAGAGGGGTGTTGCTCCTTTAGATGGAACCGATTGTTGCATGAATATCTTCCTCATCTACAATGGAGATCATTAGGGAGTGGTTTTGAGATGGGGAAATGGTAAAGGTTACGCGATTGTTATAACCTTAAATTATCAATCATATTTGAATATGGTAGCTTGTGGGGAGTTTAATCATTTGCTCAGCAAACATTTTGTCATTCTCAATAACCTAGACCTATATTACTGATTTTCTTTAAACAATATTTCAATCCCTCTTATCATTTTTTTCATCTCTCTCTCTCTCTCTCTCTCTCTCTCTCTCTCTCTTTTCTATTAAAAATGTGTTTTTTTCTATCTTTTTGGGCATTTAGCATTTTCTTCTTTGTTTTGACATCCTAGATTAATTTAGCTAGAAAAACATTTTGCTATAAGTAACTTTCTAATCCAAGTAGTGTCCTTATTCGAGCTTAGCTTCATCTTCGAGTAAGAAAATTACCATATAAACAAAGTAGGTTATTCTATGGATACATCGACTAACTGTAGCACGAGACTGAGGGATGGAAGTGAAGTGATATTACTAAGAATAAAGATCATGTCATAAAGTTTCATTTAAATTGGTAGCAATGTCTCTATAAAGCTTTCCATCAATAAATAACGAGAGTATACAAATGAATAAGAAGTATGAATTAATGCTCAATAATTTAGTCCATTTAATAAACCGCATCAACAATTTCTAAGTGCTTGTGTATTAAGCATCATACACTGTCATAGTATCAAATAACTCCCCTAGCTTGAAAAAGTGATAGCAAACTCACGACTGTCCATCGAGCACGTGATTTTAATGGTCTCAATCAGCATGACTCTACCATATGTAGTCATCGTAATTCTCATATGCTGGAATAGGTCGTGAGGAAATTCAACCAAACAACACAAGTAAGAATGATGCAGTAAACAATTGGGCCTTGATGCCTGATATAGATTCACTATAAATGAGCTTCTATGTATAAGTCCAGTCCTTTTGAATGCATGTGCATTGGCTCTAATATAGAGATGATGGCTTACATACTATGCAGCGAAAGTTCACCATATGCCTTGGCCACTTACAGGATGGTTGTCAATGTGCATATATACATGAAAACAAACAATTTTCACATATGCAAAGGTAGGTCAACATGTGTCTATGTGTAGGTGTGATTGTGCACATGCAAGGATTTGCCAACAGTGAATCTGTACCAATCTATGCACTAATTCCTGCAACGTGTGCATTTTGCTCACACCTATACATCATGCATTTACATCCATGCACACTTTCATGAATATCTAATGCAACATGCATACAAATAAGTATAGTGTGAAAGCAGTCATCTGAAAGAAGCATCTAGAAATGCAAGTAAATTGAGGATCTACCATGAGGATTAGAACCTTATTGTTTGTACCAACTGATCTGAACCAATTTATGCATGCTGAAAAAAAGATGCAGAAACACCACAAAACTATTTACAAATAATTGTTTAGTTGGTTTTCTAGCCAGCTCCCTAAGGGATTGAAGAACAGAATCTCTAGATATTTAATTTGATCCATGGATGACAGCTCCCAGCAATAGCTGTTGTAGAGGTGATTTATTCCAATCTGAAGTCACATACTAACACATCATTTGATGCTAGGAGCTAGTTGTCCTTGCTAGCCCATTGTGTACCTGCAAAACCAAGTGACAATGGGGGCCCTGGTTGTAACAGGGGACCCCGCCGATGCCTAAGTTAGAATAAGCACACAATGAGTCTAGTCAAGTGAGGATAATAGTCTGTGGGTAGGGTCCTTACTTATAACTCTTTGATACCTCTTCCGTGTATGGCAATGAATCTATTGTGTAGATATGTATCCCAAAAGGGATTTCCCCCCAGATATATGGCGTTTATCTCAGCGTGATCCTCAGCGAAGTTCTCGAGAAGGGAATCCTTTCCACACACGAGAAGGGGGGGAGAGGTTGAGGCAGACCTCTAGGTAAGAGTTTGCCTCTAAATCACATAGAGTAAGCAAAGTTCTCATTGTCTCTACAGTTTTACATAGATTTCCTTAGAGCATGCATAATAAAAGATTTTAAAAAAACATTAATTGGTTGCATAAATGTCATGGTAGCTAGTTGTAGGAGGCAGTTGATGTAGGTTCACTAGCATTCACCCCATCAGATTATGTCGTAACCAAAAAGAATGCTAAATGAAGTCAAGCAAGTATAGTTTTTCTGTACAACCTCTTACAAGTTGGAACTAGTTGATACCCATGAGAGAGATTGAGAATAGGTTATGTCTTGAAGCAGGTCGACATTTTTTGATTCCCGGGCCCTAGAATAGTTGTGGCATAGTGTGATAAATAAGCGCACATTAACTACTTGATTAATGGATATGCAACGTATCGAATTACCCAAGTTTGTCCTTGTAGAGAAGAATTTTCGTCATTTACAAAAAAAAAAAAGACACACACATAGCCATTTCAACTAGCATTAATTACAGCAATCTAATGGAAGGTACCAAAATGTAAAATCCTTAAGAGGTATCTCAACCGAGGTAATTAGATTAGGTACGGAATGAAAAATCATATGAATTTGGATCGTTGTAAAAAGAATCATGATTGTTTGAATTGTGTGTAGAGATGAAGAGGGTCCTACAAAATTAACAATGTGGAACAGTGAGAACCAACATCAAATATTATGAATAAATGGATCTAACTTAACATATCCCTTGGGATGGGTCATGGAAAGAGGCTTCAATCATATGATTAGTTTAGATCACTAATAGCAGTACTAATCGTATGATGCATTTCCATCACTGAATGGGACGAATCATATAAGAAGTTCAAATAAGTTGAAATGGCCTAAGCACGTCAAAGGTTTTTATCCATTGAAATGGCCCAAGCATGTCAAAGGTTTGGATCAATAGAAATGGGCCAAATCATATGAAAAATTTGGATTATTTGTAAAACTGAAGAGGGTCCTACAAATTTTAGGGCATGGATCAACTTAACATATACATTGCCATGGATCATGAAAAGCAGCATCAATCATGTGATGAGTTAGGATCATGAAAAGCAACTTCAATCGTATGATGAGTTTGGATCATCGAATGAGCCGAATCATATAAGCAATTTGGATCCACTTAATGGCCTAAGCATGGCAATGTTTTTTATCCATCGAAATGGCCCATGTCAAAGGTTTGGATCACTAGAAGTGGACCAAATCATATGAATTTGGATCGTGGAAAAAAGAAATATGATTGTTTGAATTGTGTATAGAATTGAAGAGGGTCCTACAAAATTAACGATGTGGATAACTGAGAACCAACCTCATATATTATGAAGAGATGGATCAACTTAACATATCCATTGGGATGGGTCATGGAAAGAGGCTTCAATCATATGATTAGTTTAGATCACTAACATTAGCACAAATCATCTGATGCATTTGGATCGCTGAATGGCCCAAATCATATAAGAAGTTCAAATCCGCTAAAATGGCCCAAGCACGTCAAAGGTTTTGATCCATGAAATGGCCCAAGCATATCAAAGATTTAGATCACTAGAAATGGGCCAAATCATATGAAGAGTTTAGATCATTGAAAAAAGAAACCCAACCATATCAAGAATTTAGCTTACTAAATACGGTTCAAACATTTAAAACAATTTGAATTTAATAAAATGAGCCCACACATTGACAATTTCAAATTAGCCCAAATTATAAAAATAGATGGGATCACTAGAAATGGTCCTCCAGATACTTTATGTTTTAGACAACAAGAAAAAAAACCACTGTAGCCAACTCTTGTACCAAAGTCTTTAAAAAGAGAAAAGTCGCCATTGTACCTCCCAAGGGCCAAATCAGTTCAACTAACTAGATTAATGAATATGGGCTTGAACAAATTGATGGTTTGGCATAAATGGCATAAAAAAATTGAAATGCTATATTCCTCTAACCCAAAGGGTATGGGTCATTCAAAACAATCCACACATATGAACGGCTAGGATCACTTAAAATGGCTCGGGAACATCAATGGCTTTTCTCACTAAAAGTGAAAATGAGCCCAACCATTAGTACTACTAGAATCACTAACGACTCTGGGGCATGCAATGCACTAATTGATTTGCTACGCACATGCCTCATTATATCAATGGTTCAGATCATGGTAACGAAGCAATCTTGTCAATGGTTTGGATCATGGTAACGAAGCAATCTTGTCAATGGTTTGGATCATGGTAATGAAGTAATCTTATCAATCATTTAGATAATAGAAAACAGGTGCAATCATTTGAATGGTTTATAAAATTGATAGGGCCTTGAAATGTTAATAATGTAGATCATTGAGAACTAACCTCAATCATATGAATAACATGGATCAACTTAATAAATCGATTGTCTTGGTCACCAAAAATGGCCTTAATCATAAGATGAGCCGGGATCACTAACTCATATGAACAGTTCATATCCACTAAAATGGTCCCTGTGACACAATTTTGGACCATAAAAAAAAGGACCCATTGTAGCCGACTCTTGTATCGATGTCTCTAAAAAGAAAAAGAAAAAAAAACTCACCATTGTACATCCCCCAAGGGTCAAATCACCTCTAACTAATTTGACCATTGAATACATACTTAAACATATCAATAGTATGGCATCCAATATTCAACATCTAGATTCCTCTTACCTCATTGAATTTTGGTGCATTTTGCATCCAATTACAGCTACAAAACATCAACATATTTGATTGTCAAGCACGTATCTCAATATCTCAATTTGTCCAACTTACTAAAAGTGGCTTCTAGATCCAATCAACAAATCTGATTATATCAAACTGATCTAGATCCAATGAAATGAAGGGTTTAGATCACTGAAAACAACCCCAAAATATTAAGTATTGTATTAATGAATAGAGGCCTAAGTATCAAAAGATGAACTTAATGGATCGGTGAAAAGATGCATTAGCATACCAACTGGTTTGGATCACTAAAAAAGGCCTCAACTAATGAAGGGTTTACGTCACCGAAACAACTCTAATCATATGAAGGGTATGGATCAGATAAAACAAGACTAAGCATATAAACTGTTGAGACACTTGAAATGGTTCAAGCACATCAAAGGTTTGTGCCACTGAAAATGAGCCCAATCATTGGCAAAATTTGAATCATTAATAACTTCTGGTTCAGGCGACATTCACTGATTGATTTGTTAAGTGCATGCCTTGATATGAAAGGTGTGGATCACTAAAATAGCTTGAATTATAAAATGGACTAACTATAGCCAACTCTTGAACCAAAGTCTCTAAAAATGGAAAATCCATCAGTGTACATCCCCCAAGAGTCGAATCACCTCAACCAACTAAATTGGATCCAATAAGATGAAGGATTGACAAAATCATGCCTGATCATTTAAATTGTTTGTAAAGTTAAAGAGGGCTCTACAACATTAACGGTATGGATCATTGAGAACTGATGTTTATAATATGTAGAATATATTAATATAGATCAACTTAACATATCTATGGGCATGGGTCATTGAAAATAGCCTCAATCATATGATGTGTTTGGATCAATAAAGAAGAAAAAATAAGATAAAGGACCGAATTACCTCAATTAATGAAACTAGAAGCAATAATGAAGGATTAACAAAATAGGCCCGATCATTAAAATTGTTTGTAAAGTTAAAGAGGGCTCTACAAAATTAGCAATGTTGATCACTGAGAATTGATCTCAATAATATGAATAATATAGATTAACTTAACATATCCATCGACATCTGTCATTGAAAGTAGCCTTAATCATATGATGAGTTTAGATCACTTAAAAAGCACAACTCAAGCATTTGGATCACCAAATGAGCCAAATCATATGAACGGTTCAGATCCACTGAAATGGCCCAATCATGTCAAAGGTTTCTATCCATTGAAATGATCCCAATCAATATGTAATTACTGTAAAAATTTCAAATCCAAACAGCAACATCGGTGTATTTTGGTGGCAATTTGACATTAAGGCAATGTAAAAATGCCATCATTTCAATTTACCATAGCAATCAGTGGTCAAAGTAGATGTTGTCAGGAGGCATGTAAAGCAATTTGTAATTATTGCACATTTTCTTTACATTACCATGGTAATTGGTGAAAAAAAATAGGCCCTTAAGTGTGCAGAAATCAACACTCTTAGTTCTTAATCTAAGTGTCTACCTATGCATGTCAAAGTATGCCAAAAGAACACCAATGCATAACTTCTATAGCAAAGTGAGTGAATCATATTGATGGAAGCAGCACCTGAAATTATGACAATCAAATAAACATACCGTGCTTGTAGAAATAACCCCCTTCGAAATATTGATGGATAGACTTGTCCTGCGAAAATACCTACAGAAATCTAATGCAAACACACCCTTAAATGGTTGCCAAGATTCCTTTGGAAGTCTTGAAGAATTGTAACACAAATCAAAGAAGATGCTTACAAGTGGCAACATTTTTTGGAGACAGGCCTTAGAGTCATCAATTTGGAACTGTCTGCGCCTCATCAGCAAAAGAATCGTGTTCTCAACATCAATGGCAGAAGATGAAGACAACAGTTGGACCAGAGTCGGCATTGTGGAGGATAAGCACTTTGAGAACCTCAAACATGTCTCAAGTGATGCAACCAAGGCCCTGGTCTGCTCTAGGTTCTCAAAATCCAGCGTGGAAGAATCCTCATTGACCCCATCTTCCACACCAGGCAAACAACTATCAGTAACACTGTCTTGCTGCTCTGACTTCAGCCCGATAAACCTTTCCATCTACTTCACACGTCTCATTGTCTGAAGGTTTCCCGTCCAAAAATGCTCTCAAAAGGTGCATCGTATTCCATCTCTTCCAGTTTCTCCTTGTATTTCTCCAAGGGCACTTCAAATGATGCAATGCAAAGTTGTGGACCAAACGGGTTATGCTGCAACATCGTGATGAGTAGATTCAATACCGCTTTCCTCACGAATGCGCTCTTATACTCCAATCTCCCAAAAGCAACTGAAGCAACCTCGTTCCACAGACCAATTGAAATAGCATAGTCTTCGCATAGTTCTACCCACACCTAAAGAACCTTACTCCTCAAATAGGCTGAAACATCTTGACACCGCTCTAGTAAGATGTCCAGCATAGCTTGCTTGCTGCGCAATCGGATGGACCTGGCACTCGAATCACCATCTACATCCTTAAAATGTCTTTGAAACCAACTTCCCTAAAACCCCAAGAATAGATGGAGAATATAGATGGAGAGATGACCTGGTGGAGAATACAGATGGAGAATCGATTTCCCAGAGGCCAATCAATAGATCAAATCAAAAGAATAGAGACAAAATACATCTATCTGCCTTAGAAATCCTTGAATTGCGCATCAAAGAACAAAAGATTAAAGGACATTCGACCAGAGAGAGAGAGAGAGAGATGACCTGGTGGTTGTTGCCGGGGTTTGGCTGCTATGAAAATGTAGACTAACGGACCAAATCATATCATCATCTTCTCACCATCATTGCCATTATAGATAGGAGAGAGATCGAGGGTTTCGTTGGGCGAGAGGAGACCGGTGAGAGAGGGAGGAGGGGGGTTGGGTTAGCAACATGAGTTGAAACAAAATCGAATTTGTGGATTAGGTGCAGATGGAAATTGGGTATTCGACAGAGAGGCAGATGATGTCATCACATCTGTTGAATTCAAGGTTGCAGAGGTTAGATGGGAAGGTGAGAGGTGGGCCATCGACCATATCGATCGAGAAAGAGCTCTGAAACCCTAGAAAAACCAGAGAGAGAGAGAGAGACGCTTCTTGGGACCGAGTCGGGAGAACAAAAAATGAAAGTGGAATGTAATTGGTGGAGAGATGACCATTTCAGGTTGCGTAATAATTTTCTTGTTGTTTCTAGATGTTGCACTGGAAGAATGACGACATGTTACCTTGGCCAACCTGATTGGAAGACCTTACCCTTCAATGTTTGATTGTTGGCCCATTTTTCATTGAATTTGGTAGATTTCCCTTATCTAGTTTCTAGGCCATCGATTGAAGGGTAAGGTCTTCCAATCAGGGAGGTCAAGGTTACATGGATCATGGGTCATTAAAAATAGCAACCTGTATTGGAAAATGACTCATAATTAGAATTACTTACTCAATTTAGAATTCATGGTGGTGTTCATTAGATTGATGTTCTAGATCACCCAAACCTGGGGTCCACGTGTATGCATCACAAACCGCACTTGTTGAGAGATTAAGCCCTGTAATTGCCTTGGTCCTTGCTCTTAGGAGTTTCAACACCTGGTCAAGGGTTCGAGTACCCATAGGTGGTGAAATCCCACTAAGGCGTGTGGCGGTGTGTGTGCATGTGTTAAAAAAAGAAGGAAAAAAGCCATGTAATTGCCTAAGATGTTTCATGTCACGTAACCAATATATGTTGTTGGTATCTCATGCTTAACTCTTTTTTCTTTTTTCTTTTTCTTTTTTCTTTTTTTTTAATCATTTTTTTCAGCATTGCTATCCAAGAGCATGTAGATAACAAGTTATGAAATAATTATTGAAGATAAGGAAACCATTTTACTTTTGAACTTCGCTTGCTACTTATTTTTCCTATAGGAATTATAATTTACATTATGCAACGAACGGGCCAAATTGGTACGTGGGTTTAAGTCCCGACCTGAATGAGTTGGGCTTGGGCCTATGATATGGACCCACTAATAAGCCTAGCCTAGGTCAAGCCTACCTGCAGGTTAATTGACCTAATCTACTTTTGAGGTGGGTTCGGGCTAGATTGGCCATTTAAGTAAATGAGTCAAGCTTGAGTTGAACCCTATGTGTCCATATAGGTTATTAACGGGTTGGGCTAGATACCCGACTTGATTTTACCCAAAATTCGAAAAGAAGAAGAAGAAGAAAAGTATAGATAAATCGATTGTCTAGACCAAACTTAACATGTTTTCTTGGGTCATTTGTTCAACTTAAACTCATTAAAATTGGATCAACTTCATGGGAAGGGTTCTTTGAGTACCCACCGACATCCCTACTGGCCTTAACATGGCCCGTGTGAAAAAAGAAGGATTTGGACGACCTTTCGCAAGAAGTTCCTCCGCAAGGATTCTGGGTGGGGCCCACCACTATGTTTGTCGGATATCTACCCCTTTTATCCTTTGGCGAGCTCATTTCAATACAAGAGAGCAAAAATGAGGTGGATCCAAAACTCAAGTGGGCTAAAGAGAGGGAAAATTGGGGAAAGAAATACCTACCGTTGAAACCTTCCTGGGCTCCACCTTGATGTTTATATGTCATCCAAACTATTTACAAGGTCATTATCACTGGGATGAAGTGGAAATACAAAAAAAATTAAATAAAAATAAATAAAAATAGGCCTGACATAAAGCTTTTATGAGCATAAGAATGTTTCAACGGAATCCCCACTATATCCTCTCTGCAGCCCACTTTAGCTTTGGAACCACCTCATTTTTTGTTTAACATCCTAGAATGAGCTCACAAAATGGATGAATAGATAGATTTCTCATGGACATGATGGTAGGCCACCCAACATTCTTGGGCAAGAACTTCCAGCAAAAGGTTTTGGCAAGTTATCCGCGTCCAAAGGATTCTCACAAAAATCATAGATGCGGATTGCGTACTAAGTAACACATTACGCTTAGCATACTGAGTAAACTCCATGAGGTAGACCATGACTTATATATTTGATCCACTCCGTCCATCCATTATATCAGACTATGTTAGCACTTAAGCCCAAAAATTAAGCATATCCAACACTCAAATGGATCACACAACAGGAAACAATGTAGATTGAATATCTACCGTTGAAAAATTCTTGAGGCCACGTAAGTTTTGGATCAAGCTTATTTTTGTTTTCCATTCATCCATGTTTGTATGATCTTATGAACAGGTTGGATGACAAATAAACATCACTGTGGGGCCTAGCAAGGTTTCAACGGTAGAAATCATTATTCCTACTGTTTCCTATGGTATGATTTGCTTGATCTTTGGATATGCTTCAATTTTGGGATCAACCCCTTAAATTATTTGGAAAAATAGATGGATGGTGTGGATAGACTATATACATTCAGGGTGGGCCCAACATAGTTTACTCAGTACACAATCCGATTTCAAAAATCACGGTTGCCCACCAGGAGATGCTCATAACTCCCTCGTTTGATGTCTGATTGGGTCGAGTTTTGGTCATCTGAAAGGTACTTTAGTGCTCTTTCATTCCTGAATTGAATCATCGTACTCCGAGATCATTTGTGCATCCGTAAGTGGGATCACAGTTGTCGGTCCTGAATTTTTCTATCATCTCCTCGTCCAATAGTAACCTTCATAACTCTCTCTTCAGTGTTCGAATTTAGACTATTTTAAGTTCATTGGAAAGGTAACTTGACAAGCTTCCTAATGGGACCAGAATTAGCTAATTCTTAGGCCATTTGATATCCAGAAAGCCTGTTGGAACTCTTCGATCGTCATTTTACAATTTGGATTGTTAATCTTTCCAAATCGCACGTTCCAACGGAGATGCTCATAACTCCCTCGTTTGATGTCGGATTGGGTTGATTTTTGGTCATCTGAAAGGTATTTTAGAGCTCTTTCATTCCTAACTTGAATCATCGTATTCCGAGACCATTTGCGCATCCATAAGTGAGATCGCAGTCGTCGGTCCTGAATTTTTCCTCCTGCTCCTTGTCCAATAGTAACCTTCATAACTCTCTTCAGTGGTCGAATTTAGACTATTTTGAGCTCATTGGAATGGTAACTCGACAAGTTTCCTAATTGGACCAGAATTGGCTAATTTTGAAGCCGTTCGATATCCTGAAAGCCTGTTAGAACTCTTCGATCGTCATTTTGCAATTTAGATTGTTAATCTTTCCAAATCGCGCGTTCCAACAGAGATGCTCATAACTCCTTCATTTGATGTCTTATTGGGTCGAGTTTTGGTGATCTGAAAGGTACTTTAATGCTCTTTCATTCCTGACTTGAATCATCATATTCCGAGACCATTTGCTCATCCGCAAGTAAGATCACAGTCATCGGTCCTGAATTTTTCCTTCATATCTTTGTCCAATAGGAACCTTCATAACTCTCTCTTCAGTGGTCAAATTTAGACTATTTTGAGCGCATTGGAATGGTAACTCAACAAGCTTCCTAATTGGACGTGAATAGGCTAATTCTGAAGCCGTTCGATATCCTGAAAGCCTGTCAGAACTCTTCGATCGTCATTTTGCTATTTGGATTGTTAATCATTCCAAATCGTGCATTCCAATGGAGATCCTCATAACTACCTCGTTTGACGTCAGATTGGTCAATTTTTGGTCATCTAAAAGGTACTTTAGAGCTCTTTCATTCCTAACTTGAATCGTCGTATTCCGAGGCCATTTGAGCATCCGTAAGTGGGATCCCAGTCATCGGTCATGAATTTTTCCTTCATCTCCTAGTCCAATAGTAACCTTCAGAACCCTCTCTTCACTGTTGAATTTAGACTATTTTGAGTTCATTGGAATGGTAACTCACAAGCTTCCAAATGGGACCAGAATTGTCTAATTCTAAGACCGTTCGATATCCCAAAAGTCCTTTGGAAGTCTTCGATCGTCATTTTACAATTTGGATTGTTAATCTTTCTAAATCGCGCGTTCCAACGGAGATGCTCATAACTCCCTCATTTGATGTCATATTGGATCAATTTTTGGTCATTTGAAAGGTACTTTAGAGCTCTTTCATTCCTGACTTGAATCGTCATATTCCGAGACCATTTGCGCATCCGTAAGTGGGATCGTAGTCGTCGGTCCTGAATTTTTCCTTCTGCTCCTTGTCCATTAGTAACCTTCATAACTATTTCTTCAGTGGTCAAATTTAGACTATTTTGAGCTCATTGGAATGGTAACTCGACAAGCTTCTTAATGGGACCGGAATTGGCTAATTCTGAGGTCGTTCGATATCCCAAAAGGACGTTGGAACTCTTCGATCATCATTTTGCAATTTGAATTGTTAATCTTTTCAAATCACACGATCCAATGGAGATACTCAAAACTTCCTCGTTTAATGTCGGATTGGGTCAATTTTTGGTCATCTGAAAGGTACTTTATTGCTCTTTCACTCTTGACTTGAATCGTCATATTCCGAGACCATTTGAATATCCGTAAGTGGGATCGCAGTCGTCGGTCCTGAATTCTTCCTTCATCTCCTTGTGCAATAGTAACCTTCAAAACTCTCTCTTCAGTGGTTGAATTTAGTCTATTTTGAGTTCATTGGAATGGTAACTCGACAAGCTTCCTAATTGGACAAGAATTGGCTAATTTTGAAGCCATTCGATATCTTGAAAGCCTGTTGGAACTCTTCGATCGTCATTTTGCAATTTGGATTGTTAATCTTTCCAAATTGCGTGATCCAATAGAGATGCTCATAACTCCCTCGTTTGATGTCGGATTGGGTCAATTTTTGGTCATCTGAAAGGTACTTTAGTGCTCTTTAATTCATGACTTGAATCGTCACATTCTGAGACCATTTGTTCATCCGTAAGTGGGATCGCAAACGTCGGTCCTGAATTTTTTCTTCTGCTCCTTGTGCAATAGTAACCTTCAAAACTCTCTCTTCAGAGATCGAATTTAGACTATTTTGAGTTCATTGGAATGGTAACTCGTCAAGCTTCCTAATTGGCTAAGAATTGCCTAATTCTGAGACCGTTCGATATCCCAAAAGTGCGTTGGAAGTCTTCGATCATCATTTTACAAATTGGATTGTTAATCTTTCTAAATAGCATGTTCCTACGGAGATGCTCATAACTCCCTCGTTTGATGTCAGATTGGGTCAATTTTTAGTTATCTAAAAGGTACTTTAGAGCTCTTTCATTTTCCTGACTTGAATCATCGTATTCCGAGACCATTTGCAGATCCGTAAGTGGGATCACCGACGTCGGTCCTGAATTTTTCCTTCTGCTCCTTGTCCAATAGTAAGCTTCATAACTATCTCTTGAGTGCTCAAATTTAGACTATTTTGAGCTCATTGGAATGGTAACTCGACAAGCGTCCTAATAGGACTAGAATTGGCTAATTCTGAGGCCGTTCGATATCCCAAAAACACGTTGGAAGTCTTCGATCATCATTTTGTAATTTGGATTGTTAATCTTTCCAAATCGCACAATCCAATGGAGATGCTCTAAACTCCCTCATTTGATGTCGGATTGGGTCAATTTTTGGTCATCTGAAAGGTGCATTAGTGCTCTTTCATTCCTGACATGAATCGTTGTATTTCTAGACCATTTGTGCATCCGTAAGTCGGATTTCAGTCGTCGGTCTTGAATTCTTCCTTTATCTCCTTGTCCAATAGTAACCTTCATAACTCTCTCTTTAGTCATCGAATTTAGGCTATTTTGAGTTCATTGGAAGGGTAACTCGACAAGCTTCCTAATGGGACCAGAATTAGCTAATTCTGAGGCCATTTGATATCTCGAAAGCCTATTGGAACTCTTTGATCGTCATTTTGCAATTTGGATTGTTAATCTTTCCAAATTGCGCGTTCAAAGGAGATGCTCATAACTCCCTCGTTTAATGTCAAATTGGGTCAATCTTTTGTCATCTTAAAGGTAGTTTAGAGATCTTTCATTCCTGACTTGAATCGTCGTATTCTGAGACCATTTGCGCATCCGTAAGTGGGATCGCAATCGTTGTTCCTGAATTTTTCCTTATGCTCCTTGTCCAATAGTAACCTTCATAACTATCTTTTCAATGGTGGAATTTAACTATTTTGAGCTCATTGGAATGGTAACTCGACAAGCTTCCTAATGGGACTAGAATTGGCTAATTCTGAGGCAGTTCGATATCCCAAAAGCACGTTGGAACTCTTCGATCGTCATTTTACAATTTGGATTGTTAATCTTTCCAAATCACACGATCCAATGGAGATGCTCATAACTCCCTCGTTTGATGTTTGATTGGGTCGAGTTTTGGTTATCTGAAAGGTACTTTAGTGCTCTTTCATTCTTGACTTGAATCATCATATTCTGAGACCATTTGCGCTTCTACAAATGAGATCACAGTCATCGGTCCTGAATTTTTCCTTCATCTCCTTGTGCAATAGTAACCTTCATAACTCTCACTTCAGTGATCGAATTTAGACTATTTTGAGTTCATTGGAATAGTAACTTGACAAGCTTCCTAATTGGACCAGAATTGGCTAATTTTGAAGCCGTTCGATATCCTGAAAGCCCGTTGGAACTCTTCGATCATCATTTTGCAATTTGGAATGTTAATCATTTTGAATCACGCGTTCCAATGGAGATGCTCATAACTCCCTCATTTGACGTCGGATTGGGTCAATTTTTGGTCATCTGAAAGGTACATTAGAGCTCTTTCATTCCTGACTTGAATCGTCATATTCCGAGACCATTTGAGCATCTGTAAGGGGATCGTAGTCGTCGGTCCTAAATTTTTCCTTCATCTCCTTGTCCAATAGTATCCTTCACAACCCTCTCTTCAGTGGTTAACTTTAGACTATTTTGAGCTCATTGGAATGATAACTCAACAAGCTTCCAAATGGGACCAGAATTGTCTTATTCTGAGACCGTTTGATATCCCAAAAGTTCGTTGGAACTCTTCGATCATAATTTTGCAATTTAGATTGTTAATCTCTCCAAATCGCTCGTTCGAATGGAGATGCTCATAATTCCCTCGTTTGATGTTGGATTGGGTGAATTTTTAGTCATCTGAAAGGTACTTAGAGCTCTTTCATTCCTGACTTGAATTGTCGTATTCCGAGGCCATTTGCGTATCCATAAGTGGGATTATCGTTGTCGGTCCTGAATTTTTCCTTCTGCTCCTTGTCCAATAGTAACCTTCATACCTATCTCTTGAGTGGTCAAATTTAGACTATTTGGAGCTCATTGGAAAGGTAACTCAACAACCGTCCTAATAGGATCAGAATTGGCTAATTCTGAGGCCGTTCGATATCCCAAAAACACATTAGAAGTCTTCGATCGTCATTTTGCAATTTGGATTGTTAATCTTTCCAAATCACATGATCAAATGGAGATGCTCTAAACTCCCTCGTTTGATGTCGGATTGGGTCAATTTTTGGTCATCTGAAAGGTACTTTAGTGCTCTTTCATTCCTGACATGAATCGTCGTATTCCGAGACCATTTGTGCATCTGTAAGTGGGATTATAGTCGTCG
Organism: Magnolia sinica; assembly: GCF_029962835.1. Lineage (NCBI taxonomy): Eukaryota > Viridiplantae > Streptophyta > Magnoliopsida > Magnoliales > Magnoliaceae > Magnolia > Magnolia sinica. Next base: position 74,560,460 of record NC_080573.1, read on the forward strand.
GTCCTGAATTCTTCCTTCATCTCCTTGTCCAATAGTAACCTTCATAACTCTCTCTTCAGTAGTCGAATTTAGGCTATTTTGAGTTCATTGGAATGGTAACTAGACAACCTTCCTAATGGGACCAGAATTAGCTAATTCTGAGGCCATTTGATATCACGAAAGCCTGTTGGAACTCTTCGATCGCCATTTTGCAATTTGGATTGTTAATCTTTTGAAATTGCATGTTCCAACGGAGATGCTCATAACTCCCTCGTTTGATGTTAAATTGGCTCGATTTTTTGTCATCTTAAAGGTAGTTTAGAGATCTTTCATTCCTAACTTGAATCGTCATATTCCGAGACCATTTGTGCATCCGTAAGTGGGATCATAGTCGTCGGTCCTGAATTTTTCCTTCATCTCCTTGTCCAATAGTAACGTTCATAACCCCCTCTTCTATGGTTGAATTTAGACTATTTTGAGCTCATTGGAATGGTAACTCGACATGATTCCAAATGGGACCAGAATTGTCTAATTTTGAGACCATTCGACCAACATAGATTCTCATAACTCCCTCGTTTGATGTCAGATTGGGTCAATTTTTGGTCATCTGAAAGGTTCTTTAGAGCTCTTTCGTTCCTGACTTGAATCGTCGTATTTCGAGACCATTTGTGCATCCGTAAGTGGGATGGCAATCGTCGGTCCTGAATTTTTCCTTCTGCTCCTTGTCCATTAGTAACCTTCATCACTATCACTTTAGTGGTCGAATTTAGACTTTTTTGAGCTCATTGGAATGGTAACTAGACAAGCTTCCTAATGGGACCAAAATTGGCTAATTCTGATGTCATTCGATATCCGAAAGCAAGTTCGAACTCTTCGATCGTCATTTTGCAATTTGGATTATTAATCTTTCCAAATCACAATATGTAATGGAGATGCTCAAAACTCCCTCATTTGATGTCGGATTGGGTCAATTTTTGGTCATCTGAAAGGAACTTTATTGCTCTTTCATTCTTAACTTGAATCGTCATATTTCAAGACCATTTGCATATCCGTAATTGGGATCGTAGTCGTCGCTCCTAAATTCTTCCTTCATCTCCTTGTGCAATAGTAACCTTCATAACTCTCTCTTCGCCAGTCAAATTTAGACTATTTTGAGCTCATTGGAATAGTAACTCGACAAGCTTCCGAATTGGACCAGAATTGGGTAATTCTGAAGCTGTATGATATTGTGAAAGCCTGTTGGAACTCTTCGATCGTGATTATGCAATTTGGATTGTTAATCTTTCCAAATCGCACGATCCAATGGAGATGCTTATAACTCCCTCATTTGATGCGGATTGGATCAATTTTTGGTCATCTAAAAGGTACTTTAGCGCTCTTTCATTCCTGACATGAATCGTCATATTCTGAGACCATTTACGCATCCGTAAGTGGGATTGTAGTCGTCGGTCCTGAGTTCCTCCTTCATCTCCTTGTCCAATAGTAACCTTCATAACCCTCTCTTTAGTAGTTGAATTTAGGCTATTTTGAGTTCATTGGAATGGTAACTCGACAAGCTTCCTAATGGGACCAGAATTAGTTAATTCTGAGGCCATTTGATATCCCGAAAGCCTGTTGGACCTCTTCGATCGTCATTTTGCAATTTGGATTGTTAATCTTTCGAAATTGTGCGCTCCAATGGAGATGCTCATAACTCCCTCATTTGATGTCGGATTGGGTTGATTTTTTGTCATCTTAAAGGTAGTTTAAAGATCTTTCATTCCTGACTTGAATCATCATATTTCGAGACCATTTGTGCATCCGTAAGTGGGATCACAGTCGTCGGTCCTAAATTTTTCCTTCATCTCCTTAGCCAATAGTAACCTTCACAACCCTCTCTTCCATGGTTGAATTTAGGCTATTTTGAGCTCATTGGAATGATAACTCAACAAGATTCCAAATGGGACCAGAATTGTCTAATATTGAGACCGTTTGATATCCCAAAAGTCCGTTGGAACTCTTGAATCGTCATTTTGCAATTTGTATTGTTAATCTTTCAAAATCACGCGTTCCAATGTAGATGCTCATAACTCCCTTGTTTGATGTCAGATCGGGTCTATTTTTGATCATTTGAAAGGTTCTTTAGAGCTCTTTCATTCCTGACTTGAATCGTCATATTTCGAGACCATTTGCGGATCCGTAAGTGGGATGACAGTCGTCGGTCCTGAATTTTTCCTTTTGCTCCTTGCCCATTAGTAACCTTCATACTATCACTTTCGAGGTCGAATTTAGACTTTTTTGAGCTCATTGGAATGTTAACTAGACAAGCTTCCTAATGAGACCAGAATTGGCTAATTCTGAGGTCATTCGATATTTGAAAAGCGCGTTGGAACTCTTCGATCATCATTTTGCAATTTGGATTATTAATCTTTCCAAATCTCATGATGCAATGGAGATGCTCAAAACTCCCTCATTTAATGTCGGATTGGGTCAATTTTTGGTCATCTGAAAGGAACTTTATTGCTCTTTCATTCTTGACTTGAATCGCCATATTCTGAGACCATTTGCATATCCGTAATTGGGATCATAGTCATCGGTCTTGAATTCTTCCTTGATCTCCTTATGCAATAGTAACCTTCATAACTCTCTCTTCAATGGTCGAATTTAGACTATTTTGAGCTCATTGGAATGGTAACTTGACAACCTTTCTAATTGGACCAGAATTGGGTAATTCTGAAGCCGTATGATATCGTGAAAGCCTGTTGGAACTCTTCGATCGTCATTATGCAATTTGGATTGTTAATCTTTCCAAATCGCATGATCTAACGGAGATGCTCATAACTCCCTCATTTGATATCGGATTGGGTCAATTTTTGGTCATCTAAAAGGTACTTTAGTGCACTTTCATTCCTGACATGAATCGTCATATTCTGAGACCATTTGCGCATCTATAAGTGGGATTGTAGTCGTCGGTCATGAATTCCTCCTTCATCTCCTTGTCCAATAGTAACCATCATAACTCTCTCTTTAGTAGTCGAATGTAGGCTATTTTGAGTTCATTGGAATGGTAACTCGACAAGCTTCTTAATGGGACCAGAATTAGCTAATTCTGAGGCCATTTGATATCCCGAAAGCCTGTTGGACCTCTTCGATCGTCATTTTGCAATTTGGATTCTTAATCTTTCGAAATTGCGCGTTCCAACGGAGATGCTCATAACTCTCTCGTTTGATGTCGGATTGGGTTGATTTTTTGTCATCTTAAAGGTAGTTTAAAGATCTTTCATTCCTGACTTGATTCGTCGTATTCCGAGACCATTTGCGCATCCGTAAGTGGGATCGCAGTCGTCGGTCCTAAATTTTTCCTTCATCTCCTTGTCCAATAGTAACCTTCATAACCCTCTCTTCCATGGTTGAATTTAGGCTATTTTGAGCTCATTGGAATGGTAACTCAACAAGATTCCAAATGGGACCAGAATTGTCTAATTCTGAGACCGTTCGATATCCCAAAAGTCCATTGGAACTCTTGAATCGTCATTTTACAATTTGGATTGTTAATCTTTCAAAATCATGCGTTCCAACGTAGATGCTCATAACTCCCTCATTTGATGTCAAATTGGGTCTATTTTTGATCATCTGAAAGGTTCTTTAGAGCTCTTTCATTCCTGACTTGAATCGTCGTATTTCGAGACCATTTGCGAATCCGTAAGTGGGATGACAGTCGTCGGTCCTGAATTTTTCCTTCTGCTCCTTGCCCATTAGTAACCTTCTTAACTATCACTTCCAAGGTCGAATTTAGACTTTTTTGAGCTCATTGGAATGTTAACTAGACAAGCTTCCTAATGGGACCAGAATTGGCTAATTCTGAGGTCATTCGATATTTGAAAAGTGCGTTGGAACTCTTCGATCATCATTTTGCAATTTGGATTATTAATCTTTCCAAATCGCATGATCCAATGGAGATGCTCAAAACTCCCTCATTTGATGTCAGATTCGGTCAATTTTTGGTCATCTAAAAGGAACTTTATTGCTCTTTCATTCTTGACATGAATTGTCATATTCTGAGACCATTTGCATATCCATAAGTGGGATTGCAGTCGTCGGTCTTGAATTCTTCCTTCATCTCATTGTGCAATAGTAACCTTCATAACTCTCTCTAATGGTTAAATTTAGACTATTTTGAGCTCATTGTCATGGTAACTCGACAAGCTTCCTAATTAGACCAGAATTGGGAAGTTCTGAAGCCGTATGATATCGTGAAAGCCTGTTAGAACTCTTCGATCGTCATTATGTAATTTGGATTGTTAATCTTTCCAAATTGCATGATCTAATGGAGATGCTCATAACTCCCTCGTTTGATGTCGGATTGGGTCAATTTTTGGTCATCTGAAAGGTACTTTAGTGCTCTTTCATTCCTGACTTAAATCGTCATATTCCGAGACCATTTGCGCATCTGTAAGTGGAATCGGAGTCGTCGGTCCTGAATTTCTCCTTCATCTCCTTGTCCAATAGTAACCTTCATAACACTCTCTTCAGTGGTTAAATTTAGGCTATTTTGACCTCATTGGAATGAAAACTCGACAAGCTTCCAAATGGGACCAAAATTGTCTAATTCTAAGACCGTTCGATATCTCAAAAGTCCGTTGGATCTCTTCGATCGTCATTTTGCAATTTGGATTTTTAATCTTTCTAGATCGCGTGTTCCAATGGAGATGCTCATAACTCCCACGTTTGAAGTCAGACTAGGTCAATTTTTGGTCATCTGAAAGGTACTTTAGAGCTCTTTCATTCCTGACTTGAATCGTCGTATTCCGAGACCATTTGCGCATCCGTAAGTGGGATCGCAGTCGTCGGTCCTGAATTTTTCCTTCAACTCCTTGTCCAATAGTAACCTTCATAACCCTCTCTTTAGTGGTTGAATTTAGACTATTTTGAGCTCATTGGAATGGTAACTCGACAAGCTTCCAAATGGGACCATAATTGTCTAATTCTAACACCGTTCGATATCCCAAAAGTCCGTTTGAACTCTTCGATCCTCATTTTGCAATTTGGATTGTTAATCTTTCCAAATCGCGCGTTCCAATAGAGATGCTCATAACTCCCTCATTTGATGTCGGATTGGGTCGATTTTTGGTCATCTGAAAGGTAATTTATAGCTCTTTCATTCTTGACTTGAATTGTCGTATTCCAAGACCATTTGCACATCCGTAAGTTGGATGGCAATCGTCAGTCCTGAATTTTTCCTTCTGCTCCTTGTCCAACAGTAACCTTCATAACTATCTCCTCAGTGGTCGAATTTAGACTATTTTGAGCTCATTGGATTAGTAACTCGACAAGCTTCCTAATGGGACCAGAATTGGCTAATTCTGAGGCCGTTCGATATCCCAAAAACATGTTGGAACTCTTCGATCGTCAGTTTGCAATTTGGATTGTTAATCTTTCCAAATCGCATGATCTAATGGAGATGCTCAAACTACCTCGTTTGATGTCGGATTGGGTCGATTTTTGGTCATCTGAGAGGTACTTTATTGCTCTGTCAATCTTGACTTGAATCGTCATATTCTAAGACCATTTGCATATCCGTAAGTGGGATCGCAGTCGTTAGTCCTGAATTCTTCCTTCATCTCCTTGTCCAATGGTCACCTTCATAACCCTCTCTTCAACAGTCGAATTTAGACTATTTTGAGTTCCTTGGAATAATAACTCGTCAAGCTTCCTAATGGGACCAGAATTAGCTAATTCTGAGGCCATTTGATATCCCGAGAGCCTGTTGGAACTCTTCGATCGTCATTTTGCAATTTGAATTGTTAATCTTTCCAAATTGTGTGTTTCAACGGAGATGCTCATAACTCCCTCATTTAATGTTGGATTGGGTTTATTTTTTGTCATCTTGAAGGTAGTTTAGAGATCTTTCATTCCTAACTTGAATCGTCGTATTCCGAGACCATTAGCTCATCCGTAAGTGGGATCACAGTCGTTGGTCCTGAATTTTTCCTTCTGCTCCTTGTCCAATGGTAACCTTCATAACTATCTCTTCAGTGGTTGAATTTAGACTATTTTGAGGTCATTGGAATGGTAACTCGACAAGCTTCCTAATTGGACCAGAATTGGGTAATTCTGAAGCAGTTGGATATCCTAAAAGCCTGTTGGAACTCTTCGATCGTCATTTTACAATTTGGATTGTTAATCTCTCCAAATCATGCATTCCAATGGATATGCTTATGACTCCCTCGTTTAACTTCAGATTGGGTCGATTTTTGGTCATCTGAAAGGAACTTTAGAGCTCTTTCATTCCTGAGTTGAATCGTTGTATTCTAACACCATTTGCGCATCAGTATGTGGGATCGCAGTCGTCGATCCTGAATTTTTCCTTCATCTCCTTGTCCAATAGTAACCTTTATAACCCTCTCTTTAGTGGTTGAATTTAGACTATTTTGCACTAATTGGAATGGTAACTCGACAAACTTCCAAATGGGACCAGAATTGTTTAATTCTGAGACCGTTCGATATCCCAAAAGTCCGTTGGAACTCTTCGATCATCATTTTGCAATTTGGATTGTCAATCTTTCCAAATTGGGCGTTCCAATGGGGATGCTCATAATTCCCTCATTTGATGTCAGATTGGGTCAATTTTTGGTCATCTAAAAGGTACTTTAGAGCTCTTTCATCGTATTCCAAGACCATTTGCGCATCTGTAAGTGGGATTGCCGTCGTCGGTCCTGAATTTTTTCTTCTTCTGCTTGTCCAATAGTAACCATCATAACAATATATTTAGTGGTCAAATTTAGACTATTTTGAGCTCATTGGAATGGTAACTCGAATAGCTTCCTAATTGGCACAGAATTGGCTAAGTCCGAAGCCGTTCAATATCCAGAAAGCCTATTGGAACTCTTTGATCGTCATTTTGCAATTTGGATAGTTAATATTTCCAAATCGTGCGATCCAACGGAGATGCTCATAACTTCGTCGTTTGATGTCAGATTGGGTCGATTTTTGGTCATCTGAAAGCTACGTTAGAGCTCTTTCATTCCGGACTTGAATCGTCATATTCCAAGAGCATTTGCGCATTAGTAAGTGGGATCGCAGTCGTCGGTCCTGAATTTCTCCTTCATCTCCTTGTCCAATTGTAGCCTTCATAACCCTCTCTTCAGTGGTTAAATTTAGATTATTTTGAGCTCATTTGAATGGTGACTTGACAAGCTTCCAAATGGGACTAGAATTGTCTAATTCTAAGACCGTTCGATATCTCTAAAGTCCGTTGGATCTCTTCGATCGTCATTTTGCAATTTGGATTTTTAATCTTTCTAGATCCCGCATTCCAATGGAGATGCTCATAACTCCCTCGTTTGGTGTCGGACTAGGTCAATTTTTGGTCATCTGAAGGGTACTTTAGAGCTCTTTCATTCTTGACTTGAATCGTCATATTCCGAGACCATTTGCTCATTAGCAAGTGGGATCACAGTCATCGGTCTTGAATTTTTCCTTCATCTCCTTGTGCAATAGTAACCTTCATAACTCTCTCTTTAGTGGTCAAATTTAGACTATTTTGAGTTCATTGGATTGGTAACTCGACAAGCTTTCTAATTGGACCAGAATTGGCTAATTCTGAAGCCGTTCGATATCCTGAAAGCCTGTTGGAACTCTTCGATCATCATTATGCAATTTGGAATGTTAATCTTTTCGAATCGCGCGTTCCAACGGAGATGCTCTAAACTCCCTCGTTTGATGTTGGATTGGGTCAATTTTTGTTCATCTGAAAGGTACTTTAGTGCTCTTTCATTCCTGACATGAATCGTCGTATTCCGAGATCATTTGTGCATCCGTAAGTGGGATCGCAGTCGTCGGTCTTGAATTCTTCCTTCATCTCCTTGTCCAATAGTAGCCTTCATAACTCTCTCTTCAGTAGTTGAATTTAGGCTATTTTGAGTTCATTGGAATGGTAACTCGACAAGCTTCCTAATGGGACTAGAATTAGCTAATTTTGAGGCCATTTAATATCCTGAAAGCCTGTTGGAACTCTTCGATCGTCATTTTGTAATTTAGATTGTTAATCTTTCCAAATTACACATTTCAACGGAGATGCTCATAACTCCCTCATTTGATGTTGGATTGGTTCGATTTTTTGTCAACTTAAAGGTAGTTTAGAGATATTTCATTCCTGACTTGAATCGTCGTATTCTGAGAACATTTGTGCATCCTTAAGTGGGATTGCAGTCGTCGGTCCTGAATTTTTTCTTCATCTCGTTGTCCAATAGTAACCTTCATAACCCTCTCTTCAGTGGTTGAATTTATACTATTTTAAGCTCATTGGAATGGTAACTCGACAAGATTCCAAATGGGACCAGAAATGTCTAATTCTGAGACCGTTCGATATCCCAAAAGTCCGTTGGAACTCTTCAATCGTCGTTTTACAATTTGGATTGTTAATCTTTCTAAATCACTCGTTACAACGTAGATGCTCATAACTCCCTCGTTTGATGTCAGATTAGGTCAATTTTTGGTCATCTGAAATGTTCTTTCGAGCTCTTTCATTCCTGACTTGAATCGTCGTATTTCGAGACCATTTGTGCATCCGTAAGTGGGATGGTAGTCATCGGTCCTGAATTTTTCCTTTTGCTCCTTGTCCATTAGTAACCTTCATAACTATCACTTCAGTGGACGAATTTAGACTTTTTTGAGCTCATTGGAATGGTAACTAGACAAGCTTCCTAATGGGACCAAAATTGACTAATTCTGAGGTCATTCGATATCTGAAAAGCACGTTGGAACTCTTCGATCGTCATTTTGCAATTTAGATTATTAATCTTTCCTAATCGCATGATCCAATGGAGATGCTCAAAACTCCCTCATTTGATGTCGGATTGGGTCGATTTTTGGTCATCTGAAAGGAACTTTATTGCTCTTTCATTCTTGACTTGAATCGTCATATTCCGAGACCATTTGCATATCCGTAAGTGTGATCGCAGTCGTCGATCCTGAATTCTTCCTTCATCTCCTTGTGCAATAGTAACCTTCATAACTCTCTCTTCAGTGGTCGAATTTAGACTATTTTGAGCTCATTGGAACGGTAACTCGACATGCTTCCTAATTGGACCAGAATTGGGTAATTCTGAAGCCGTATGATATCGTGAAAGTCTGTTAGAACTCTTCGATCATCATTATGCAATTTGGATTGTTAATCTTTCCAAATCTCACGATCCAACGGAGATGCTCATAACTCCGTCCTTTGAGGTCGGATTGGGTCAATTTTTGCTCATCTGAAAGGTACTTTAGTGCTCTTTCATTCCTGACATGAATCGTCGTATTCCGAGACCATTTGCGCATCTATAAGTGGGATTGCAGTCGTCGGTCCTAAATTCTTCCTTCATTTCCTTGTCCAATAGTAACCTCATAAATCTCTCTTCAGTAGTCAAATTTAGGCTATTTTGAGGTCATTGGAATGGTAACTCGACAGGCTTCCTAATGGGACCAGAATTAGCTAATTTTGAGGCCATTTGATATCCCGAAAGCCTGTTGGAACACTTCGATCGTCATTTTACAATTTGGATTGTTAATCTTTCGAAATTGCACGTTCCAACGGAGATGCTTATAACTCCGTCGTTTGATGTTGGATTGGGTCAATTTTTTGTCATCTTAAAGGTAGTTTAGAGATCTTTCATTCCTGACTTCAATCGTCGTATTCTGAGACCATTTGCGCATCCGTAAGTGGGATCGCAGTCGTCGGTCCTGAATTTTTCCTTCATCTCCTTGTCCAATAGTAACCATCATAACCCTCTCTTCCATGGTTGAATTTAGGATATTTTGAGCTCATTGGATGGTAACTCGACAAGATTCCAAATGGGACCAGAATTGTCTAATTCTAAGACTGTTCGATATCCCAAAAGTCCGTTAGAACTCTTCAGTCATCATTTTGCAATTTGGATTGTTAATCTTTCCAAATCACGTGTTCCAACGTAGATGCTCATAACTCCCTCGGTTGATGTCATATTGGGTCAATTTTTGGTCATCTGAAAGGTTCGTTTGACCTCTTTCATTCCTGACTTGAATCGTCGTATTTCGAGACCATTTGCGCATCCGTAAGTGGGATGGCAATCGTCGGTCCTGAATTTTTCCTTCAGCTCCTTGTCCATTAGTAACCTACATAACTATCACTTTAGTGGTCGACTTTAGACTTTTTTGAGCTCATTGGAATGGTAACTAGACAAGCTTCCTAATGGGACCAAAATTGGCTAATTCTGAGGTCATTTGATATCCGAAGAGCACGTTGGAACTCTTCGATCGTCATTTTGCAATTTGGATTATTAATCTTTCCAAATCGCATGATCTAATGGAGATGCTCAAAAGTCCCTCATTTGATGCCGGATTGGGTCGATTTTTTGTCATCTGAAAGGAACTTTATTACTCTTTCATTCTTGACTTGACTCGTCATATTCCAAGACCATTTGCATATTCGTAAGTAGGATCGCAGTTGTCGGTCCTGAATTCTTCCTTCATCTCCTTGTATAATTGTAACCTTCATAACTCTCTCTTCAGTGGTCAAATTTAGAATATTTTGAGCTCATTGGAATGGTAACTTGACAAGTTTCCTAATTGGACCAGAATTGGGTAATTCTAAAGTCGTATGATATCGTGAAAGCCTGTTGGAACTCTTCGATCGTCATTATGCAATTTGAATTGTTAATCTTTCCAAATCGCATGATCTAATGGAAATGCTCATAACTCCCTCGTTTGATGTCGGATTGGGTCAATTTTTGGTCATCTGAAAGGTACTTTAGTGCTCTTTCATTCCTGACTTGAATCGTCATATTCCGAGACCATTTGCGCATCCGTAACTGGAATCGCAGTCGTCGGTCCTGAATTTCTCCTTCATCTCCTTGTCCAATAGTAACCTTCATAACACTCTCTTTAGTGGTTAAATTTAGGCTATTTTGAGCTCATTGGAATGGTAACTCGACCAGCTTCCAAATGGGACCAGAATTGTCTAATTCTAAGACCGTTCGATATCTCAAAAGACCATTGGATCTCTTCGATCGTCATTTTGCAATTTGGCTTTTTAATCTTTGTAGATCTCGCGTTCGAATGGAGATGCTCATAACTCCCTCATTTGATGTCAGACTAGGTCAATTTTCGGTCATCTGAAGGGTACTTTAGAGCTCTTTCATTCTTGACTTGAATCGTCGTATTCCGAGACCATTTGCGCATCCGTAAGTGGGATCGCAGTGGTTGGTCCTGAATTTTTCCTTCATCTACTTGTCCAATAGTAACCTTCATAACTCTCTCTTCAGTGGTCGAATTTAGACTATTTTGAACTCATTGGAATGGAAACTCGACAAGCTTCCAAATGGGACCATAATTGTCAAATTCTAAGACCGTTCGATATCCGAAAAGTCCGTTGGAAATCTTTGATCATCATTTTGCAATTTGGATTGTTAATCTTTCCAAATCGCGCGTTCCAATAGAGATGCTCATAACTCCCTCATTTGATGTCGGATTGGGTCGATTTTTGGTCATCTGAAAGGTAATTTAGAGCTCTTTCATTCTTGACTTGAATCGTCATATTCCGAGACCATTTGCACATTCGTAAGTGGGATGGCAGTCATCGGTCCTAAAATTTTCCTTCTGCTCCTTGTCCAATAGTAACCTTCGTAACTATCTCTTCTGGGGTCGAATTTTGACTATTTTGAGCTCATTGGAATGGTAACTCGACAAGCCACCTAATGGGACCAGAATTAGCTAATTCTGAGGCCGTTCGATATCCTAAAAACACATTTGAACTCTTCGATCGTCAATTTGCAATTTGGATTGTTAATCTTTCCAAATTGCATGATCTAATGGAGATGCTCAAAACTACCTCATTTGATGTCGAATTGGGTCGATTTTTGGTCATCTGAAAGTTACTTTATTGCTCTTTCATTCTTGACTTGAATCGTCATATTCCGAGACCATTTGCATATCCGTAAGTGGGATCGCAGTCATTGGTCCTAAATTCTTCCTTCATCTCCTTGTCCAATGGTCACCTTCATAACTCTCTCTTCAGTAGTCGAATTTAGACTATTTTGAGTTCCTTGGAATAGTAACTCGACAAGCTTCCTAATGGGACCAGAATTAGCTAATTCTGAGGCCATTTGATATCCCTAAAGCCTGTTGGAACTCTTCGATTGTCATTTTGCAATTTGGATTGCTAATCTTTCCAAATTGCATTTTCCAACGGAGATGCTCATAACTCCCATGTTTGATGTCAGACTGGGTCAATTTTTGGTCATCTGAGAGGTACTTTAGAGCTCTTTCATTCCTGACTTGAATCGTCGTATTCCGAGACCATTTACGCATCCGTAAGTGGGATCGCAGTCGTTCGTCCTGAATTTTTCCTTCTGCTCCTTGTCCAATAGTAACCTTCATAATTATCTCTTCAGTGGTCAAATTTTGACTATTTTGAGGTCATTGGAATGGTAACACGACAAGCTTCCTAATTGGACCAAAATTGGCTAATTCTGAAGTAGTTCAATATCCTGAAAGCCTGTTGGAACTCTTCGATCATCATTTTGCTATTTGGTTTGTCAATCTTTCCAAATCACGCATTCCAACAAATATGCTTATAACTCCCTCGTTTGACGTCGGATTAGGTCGATTTTTGGTCATCTGAAAGAAACTTTAGAGCTCTTTCATTCCTGACTTGAATCATCGTGTTCTGAGACCATTTGCGCATCCGTACGTGGGATCATAGTCGTCAGTCTTGAATTTTTCCTTCATCTCCTTGTCCAATAGTAACCTTCATAACCCTCTCTTCAGTGGTTGAATTTAGACTCTTTTGCACTTATTGGAATGGTAACTCGACAAATTTCCAAATGGGACCAGAATTGGCAAACTCTGAGGCGGTTCAATATCCCAAAAGTACGTTGGAACTCTTCGATCGTCATTTTGCAATTTGGATTGTCAATCTATCCAAATCATGCGTTCCAATGAGGATGATCATAGTTCCCTCATTTGATGTTGGATTGGGTCAATTTTTGGTCACTTGAAAGGTACTTTAGAGCTCTTTCATTCTTAACTTGAAGCATTGTATTCCGAGACCATTTTCGCATCCGTAAGTGGGATCGCCGTCGTCAGTCCTGAATTTTTCCTTCTTCTCCTTGTCCAATAGTAACCATCATAACTATCTATTCAGTGGTCAAATTTAGGCTATTTTGAGCTCATTGGAATGGTAACTCGAATAGCTTCCTAATTGGACCAGAATTGGCTAATTCTGAAGCCGTTCGATATCCTGAAAGCCTGTTGGAACTCTTCGATCGTAATTTTGCAATTTGGATTGTTAATCTTTCCAAATCGCACGTTCTAACGTACATGCTCATAACTCCCTCGTTAGACGTTGGATTGGGTTGATTTTTGGTCATCTGAAAGGTACTTTGGAGCTCTTTCATTCCTCACTTGTATCATCGTATTATGAGACCATTTGAGCATCCGTAAGTGGGATCGCAGTCGTCGGTCCTGAATTTTTCCTTCATCTCCTTGTCCACTAGTAACCTTCATTACACTCTCTTCAGTGGTTGAATTTAGACTATTTTGAGCTCATTGGAATGGTAACTCGACAAGCTTCCTAATTGGACCAGAATTGTGTAATTCTGAAGCCGTATGATATCGTGAATGCCTGTTGGAACTCTTCGATTGTCATTATGCAATTTGGATTGTTAATCTTTCCAAATCGCATGATCCAACGGAGATGCTCATAACTCCCTCGTTCGATGTCGGATTGGGTCAATTTTTGGTCATCTGAATGGTACTTTAGTGCTCTTTCATTCCTGACTTGAATCGTCATATTCCAAGACCATTTATGCATCCGTAAGTGGAATCGCAGTTGTCGGTCCTGAATTTCTCCTTCATCTCCTTATCCAATAGTAACCTTCATAACACTCTCTTTAGTGGTTAAATTTAGGCTATTTTGAGCTCATTGGAATGGTAACTTGACAAGCTTCCAAATGGGACCAGAATTGTCAAATTCTATGATTGTTCGATATCTCTAATGTCTGTTGGATCTCTTCGATGGTCATTTTGCAATTTGGATTTTTAATCTTTCTAGATCCCGCGTTCCAATGGAGATGCTCATAACTCCCTCGTTTGATGTCGGACTAGGTCAATTTTTGGTCATCTGAAGGGTACTTTAGATCTCTTTCATTCTTGACTTGAATCGTCGTATTCCGAGACCATTTGCGCATCCGTAAGTGGGATCACAGTGGTCGGTCCTGAATTTTTCCTTCATCTACTTGTCCAATAGTAACGTTCATAACTCTCTCTTCAGTGGTCGAATTTAGACTATTTTGAGCTCATTGGAATGGTAACTCGACAAGCTTCCAAATGGGACCATAATTGTCAAATTCTGAGACCGTTCGATATCCCAAAAGTCTGTTGGAACTCTTTGATTGTCATTTTGCAATTTGGATTGTTAATCTTTCCAAATCACGCATTCCCACAGAGATGCTCATAACTCCCTCATTTGATGTCGGATTGGGTCGATTTTTGGTAATCTGAATGGTACTTTAGAGCTCTTTCATTCTTAACTTGAATCGTCATATTCCTAGACCATTTGCACATTCGTAAGTGGGATGGCAGTCGTCGGTCCTAAATTTTTACTTCTGCTCCTTGTCCAATAGTAACATTCGTAACTATCTCTTTAGCGGTCGAATTTTAACTATTTTGAGCTCATTGGAATGGTAACTCGACAAGCCTCCTAATGGGAACAGAATTAGCTAATTCTGAGGCCGTTCGATATCCCAAAAACACTTTGGAACTCTTCGATCGTCAGTTTGCAATTTGGATTGTTAATCTTTCCAAATAGCATGATCCAATGGAGATGCTCAAAACTACCTCATTTGATGTCGGATTGGGTCGATTTTTGGTCATCTGAAAATTACTTTATTGCTCTTTCATTCTTGACTTAAATTGTCATATTCCGAGACCATTTGCATATCCGTAAGTGGGATCGCAGTCATTGGTCCTGAATTCTTCCTTCATCTCCTTGTCCAATGGTCACCTTCATAACTCTCTCTTCAGTAGTCGAATTTAGACTATTTTAAGTTCCTTGGAATGATAACTTGACAAGCTTCCTAATGGGACCAGAATTAGCTAATTCTGAGGCCATTTGATATCCTTAAAGCCTGTTGGAACTCTTTGATTGTCATTTTGCAATTTGGATGGTTAATCTTTCCAAATTGCGTGTTCCAACGGAGATGCTCATAACTCCCACGTTTGATGTCGGACTGGGTCAATTTTTGATCATCTGAAAGGTACTTTAGAGCTCTTTCATTCCTTACTTGAATCGTCGTATTCCGAGACCATTTATGCATCCGTAAGTGGGATCGCAGTCGTTCGTCCTGAATTTTTGCTTCTGCTCCTTGTCCAATAGTAATCTTCATAATTATCTCTTCAGTGGTCAAATTTAGACTATTTTGAGGTCATTAGAATGGTAACACGACAAGCTTCCTAATTAGACCAAAATTGGCTAATTCTGAAGCAGTTCAATATCCTGAAAGCCTGTTGGAACTCTTTGATCATCATTTTGCAATTTGGACTGTCAATCTTTCCAAATCACACATTCCAACAAAGATGCTTATAACTCCCTCGTTTGACGTCAGATTGGGTCAATTTTTGGTCATCTGAAAGAAACTTTAGAGCTCTTTCATTCCTGACTTGAATCATCATGTTCTGAGACCATTTGTGCATCCGTACGTGGGATCACAGTCGTCAGTCTTGAATTTTTCCTTCATCTCCTTGTCCAATAGTAACCTTCATAACCCTCTCTTCAATGGTTGAATCTAGACTATTTTGCACTCATTGGAATGGTAACTCGACAAACTTCCAAATGGGACCAGAATTGGCAAACTCTAAGGTGGTTCAATATCCCAAAAGCACGTTGGAACTCTTCGATCGTCATTTTGCAATTTGGATTGTCAATCTTTCCAAATCATGCGTTCCAATGAGGATGCTCATAATTCCCTCATTTGATGTCGGATTGGGTCAATTTTTGGTCACCTGAAAGGTACTTTAGAGCTCTTTCATTCCTAACTTGAATCATCGTATTCCAAGGCCATTTTCACATCCGTAAGTGGGATCGCCATTGTCGGTACTGAATTTTTCCTTCTTCTCCTTGTCCAATAGTAACCATCGTAACTATCTATTCAGTGGTCAAATTTAGGCTATTTTGAGCTCATTGGAATGGTAACTCGAATAGCTTCCTAATTGGACCAGAATTGGCTAATTCTGAAGCTGTTCGATATCCTGAAAGCCTGTTGGAACTCTTCAATCGTCATTTTGTAATTTGGATTGTTAATCTTTCCAAATCGCACGTTCTAACGTACAAGCTCATAACTCCCTCGTTTGACGTTGGATTGGGTTGATTTTTGGTCATCTGAAAGGTACTTGAGAGCTCTTTCAATCCTGACTTGAATCATCATATTATGAGACCATTTGAGCATCCGTAAGTGGGATCACAGTCGTTGGTCCTGAATTTTTCCTTCATCTCCTTGTCCACTAGTAACCTTCATTACACTCTCTTCAGTGGTTGAATTTGGACTATTTTGAGCTCATTGGAATGGTAACTCGACAAGCTGCCAAATGGGACCAAAATTGTCTAATTCTATGACCGTTTGATATCTCTAAAGTCCGTTAGATCTCTTCGATCATCATTTTGCAATTTGGATTTGTAATCGTTCTAGTTCGGGCGTTTTAACGGAGATGCTCATAACTCCCTCGTTTAATGTCGGACTGGGTCAATTTTTGGTCATCTGAAAGGTACTTTAGAGCTCTTTCATTCCTCACTTGAATCGTCATATTCCGAGACCATTTGTGCATCCGTAAGTGGGATCGCAGTCGTCAGTCCTGAATTTTTCCTTCATCTCCTTGTCCAATAGTAAGCTTCATAACCCTCTCTTCAGTGGTTGAATTTAGACTATTTTGAGCTCATTGGAATGGTAACTCGACAAGCTTCCTAATGGGACCAGAATTGGCAAACTCTAAGGCGGTTCGATATCCCAAAAGCACATTGGAACTCTTCGATCGTCATTTTGTAATTTGGATTGTTAATCTTTTCAAATCGCATTATCCAATGGAGATGCTCATGCTCCCTTATTTGATGTCTGATTGGGACGAATTTTGGTCATTTGAAAGGTACTTTAGTGCTCTTTCATTCCTGACTTGAATCATCATATTCCGAGACCATTTGCGCATCTGCAGGTGGGTTCACAGTCATTGGTCTTGAATTTTTCCTTCATTTCCTTGTCCAATAGTAACCTTCATAACTCTCTCTTAAGTGGTCAAATTTAGACTATTTTGAGCTCATTGGAATGGTAACTCGTCAAGCTTCCTAATTAGACCAGAATTGGCTAATTCTGAAGCCGTTCGATATCATGAAAGCCTGTTGGAACTCTTCGATCATAATTTTGCAATTTGGATTGTTAATCTTTCCAAATCGCACGTTCCAATGTACATGCTCATAACTCCCTCGTTTGACGTTGGATTGGGTTGATTTTTGGTCATCAGAAAGGTACTTTAGAGCTCTTTCATTCCTGACATGAATCGTCGTATTATGAGACCATTTGAGCATCCGTAAGTGGGATCGCAGTCATCGGTCCTGAATTTTTCCTTCATCTCCTTGTCCACTAGTAACCTTCATAACCCTCTCTTTAGTGGTTGAATTTAGACTATTTTGAGCTCATTGGAATGGTAACTCGACAAGCTTGAAAAGGCCTAGCTATATGTCCTAGAGGGGGGGTGAATAGGACAATGCGAAATAAAACTTATAATAGCAGAATTAAAAAGAATATGATTGCCAAAATAAATCACAATGCAAGAAAATAAAATAACCTCAAAATTCAGATCTTGAGAGGTTGATACAAATGTTGTTCTAAGGACAACCTTACACCAAAAACCAGAGTTTATGGTAGGACAACCTTATTTCTAGAAAGATCTTTGTATTAAATCTCAAACCGAAGAGGAATACAGAAATAAATACAAACTGAATTAAAATAAATTGTAATCACAAATGTATTGTTCTAGGGACAGCCATACACCATAAAAATGGCAGGGCAACCTTGCTGGAACTTTTAAAGGAAATTGAATATCAAGCTGATAAAGGAATAGCAGAAAATAAATTCTAAACTATTACAAAATTCTCACAATGCTTGAATTGAATGATTACAACATTCACCACCATACATACATCCCACAAAAGAATAATTAAAGATCAGAAGTATAAATCATTCAACCACAACACAAGGGATTATAGTGGTTCGCCTGTGTGTTCACTAACTGTTAAACAACAGCCACATAGAATGCTACTCCACTCCTAATATCCTCACACAGGGGATATTAGCGTTCACTAACAAAATAGGTTTTCCCAGGTTCACCCAAAACCTTTACAATTGTGTCTTTGTCTGTGTGCTTACACAATTAAAAAACCCCACTTCTGAGTTTTCCTGGCTCTCCTTAGATAACCAATACAATAAGATTTTTCTAGCAAATCTTGAAAGAAACCAAAACAGAAAGGAATTTACAATTAAATGTAAAATACCTGATTATCTCCTTCATTGTAGCAGCCCGATAGAACCAAATCAGAGTAGTCGAAGCAATAACAGATATTTGAAAAATCAGGCGCGATAAGCTTTGACCGTTCTATGAGTGGTCGAAGGTCTCCTTCGACTGGTCGTAGGTCACCTTCGACTGGTCATAGGTCACCTTCGACTGGTCGAAGAACCTGAAAAACATCGCTGGATTTTGAGTCGAAGATTTTTCGACTGGTCGAAGATGCAGTCGACACTGTTCCTTCGACTGGTCGAACAGTTTCCTGGACTAGTTGAAGCCTAACAGATTTTATCCGAAATTTGTAACAAACTCACGACTGATCGAGGAATTTCTTAGACTGGTCGAAGCAACTCTAGGACTAGTCGAAGAAGGCCTAGGACTAGTCGAAGAACAGACCAAACTTATGTAAAATAAACATTCGATTTATGTATCCAAAGTGACCTACTTCTAAGGTCAACCTAAGGTCAGTCAAACCTCAACCATGAAGTAAGGACATTGAAACATTAGGAACTAGTGACCTTGAAGTATGAGCCTTGAAGTCTTGATGTAGTTGAAATCTTGATGTAGCTCAATCTTGAAAGTGTCTTGAGTTCTTTACAAACTGCCTTGTACTCTTCTTGAAGTCTTACAGCTTGAGTCTTGTCTTGTGAGCATTCAAGATTGATCCTTGTACTTGTGATCTTTGCTTGTTATGAGCTTAGCTTGTTCATGAATGTTGATCCTTGAGAGAGCTTCACTTATGTAAGTTATATATAACAGTGATTTTGGCACCACAAATTTGACAACAGACAGGGATATAAACTATAGCACTTACAATCTCCCCCTTTGTCAAATTAGTGACAAAACACATAGCCAAGATAAACAGAAAGTAAAACAATTGGTTAAAGAGTTATGAACTAGGTTATATCAACTGGCTTACCTGCAAATCAATATTCAATATTCAATATTCAACATTCAACCAGTTTCATTCAAACAGTTCAAACATACTCCCCCTGAGTAACATAACCAATGCTACTCCTCTCACAAGCACATCATTAAGAACAAACCATTCTCCCCCTTTTTGTCACAATATGACAAAGGAAACAACAATAAAGGAGAACTAAATAAAGGGATATATGAGAGTAAACATGAGGAGTTATGAGAGTATAGCAAAACAGAGATAGAGATACTCAGCATAGCTTCACATAGAATAAATATCCAGCATAAAACATAGATAGTATCCAACTCAAAATCAGTCAACCAAGTGCTAATTTATAAAGTTATTACAGACCAGAAGTCTCATATAAACTAGTCAGAACCAGAACCAGATGACGGAGCAGGAATAGAGGGATCAAGTTGGTGCATGTCTTTGTTCAATCGCCTAAGATATTTGCGCATGTACTTGAATTGTAAATCATGAGCAACAGACATGTTTTCCATCTTTACATTTATATTCTCAACTTTATCCTCTAATGCACTAAGACGAGCATCAACATCAGATGGTTCAAAATCTGAATCATTTGTTGAGTCAGAATCCAGTTCCTCAAAAATGTCATCCATATTAATGTCATCACCAGCTTCTTCATGACCACCACCACCACCACCACCTTGTTCAGGAAGTAGATCCAGCTTTATCTTATTGATATAGTATTATTGAAAATCAAATGATGGATAGGTGCCTCATCAACCGGCATATCGACTAACATATGTGTAGCCAAAACAGTCATTAAATAGGCAAAAGGAATGTCACTATGACCAGGATGGAGTCTAAACTGAAGAATGAAATGACAGATTAAGGATGGTAAATAAATCTGAGTACCATTGGAAATAGCATGGATAACACGAACCATAAACGAAGTCAAGTCAGTTTTATTACCCGAACGAGGATACAGATTAGACACAAAGATTTTTTAGAGAATTCTGTATTTGGGTAACAAATACCTTGCGGGAAGCGCATTCCCTTTTTGTGCCCATTGAACATCCATGTTGCACAAGTCTCTAGTGAGCATGCGTTTTTCAGACATTGAGGGTTTATCAATTAAGTTATGGATAGGAATACCCTCATCATTCACAAGAATATACATAAGGGCTGAAATTAAATGACGATCAATGTCAAAAGGCCCTTCTCCAGTAGATATTGTAAAAGTTAAATTATCCTGTGAGAAAGTACTAATACATGTAAACATGGATTGGGCAATGGACCGGTATGCAGGCCCACCCCAATGTAATAAGTTAACCCAACCTACAGCTTCAAGCATAGGAAGGATGTCAAAAGGTGCAATATGATTAACATCAACAGGATGGTCAACAATAACATTACGTAATCTAATGTCCCTAACATATGATGGATCATCATTGGGAACAAGAAGATGACGCTTAGAGATAGTGGTCGATCTGGAGGAAGAAGAAGGACCACAGGAAGTAGTTTTTCTACCTCTAGAAGCCATTTACAACAAGAATATCAAGGAAATAAGAAGTTGCAAAGGATTGAGAAGTGGGTTTACACAAAACAGATTTTTCAAAATCCAAACCCCAAATCTCAATGAAATCCAAAATACAAAGCTTAAAGCTTGAAAAGTAAACAATCTAGACACAAATCTGTAAGAAAAATGCAATTGGAACACTAACCTTGAAGAACATGAACAAAGGGTTCGACAAGTCGAAGCACGGCTCCTTAGAGAAGAAAAACGAAATGAGGAAGAAAGCAAAATCCCCAAATTTTAAGTGATTCCCGAGATCTACGATTGGTCGTGGATATCTACGACCGGTCGAAGGTCGACTGGTCGAGTATACTCACGACAGGTTGAAGAATGACAAAAAATTCATATTTCTTGCAAATTATACAAAAATTAAAATTCAATCTAGCAAATATATACACTATAATACAAGTAGGCATAAATAATCATTTTAAAATGCACATGCCAAGATCAAATTTCATCTTTTTGAACCTGCTTTTATCGAGAGGTTTTGTGAAAATGTCAGCTCGTTGATCTTCGGTAGGAATATATTCTAGAGATATAACTTTTTCTTCTACTAATTCCCTTATATAATGAAATCTAATGTCAATGTGCTTAGTACGAGAATACTAAATAGGATTTTTTGAAATATTTATCGCACTGGAATTATCACAATGTAATAACATAGAATCTTGTTTAATTCCATAATCACTTAGCATTCGTTGCATCCAAACAAGCTGTGTACATGCATTACCAGCTGCGATATACTCAGCTTCAGCTATTGAAAGTGATATAGAATTTTGTTTCTTATAAACCAGGAAACTAGACAATTTCCAATGTAAAAACAACCACCACTGGTTGATTTTCTATCATCTAGATTACCAGCCCTGTCAGCATCCGAGTACCCAGCTAATTGGACACTGGTCTCATGAGGATACCAGAGATCGAGATTTACAGTACTTGCGACATATCTAATAATTCGCTTGACAGTAATCAAGTGAGATTCTTTTGGATTAGATTGATATCTTGCGCAAATACCAACACTTAGAGAAATATCAGGTCTACTAGCAGTTAAATATAACAAACTAATAAAGTTTTGAGTCAACATTTTTACCATTAGAGTCTTTTGAGAGTTTCAGGGTAGTACTCATAGGAGTATCGAAATTCTTGCCATTATCAAATCCAAATCTCTTGATTAGATTCAAAGCATACTTAGATTGAGAAATGAATATTCCTTCAGGTTGTTGCTTTACTTGTAATCCAAGGAAATAAGTCAATTCCCCAACCATGCTCATTTCGAACTGTGATTTCATCAAATCTGCAAACTCAGTAGTCAAGTCAATACAAGTTGATCCATAAATGATATCATCAACATAAATCTGCACCATTAAGATATGATCATTATGTTTTTTAACAAACAGAGTTTTATCAACAGATCCCATTTGAAAATTATGACTTAAAAGAAATTTTGTTAGTTTCTCATACCATGCCCTAGGTGCCTGTTTTAATCCATAAAGTGCCTTTTTAAGCCGATATACATAATCAGTATTTTTGGGATCTTCAAAACCCATTGGTTGTTCAACATAGACTTCTTCATGTAAATCGCCATTTAGAAAAGCACTTTTCACATCCATCTGATAGATCTTTATCTTTCTAAAACATGCAATGGATATAAATAGTCTGATAGATTCAAGACGTGCTACTGGTGCAAAAGTTTCATCGAAATCAATCCCTTCAATTTGAGTATAACCTTGTACCACTAGTCTAGCCTTGTTTCTAATTATATTTCCACACTCGTCAGACTTATTTTTAAAAATTCATTTTGTTCCAATGATGTGTTTATCTTTAGGTCTTGGTACGAGATACCAAATATCATTTCTTACGAATTGGTTGAGTTCTTCTAGCATCGCAACAATCCAGTTCTCATCAGCAAGAGCTTCTTTTACGTTAGATGGTTCTATTTGGGATGTAAAATATACATAATTACATATATCCTCAAGTTGTCTACGGGTGCGAACACCGGTGAGAGGGTTTCCAAGAATTTGTGTAGTTGGATGATCTTTAACAGTCCTCAACTCAGAATCAGTCTGATTCGATGAAGTATCGGGTTTATCAATGATTAGTACTTCATCATTATCTGAATTAGAAATTGGCGTGTTTAAATGATCATCAATGACAACATTAATGGATTCTTGAATCACACCAGTCCTTTTGTTTAGAACCCTATAAGCTCGACTGTTTAAGGAATATCCTAGAAAAATACCTTCATCACTCTTCGTATCGAATTTTCCCAAATCTTCACGATCACGTAAAATATAGCACTTGCTGCCAAAAACTCGAAAGTATTTAATAGTAGGCTTTTTATTGAACCACAATTCGTAAGCCGCTTTATTATTATCTTTGCTAGTGTAGACTCGGTTAATAATATATCAAGCTATGTTGACTGCTTCAGCCCAAATATTTTTAGAGAGCTTCATGCTCTTTAACATGACATTAGCCATTTCTTGAAGCAACCTATTCTTTCTTTCTACAATTCCATTTTGTTGTGGAGTTTTGGGAGCAGAGAATTCATGTAATATTCCTTGGTCGGTACAGAACTTCTCAAAATTGCTATTCTTAAATTCAGATCCATGATCACTACGAATTTTACTGATTTGAGAAGATTTTTCAGTTTGAATCCTTTTGAAAACTTTTCTTACTTCTTCAAGGGTTTCAGATTTATCCCTTAAGAAGACTACCCAAGTGAATCTGGTAAAGTCATCAACTATTACCAGGATATACTTTTTCCCACCACGACTTTCTATTCTGGTAGGTCCTATCAGATCCATGTGGAGAAGTTCGAGTGGTCTTGATGTGGTATTTGAATTCACCTTTTTGTGTGAGTTCTTTGTTTGTTTGCCTATCTGGCACTCACCACATATTTTATCTAATTTCTAAAGTTTGGGTAAACCTCTTATAAGTTCTCGTTTGCTCAATCTATATAAATTTCGATAATGTACATGTCCAAGACGTTTGTGCCATAAATCAGTCTCGTCTGTATGGACCATGTAACATGTTTGATTAGATGAGCTGGATTCGGTAATAATATAGCAATTTTCAGACGTTCTACGTCCAGTTAATATTACAGAACCCTTATTGTTTATTATCTCACAGCTTTGATTAGAAAACCGAACACTATGGTTATTATCACATATTTGAGATATACTATGCAAGTTATGTTTTAAGCCTTCAACATATAAAACATTTTTAAACACAGGAAGATTAAAAAGTTGAACCATACCTTGGCCTATAATCTTGCAGTTGCTACCATCACCAAATGTGACTGAACCATCAGTCATATCTTTCAGATCCGTGAATAAAGCTTTGTCACCTGTCATATGCCTGGAGCATCCACTGTCTAGGTACCACTTTGAATGACTTGTTGCTTTGAAAGGAGTGTGAGCAACCAAGCAAGTAACTTTAGGAACCCATTTCATAACTGTTTTGGGTTTAGGAACATAGTTGGTCTTCTTTTGTGTATATTTGTAGGAATGACCTATAGAGTTAGATTTTAAGAGCTCCTTGAGTAAATCAACTATCTTTTCAGCTAGTGGATTTCGTTTCTGATTAAAGTTGACATGGCTGCTTCTAGGTTTTTGAATTTCTAGAAAAATCTTGATAAATACTTTTTCCTTTTGAGTTTGATTACTCTCCTTTAACAAACATAGGAGGAGTATACTTTTGTTTAGGAGGTAGATTTTTATCATAGCCCAACCCGGATCGATCGCCACATTTTCTTGATCTGGATAACAAATTTTCTAACTTTGGATCACCTTCAGCATATTTCCATGTGTCCTTTAGACTCAGAAGAGAAGATACTTCAGTTTTAAGTTTCTCAATTTCAGATTTTAAATCAATAATTAGGGAGTTTTTGAATTCCAAATCGCATTTTGATTTTTCAAAACAATCTGAAATTTGTGATTTTTCTAAGACAAGTGATTCAAAACATTTTTTGAGATTAGAAAACTTTTCTTTTTGAAGTTTAAGTTTGACAGCAATTTTACAACTTTCCTTATATAGGGCATTGTAAGCGTCTTGAAGATCATCTTCATTTTCACATTCACTACTCAGATTTTCTTCACTTGTTGAGTCATTATCTGAAAATGTGAATTTGGCTAGAGTCATAAGAGCTTTAACCTCATTGCCTGACTCAGTTTCAGAATCTTCTAATTCAGAAGAACCTTCAGAATCAGATGATTCATCCCATGTAGCCAACATACTTCTTGGGTTTGTCCCTTTTAGGACATCTATTTGCTAAGTGCCCATATTCTTGACAGTTGTAACATTGACTGTCTTTTAAAGATTTTCAAGATTTGGGTCTAACTTCTTTTTATCATTTGATTTTTGAAAATCAACCCTTTTCTTGCTTTTGAAAATCTTGTAAAATTTCTTAGCTAAAAAAGCCATATCATCTTTGAATCAGAATTTTCTTCTAAATTACATTTAGAAGATTTTAGTGCGATAGATTTACCTTTAGGAGCTTTAAAGTTTAACTCATAGGTTTGTAGAGAACTAACTAGTTCTTCTTCCCTCATATTATCCGTATCACAAAGTTCCTAGATCGCGGTTACTTTAGAATTGAACCGTTCAGGAAGTGAGCGTAATATTTTTGCACACACTTTACTTTCTGGGATTTTATCGCCAAGACCCCACATTGAGTTTACAATGTCATTCAATCTAGTGTAAAAGTCCATAAACATTTCATTTTCCTCCATATGAATTTCTTCAAATCTGGTTGTGAGGAGTTGGACTTTAGATTTTTTGACAATTGTAGTACCCTCGTGTGTCATTTCTAATATATCCCAAGCTTGCTTTGCAGTATCACAGGAAATGATTCTTTTGAACTCATCCGGTGATAGTGCGCAAGTAATTACATTTAGTGCTTTAGCATTTGCACTACTCTCACTTTTCTGAAGAGTGGTCCATTGGTAATATGGTGTGACTTTCCTAGATTTTGAACCATCAACCCCAGTAACTTCCATGATAGGAGGTTTCCATTCAGTTGCTGTGGCTTGCCACACACTCTCATCCATTGATTTGAGGAAGATCCTCATTCTGGCTTTCCAATAGGCATAGTTGGAGCCATCAAAGGGTGGAGGCATAGTGACTGAAAGGCTATCAAAATTTGACATCTTAAATAGCTTAAATCGTTAGCTCAGGAATTAAATCCAAGAATAAAAAAGAGCTATTAGGCTTTGATACCACTTGAAAAGGCCTAGCTATATGTCCTAGAGGGGGGGTGAATAGGACAATGCCAAATAAAACTTATAACAGCAGAATTAAAAAGAATATGATTGCCAAAATAAATCACAATGCAAGAAAGTAAAATAACCTCAAAATTCAGATCTTGAGAGGTTGATACAAATGTTGTTCTAAGGACAACCTTACACCAAAAACTAGAGTTTATGGTAGGACAACCTTATTTCTAGAAAGATCTTTGTATCAAATCTCAAACCGAAGAGGAATACAGAAATAAATACAAACTGAATTAAAATAAATTGTAATCACAAATGTATTGTTCTAGGGACAGCCATACACCATAAAAATGGCAGGGCAACCTTGCTGGAACAACTTTTAAAGGAAATTGAATATCAAGCTGATAAAGGAATAACAGAAAATAAATTCTAAACTATTACAAAATTCTCACAATGCTTGAATTGAATGATTACAACATTCACCACCATACATACATCCCACAAAAGAATAATTAAAGATCAGAAGTATAAATCATTCAACCACATCACAAGGGATTATAGTGGTTCACCTGTGTGTTCACCAACTGTTAAACAACAACCACACAGAATGCTACTCCACTCCTAATATCCTCACACAGGGGATATTAGCGTTCACTAACAAAATAGGTTTTCCCAGGTTCACCCAAAACCTTTACAATTGTGTCTTTGTCTGTAGGCTTACACAATTAAAAAACCCCACTTCTGAGTTTTCCTGGCTCTCCTCAGATAACCAATACAACAAGATTTTTCTAGCAAATCTTGAAAGAAACCAAAACAGAAAGGAATTTACAATTAAATGTAAAATACCTGATTATCTCCTTCGTTGTAGTAGCCCGGTAGAACCAAATCAGAGTAGATGATTGAATGTCCAAGTTCAATGTCCAGTACTCAATTACAATGATTCTAATTCTAATAGATTTTAAATTAAACTAAATAGGGCTTCCCTTAATTGATTTTGATTCCAAAGAAAGGGAATAACAATTCCTCTTATCAAATTAGATTGGAATAGCAGAAACAAAATCAATTAAATAAAGCTAAGGAAAGAGAATATTAAATAAGCACACTTAGCTTAGATGGAGCACAGAATTATCTCTCAGAAGTTCGATGAAGATTGGCTTGAATGGATTAATTAATTCGATGATTTGTTCTGAGATTCATACACTATTTATAGGCGAGCAGATCGCGTCTTCGACTGGTCTAGGGAGCTCTTCGATTAGTCGAAGCAATAACAGATATTTGAAAAATCAGGCGTGATAAGCTTTGACCGTTCTACGACTGGTCGTAGGTCACCTTCGACTGGTCGAAGAACCTGAAAAACATCGCTGGATTTTGAGTCGAAGATTTTTTGACTGGTCGAAGATGCAGTCGACACTGTTCCTTCGACTGGTCGAACAGTTTCCTGGACTAGTCGAAGCCTAACAGATTTTATCCGAAATTTGTAACAAACTCACGACTGATCGAGGAATTTCTTAGACTGGTCAAAGCAACTCTAGGACTAGTCGAAGAAGGCCTAGGACTAGTCGAAGAACAGACCAAACTTATGTAAAATAGACATTCGATTTATGTATCCAAAGTGACCTACTTCTAAGGTCAACCTAAGGTCAGTCAAACCTCAACCATGAAGTAAGGACATTGAAACATTAGGAACTAGTGACCTTGAAGTATGAGCCTTGAAGTCTTGATGTAGTTGAAATCTTGATGTAGCTCAATCTTGAAAGTGTCTTGAGTTCTTTACAAATTGCCTTGTACTCTTTTTGAAGTCTTGCAGCTTGAGTCTTGTCTTGTGAGCAGTTCTTGCATTCAAGATTGATCCTTGTACTTGTGAGCTTTGCTTGTTGTGAGCTTAGCTTGTTCATGAATGTTGATCCTTGAGAGAGCTTCACTTATGCAAGTTATATATAACAGTGATTTTGGCACCACAAATTTGACAACAGACAGGGATATAAACTATAGCACTTACAAAGCTTCCTAATGGGACCAGAATTGGCAAACTCTAAGGTGGTTCGATATCCCAAAAGCACATTGGAACTCTTCGATCGTCATTTTGTAATTTGGATTGTTAATCTTTCCAAATCGCATTATCCGATGGAGATGCTCATGCTCCCTCATTTGATGTCTGATTGGGTCAAATTTTGGTCATCTGAAAGGTACTTTGGTGCTCTTTCATTCTTAACTTGAATCGTCGTATTCCGAGACCATTTGCGCATCTGCAAGTGGGATCACAGCCATCGGTCTTGAATTTTTCCTTCATTTCCTTGTCCAATAGTAACCTTCATAACTCTCTCTTAAGTGGTCAAATTTAGACTATTTTGAGCTCATTGGAATGGTAACTCGTCAAGCTTCCTAATTAAACCAGAATTGGCTAATTCTGAAGCCGTTCAATATCCTGAAAGCCTGTTGGAACTCTTCGATCGTAATTTTGCAATTTGGATTGTTAATCTTTCCAAATCGCATGTTCAAGTACATGCTCAAATTCCCTCGTTTGAAGTTGGATTGGGTCGATTTTTGGTCATCTGAAAGGTACTTTAGAGCTCTTTCATTCCTGACTTGAATCGTCGTATTATGAGGCCATTTGAGCATCCGAAAGTGGGATTGCAGTCGTCGGTCCTAAATTTTTCCTTAATCTCCTTGTCCGCTAGTAACCTTCATTACACTCTCTTCAGTGGTTGAATTTAGACTATTTTGAGCTCATTGGAATGGTAACTCGACAAGCTTCCTAATCGGACCAGAATTGGGTAGTTCTGAAGCCGTTCAATATCCTGAAAGCCTGTTGGAACTCTTTGATCGTAATTTTGCAATTTGGATTGTTAATCTTTCCAAATTGCATGTTCCAACGTACACGCTCATAACTCCCTTGTTTGAAGTTGGATGGGGTCGATTTTTGGTCATTTGAAAGGTACTTTAGAGCTCTTTCATTCTGACTTGAATCGTCGTATTCCAAGACCATTTGCGCGTCCGTAAGTGGGATCGCCGTCGTCAGTCCTGAATTTTTCCTTGTGCTCCTTGTCCAATAGTTACCTTCATAACTATCTCTTCAGTGGTCAAATTTAGACTATTTTGAGCTCATTGGAATGGTAACTCGACAAGCTTCCTAATTGGACTAGAATTGGGTAATTCTGAAGCCGTTTGATATCGTGAAAGCCTGTTGGAAATCTTCGATCGTCATTATGCAATTTGGATTGTTAATCTTTCCAAATCGCATGATCCAACGGAGATGCTCATAACTCCCTCGTTTGATGTCGGATTGGGTCAATTTTTGGTCATCTGAAAGGTACTTTAGTGCTCTTTCATTCCTGACTTGAATCGTCATATTCCGTGACCATTTGCGCATACATAAGTGGAATTACAGTCGTCAGTCCTGAATTTCTCCTTCATCTCCTTGTCCAATAGTAACCTTCATAACACTCTCTTTAGTGGTTAAATTTAGGCTATTTTGAGCTCATTGGAATGGTAACTAGACATGCTTCCAAATGGGACCAGAATTGTCTAATTCTAAGACTGTTCGATATCTCAAAAGTCCGTTGGATCTCTTTGATCGTCATTTTGCAATTTGGATTTTTAATCTTTTTAGATCCCCCGTTCCAATGGAGATGCTCATAACTCCCTCATTTTATGTCGGACTAGGTCAATTTTTGGTCATCTGAAGGGTACTTTAGAGCTCTTTCATTCTTGACTTGAATCATCGTATTTCGAGACCATTTACGCATCCGTAAGTGGGATCGCAGTGGTCGGTCCTGAAGTTTTCCTTCAACTCCCTGTCCAATAGTAACCTTCTTAACCCTCTCTTCAGGGGTTGAATTTAGACTATTTTGAGCTCATTGGAATGGTAACTCGACAAGCTTCCAAATGGGACCATAATTGTCAAATTCTGAGACCGTTCGATATCCCAAAAGTCCGTAAGAACTCTTTGATCGTCATTTTGCAATTTGGATTGTTAATCTTTCCAAATCGCGCATTCCAACAGAGATGCTCATAACTCCCTCATTTGATGTCGGATTGGGTCAATTTTTGGTCATTCCGAGACCATTTGCATATTCGTAAGTGGGATCGCAGTCATTGGTCCTGAATTCTTCCTTCATCTCCTTGTCCAATGGTCAGCTTCATAACTCTCTCTTCAGTAGTCGAATTTAGGCTATTTTGAGTTCCTTGGAGTAGTAACTCGACAAGCTTCCTAATGGGACCAGAATTAGCTAATTCTGAGGCCATTTGATATCCCTAAAGCCTGTTGGAACTCTTCGATTGTCATTTTGCAATTTGGATTGTTAATCTTTCCAAATTGCGTGTTCCAACGGAGATGCTCATAACTCCCATGTTTGATGTCGGACTGGGTCAATTTTTGGTCATCTGAAAGGAACTTTAGAGCTCTTTCATTCCTCACTTGAATCGTCGTATTCTGAGACCATTTGCGCATCCGTAAGTGGGATCGCAGTCGTTGGTCCTGAATTTTTCCTTCTGATCCTTGTCTAATAGTAACCTTCATAATTATCTCTTTAGTGGTCGAATTTAGACTATTTTGAGGTCATTGGAATGGTAACATGACAAGCTTCCTGATTGGACCAAAATTGGCTAATTCTGAAGCAGTTCAATATCCTGAAAGCCTGTTGGAACTCTTTGATCGTCATTTTGCAATTTGGATTGTCAATCTTTCCAAATCACGCATTTCAACAAAGATGCTTATAACTCCACCGTTTGACGTCAGATTGGGTCAATTTTTGGTCATCTGAAAGGAACTTTAGAGCTCTTTCATTATTGACTTGAATCATCATGTTCTGAGACCATTTGCGCATCCGTACATGGGATCACAGTCGTTGGTCTTGAATTTGTCCTTCATCTCCTTGTCCAATAGTAACCTTCATAACCCTCTCTTCAGTGGTTGAATTTAGACTATTTTGCACTCATTGGAATTGTAACTCGACAAACTTCCAAATGGGACCAGAATTGGCAAACTCTGAGGGGGTTCAATATCCCAAAAGCACGTTGGAACTCTTCGATCGTCATTTTACAATTTGGATTGTCAATCTTTCCACATCATGCGTTCCAATGAGGATGCTCATAATTCCCTCATTTGATGTCGGATTGGGTCAATTTTAGGTCATCTGAAACGTACTTTAGAGCTCTTTCATTCCTGACTTGAATCATCATATTCCGAGACCATTTGCGCATCCGTAAGTGGGATCGCAGTCGTCGGTCCTGAATTTTTCCTTCATCTCCTTGTCCAACAGTAACCTTCATAACCCTCTCTTCAATGGTTGAATTTAGAGTATTTTGAGCTCATTGGAATGGTAACTCGAAGCCGTTTGATGTCTTGAAAGCCTGTTGGAACTCTTCGATCATCTTTTTGCAATTTGGATTGTTAATCTTTCCAAATCGGGCGATCCAACGGAGATGCTCATAACTCCCTCGTTTGATGTCCGATTGGGTCAATTTTTGGTCATCTAAAAGGTACTTTAGTACTCTTTCATTCCATACTTGAATCATCATATTCCAAGAGCATTTACGCATTCGTAAGTGGGATCGCAGTCGTCGGTACTGAATTTTTCCTTCTGCTCCTTGTCCAATAGTAACCTTCATAATTATCTCTTTAGTGGTCGAATTTAGACTATTTTGAGGTCATTGGAATGGCAACACGACAAGCTTCCTGATTGGACCAAAATTGGCTAATTCTGAAGCAGTTCAATATCCTGAAAGCCTGTTGGAACTCTTTGATTGTCATTTTGCAATTTGGATTGTCAATCTTTCCAATTCACGCATTCCAACAAAGATTCTTATAACTCCCATGTTTGATGTTGGACTCGGTCAATTTTTAGTCATCTAAAAGGTACTTTAGAGCTCTTTCATTCCTCACTTGAATCGTCGTATTCCGAGACCATTTGCGCATCCATAAGTGGGATCGCAGTCGTTGGTCCTGAATTTCTCCTTCTGCTCCTTGTCCAATAGTAACCTTCATAATTATCTCTTCAGTGGTCGAATTTAGATTATTTTGAGGTCATTGGAATGGTAACACGACAAGCTTCCTGATTGGACCAAAATTGGCTAATTCTAAAGCAGTTCAATATCCTGAAAGCCTGTTGGAACTCTTTGATCGTCATTTTGGAATTTGGATTGTCAATCTTTCCAAATCACGCATTCCAACAAAGATGCTTATAACTCCCTCGTTTGACGTCGGATTGGGTCAATTTTTGGTCATCTGAAAGGAACTTTAGAGCTCTTTCATTCTTGACTTCAATCATCGTGTTCTGAGACCATTTGCGCATCCGTACGTGGGATCACAGTCGTTGGTCCTGTATTTTCCTTCATCTCCTTGTCCAATTGTAACCTTCATAACCCTCTCTTCAGTGGTTAAATTTAGACTATTTTGAGCTCATTGGAATGGTAACTCGACAAGCTTCCAAATGGGACTAGAATTGTCTAATTCTAAGACCGTTCGATATCTCTAAAGTCCGTTTGATCTCTTCGATCGTCATTTTGCAATTTGGATTTTTAATCTTTCTAGATCGCATGCTCTAACGGAGATGCTCATAACTCCCTCTTTTGATGTCGGACTGGGTCAATTTTTGGTCATCTGAAAGGTACTTTAAAGCTCTTTCATTCCTGACTTGAATCGTCGTATTCCGAGACCATTTGCGCATCCGTAAGTGGGATCGCAGTCGTCGGTCCTGAATTTTTCCTTCATCTCCTTGTCCAACAGTAACCTTCATAACCCTCTCTTCAATGGTTGAATTTAGAGTATTTTGAGCTCATTGGAATGGTAACTCGACAAGCTTCCTAATTGGACCAGAATTGGCAAACTCTAAGGTGGTTCGATATCCCAAAAGCACGTTGGAACTCTTCGATCGTCATTTTGTAATTTGGATTGTTAATCTTTCCAAATCGCATTATCCAATGGAGATGCTTATACTCCCTCATTTGATGTCTGATTGGGTCGAATTTTGGTCATCTGAAAGGTACTTTAGTGCTCTTTCATTCCTGACTTGAATCATCGTATTCCGAGACCATTTGCGCATCTACAAGTGCGATCACAGTCATCGGTCTTGAATTTTTCCTTCATTTCCTTGTCCAATAGTAACCTTCATAACTCTCTCTTAAGTGGTCAAATTTAGACTATTTTGAGCTCATTGGAATGTTAACTCGACAAGCTTCCTAATTGGACCAGAATTGGTTAATTCTGAAGCCGTTCGATATCCTGAAAGCCTGTTGGAAGTCTTCTATCGTAATTTTGCAATTTAGATTGTTAATCTTTCCAAATCGTGCGTTCCAACGTACATGCTCATAACTCCCTCGTTTGATGTTGGATTGGGTCAATTTTTGGTCATCTGAAAGGTACTTTAGAGCTTTTTCATTCCTGACTTGAATCATCATATTATGAGACCATTTGAGCATCCGTAAGTGGGATCGCAGTCATCGGTCCTGAATTTTTCCTTCATCTCCTTGTCCACTAGTAACCTTCATTACACTCTCTTCAGTGGTTGAATTTTGACTATTTTGAGCTCATTGGAATGGTAACTCGACAAGCTTCCAAATGGGACTAGAATTGTCTAATTTTGAGACTGTTCGATATCCTGAAAGCCTGTTGGAACTCTTCGATCGTCATTTTGCTATTTGGATTGTTTATCTTTCCAAATTGCGCGTTCCAATGGAGATGCTCATAACTCCCTCGTTTGATGTTGGATTGGGTCAATTTTTGGTCATCTAAAAGGTACTTTAGTACTCTTTCATTCCGTACTTGAATCATCATATTCCAAGAGCATTTACGCATTCGTAAGTGGGATCGCAGTCGTCGGTACTGAATTTTTCCTTCTGCTCCTTGTCCAATAGTAACCTTCATAACTATCTCTTCAGTGGTCGAATTTAAACTATTTTGAGCTCATTAGAATGGTAACTCGACAAGCTTCCAAATGGGACCAGAATTGTCTAATTTTGAGACTGTTCGATATCCTGAAAGCCTGTTGGAACTCTTCGATCGTCATTTTGCTATTTGGATTGTTTATCTTTCCAAATTGTGCGTTCCAATGAAGATGCTCATAACTCCCTCATTTGATGTTGGATTGGGTCGATTTTTTGTCATCTTAAAGGTATTTTAGAGATCTTTCATTCCTGAGTTGAATCGTTGTATTTCGAGACCATTTGTGCATCCGTAAGTGGGATCACAGTCGTTGGTCCTGAATTTTTCCTTCTTCTCCTTGTCCAATAGTAACCTTCATAACTATCTCTTCAGTGGTCGAATTTAAACTATTTTGAGCTCATTAGAATGGTAACTCGACAAGCTTCCTAATGGGACCAGAATTGGCTAATTCTGAGGCGGTTCGATATCCCAAAAGCACGTTAGAACTCTTAGATCGTCATTTTGCAATTTGGATTTTTAATCTTTCCAAATCGCACGATCCGATGGAGATGCTCATAACTCCCTCGTTCGATATCTGATTGGGTTGAGTTTTGGTCATCTGAAAGGTACTTTAATGCTCTTTCATTCCTGACTTGAATCATCGTATTCTGAGACCATTTGCGCATCCGCAACTAGGTTCACAGTCATCGGTCCTGAATATTTCCTTCATCTCCTTGTCCAATAGTAACCTTCATAACTCTCTCTTCAGTGGTCGAATTTAGACTATTTTGAGCTCAATGGAATGGTAACTCGACAAGCTTCCTAATTGGACCAGAATTGGCTAATTCTGAAGCCGTTCGATATCTTGAAAGCCTGTTGGAAGTCTTCGATCATCATTTTGCGATTTGGATGGTTAATCTTTCTAAATCGCCGTTCCAACGAAGATGCTCATAACTCCCTCATTTGATGTCGGATTGGGTCAATTTTTGGTCATCTGAAAGGTAATTTAGAGTTCTTTCATTCCTCACTTGAATCGTCATATTCCGAGACCATTTCCGCATCCGTTACTGGGATCGCAGTCGTCAGTCTTGAATTTTTCCTTCATCTCCTTGTCCACAAGTAACCATCATTACACTCTCTTTAGTGTTTGAATTTAGACTATTTTGAGCTCATTGGAATGGTAACTTGACAAGCTTCCAAATGGGACCAGAATTGTCTAATTTTGAGACCGTTTGATATCCTGAAAGCCTGTTGGAACTCTTCGATTGTCAATTTACAATTTGGATTGTTTATCTTTCCAAATTGCGTGTTCCAATGGAGATGCTCATAACTCCCTTGTTTGTTGTCGGATTGGGTCAATTTTTTGTCATCTTAGAGATCTTTCATTCCTGAGTTGAATCGTTGTATTCTGAGACCATTTGCACATCCATAACTGGGATCACAGTCATCGGTCCTGAATTTTTCCTTCTGCTCCTTGTCCAATAATACCCTTGATAACTATCTCTTCAGTGGTTGAATTTAAACTATTTTGAGCTCATTGGAATGGTAACTCGACAAGCTTCCTAATGGGACCAGAATTGGCTAATTCTGAGGCGATTTGATATCCTAAAAGCACGTTGGAACTCTTAGATCGTCATTTTGCAATTTAGATTGTTAATCTTTCCAAATCGC
Organism: Magnolia sinica; assembly: GCF_029962835.1. Taxonomy (NCBI): domain Eukaryota; kingdom Viridiplantae; phylum Streptophyta; class Magnoliopsida; order Magnoliales; family Magnoliaceae; genus Magnolia; species Magnolia sinica. The sequence continues at coordinate 74,596,186 of NC_080573.1, forward strand.
ATGATCCAATGGAGATGCTCATAACTCCCTCGTTTGATATCTGATTGGGTCGAGTTTTGGTCATCTGAAAGGTAATTTAATGCTCTTTCATTCTTGACTTGAATCATCGTATTCCGAGACCATTTGCGCATCCACAACCGGGATCACAGTCATCGGTCCTGAATTTTTCCTTCATCTACTTGTCCAATAGTAACCTTCATAACTCTCTCTTCAGTGATCAAATTTAGACTATTTTGAGCTCATTGGAATGGTAACTCGACAAGCTTCCTAATTGGACCAGAATTGTCTAATTCTGAATTGTCTAATTCTGAAGCCGTTCGATATCCTAAAAGCCTGTTGGAAGTCTTCGATTGTCATTTTACAATTTGGATGGTTAATCCTTCCAAATCGCGCGTTCCAATGGAGATGCTCTTAACTCCCTCATTTAACGTCAGATTGGGTTGATTTTTGCTCATCTGAAAGGTAATTTAAAGCTCCTTCATTCCTGACTTGAATCATCGTATTCCGAGACCATTTCCGCATCCATAAGTGGGATCGCAGTCGTCGGTCTTGAATTTTGCCTTCATCTCCTTGTCCTATAGTAACCTTCATAACCCTCTCTTCAATGGTTGAATTTAGACTATTCTGAGCTCATTGGAAAGGTAACTTGACAAGCTTCCAAATGGGACTAGAATTATCTAATTTTGAGACCATTCGATATCCCAAAAGTCTGTTGGAACTCTTTGATCGTCATTTTGCAATTTGGATTGTTAATCTTTAAAAATCGCGTGTTCTAACGTAGATGCTCATAACTCCCTTGTTTAATGTCGGATTTGGTTGATTTTTGGTCATCTGAAAGGTACTTTAGAGCTCTTTCATTCCTGACTTGAATTGTCATATTAAGAGATCAGTTGCGCATCCGTAAGTCGGATGGCAGTCGTTGGTCCTGAATTTTCCTTCTGCTCCTTGTCCAATAGTAACCTTCATCACTATCTCTTCAGTGGTTGAATTTAGACTATTTTGAGCCCATTGGAATGGTAACTCGACAAGCTTCCTAATGGGACCAGAATTGGCTAATTCTGAGGTCGTTCGATATCCTAAAAGCACGTTGGAACTCTTCGATCATCATGTTACAATTTGGATTGTTAATCTTTCCAAATCGCACGATCCAATGGAGATGCTCAAAACTCCCTCGTTTGATGTCGGATTGGATCAATTTTTGGTCATCTGAAAAGTACTTTATTGTTCTTTCATTCTTGACTTGAATCATCGTATTCTGACACCATTTGCATATTCGTAAGTGCGATCGTAGTCGTCGGTCCTGAATTCTTTCTTCATCTCCTTGTGCAATAGTAACCTTCATAACTCTCTCTTCAGTGGTCGAATTTAGACTATTTTGAGCTCATTGGAATGGTAACTCAACAAGCTTCCTAATTGGACCAGAATTGCCTAATTCTGAAGCCGTTCGAAATCTTGAAAGTTTGGGGGAACTCTTCGATAGTCATTTTGCAATTTGAATTGTTAATCTTTCCAAATCACGTGATCCAACGGAGATACTCGTAACTCCCTTGTTTGATGTCGGATTGGGTCAATTTTTGGTCATCTGAAAGGTACTTTAGAGCTCTTTCATTCCTGACTTTAATGGTCATATTCTGAGACCATTTGCACATCCGTAAGTGGGATCGCAGTCGTCGGTCCTAAATATTTCCTTCATCTCCTTGTCTAGTAGTAACCTTCATAACCCTCTCTTCAGTGCTTAAATTTAGACTATTTTGAGCTCATTGGAATGGTAACTTGATAAGCTTCCTAATGGGACCAGAATTGTCTAATTCAAAGATCATTCGATATCTCAAAAGTCCATTGGATCTCTTCGATCGTCATTTTGCTATTTGGATTTTTAACCTTTCTAGATCGCGCGTTCCAATGGAGTGCTCATAACTCCCTCAATTGATGTTGGATTGGGTCAATTTTTGGTCATCTGAAAGGTACTTTAGAGCTCTTTCATTCCTGACTTCAATCATCGTATTACGAGACCATTTGTGCATCCGTAAGTGGGATCACAGTCGTCAGTCCTGAATTTTTTCTTCATCTCCTGTCCACTAGTAGCCTTCATAGCCCTCTCTTCAGTGGTTGAATTTAGACTATTTTGAGATCATTGGAATGGTAACTCGACAAGCTTAATTGGCTAATTCTGAGACCGTTTGATATCCCAAAAGTCCTTTGGAACTCTTCGATTGTCATTTTGCAATTTGGATTGCTAATCTTTCCAAATCATGCGTTCCAACAGAGATGCTCATAACTCCCTCGTTTGATGTCGGATTGGGTCAATTTTTGGTCATCTGAAAGGTACTTTAGAGCTCTTTCATTCTAGACTTGAATCGTCATATTCCGAGACCATTTGTGCATCCGTAAGTGTGATGGCAGTCGTCGGTCCTGAATTTTTTCCTTCTGCTCCTTGTCCAATAGTAACCTTCGTAACTATCTCTTCAGTGGTTGAATTTAGAGTATTTTGACCTCATTGGAATGGTAACTCGAGAAGCTTCCTAATAGGACCAGAATTGGATAATTCTGATGCCGTTTGATATCCCAAAAACACGTTGGAACTCTTCAATCGTCATTTTGCAATTTGGATTGTTAATATTTCCTAATCACACGATCTAATGGAGAGGCTCAAAACTCCCTCATTTGATGTCGGATTGGGTCAATTTTTGGTCATCTGAAAGGTACTTTAGTGCTCTTTCATTCCTGACTTGAATTGTCGTATTCCAAGACTATTTGCGCATCGGTAAGTGGGATCGCAATCATTGGTCTTGAGTTCTTCCTTCATCTCGTTGTCCAACAGTAACCTTCATAACTCTCTCTTCAGTAGTCGAATTTAGACAATTTTGAGTTCATTAAAATGGTAACTTGACAAGCTTCCTAATGGGATGAGAATTAGCTAATTCCGAGGCCAATTGATATCCCGAAAGCCTGTTGGAACTCTTCGATCTTCATTTAGCAATTTGGATTGTTAATCTTTCTAAATTGCGCTTTCCAATGGAGATGCTCATAACTCCCTCATTTGATGTCGGATAAGGTTGATTTTTTGTCATCTTAAAGGTAGTTTAGAGATCTTTAATTCCCAACTTGAATCGTCGAATTCCGAGACCATTTGCACCATAAGTGGGATCGCAGTCGTCGGTCCTGAATTTTTCCTTCTGCTCCTTGTCCAATAGTAACCTTCATAACTATCTCTTTAGTGGTCGAATTTAGACTATTTTGAACTCATGGGAATGGTAACTCGACAAGCTTCCTAATTGGACCAGAATTGGCTAATTCTGAAGCTGTTCGATATCCTGGAAGCCTGTTGGAACTCTTTGATCGTCATTTTGCAATTTGGATTGTTAATCTTTCTAAATCACGCATTCCAATAGAGATGCCCATAACTCCCTCATTTAATGTCGGATCGGGTCAATTTTTGGTCATCTGAAAGGTACTTTAGCGCTCTTTCATTCCTGACTTGAATTGCCGTATTCCGACCAATTTGTGCATCTGTAAGTGGGATCACAGTCGTCGGTCCTGAATTTTTCCTTCATCTCCTTGTGCAATAGTAACGTTCATAACCCTCTCTTCATTGGTTGAATTTAGACTATTTTGATCTCATTGGAATGGTAACTTGACAAGCTTCCAAATGGGACTAAAATTGTCTAATTTTGAGATCGTTCGATATCCTGAATGCCTGTTGGAACTCTTTGGCCATTATTTTGCAATTTGGATTATTAATCTTTCCAAATTGCGTGTTCCAACGGAGATCCTCATAACTCCCTCTTTTGATGTCGGATTGGGTCAATTTTTTATCATCTTAAAGGTAGTTTAGAGATCTTTTATTCCCAACTTGAATCGTCATATTCCGAGTCCATTTACGCATCCGTTTGTGGGATTGCAGTCGTCAGTCCTGAATTTTTCTTTCTGATCCTTGTCCAATAGTAAGCTTCATAGCTATCTCTTCAGTGGTCGAATTTAAACTATTTTGAGCTCATTGGAATGGTAACTCAACAAGCTTCCTAATGGGACTTGAATTGGCTAATTCTGAGGTGGTTAGATATCCTAAAAGCACGTTGGAACTCTTCGATCGTCACTTTGCAATTTGGATTGTTTATCTTTCCAAATCGCATGATCCAATGGAGATGCTCAAAACTCCCTTGTTTGATGTCTGATTGGGTCAATTTTTGGTCATCTGAAATGTACTTTATTGCTCTTTCATTCTTGACTTGAATCGTCGTATTCCAAGACCATTTGAATATCCGTAAGTGGGATCACAGTCGTCGGTCCTGAATTCTTCCTTCATCTCCTTGTGGAATAGTAACCTTCATAACTCTCTCTTCAGTGGTCGAATTTAGACTATTTTGAGCTCATTGGAATGGTAACTCGATAAGCTTCCTAATTGGACCAGAATTGGCTAATTCTGAAGCCGTTCGATATCTTGAAAGCCTGTTGGAAGTCTTCGATCGTCATTTTGCAATTTGGATGGTTAATCTTTCTAAATCGCGCGTTCCAATGAAGATGCTCATAACTCCCTCATTTGATGTCGGATTGGGTCAATTTTTGGTCATCTGAAAGGTAATTTAGAGCACTTTCATTCCTCACTTGAATCGTCGTATTCCGAGACCATTTTCGCATCCGTAAGTGGGATCGCAGTCGTCGGTCCTGAATTTTTCCTTCATCGCCTTGTCCACAAGTAACCATCATTACACTCTCTTTAGTGGTTGAATTTAGACTATTTTGAGCTCATTGGAATGGTAACTCGACAAGCTTCCAAATGGGACCAGAATTGTCTAATTCCGAGGCCATTCGATATCCCGAAACCCTGTTGTAACTCTTCGATCTTCATTTTACAATTTGGATTGTTAATCTTTCCAAATTGTGCGTTTCAATGGAGATTCTCATAACTCCCTTGTTTGATGTCGGATTGGGTTGATTTTTGGTCATCTGAAAGGTACTTTAGAGCCCTTTCATTCCTGACTTGAATCGTCATATTCCGAGACCATTTGCGCATCCGTAAGTGGGATGGCAGTTGTCGTTCCTAAATTTTTTCCTTTTGCTCCTTGTCCAATAGTAACCTTCATAACTACTCTTCATTGGTCGAATTTAGACTATTTTGAGCTCATTGGAATGGTAACTCGACAAGCTTCCTATGGGACCAGAATTGGCTAATTCTGAGGCCGTTCGATATCTAAAAAGCACGTTGGAACTCTTTAATCCTCATTTTGCAATTTGGATTGTTAATCTATCCAAATCGCACGATCCAATGGAGATGATCAAAACTCCCTCGTTTGATGTCAGATTGGGTCGATTTTTGGTCATCTGAAAGGTACTTTATTTCTCTTTCATTCTTGACTTGAATCGTCGTATTCCGAGACCATTTGCATATCCGTAAGTGGGATCGCAGTCGTCGTTCCTGAATTCTTCCTTCATCTCCTTGTGCAATAGTAACCTTCATAACTCTCTCTTCATTGGTCGAATTTAGACTATTTTGAGCTCATTGGAATGCTAACTCGACAAGCTTCCTAATTGGACTAGAATTGGCTAATTTTGAAGTCGTTCGATATCCTGAAAGCCTGTTTATAAAGGAAGCAGTACTCCCCACATTCGACTTCTCCCAACGTATTGAGGTGCTATCATCTCCCATCCATAGGGCTATCGCCATGGGCGATCTGAAAATGCCTCCAAGGCACGGTCGCGAATATGACTGGGCTGAATGGTTGAAGACAACAACGTATTATCAGACGATTAGTCAAAAGCCGCCTATTAGAGAAGAGACCCCTCCTCCTTCCAGACCCAAGAAGCATCGTTGAAAGAAAGCCCAAGAGTTTCAAGAGAAGATTAAAGAACACAATAGGAAGAAACTCCACAACTCTTGGGAATCTGTCCGTGCTATTCAGGGTACCATTCAATTTGATAACCCTTACAAATAGGGCGTCATCACGATTCCCATCAGTATTCACCGCCATCACTCCATGCTGATTTGTGAACCCAGGGATCACCTGATCGCAGAAAGACTGGCCTATACAGAATCCTGGTCATTTAAGGAACCAAGACTATTAGAAGGCATCCTGCAGCCACCGAGACCGAGACAGCAAATAGGTGACATTCATCCCATGATTTTCCTCATCCCCTCTTACGACGTTCATAGTCTATACCCGACTTATTTTTTATGAAACACTCAGGCAACGTTTTAGCCATCATCACTTCATCTGGAGCTTAAAAGAATTCAGACTGCGAGGTCTCCTAACTCCTCGCAATTATTATCCTGAATGGGCTACTGCAGTTTTGGCAAAACATGCTAAGAGGCTATTGAAGATTGACATCTTCCACACAATTGAAGTGACGTTGCATCACTTCTGCAAAGAACCTTCTATTTTGAAGGCATTCCTTAACTATTGGTGTTCCTCCACTAATTCTTTCCATCTTCCTGAAGGCAAAATGAGCGTCACACTTTGGGATGTTCATAGGATTACTGGTTTGCCAATAACTGTCAATTCTTTGATGAATTTGTTCCTACCAATGAGGAATTTGCTTTCATCTTTTCTCCTGATCGTATCCCTTTCATTTTGGAGTCGACCATCGAACTTTTCAAAGAAATGTCGAAATTCCCCAACATGTCGAAATTCCCCAACATCCACAAAATTCATCCTATGCAATGGCTGGCCCACTTCAGCAGAGCTTTCAAGTAATTTTCCTCCCCTCTCTCTTCTATCACAACTGAATATGTATATAATCTTGACTTCATTTACTCATTTCTCTCTTCTCTTTCTTTCTAGATTTAATGGCAACCGTTCACGAGAGCTTGAACGTCTTCGAAAAGATATAAAAGGTCATGCTAAGTATTTTATCTATGGGGAGCTCGCAGCATTCATCGCGTATTGGCTAAGCATAGTGGTCTTCCCAAGTTCTAAGTCAGCGGATGCTATTCGTCCTTTATTATTTGCAGTAGCGGTCGCCATGGCTGAGGGACTCAAATTTTCTCTTACTCCTCCTGTTCTTTGTTTGATTTATAGAGGCTTTGGAGAGATTGCATGTCATGTAAAAAGCCCTTCTGTTAGTTCTACTTCAACTTACATGCCATGGCATTATTTTCTTGGCTGGCTTGGTGTATATTTTCCTTGGACTTACGACGTACCAGAAAAAGCTTACGTCCGTCCCTCCCGGGTCCCCTTTTATTTTTTTCAAAAGAGATCCAGGGCAAAGAGATCTTATGATTGGGCCAAGGATACCATTTCCTCTGACGCCAAGATTAACTACTTCCACTTCGGTCTATCCCATTATATTGTAAATATGGAGAAGGCAGACACGGAATCACTCTCTTCAGCAGAAAATGGATTTTTTTATATCGATTAGATCATGCAGTCTCCCGTTGAGAGAAGGGACCGAGTTCTGGTGAGAACCATATTATCCTAGTCATTTCGCTCATCAATTTGGCTTCGATCAAGCAGTGCCAGAAGACTGTGGGCTAGTCACTCAAAGAATGCGAAGCTACGGTACTGGTCCATTTAATTGGGCCATCATTTTGAAGCAATTACTGGGCCGGGCTAATTCTTCCTTCATCATCCCAAGCTACGATCGCACCTCGAGGGCATCATAAAATCATATGAGATGGTGGGTACACCAATCTTACTTAGTCAGAAAAAGTTTACTAGTAACTAGGCCAGTATGGCTTCCACCTCCCAGGCTCAAGGGTCGTGTCATCGAAGCGGGAGTTGGTTTCATTGTAGAAACCAGTCATGCCCCCTCTGCTAGTCATCATTGTGTCATGATCTCTGTGGATGAACCCATTCATGAGGTAAAACCTGATAATACGCTCGAAGGATGGACAACATATGGTGATACTCACAAATTTGAACAAATTCCTCTCCGTCATCCATAAAGAGAAGAAGTTGCAAAAGAGGCTTTCCCTCAGCCAAAAAATATTGTCAATTCCTAAGATCAGCCTTCTTCTTATGCTCATCTTCAGCAATAGCTGATTTCCTCTCCTATATCTAGGACTACACTTCCTCAACAATAGCCAACTTCTTCTCCGATGACAAGGTCCTGAACATATGCTCAAGCTTCTCCACAGGGAAAGGCCACTGCTACCGCTTCTCCAATTTCGACTGCTGCAGATATTCAACCAAAAGGCTCTCAATCTCTTCCTTCTAAAGGAAAGCAAGTTGTTGTCGAGGAGTCAAGCATAGAAGACACTTTTGGAGAAGATTCAACTTCTTCGTCTGAACATACTTCCTCCGAGGAAAGTGATATAGGAGGAGAGGGTCAGGAGAATGACTATGAGGAGAAGTGGATATCAGCAGCGAAGATGATATAATTATGAAAGATATCCCCACTACTGAGGGACATATTCTTTCAACTTCTGAGGCCGTTCGTGCAAAGATCTCTTCTATGGCAAGGGAAGAAGAAGAACCACTAGACTATGGGGAATATGGATATTCACCATGTAAGGAAGTCTTGATACTGTTATTTACTTTTACCTTTCTGTATTTCTTGTCTCACACATTTCATTTCATGTGATCGTGTTACAAATACGGAGGTAGATAGTGTTTCTCCTCCAAATTTGCCCCCCGTTGCACCAACAGCCTCACCAATATCCTCAATGCCTCCATGAGCAGTGGTACGCAGGATTGCTTTTCTAGAGGAGTCAACTGATTTACCCTCTCCTACCATTGTTGCTTCAAGTGCTAGACGCGAAACAGTTTTTTCGGTAGAGTCAACTGTTCTACCTATCTCTACTACCGTCACTTCGAGTACTGAAGCTAGGGCTCCATCTTTCGCTGAGATAGTAGTACCTAATCCTTCCCTTGCTAGAGAGACGCAATTGCCCGCCGTTCTAATACCATCGGAAGGTATTTCCTTTTCCATGTCTACACTTTCTTAGATTACCTGCACATAAAACTTCTACCATAACTTTATATTTCTTAATAGGAAATTTACCTCAAAGCGGTGTGGTAAGTTCCGGCTCTATTGGCACTTCACTGAACGCGCCGTCACTTGAGAAGATTTCTAGGTACAAATTGGCGTTGATCAGGAACTCCATATTGGTGATTGTTGAGATATTCAAGGATCCTGATCAATAGTCCAATATGACTGCTACTTTGGATGTCCTGGATAGTGCCGCACGAATTGCCAAAGTTGATGTTTCCTCTGTACGCGATGCTCTTCTTAGTTTCATAATTCAATAGGTGCTCTGTCATTAGCTGAAGCCATGATTGCTTCACCTGAACTCTTAAAATACAAGAAGCAGCTTGCATGTTCTAAAGAGAAAGTTTCTCGGCATGCACCAATTGTGTCTCGCCATGATCAAGAACACTTATCTTTATGTGAACAATTGAAGACCTTTGCTGATAATAAGACAGCTATCCATGATCGCATTTCTCTCCTGAAGCAAGAAATAGAGCTCAACTAGATAATCAAAGTTTAGAGGAGGATCTGAACATTGAGAGACTACAAGAACAAATAGATTGTAGCCTTCATTCTGTGGACTCTGAAAGATCCGAACTGATTAAGAATGAAGAACTAATTGCCTCTTTGGAGGAAAAGTTAGCTGGCATCCCTGATCCTACGAGAATGACTTCAACCGCTAGGCTAGAACATGCGACTGCTCAAGTTAATTTTCAAGAAAGTTTGCAGCAGTATTTAGCAGTACTAGGCATTACAGGGGAATTCTGAAATGTATAACTTCAATATATTGTATCTTGCTGCTATAAATATTCATTTTGATTACTGCTTTATTTACGCCTTTTTGTGCCATCCTTTAATGCTGTGTTAGTAAAGGATTTCCTAAATGATCCTTATCTTAATTGGCGGTGCTAAGTTTCAATTTAGTCAGTCACACACAGTTTAAGCTCTTGAGTAGTGGAGCATATGCAGTTTCTTAGACTCTTACGTAATGGAGTCGAGTGGTCTTACATGATGGTCTCTATAACTCTTAGGAGTTCGCTGGACTTCTCACTGCCTAGGGAGTTCACAAACTGCAGTCCATCAGAGGGGCCCAGTGAAGCTACCGAGGCTGTGAACTTGGTTGGAATAAAGCATAGGGTTGGCCATGGTAACTCTCTAGAGTTCACAGAGCTCATAAGGTGACCTTTGGGGTACCAAATCCCGGGCTGCTAGTCCGTCAATGAGTAGGTTTAAGCCCTTCCTCATGAGTTAGTACTGAAATTGAGCGAAAGATCTGGGGAGTCTTACACATGGTTGGCCTATCTATGGACATGGCCAAAGAGCTTACATTGCGGCCTGCTTTTTCTTTATCTGCAAGGTCGACCCCATTCAAGGGAGGGCATTTTCCTTCTTTCCCCGTGACACTGCCGAAAAGCTATATAGACGACATTGGTCTTACACGTGACCAGCCATTTGAGGACTTTTAGCCTTTCAGGCTTTTAGTCGCTGGCTTTGTTAGCTGCCCACATAGGTATGCGTACGATGGCCTTCACGGGCTTTTTAGGGCCACTGGCTTCTCACCGCTGCCCGAATGGTAAAAATGATAGGTCTTATGTGTAGCTAGCCCTTTTTAAGGCTTGGCCTTTTAGGGCTTGACTAGACCGCCTTAAAAATGCCTTAAGAGACAATAATAGGTGTGATCATTGCTGCTGTGAGAATGATAGACATCTTTGACTGAGATTGATGCGTCACTGCTTCTGCTAATGTCTTCAAGGAGATCCATTTGTATTGTTTATAATACATCAGCTTAGTGACGATATCAATTTTGGCAGAGTTTTGTAGTTCACTTGATCAGACCTCTCTTAGTCTGATGATGTTCATTTTCTTTTCACGACACTTGTCGATACATAGTCTTGATATGCCTGTGAATTTCTTCTTTATTTATTCATCTGTCAATACATTGTCATAGTCTTGCCCATTCTTTCCCCCTTTTGATACAGAATCATTATGTTGATTATATTCTTGATCAAAATCAATAATGTCTTCAGGGATGATATCTCTTTATGAAGTGAGCATTGACCGGTATACTTATACCTTGCCTGTCTTGATTCACCAGTCTATATGCACCATTGGAGTATACTCTTTAATTATATAAGGTCCATCCCATTTAGGCTCGAATTTGCCCCCTATTCACCGGGTGACCACTATGGGTCTTTTCAGCATCAGCACCATATCCCCTTTCTTGAAAGAGCGATATTTAACACATTTATCGAAAGCGGCCAATATTCTTGCTTGATATGATTGTAATCGCTGTTGGGTTACCAGGCATTTTTCATCAAGAAATCTAACTCTTTCAACCTTATTTTTGCATTTTCATCCTCTGCTATAGACTGATGTACTGCCACTCTGAATGATGCTACTTGCATTTCAATTGGGATCACTGCTTCTACACCATAAACCAATGAGTACGGTGTTGCTTTTGTCGCTGTCCGGTGAGTGGTTCTGTATGCCCATAATGCTTCTTCTAATCTTTCATCCCAATCACATATGTTCCCTATCACTGCTTTCTTCAGTATCTTGACTATTGTTTTATTAAACGCCTCTACTAATCCATTGGCTGGTGGATAATAAGGCATTGAAAACGAATGACAAATATTGAATTTCTGACACAACTTTTTTATGCCTCTGTTTTTGAAGGGCGTACCATTATCCATAACAATTTTCTTCGGAATACCATGACGGTATATTATCACGTGCCGGATGAAATTCACCACATCCTTTTCTTTGACATTGCGTAAAGTAATTGCCTCTGTCCACTTGAAAAAATAGTCTATTACTGCCAAGATATACTGCTTTCCTTTGGACAAAGGCGGATTTATAGGACCAATGACGTCAAGTCCCCAGACTGAGAAGGGCCAAGAGGTAACTGACTAATGTAAGTCTTCTGGGAGGACATGTATAACATCTCCATGAATCTGACATTCATAACACCGCTTCGCATAATTTATTGCATCTTTGAATATAGAAGGCTAATAATATCCCATTTAATGTATTCGATGGAATAAGTTTTGACCCGCCTGATGCGCCCCACATTCCCCAGAGTTTGCTTCCCGTAACATTTAATTTGCTTCTTGTTCATCTAAACATCATAGCAGTATTCCATTATAAGATCTTTTATACAATACTTCGCTGCATATGATGAATCTGCTTGACCATTGCTTAACTTGTTGTTTCTGCACTGACTCTTCTAGTAGGATGTCATATTTGAGATAATCAATGAAAGGCTGACACCCATCATTTGCCATTATCTCTAAACACGATACAGGAAGGGTTTCGACGATTTCTTCAATGACCTCCGAGGATGGGAAAAATCTTCTCTCTTCTATAGTTATTTGGAGGAGGCTTCTATTTGGGCAGGACAGAGCTGTTGTCAGGCTGGCCAAAGCGTCTGCTCTTGCATTCTCAGACTGCGGTATATGTTTGACTTTTACATGACAAAATTGTTCTAGTAATTGTTGTGCTTTCCGACAGTATGGTAAAAGTTCTTGCTTTCTCACCTCAAATTCAGTCGTCAATTGATTTATAATCAATTTAGAATCCCTAAAAATATGTGGCGCTCTTACCTTCATTTCGTGAGCCAGTTCCATTCCAATAATGAGGGCCTTGTACTCAGCTTCATTATTCATGCATGTGGCACTCAACGTGAAGGAGTACGATAGCAAGTCACCTTGAGGAGTGATAAATATTATTCTTGCCCCCGCTCTTGATGCTTGAGCGACGCCATCAAAATACATCTGCCACGGGTTTTGTGTCTCAGTCAACATGACTTGTTCATCCGGAAAGTCATCACTAACAACTTCGCATTCTGCTACGAGATGTGTTACAAGAAAGTCTGCCACTGCTTGTCCTTTTACTACTTCTACTGGCTCATATGTGATGTCATATTCTAAAAGCAACAATATCCATTTGGCTAATCTTCCAAACAACATTGGTCTTGTCATCAAAAACTTTATAGGATCCGCTCTTGAAATTAAGGTTATGTTGTGAGAGAGAAATAATGTCTTAATTTTTGTACCGCAAATATCAATGCCAGACACTCTTTCTCAATTGGGGAATAGTTGTATTCTGCACCCATCAGAGTTCGGCTTAAATAATAAAGAGCAGTTTCTTTTCCCGTCTCATTCACCTAAGCCAATAAGGCTCCTAAAGAACCCTTTGCCACAGAGATATATAAAATTAATGGCTTCCCTTTTATTAGAGCTGATAATACTGGTGGCTGTTTTAGCAAATCTTTGATTGAGTCGAACGCATTCTGGTAAGCTTTATCCCATACAAATTCTATGTTTTTCTTCATTAGATGGGAAAACGGCTGACATCTTCCTACTAAATTTGAAATGAAGCGACGGATGTATGCCAACTTTCCTTGCAAAATTTTCAATTCTTTGAGTGTTTTTGGTGGCTGCATATTTTGAATAACTCGGACTTTCCCTAGATCAATTTCAATCCTCTATGCTAGACAACAAAATCAAGAAATTTACATGAGAATACTCCAAATGCGCGTTTGGCTGGATTCATCTTCAGCTGTTTCTTTCTGAGTCGACGGAAAATTAAAGCCAAATGTTCACGGTGTTGCTGATGATTTCCTGATCTGACTACCAAGTCATCGACATAACATTCAACATGCTTGTGCATCATGTCTTGGAAGATATTCTTCACCGCCCTCTGATATGTTGCCCCAGCGTTTTTGAGACCAAACGGCATAACTTTATAGCAATAAATTCCCAATGACGTCTTGAACGTCGTTGCTTCTTCATCTTCAGGTGCCATCCTAATCTGATTATACCCTGCATAGTCATCCATAAAGGACATAATAACATATTGAGTTGTACTATCAATTAGTAACTCAGTTATTGGGAGAGGAAAATCATCTTTGGACAAGCTTCATTTAGATCTCTGAAGTCAACACACACCCTGACTTATCCATTTTTCTTTCTCACAGGGACAATGTTTGATATCCACTTAGGATATTTGACCTCCCTGATAAATCTCACCTTTATTAACTTATTCACTTCTTCTTCTATCAGAGGACCCAAGTCCGAATGGAATCGCCTTTGCGCCTGCTTGACTGGTCTTTTCTCTTTAGATATATTCAATCGGTGCATCGTTACGGAAGGTTCCAAGCCCGACATCTCTGCGTACGTCCAAGTAAAAATGTCTCTATTCTCTTTGAGAAGTCGAACATATTCCTCAAACTCTTTTTCAGAAAGACCGGTGCTGACAAATGTGTTCCTTGGCTCTTCTTCCATACCCAGATTTACTTCTCTCAAATTATCTATTGTGGGCTGCCCCCCGTCTTCTATTTGTTTTGGGGCCATTTCAGGTTGTTCGATTGTCTTGGGATTCTCTTCTGATAACTGCATGGTTGTGACCGTGTTCACTGATGATTCTGCCCCCAGTCCTTGAGACTTCCTCCTCTTTTCCTGATTCACCCCAATGGGAATTTGAATTCCTCTTCCGTGATTCAAACCGGTAGGTTCTTCATAATCAAAACCCATGTTTTTCGTAATTTTCTTGTTCACCCAACTGTATTTTTCGAGATCTTGTGGCATAAGCTTACCGTGATATACGTTACTCTCGGTTTCTTCACCAACCCTTGCTTCTTATGCGACGTAAAATTCTATTGATTCCCAATGCTTTGCGTTGGCCTTAACTTGAAATCTTCCTGGAGCGATCAGAAATGGTTTATTCCTTTCAACATGCGGTAATGGCATTGTATAATTGGATTGCAAAATTCTTAACTGTTCGTGAGATAACAAGGTTAACAGCGGCTGCCCTAGTTGTCTCAGACATTTCAGAATAAAGTAGAATTTCTTCTTTGTTTTTGCGGTCTTAGACGATTCTGTCCTTTCTTCTTCAACCTCATTTACCGGGATGTCCCTCAAGACCCTGCTTTCATCATTCTCTTTATCATTTTTAGCAAATCCTTTATAGTAGCTAGCGTCCATGAAGAAAGACTCGGCTTCCGTACACGGCTTTGCGTCGGCCTTTACTTTATACTGCATCCCATTTTTACAATACTTAAAACGTTGATGCAGGGTAGAAGGTATAATGTTGTAATGATGTATCCAGGGCCTTCCTAACAGAAGATTATACATTGTCACAACATTTATAACGTAGCACACAACATCAGTTGTTAATTCTCCCACTTCCAGTATTATTGTAATCTTACCGAGTGCACGTTGCCCATCTTGATTAAAGCCCTGTATCATCATTCCACTAGGGCGTAGGTCCGAGTGACGATACCTTAATTTTCCCAACATTGAGAGCGGTAAAAGGTTTACAGCGAACCCACTATCTATCATAATCCTCTTGACCTTCTTCCCGTGTATGTGGCCTTCTATCATCAGTGGCCTATTGTGCTGTTCTTCACAGATCAAATCATCATCAGAAAAGGAGATGACTGGGAGGCAATTCTCTTGCTCCCCATGCTCTTCAGTTTTGACTCTGCCAATAAGGTTTCCCTGACATCGTGATTGGACAATGCTTGAACTAAATTTTGTCGGAACTCTTCTGACAATTTGAGAGCGTCATAGATGCTTAATCGAGCCAGTATGCCCTTCAAATGTCTTACCACATCATAGGTCACCTTTGCTGCCTCGCTCTTTTCCTCTTCTTCATCAACATTGCTTTGCTTTTCAACAAATTCTTTTCTTGTGAGACCGGACTTTTGCTTTGTCTGGCTTATCATTTTCTTTCTTGATCTTAGCGTGATTTCTGCTACCTTTTTCTTTGTATCACTGTCTCCTTTCTCTTTCATACCCCGAATCCTTTCTTGGATCATAGACATGTTCACCATAGCCATTGCGCCTCTTTCCTTCTCTTTTCCAATTACTATTTCTCCTCTATCCATCATTCGCCGTATTATGCACTTCAATGTATAGAAGTTTTCTGTTGGATGTCCCACCAGACGATGATAGTGACAAAAGTCTCTCTCTCTGGTTTTCGTCACATCTTCAAGGCATTTAGGTTCTGGTGATTCAATCGTGCCAGCCTTCAACAATTCGGTCATCATTGGAATGACATCTTCTTTATCGAATGCAAATCCCTCATGAGAATTGAGCATCCTGGACCTCTTCCCGCTGTATCTATTTCTTGATTGGTTCCATTCTTCTTTCCGTTCCGGCCTTTTTTCCTTTATGTCGCTGGCGTCTTTGCTTCTTTTATCACGATCAACGGTGTTTATGACCATTATGCTAGGTATTCTCCTAGCCGTTTTACGGTGGAATGCTGGCATCTTATGGGTCATCAATTCCAGAGCATGGGCCTTGGTAGCCAAGTCACAAAAAGTCCTGATATCGGCACTGGTGAGTCCGAACGTGATTCCTGTTTCCATGGAATTTAAACACATTTTGACTTGTTCCTTTTCTTCTGGCAATTGTCTACACGCGGCTCCCAATGTCTTCCACTTGTTTATGAACTTTTCTACCGGTTCTCCTTCTTTTTTCTGCACAGAGGCCAATTCTGTAATACTAACATCTCATTTTGGGGAGAAGAAATTTGACATGAAAGCATCCTACATTTGCTCCCAAGTACGTATGGATCCCGGGGTTAGACTGGAGTACCACCGAAATGCCTTGTGCGTCAGTGAGGACTCGAACAATTGTAAGCAATACTATGGTATCGTAGAGAAATTTCCCATACTGATAATGAAATGCCTTAAATGTTCTTCTGACGATCCCTCTCCATTGAACTTTTGAAAGTTCGGCTGTTTGAAATTGGCTAGAAAGGGTATATCTTCTACCTCCCTTGGGTATGGCGTTAGATATCTAAAGTGGCTCGTATTTTCACATGCTCTTTCTATTTTGACAGCTTCTTTGATGACTTGCCTCACGTCATCTTGTGTCACGGTTCTCGTGGCTAGGATAGACCCTCTTGATCCCGCTCCTTGTGGTTGAGAGCCTGTAGGCTGGTTTTCTTGTTCATTCATTGGCGGAGCTACTATCTGAGCTACATTATATGTCAGGGTCACCAAGGCTTCCCTAAGGTGTCTCCACTCTTCTATTAATGTCCTTTGTGTTTTCGCCATTGCATTCACATGCTCTTCTGTAGTCTGCATATCATCTTGATTTGTCCCGGCCATATATACTGTGGCCTCTCCACTCTTCGACGCAGTTGTAATTGGAGTGGAGCGGGAATATGTTAGTGTAATAAGGCTTACACGGAGAGGAGGGGAAGAAGTTTCGTTTGACTTCTGTACACTCCTAGTGCTATTGATCGATTGGGGCGATGTACACATCAGTGAACTTTCTTAGGGTGACACGGGTATCGATGAGCTCGCCATCAATTCCTTGCCTTTCTGCTCTTTCGTCCATCTGGCCTGTGGAGTAATCAACGCTGGGAAGTCGCGTGATGCGAATTGCGGAATCACTCGTTTAGGGTATATCACAGGAGGGGCGAGCTCAGGATTTTTCCTAGCTACATTGCACGTTACTGGCCCTCTGACTCTTGATGAAGACAAATTCATTCTAGGGCTTCTTGAATTTTGTATTTTCATCCTATGAGACGTTATGACGGTCCATCCTTTTTCACCTTCCACCGGTTGAAGTGAAGCAGATACAACCCCAACTGTCATTCGAGCCATGTATTCTGAAGTTTGATCTGGTATGTATTCTATTACGAATCCAGTTGGAGTGAAGTAGAAGCTCACTTTCCTTGCAGAAATTGCCATTGGTTGTACTTTGTAATTGGATTCAGAAACTTCCTGGTATGAAACACAACCATAATTAGTATTTGGTTAACCAGATAACCTATCTTAGAGATGAAGGGGGAAGATGTTCCCACTGAGAGTCATCATTTTGGCGTCGAAAAGACGCCAAAACATAATGAAAGCTCCATAATTATCCCAATGTTAATATCAAATAAGAACTAGTCCCCAATGGAGTCACCATTTTGTTTCGACAAGAAAACAAATGCGTTCTATTTGGGAGATTATCTTATTTGAGTATAACAAAGAGAATGAACATGGATCAATCATCATATCTAAATTCATTTACATCCCTTTAATATCCCTTGATTCTAAGATAGGTCAAAAATAACAAGTTACAATTAGTAAGTTTTATATGTCCAATCTTAAATCCAGTAGCATCTCGACGCTATTTTAGCCATCTCCTAATACTTACGAGGATTTGCTGAATTGATCAGCCGATCTTTAATAAGATAGAAATTTCGGCTGCATTCCAGCGCTATTTCGATCATCTCCCAATACTTAGGAGGAATTTCTTCTTTCCAAAGAAGAACTTGTGGAGATAAAGGCTGGACTTGAATGCTCCCTGCATTTCCCACAGTATGCTTGGCTGAATCATGAGCCTGTTGTGCGACCTGCGCAACCGATATGCCAGTTGCGTGATTCGCACAACTCATAAATGTGTTGCGTGATCCGTGCAACCCGAAAGAGATGTTGCGCGATCTGCACAACGGATAGACATGTTGCGCGATCCGCACAACCGAGCCTTTCCTCTGCTCTCTACCTTCAATCACTCTGTTCTGTTCTCTGAAATCTTCGATCCCCAAAATGAGAGGGGGAATGGGTATTTATAGGTTTTTCACACATGCCAATCCTCAATTCTCGTGCCCTTGGACCTATTTTACATGTAGAGAAGGCCATTCATCACAACGCCTTTCTTTTGTTAATTGCGCGATTCGCGCAACAATGTTTACTGGTTGCACGACCAACGTAACGGACTTCCCTGGTTGCGCGATCTGCGCAATGATGCCTTTTGGTTGCACAACCAGCGCAACGGACTTGGTTGTGCAATCTGCGTAATGATGCCTTTTGGTTACGTGACCAGTGCAATGGAGCTTCGTTGTTACGCGGCCCGCGCAACTGACTAAACTGTTCTTCTATCCATACCTTTCATTCTATATCCATTTTTCAATCTTGAATCTTTCTCCCCTGCATAATTTTTATGCTCCAACAATCTGAAAGGAACTTTAGTGCTCTTTCATTCCTAACATGAATCATTGTATTCCGGAACCATTTGCGCATCCGTAAATGGGAGTAGTCGTCGAACCTGAATTTTTCCTTCATCTCCTAGTCCAATAGTAACCTTCCTAACTCCCTCTTCAATGGTCAAATTTAGACTATTTTGAGCTCATTTGAATGGTAACTCGACAAGCTTCCTAATGGGACCAAAATTGTCTAATTCTGAGACCGTTCGATATCCCAAAAGCACGTTGGAACTCTTCGATCGTCATTTTGCTATTTGGAATTTTAATCTTTTCGAATCACGCGATCTAATGAAGATGCTCATAACTCCCTCGTTTAATGTCGGATTGGGTCATTTTTGGTCATCTGAAAGGTACATTTTAGTGCTCTTTCATTCCTGACTTGAATCGTCATATTCCTAGGCCATTTGTGCATCCATAAGTGGGATCGCAGTCATCGGTCCTGAATTTTTCCTTCATCTCCTTGTCCTATAGTAAACTTCATAACTCTCTCTTCAGTGGTCAAATTTAGACTATTTTGAGCTCATTGGAATGGAATGCGACAAGCTTCCAAATGGGACCAAAATTGGCTAATTTTAAGACCGTTCGATATCTCAGAAGCATGTTGGAACTCTTCGATTGTCATTTTGCAATTTGGATCATTAATCTTTCAAAATCGCGCGATCAAATGAAGATGCTCATCACTCGCTCATTTATGTCAGATTCGGTCAATTTTTGGTCATCTAAAAGGTCCTTTAATAATCTTTCATTCCTGAATGGAATCGTGGTATTCCGAGACCATTTGGGCATCCGTAAGTGGAATCGCAGTCGTCGGTCCTGAATTTTTTCTTCCTTCCTAACTCTCACTTCAGTTGTCCAATTTAGACTATTTTGAGTTCATTGGAATGGTAACTCGACAAGCTTCCAAATGGGACAAGAATTTGCTAATTCTAAGACCATTCGATATCCCAAAAGCAAGTTGGAACTCTTCGATCGTCATTTTGCAATTTGGATTGTTAATCTTTCCAAATAGCGCGATCCAATGGAGATGCTCATAACTCCCTCGTTTGATGTCGGATTGGGTCAATTTTTGGTGATCTGAAAGGTACTTTAATGCTCTTTCATTCCTGACTTGAATTCTCGTATTTCGAGACCATTTGCGCATCTGTAAGTTGGATCGCAGTCGTCAGTCCTAAATTTTACCTTCATCTCCTTGTCCAACAGTAACCTTCATAACTCTCCCTTCATTGGTGGAATTTAATTTATTTTGAGCTCATTGGAATGGTAACTCGACAAGCTTCCTATTGGGACCAGAATTGGCTAATTCTGAGACCATTTGGTATCCCAAAAGAACATTAGAACTCTTCGATCATCATTTTGCAATTTGGATTGTTAATCTTTCCGAATTGTGCGATCCAACAGCGATGCTCATAACTCCCTCGTTTGATGTCGGATTGGGTCAATTTTTGGTGATCTGAAAGGAACTTTAGTGCTCTTTCATTCCTGACCTGAATCGTTGTATTCTGGGACCATTTACGCATCCGTAAATGCGAGCAGTCGTCGGTCCTGAATTTTTCCTGCATCTCCTTGTCCAATAGTAACCTTCATAACTCCCTCTTCAGGGGTCAAATTTAGATTATTTTGAGCTCATTGGAATGGTTACTCGACAAGCTTCCTAATGGGACCAGAATTGTCTAATTCTAAGACCGTTTGATATCCCAAAAGCACGTTAGAACTCTTCGATCGTCATTTTGCAATTTGGATGGTTAGTCTTTCCGATTCGCATGATCCAATGGAGATGCACATAACTCCCTCGTTTGATGTCGGATTGGGTCAACTTTTGGTCATCTGAAAGGAACTTTAGTGCTCTTTCATTCCTAACAAGAATTGTTGTATTCCATGACCATTTGCGCATCCGTAAATGCGAGCAGTCGTTGGTCCTGAATTTTTTCTTCATCTCCTTGTCCAATGGTAACCTTCATAACTCCCTCTTCAGGGGTCAAATTTTGATTATTCTGAGCTCATTGGAATGGTTACTTGACAAGCTTCCTAATGGGACCAGAATTGTCTGATTCTGAGACCGTTTGATATCCCAAAAGCACGTTGGAACTCTTCGATCGTCATTTTGCAATTTAGAATGTTAATCTTTTTGAATCACGTGATCCAATGGAGATGCTCATAACTCCCTCGTTTGATGTCGGATTCGGTCAATTTTTGGTCATATGAAAGGAACTTTAGTGCTCTTACATACCTAACATGAATCGTTGTATTCTGGGACCATCAAACGAAAATGCGAGTGGTCGTCGATCCTGAATTTTTCCTTCAACTCCTTGTCTAATAGTAACCTTCATAACTCCCTCTTTAGGGGTCAAATTTAGATTATTTTCAGCTCATTGGAATGGTTACTCGACAAGCTTCCTAATGGGACAAGAATTGTCTAATTCTGAGACCGTTCGATATCCCAAAACTACATTGGAACGCTTCGATCATCATTTTGCAATTTGGATTGTTAATCTTTCCGAATTACGGATCCAACGGAGATGCTCATAACTCCCTCATTTGAGGTCGGATTGGGTCGATTTTTGGTCATTTGAAAGGAACTTTACTGCTCTTACATTCCTAACATGAATCGTTGTATTCCGGGACCATTTGCGCATTCGCAAATGCAAGCAGTCGTCGGTCCTGAATTTTTCCTTCATCTCCTTGTCCAATAGTAACCTTCATAACTCCCTCTTCTAGGGTCAAATTTAGATTATTTTGAGTTCATTGGAATGGTTACATGACAAGCTTCCAAATGGGACCAGGATTAGCTAATTCTAAGACCGTTCGATAGCCCAGATGCACGTTAGAACTCTTCGATCGTCATTTTGCAATTTGGATTGTTAATCTTTCCGAATCACGCGATCCAACGGAGATGCTCATAACTCCCTCGTTTGATGTCGGATTGGGTCAATTTTTGGTCATCTGAAAGGAACTTTAGTGCTCTTACATACCTAACAGGAATCATTGTATTCCGGGACCATTTGCGTATCCGTAAATGCGAACGGTCTTCAGTCCTGAATTTTTCCTTCATCTCCTTGTCCAATAGTATCCTTCATAACTCCCTCTTCAGGGGTCAAATTTAGATTATTTTGAGCTCACTGGAATAGTTACTCGACAAGCTTCCTAATGGGACCAGAATTGTTTAATTCTGAGACCGTTCGATATCCCAAAAGCACGTTGGAACTCTTCAATTGTCATTTTGCAATTTGGATTGTTAATCTTTCTAAATCGCACGATCCAACGGAGATGTTCATAACTCCCACGTTTGATGTCGAATTGGGTCAATTTTTGGTCATCTGAAAGGAACTTTAGTGCTCTTACATCCCTAACATGAATCGTTGTATTTCAGGACATTTTTCACATCTGTAAAAGCGAGTAATCGTCGGTCCTGAATTTTTCCTTCATCTCCTTGTCCAATAGTATCCTTCATCACTCCCTCTTCAGTGATCGAATTTAGACTATTTTCAGCTCATTGGAATGGAACTTGAAAAGCTTCCAAATGGGACCAGAATTAGCTAATTCTAAGACCGTTCGATAGCCCAGAAGCACGTTGGAACTCTTCGATCGTCATTTTGCAATTTGAATTGTTAATCTTTCCGAATCGCGCGATCCAATGGAGATGCTCATAACTCCCTCGTTTGATGTCAGATTGGGTCAATTTTTGGTCATCTGAAAAGAACTTTAGTGCTCTTACATACCTAACATGAATCATTGTATTCCGGGACCATTTGCGCATCCGTAAATGCGAGCGGTCGTCGGTCCTGAATTTTTCCTTCATTTCCTTATCCAATAGTAACCTTCATAACTCCCTCTTCAGGGGTCAAATTTAGATTATTTTGAGCTCATTGGAATAGTTACTCCACAAGCTTCCTGATGGGACCAGAATTGTTTAATTCTGAGACCGTACGATATCCCAAAAGCACGTTGGAACTCTTCGATTGCCATTTTGCAATTTGGATTGTTAATCTTTCCGAATTGCACGATCCAACGGAGATGCTCATAACTCCCACGTTTGATGTCGGATTGGGTCAATTTTTGGTCATCTGAAAGGAACTTTAGTGCTCTTACATCCCTAACATGAATCGTTGTATTTCATGACATTTTTCGCATCTGTAAATGCGAGCAGTCGTCGGTCTTGAATTTTTCCTTCATCTCCTTGTCCAATAGTAACCTTCATAACTCCCTCTTCAGGGGTTAAATTTAGATTATTTTGAGTTCATTGGAATGGTTACTCAACAAGCTTCCTTATGAGACCAGAATTGTCTAATTCTGAGACCGTTCGATATACTAAAAGCACGTTGGAACTCTTCGATCGTGATTTTGCAATTTGGATTGTTAATCTTTCTAAATCGCGTGATCCAATGGAGATGCTCATAACTCCCTCGTTTTATGTCAGATTGGGTTGATTTTTGGTCATCTGAAAGGAACTTTAGTGCTCTTACATTCCTAACATGAATCGTTGTATTCCGGGACCATTTGCGCATCCATAAATGCGAGCAGTCATCGGTCCTGAATTTTTCCTTCACCTCCTTATACCAAAGTAACCTTCATAACTCCCTCTTCAAGGGTGAAATTTAGATTATTTTGAGCTCAGTTTTATGGTTACTCGACAAGCTTACTAATGGGACCAGAATTGTCTAATTCTAAGACCGTTCGATATCCCAAAAGCACGTTAGAACTCTTCGATCGTAACTTTGGAATTTGGATTGTTAAACTTTCTGAATCTTGCGATCCAACAGAGATGCTCATAACTTCGTACTTTGATGTTGAATTGGGTAAATTTTTCGTCATCAGAAAGGTACTTAGTGCTCTTTCATTCCTGACTTGAATCATCGTATTCCGAGACGATTTTCGCATCTGTAAGTGGGGTCGCAGTCGTCGGCCCTAAATATTTTTCATCTCCTTGTCTAATAGTAAACTCCGTAACTCTCTCTTCTATGGTCGAAGACTATTTTGAGCTCATTGGAATGGAACTCGACAAGCTTCCAAATGGGACCAGAATTAGCTAATTCTAATACCGTTCAATAGCCCAGAAGCACATTGGAACTCTTCGATCATCATTTTGCAATTTGGATTGTTAATCTTTCCAAATCGCGCGATCCAACGGAGATGCTCATAACTCCCTCGTTTGATGTCGGATTGGGTCAATTTTTGGTCATCTGAAAGGAACTTTAGTACTCTTACATACCTAACATGAATCGTTGTATTCCGGGACCATTTGCGCATTCGTAAATGCGAGCGGTCGTCGGTCCTGAATTTTTCCTTCATCTCCTTGTCCAATAGTAACCTTCATCTCCCTCTTCAGGGGTCAAATTTAGATTATTTTGAGCTCATTGGAATGTTTACTCGACAAGCTTCCTAATGGGACCAGAATTGTTTAATTCTGAGACCGTTCGATATCCCAAAAGCACGTTAGAACTCTTCGATTGTCATTTTGCAATTTGGATTGTTAATCTTTCCGAATCGCACGATCCAACGGAGATGCTCATAACTCCCACGTTTGATGTCGGATTGGGTCATTTTTTGGTCATCTGAAAGGAACTTTAGTTCTCTTACATCCCAAACATGAATCGTTGTATTTCAGGACATTTTTTGCATCTGTAAATGCGAGTAGTCATCGGTCCTGAATTTTTCCTTCATCTCCTTGTCCAATGTAACCTTCATCACTCCCTCTTCAGGGGTCAAATTTAGATTATTTTGAGCTCATTAGAATGGTTACTCGACAAGCTTCCTTATGGGACCAGAATTGTCTAATTCTAAGACCGTTCGATATACCAAAAGCACGTTGGAACTCTTCGATCGTCATTTTGCAATTTGGATTTTTAATCTTTCCGAATTGCGCGATCCAACGGAGATGCTCATAACTCCCTCGTTTTATGTCAGATTGGGTTGATTTTTGGTCATCTGAAAGGAATTTTAGTGCTCTTACATTCCTAACATGAATCGTTGTATTCCGGGACCATTTGCGCATCCATAAATGCGAGCAGTCGTCGGTCCTGAATTTTTCCTTCACCTTCTTATCCAATAGTAACCTTCATAACTCCCTCTTCAGGGGTCAAATTTAGATTATTTTGAGCTCATTTTTATGGTAACTCGACAAGCTTACTAATGGGACCAGAATTGTCTAATTCTAAGACCGTTTGATATCCCAAAAGCACGTTAGAACTCTTCGATCGTCATATTGGAATTTGAATTGTTAATCTTTTTGAATCTCGCAATCCAACAGAGATGCTCATAACTCCATACTTTGATGTTGAATTGGATAAATTTTTGGTCATCAGAAAGGTACTTTAATGCTATTTCATTCCTGACTTGAATCGTCGTATTCCGAGACCATTTTTGCATCCGTAAGTGGGGTCGCAGTCGTCGGCCCTGAATTTTTTTCATCTCCTTGTCAAATAGTAAACTTCATAACGCTCTCTTCAGTGGTCGAATTTAGGCTATTTTGAGCTCATTAGAATGGAACTCGACAAGCTTCCAAATGGGACCAGAATTAGCTAATTCAAAGACCATTCGATAGCCCAGAAGCATGTTGGAACTCTTTGATCATCATTTTGCAATTTGGATTTTAATCTCTTCAAATCGCGTGATCCAATGGAGATGCTCATAACTCCCTTGTTTGATGTCGGATTGGGTCAAATTTTGGTCATCTGAAAGGAACTTTAGTGCTCTTACATCCCTAACATGAATTGTTGTATTTCAGGACATTTTTCGCATCTGTAAATGTGAGCAGTCGTTGGTCCTGAATTTTTCCTTCATCTCCTTGTCCAATAGTAACCTTCATCACTCCCACTTCACCTTCATCACTCCCTCTTCAGGGGTTAAATTTAGATTATTTTGAGCTCATTGGAATGGTTACTCGACAAGCTTCCTTATGGGACCAGAATTGTCTAATTCTGAGACCGTTCGATATACCAAAAGCACGTTGGAACTCTTCGATCTTGATTTTGCAATTTGGATTGTTAATCTTTCCGAATCGCGCGATCCAATGGAGATGCTCATAACTCCCTCGTTTTATGTCAGATTGGGTTGATTTTTGGTCATCTAAAAGGAACTTTAGTGCTCTTACATTCCTAACATGAATCGTTGCATTCCGGGACCATTTGTGCATCCATAAATGCGAGCAGTCGTCGGTCCTGAATTTTTCCTTCACCTCCTTATACCATAGTAACCTTCATAACTCCCTCTTCAATGGTCAAATTTAGATTATTTTGAGCTCATTTTTATGCTTACTCGACAAGCTTACTAATGGGACCAGAATTGTCTAATTCTAAGACCGTTCGATATCCCAAAAGCACGTTAGAACTCTTCGATCGTAACTTTGGAATTTGGATTGTTAAACTTTCTGAATCTTGCGATCCAACGGAGATGCTCATAACTTCGTAGTTTGATGTTGAATTGGGTAAATTTTTCGTCATCAGAAAGGTACTTAGTGCTCTTTCATTCCTGACTTGAATCGTCGTATTCCGAGACGATTTTTGCTTCTGTAAGTGGGGTCGCAGTCGTCGGCCCTAAATTTTTTTCATCTCCTTGTCTAATAGTAAACTCCGTAACTCTCTCTTCTGTGGTCGAAGACTATTTTGAGCTCATTGGAATGGAACTCGACAAGCTTCCAAATTGGACCAGAATTAGCTAATTCTAAGACCGTTCAATAGCCCAGAAGCACATTGGAACTCTTCGATCGTCATTTTGTAATTTGGATTGTTAATCTTTTCGAATCGCGTGATCCAACGGAGATGCTCGTAACTCCCTCGTTTGATGTCGGATTGGGTCAATTTTTGGTCATTTGAAAGGAACTTTAGTACTCTTACATACCTAACATGAATCATTGTATTCCGGGACCATTTGCGCATTCGTAAATGCGAGCGGTCGTCGGTCCTGAATTTTTCCTTCATCTCCTTGTCCAATAGTAACCTTCATCACTCCCTCTTTAGGGGTCAAATTTTGATTATTTTGAGCTCATTGGAATAGTTACTCGACAAGCTTCCTAATGGGACCAGAATTGTTTAACTCTGAGACCGTTCGATATCCCAAAAGCACGTTGGAACTCTTCGATTGTCATTTTGCAATTTGGATTGTTAATCTTTCCGAATCGCACGATCCAACGGAGATGCTCATAACTCCCACGTTTGATGTCAGATTGGGTCATTTTTTGGTCATCTGAAAGGAACTTTAGTTCACTTACATCCCAAACATGAATCGTTGTATTTCAGGACATTTTTTGCATCTGTAAATGCGAGTAGTCGTCGGTCCTGAATTTTTCCTTCATCTGCTTGTCCAATAATAACCTTCATCACTCCCTCTTCAGGGGTCAAATTTAGATTATTTTGAGCTCATTAGAATGGTTACTCGACAAGCTTCCTTATG
This sequence comes from Magnolia sinica, assembly GCF_029962835.1. Taxonomy (NCBI): domain Eukaryota; kingdom Viridiplantae; phylum Streptophyta; class Magnoliopsida; order Magnoliales; family Magnoliaceae; genus Magnolia; species Magnolia sinica. Next base: position 74,623,465 of record NC_080573.1, read on the forward strand.
GGACCAGAATTGTCTAATTCTAAGACCGTTCGATATACCAAAAGCACAATGGAACTCTTCGATTGTCATTTTGCAATTTGGATTTTTAATCTTTCCGAATTGCACGATCCAACGGAGATGCTCATAACTCCCTCGTTTTATGTCAGATTGGGTTGATTTTTGGTCATCTGAAAGGAATTTTAGTGCTCTTACATTCCTAACATGAATCGTTGTATTCCGGGACCATTTGCGCATCCATAAATGCGAGCAGTCGTCGGTCCTGAATTTTTCCTTCACCTCCTTATCCAATAGTAACCTTCATAACTCCCTCTTCAGGGGTCGAATTTAGATTATTTTGAGCTCATTTTTATGGTAACTCGACAAGCTTACTAATGGGACCAGAATTGTCTAATCTGAGACCGTTTGATATCCCAAAAGCACGTTAGAACTCTTCGATCGTCATTTTGGAATTTGGATTGTTAATCTTTCTGAATGTCACGATCCAAGGAGATGCTCATAACTCCGTAGTTTGATGTTGAATTGGGTAAATTTTTGGTTATCAGAAAGGTACTTAGTGCTCTTTCATTCCTGACTTGAATCATCGTATTCCGAGACCATTTTCACATTCGTAAGTAGGGTCGCAGTCGTCGGCCCTGAATTTTTTTCATCTCCTTGTCTAATAGTAAACTTCATAACTCTCTCTTCTGTTGTCGAATTTAGACTATTTTCAGCTCATTGGAATGGAACTCGACAAGCTTCCAAATGGGACCAGAATTGGCTAATTCTAAGACCGTTCGATAGCCCAGAAGCACGTTGGAACTCTTCGATCGTCCTTTGCAACTTGGATTGTTAATCTTTCTGAATCACGCGATCTAACGGAGATGCTTATAACTCCCTCGTTTGATGTCGGATTGGGTCAATTTTTTGTCATCTAAAAGGAACTTTAGTGCTCTTTCATACCTAACATGAATCATTGTATTCCAAGACCATTTGCGCATTCGTAAATGCGATCGGTCGTCGGTCCTGAATTTTTCCTTCATCTCCTTGTCCAATAGTAACCTTCATAACTCCCTCTTTAGGGGTCAAATTTAGATTATTTTGAGCTCATTTGAATAGTTACTCGACAAGCTTCCTAATGGGACTAGAATTGTTTAATTCTGAGACCGTTCGATATCCCAAAAGCACGTTGGAACTCTTTGATTGTCATTTTGCAATTTGGATTGTTAATCTTTCCAAATCGCACGATCCAATGGAGATGCTCATAACTCCCATGTTTGATGTCGGATTGGGTCAATTTTTGGTCATCTGAAAGGAACTTTAGTGCTCTTACATCCCTAACATGAATCGTTGCATTTCAGGACATTTTTTGCATCTGTAAATGCGAGTAGTCGTCGGTCCTGAATTTTTCCTTCATCTCCTTGTCCAATAGTAACCTTCATCACTCCCTCTTCAGGGGTCAAATTTAGATTATTTTGAGCTCATTGGAATGGTTACTCGACAAGCTTCCTTATGGGACCAGAATTGTCTAATTCTGAGACTGTTCGATATACCAAAAGCACGTTGGAACTCTTCGATCGTCATTTTGCAATTTGGATTTTTAATCTTTCCGAATTGCGGGATCCAACGGAGATGCTCATAACTCCCTCGTTTATGTCAGATTGGGTTGGTTTTTGGTCATCTGAAAGGAACTTTAGTGCTCTTACATTCCTAACATGAATCGTTGTATTCCGGGACCATTTGCGCATCCATAAATGCAAGCAGTCGTCGGTCCTGAATTTTTCCTTCTCCTCCTTATCCAATAGTAACCTTCATAACTCCCTCTTCAGGGGTCTAATTTAGATTATTTTGAGCTCATTTTTATGGTAACTCGACAAGCTTACTAATGGGACCAGAATTGTCTAATTCTAAGACCGTTCGATATCCCAAAAGCACGTTAGAACTCTTCGATCGTCATTTTGGAATTTGGATTGTTAATCTTTCTGAATATCGCGATCCAAGGAGATGCTCATAACTCCGTAGTTTGATGTTGAATTGGGTAAATTTTTGGTTATCAGAAAGGTACTTAGTGCTCTTTCATTCCTGACTTGAATCATCGTATTCCGAGACCATTTTCGCATTCGTAAGTGGGGTCGCAGTTGTTGGCCCTGAATTTTTTTCATCTCCTTGTCTAATAGTAAACTTCATAACTCTCTCATCTGTGGTCGAATTTAGACTATTTTCAGCTCATTGGAATGGAACTCGACAAGCTTCCAAATGGGACCAGAATTAGCTAATTCTAAGACCGTTCGATAGCCCAGAAGCACGTTCGAACTCTTCGATCGTCCTTTTGCAACTTGGATTGTTAGTCATTCCGAATCGCGCGATCTAACGGAGATGCTCATAACTCCCTCGTTTGATGTCGGATTGGGTCAATTTTTGGTCATCTAAAAGGAACTTTGGTGCTCTTTCATACCTAACATGAATCGTTGTATTTCGAGACCATTTGCGCATTCGTAAATGCGAGCGGTCGTCGGTCCTAAATTTTTCCTTCATCCCCTTGTCCAATAGTAACCTTCATAACTCCCTCTTTAGGGGTCAAATTTAGATTATTTTAAGCTCATTGGAATAGTTACTCGACAAGCTTCCTAATGGGACCAGAATTGTTTAATTCTGAGACCGTTCGATATCCCAAAAGCACGTTGGAACTCTTCGATTGTCATTTTGCAATTTGGATTGTTAATCTTTCCAAATCGCACGATCCAACGGAGATGCTCATTACTCCCACGTTTGATGTCGGATTGGGTCAATTTTTGGTCATCTGAAAGGTACTTTAGTGCTCTTACATCCCTAACATGAATCGTTGTATTTCAGGACATTTTTTGCATCTGTAAATGCGAGTAGTCGTCGGTCCTGAATTTTTCCTTCATCTCCTTGTCCAATAGTAACCTTCAGCACTCCCTCTTCAGGGGTCAAATTTAGATTATTTTGAGCTCATTGGAATGGTTAATCGACAAGCTTCCTTATGGGACCAGAATTGTCTAATTCTGAGACCGTTCGATATACCAAAAGCACGTTGGAACTCTTCGATCGTCATTTTACAATTTGGAATGTTAATCTTTCTGAATCGCGCGATCCAACGGAGATGCTCACAACTCCCTCATTTTATGTCATTATGGGTTAATTTTTGGTCATCTGAAAGGAACTTTAGTGCTCTTACATTCCTAACATGAATCGTTGTACTCCGGGACCATTTGCGCATCCATAAATGCGAGCAGTCGTCGGTCCTGAATTTTTCCTTCTCCTCCTTATCCAATAGTAACCTTCATAACTCCCTCTTCAGGGGTTAAATTTAGATTATTTTGAGCTCATTTTTATGGTAACTCGACAAGCTTATTAATGGGACCAGAATTGTCTAATTCTGAGGCCGTTTGATATCCCAAAAGCACGTTAGAACTCTTCGATCGTCATTTTAGAATTTGGATTGTTAATCTTTCTGAATCTTGCGATCCAATGGAGATGCCCATAACTCTGTAGTTTGATGTTGAATTGGGTAAATTTTTGGTCATCAGAAAGGTACTCTGGTGCTCTTTCATTCTTGAATTGAATCGTCATATTCCGAGACCATTTTCGCATCCGTAAGGGGGGTTGCAGTCGTCGGCCCTAAATTTTTTTCATCTCCTTGTCTAATAGTAAACTTCGTAACTCTCTCTTTAGTGGTCGAATTTAGAGTATTTTGAGCTCATTGGAATGGAACTCGACAAGCTTCCAAATAGGACCAGAATTAGCTAATTCTAAGACCGTTCGATAGCCCAGAAGCACGTTGGAACTCTTCGATCGTCATTTTGCAATTTGGATTGTTAATCTTTTCGAATCACGCGATCCAACGGAGATGCTCATAACTCCCTCGTTTGATGTCGGATTGGGTCAATTTTTGGTCATGATAAAGTTACTTTAGTGCTCTTTCATTCCTGACATAAATTGTCATATTCCGAGACCATTTGCGCATCCGTAAATGCGAGCGGTCATCGGTCCTGAATTTTTCCTTCATCTCCTTCTCCAATAGTAACCTTCATTACTCCCTCTTCAAGGGTCAAATTTAGATTATTTTGAGCTCATTGGAATAGTTACTCGACAAGCTTCCGAATGGGACCAGAATTGTTTAATTCTGAGACCGTTCGATATCCCAAAAGCACGTTGGAACTCTTTGATTGTCATTTTGCAATTTGTTTTGTTAATCTTTCCGAATCGCACGATCCAACGGAGATGCTCATAACTCCCACGTTTGATGTCGGATTGGGACAATTTTTGGTCATCTGAAAGGAACTTTAGTGCTCTTACATCCCTAACATGAATTGTTGTATTTCAGGACATTTTTTGCATCTGTAAATGCGAGCAGTCGTTGGTCCTGAATTTTTCCTTCATCTCCTCGTCCAATAGTAACCTTCATCACTCCCTCTTCACCTTTATCACTCCCTCTTCAGGGGTCAAATTTAGATTATTTTGAGCTCATTGGAATGGTTACTCGATAAGCTTCCTTATGGGACCAGAATTGTCTAATTCTGAGACCGTTCGATATTCCAAAAGCACGTTGGAACTCTTCGATTGTCATTTTGCAATTTGTTTTGTTAATCTTTCCGAATCACACGATCCAACGGAGATGCTCATAACTCCCACGTTTGATGTCGGATTGGGTCAATTTTTGGTCATCTGAAAGGAACTTTAGTGCTCTTACATCCCTAACATGAATTGTTGTATTTCAGGACATTTTTCGCATCTGTAAATGCGAGCAGTCGTGGGTCCTGAATTTTTCCTTCATCTCCTCGTCCAATAGTAACCTTCATCACTCCCTCTTCACCTTTATCACTCCCTCTTCAGGGGTCAAATTTAGATTATTTTGAGCTCATTGGAATGATTACTCGACAAGCTTCCTTATGGGACCAGAATTGTCTAATTCTGAGATCGTTCGATATTCCAAAAGCACGTTGGAACTCTTCGATCGTCATTTTATAATTTGGATTGTTAATCTTTCCGATTCACGCGATCCAATGGAGATGCTCATAACTCCCTCATTTTATGTCAGATTGGGTTGATTTTTGGTCATCAGAAAGGAACTTTAGTGCTCTTACATTCCTAACATGAATCGTTGTATTCCGGGACCATTTGCGCATCTATAAATGCGAGCAGTCATCGGTCCTATATTTTTCCTTCACCTCCTTATCCAATAGTAACCTTCATAACTCCCTCTTCAGGGGTCAAATTTAGATTATTTTGAGCTCATTTTTATGGTAACTCGACAAGCTTATTAATGGGACCAGAATTGTCTAATTTTGAGACCGTTTGATATCCCAAAAGCACGTTAGAACTCTTCGATCGTCATTTTAGAATTTGGATTGTTAATCTTTCTGAATCTTGCGATCCAATGGAGATGCCCATAACTCTGTAGTTTGATGTTGAATTGGGTAAATTTTTGGTCATCAGAAAGGTACTCTGGTGCTCTTTCATTCTTGAATTGAATCGTCATATTCCGAGACCATTTTCGCATCCGTAAGGGGGGTTGCAGTCGTCGGCCCTAAATTTTTTTCATCTCCTTGTCTAATAGTAAACTTCGTAACTCTCTCTTTAGTGGTCGAATTTAGAGTATTTTGAGCTCATTGGAATGGAACTCGACAAGCTTCCAAATAGGACCAGAATTAGCTAATTCTAAGACCGTTCGATAGCCCAGAAGCACGTTGGAACACTTCGATCGTCATTTTGCAATTTGGATTGTTAATCTTTTCGAATCACGCGATCCAACGGAGATGCTCATAACTCCCTCGTTTAATGTCAGATTGGGTCAATTTTTGGTCAGCTGAAAGGAACTTTAGTGCTCTTACATACCTAACACAAATCGTTGTATTCCGGGACCATTTGCGCATCCGTAAATGCGAGCGGTCATCGGTCCTGAATTTTTCCTTCATCTCCTTCTCCAATAGTAACCTTCATTACTCCCTCTTCAAGGGTCAAATTTAGATTATTTTGAGCTCATTGGAATAGTTACTCGACAAGCTTCCGAATGGGACCAGAATTGTTTAATTCTGAGACCGTTCGATATCCCAAAAGCACGTTGGAACTCTTCGATTGTCATTTTGCAATTTGTTTTGTTAATCTTTCCGAATCGCACGATCCAACGGAGATGCTCATAACTCCAACGTTTGATGTCGGATTGGGTCAATTTTTTGTCATCTGAAAGGAACTTTAGTGCTCTTACATCCCTAACATGAATTGTTGTATTTCAGGACATTTTTCGCATCTGTAAATGCGAGCAGTCGTTGGTCCTGAATTTTTCCTTCATCTCCTCATCCAATAGTAACCTTCATCACTCCCTCTTCACCTTTATCACTCCCTCTTCAGGGGTCAAATTTAGATTATTTTGAGCTCATTGGAATGGTTACTCGATAAGCTTCCTTATGGGACCGGAATTGTCTAATTCTGAGACCGTTCGATATTCCAAAAGCACGTTGGAACTCTTCGATTGTCATTTTGCAATTTGTTTTGTTAATCTTTCCGAATCGCACGATCCAACGGAGATGCTCATAACTCCCACGTTTGATGTCGGATTGGGTCAATTTTTGGTCATCTGAAAGGAACTTTAGTGCTCTTACATCCCTAACATGAATTGTTGTATTTCAGGACATTTTTCGCATCTGTAAATGCGAGCAGTCGTGGGTCCTGAATTTTTCCTTCATCTCCTTGTCCAATAGTAACCTTCATCACTCTCTCTTCACCTTTATCACTCCCTCTTCAGGGGTCAAATTTAGATTATTTTGAGCTCATTGGAATGATTACTCGACAAGCTTCCTTATGGGACCAGAATTGTCTAATTCTGAGATCGTTCGATATTCCAAAAGCACGTTGGAACTCTTCGATCATCATTTTATAATTTGGATTGTTAATCTTTCCGATTCACGCGATCCAATGGAGATGCTCATAACTCCCTCATTTTATGTCAGATTGGGTTGATTTTTGGTCATCAGAAAGGAACTTTAGTGCTCTTACATTCCTAACATGAATCGTTGTATTCCGGGACCATTTGCGCATCTATAAATGCGAGCAGTCATCGGTCCTATATTTTTCCTTCACCTCCTTATCCAATAGTAACCTTCATAACTCCCTCTTCAGGGGTCAAATTTAGATTATTTTGAGCTCATTTTTATGGTAACTCAACAAGCTTACTAATGGGACCAGAATTGTCTAATTCTGAGACCGTTCGATATCCCAAAAGCACGTTAGAACTCTTCGATCGTCATTTTGGAATTTGAATTGTTAATCTTTCTGAATCTCGTGATCCAACGGAGATGCTCATAACTCCATACTTTGATGTTGAATTGGATAAATTTTTGGTCATCAGAAAGGTACTTTAATGCTATTTCATTCCTGACTTGAATCGTCGTATTCCGAGACCATTTTTGCATCCATAAGTGGGGTCGCAGTCGTCGGCCCTAAATTTTTTTCATCTCCTTGTCTAATAGTAAACTTCATAACGCTCTCTTCAGTGGTCGAATTTAGGCTATTTTGAGCTCATTAGAATGGAAATCGACAAGCTTCCAAATGGGACCAGAATTAGCTAATTCAAAGACCGTTCGATAGCCCAGAAGCATGTTGGAACTCTTCAATCATCATTTTGCAATTTGGATTTTAATCTTTTCAAATCGCGTGATCCAACGGAGATGCTCATAACTCCCTTGTTTGATGTCGGATTGGGTCAATTTTTGGTCATCTGAAAGGAACTTTAGTGCTCTTACATCCCTAACATGAATCGTTGTATTTCAGGACATTTTTCGCATCTGTAAATGTGAGCAGTCGTTGGTCCTGAATTTTTCCTTCATCTCCTTGTCCAATAGTAACCTTCATCACTCCCTCTTCAGGGGTTAAATTTAGATTATTTTGAGCTCATTGGAATGGTTACTCGACAAGCTTCCTTATGGGACCAGAATTGTCTAATTCTGAGACCGTTCGATATACCAAAAGCACGTTGGAACTCTTCGATCGTGATTTTGCAATTTGGATTGTTAATCTTTCCGAATCGCGCAATCCAATGGAGATGCTCATAACTCCCTCGTTTTATGTCAGATTGGGTTGATTTTTGGTCATCTAAAAGGAACTTTAGTGCTCTTACATTCCTAACATGAATCGTTGTATTCCGGGACCATTTGCGCATCCATAAATGCGAGCAGTCGTCGGTCCTGAATTTTTCCTTCACCTCCTTATACCATAGTAACCTTCATAACTCCCTCTTCAATGGTCAAATTTAGATTATTTTGAGCTCATTTTTATGGTTACTCGAGAAGCTTACTAATGGGACTAGAATTGTCTAATTCTAAGACCGTTCGATATCCCAAAAGCACGTTAGAACTCTTCGATCGTCATTTTGGAATTTGGATTGTTAATCTTTCTGAATCTCATGATCCAACGGAGATGCTCATAACTCCATACTTTGATGTTGAATTGGGTAAATTTTTGGTCATCAGAAAGGTACTTTAGTGCTGTTTCATTCCTGACTTGAATCATCGTATTTCGAGACCATTTTCGCATCCGTAAGTGGGGTCGCAGTCGTCGGCCCTGAATTTTTTTCATCTCCTTGTCTAATAGTAAACTTCATAACTCTCTCTTCAATGGTCGAATTTAGGCTATTTTGAGCTCATTAGAATGAAACTCGACAAGCTTCCAAATGGGACCGGAATTAGCTGATTCGAAGACCGTTCGATAGCCCAGAAGCACGTTGGAACTCTTCGATCATCATTTTACAATTTGGATTTTAATATTTTCAAATCGCGTGATCCAACGGAGATGCTCATAACTCCCTTGTTTGATGTCGGATTGGGTCAACTTTTGGTCATCTGAAAGGAACTTTAGTGCTCTTACATACCTAACATGAATCGTTGTATTCCGGGACCATTTGCGCATTCGTAAATGCGAGCGGTCGTCGGTCCTAAATTTTTCCTTCATCTCCTTGTCCAATAGTAACCTTCATAACTCCCTCTTCAGGGGTCAAATTTAGATTATTTTGAGCTCATTGGAATAGTTACTCGACAAGCTTCCTAATGGGATCAGAATTGTTTAATTCTAAGACCATTCGATATCCCAAAAGCACGTTGGAACTGTTTGATTGTCATTTTGCAATTTGGATTGTTAATCTTTCCGAATCGCACGATCCAACGGAGATGCTCATAACTCCCACGTTTGATGTCGGATTGGGTCAATTTTTGGTCATCTGAAAGGAACTTTAGTGCTCTTACATTCCTAACATGAATCATTGTATTTCAGGACATTTTTTGCATCTGTAAATGTGAGTAGTCGTCGGTCCTGAATTTTTCCTTCATCTCCTTGTCGAATAGTAACCTTCATAACTCCCTCTTCAGAGGTCAAATTTAGATTATTTTGAACTCATTGGAATGGTTACTCGACAAGATTCCTTATGGGACCAGAATTGTCTAATTCTGGGACCGTTCAATATACCAAAAGCACGGTGGAACTCTTCGATCATCATTTTACAATTTGGATTGTTAATCTTTTCGAATCGCGCGATCCAACGGAGATACTCACAACTCCCTCATTTTATGTCATTATGGGTTAATTTTTGGTCAACTTTAGTGCTCTTACATTCCTAACATGAATCGTTGTATTCCGGGACCATTTGTGCATCCATAAATGCGAGCAATCATCGGTCTTGAATTTTTCCTTCACCTCCTTATCCAATAGTAACCTTCATAACTCCCTCTTCAGGGGTTAAATTTAGATTATTTTGAGCTCATTTTTATGGTAACTCGACAAGCTTACTAATGGGAACAGAATTGTCTAATTCTGAGACCGTTCGATATCCCAAAAGCACGTTAGAACTCTTCGATCGTCATTTTAGAATTTGGATTGTTTATCTTTCTGAATCTTGCGATCCAATGGAGATGCTCATAACTCCGTAGTTTGATGTTGAATTGGGTAAATTTTTGGTCATCAGAAAGGTACTTTGGTGCTCTTTCATTCCTGACTTGAATCGTCGTATTCCGAGACCATTTTCGCATCCGTAAGTGGGGTCGCAGTCATCGGCCCTAAATTTTTTTCATCTCCTTGTCTAATAGTAAACTTCGTAACTCTCTCTTCAGTGGTTGAATTGAGACTATTTTGAGCTCATTGGAACGGAACTCGACAAGCTTCCAAATGGGACTAGAATTAGCTAATTCTAAGACTGTTCGATAGCCCAGAAGCACGTTGGAACTCTTCGATCGTCATTTTGCAATTTGTATCAATAATCTTTCTAAATCACGTGATTAAACAGAGATGCTCTTCAGTCACTTGTTTGATGTTAGATTGGGTCGAGTTTTGGTCATCTGAAAGGTACTTTAACGCTCTTTCATTCCTGAATGGAATCATGGTATTCCGAGACCATTTGGGCATCCATAAGTGGGATTGCAGTTGTCGGTCCTGAATTTTTCCTTCATCTCCTTGTCCAATAGTAACCTTCATAACTCTCTCTTCAGTGGTCCAATTTATACTATTTTGACTTCATTGGAATGGTTACTCGGCAAGCTTCCAAATGGGACCAGAATTTGCTAATTCTGAGACCGTTCGATATCTCAGAAGCATGTTGGAACTCTTCGATCATCATTTTGCAATTTGGATTGTTAATCTTTCCAAATTGCACGATCCAATGGAGATGCTCATAACTCCCTCGTTTGATGTCGGATTGGGTCAATTTTTGGTGATCTAAAAGGTACTTTAGTGCTCTTTCATTCCTGACTTGAATCATTGTATTCCGAGACAATTTGCGCATCTGTAAGTTGGATCGCATTCGTCAGTCCAGAATTTTTCCTTCATCACCTTGTCCAATAGTAACCTTCATAACTCTCTCTTCAGTGGTAAAATTTAGACTATTTTGAGCTCATTAGAATGGAAACTCGACAAGCTTCCTAATGGGACCAGAATTGGCTAATTCTGAGACAGTTTTGTATCCCAAAAGAACATTGAAACTCTTCGATTGTCATTTTGCAATTTGGATTGTTAATCTTTTTGAATCATGTAATCCAACAGAGATGCTCATAACTCCCTCGTTTGATGTCAGATTGGGTCAAATTTTAGTGATCCGAAAGGTACTTTAGTGCTCTTTCATTTTGGACTAGAATCGTCATATTTCGAGACCATTTGCGCACCCGTAAGTTGGATCCTAGTCATCAGTCCTGAATTTTTCCTTCATCTCCTTGTCCAATAGTAACCTTCATAACTCTCTCTTCAATGGTGGAATTTAGATTATTTTGAGCTCATTGGAATGGTAACTCGACAAGCTTCCTAATGGTACCAGAATTGGCTAATTTTGAGACCGTTCGGTATCCCAAAAGAACGTTGGAACTCTTCGATCGTAATTTTACTATTTGGATTGTTAATCTTTCCGAATCGGGTGATCCAACGGAGATGCTCATAACTCCCTCGTTTGATGTCGGATTGGGTCAATTTTTGGTCATCTGAAAGGAACTTTAGTGCTCTTTCATTCTTAACAGAAATCGTTGTATTCCGGGACCATTTACGCATCCGTAAATGGGAGCAGTCGTCGGTCCTAAATTTTTCCTTCATCTCCTTGTCTGATAGTACCCTTCTTAACTCCCACTTCAGTGGTCAAATTTAGACTATTTTAAGCTCATTGGAATGGTAACTCGATAAGTTCCTAATGGGACTAGAATTGTCTAATTCTGAGACCATTCGATATCCCAAAAGCACGTTGGAACTCTTTGATCGTCATTTTGCAATTTGGATTATTAATCTGCCCGAATCACACAATTCAACTGAGATGCTGATAACTCCGTCGTTTGATGTTGAATTGGGTCGATTTTTGGTGATCTGAAAGGTACTTTAGGGCTCTTTCATTCCTGACTTGAATCATCGTACTCCAAGACCATTTGTGCATCCGTAATTGGGATCGCAGTCGTCGATCCTGAATTTTGTTCATCTCCTTATCTAATAGTAAACTTCATAACTCTCTCTTCAGTGGTCGAATTTAGACTATTTTGAGCTCATTGGAATAGAACTCGACAAGCTTCCAAATGGGACCAGAATTGGCTAATTTTAAGACCGTTTGATATCCAAGAAGCACGTTGGAACTCTTCGATCGTCATTTTGCAATTTTGATTGTCAATCTTTCCAAATCGCGTGATCAAACGAAGACGCTCATCACTCGCTCGTTTGATGTCAGATTGGGTCAATTTTTGGACATCTGAAAGGTACTTTAATGCTTTTTCAATCCTGATTGGAATCGTGGTATTCCGAGACCATTTGGGCATCCGTAAGAGGGATCGTAGTTGTCGGTCCTGAAATTTTCCTTCTTCTCCTTGTCCAATAGTAACCTTCATAACTCTCTCTTCAGTGGTCGAATTTGAACTATTTTGAGCTCATTGGAATGGTAACTTGACATGCTTCCTAAGGGACCGGAATTGGCTAATTCTAAGACCGTTCGATATCCCAAAAGCACGTTGGAACTCTTCGTTCGTCATTTTGCAATTTGGATTGTTAATCTTTCTAAATTGCACGATCCAACAGAGATGCTCATAACTCCCTCGTTTGATGTTGGATTGGGTCAATTTTGTGATCCGAAAGGTACTTTAGTGCTATTTCATTCCTCACATGAATAGCTATATTCCGAGTCCATTTACACCTCTATAAGTGGGATCACAATCGTCAGTCATGAATTTTTCCTTCATTCCTTGTCCAATAGTAACCTTCATAACTCTCTCTTCAGTGGTTGAATTTAGACTATTTTGAGCTCATTGGAATGGTAACTCGACAAGCTTCCAATTGTGACCAGAATTGGCTAATTCTGAGATCGTTCGATATCACAAAAGCACGTTGGAACTCTTTGATCGTCATTTTACAATTTGGATTGTTAATCTTTTCGAATCGTGCAATCCAACGAAGATGCTCATAACTCTCTTGTTTGATGTCAGATTGGCTCGATTTTTGGTGATCTGAAAGGTACTTCAGTGCTCTTTCATTCCTAACATAAATCGTCGTATTCTGAGACCATTTGCACATCCGTAAGTGGGATCGCAGAGGTCGGTCCTGAGTTTTTCCTTCATCTCCTTTTCCAATAGCAACATTCAAAACTCTCTCTTCAGTGTCAAATTTAGACTATTTTGAGCTCATTAGAATGGTAACTCGTTAAAGCTTCCAAACGGGACCAGAATTGGCTAATTCTGAGACCATTTGATATCTCAAAAGCACGTTGGAACTCTTCGATCGTCATTTTGCAATTTAGATTGTGAATCTTTCTAAATCGCGTGATCCAATGAAGATGCTCATAACTCCCTCGTTTGATGTCGGATTAGGTTAATTTTTGGTCATCTGAATGGTACTTTAGTGCTCTTTCATTCCTGACTTGAATCGTTGTATTCCTGGACCATTTGCGCATCCGTAAATGCGAGCAATCGTCGGTCCCGAATTTTTCCTTCATCTCCTTCTCCAATAACAACCTTCATAACTCCCTCATCAGGGGTCAAATTTAGATTATTTTGAGCTCATTGGAATGGTAACTTGACAAGCTTCCTAATGGGACCAGAATTGTCTAATTTTGAGACTGTTCGATATCCCAAAAGCACGTTGGAACTCTTCGATCGTCATTTTACAATTTGGATTGTTAATCTTTCCGAATCGTGTGACCTAATTGAGATGCTCATAACTCTGTAGTTTGATATTGAATTGGGTCAATTTTTGGTAATTAGAAAGGTACTTTAGTGCTCTTTCATTCCTGACTTGAATCGTCTTATTTCGATACCATTTGTGCATCCGTAAGTGGGATCACAGTCATCGGTCCTTAATTTTTTTCATCTCCATGTCCAATAGTAAACTTCATAACTCTCTCTTCAGTGGTCGAATTTAGAATATTTTGAGCTCATTGGAATGGAACTCGACAAGCTTACAAATGGGACCAGAATTAGCTAATTCTAAGACCGTTCGATAGCCCAGAAGCACGTTGGAACTCTTCGATCGTCATTTTGCAATTTGTATCGTTAATCTTTCGAAATCGAGTGATTAAATGGAGACGCTCTTTAGTTGCTCATTTGATGTTAGATTGGGTCAATTTTTGGTCATCTAAAAGGTACTTGAATGCTCTTTCAATCCTGATTGGAATCGTGGCATTCCGAGACCATTTGGGCATCCGTAAGTGGGATCGCAGTTGTCGGTCCGGAATTTTTCCTTCATCTCCTTGTCCAATTGTAACCTTCATAACTCTTTCTTCAGTGCTCCAATTTATACTAATTTGAGTCCATTGGAATGGTTACTCGATAAGCCTCCAAATGGGATGAGCATTTGCTAATTTTGAGACCGTTCGATATCCCAAAAGCAAGTTGGAACTCTTCAATCGTCATTTTGCAATTTGGATTATTAATCTTTCTAAATTATGTGATCCAATGGAGATGCTCATAACTCCCTCGTTTGATGTCGGATTGGGTCGATTTTTGGTAATCCGAAAGGTACTTTAGTGCTCTTTCATTCCTGACTTGAATCGTCGTATTCCGAGACCATTTGCGCATCCGTAAGTTGGATCGCAGTCATTAGTCCAGAATTTTTCCTTCATCACCCTGTCCAATAGTAACCTTCATAACTCTCTCTTCAGTGGTGGGATTTCGACTATTTTGAGGTCATTAGAATGGTAACTCAACAAGCTTCCTAATGGGATTAGAATTGGCTAATTCTGAGACCGTTCGGTAACCCAAAAGAACATTGGAACTCTTCGATCGTCATTTTGCCATTTGGATTGTTAATCTATCCGAATCGCGTAATCCAATGGAGATGCTCATAACTCCCTCGTTTGATGTCAGATTGGGTCGATTTTTGGTGATCTGAAAGGTACTTTAGTGCACTTTCATTCCTCAGTTGAATCGTTGTATTTTGAGACCATTTGTGCATCCGTAAGTTGGATCACAGTCGTTAGTCCAGAATTTTTCCTTCATCACCCTGTCCAATAGTAACCTTCATAACTCTCTCTTCAGTGGTTGGATTTAGACTATTTTGAGCTCATTGGAATGGTAACTCAACAAGCTTCCTAATCAGACTAGAATTGGCTAATTTTGAGACCGTTCGGTATCCCAAAAGAACGTTGGAAGTCTTCAATTGTAATTTTACAATTATGATTGTTAATTTTTTCGAATTGGGCGATGCAACGTAGATGCTCATAACTCCCTCATTTGATGTCGGATTGGGTCAATTTTTGGTCATCTGAAAGGAACTTTAGTGCTCTTTCATTCCTAACATGAATCGTTGTATTCCGGGGCCATTTGCGCATCCTAAATTAGCACAGTTGTAGGTCCTAAATTTTTCCTTCATCTCCTTGTCTGATAGTAACCTTCATAACTCCCTCTTCAGTGGTTAAATTTAGACTATTTTGAGCTCATTGGAATGGTCGACAAGCTTCCTAATTGGACTGGAATTGTCTAATTCTGAGACCGTTCGATATCCCAAAAGCACGTCGGAACTCTTCGATCATCATTTTGCAATTTGGATTATTAATTTGCCCGAATCACGTGATCCAACGGAGATGCTCATAACTACATCGTTAATGTTGAATTGGGTCAATTTTTGGGCATCTGAAGGGTGCTTTAGTGCTCTTTCATTCCTGACTTGAATCGTCGTATTCCTGGACCATTTGCGCATCCGTAAGTGGGATCGCAGTCGTTGGTTATAAATGTTTTTCATCTCCTTGTCTAATAGTAAACTTCAAAACTCTCTCTTCAGTGGTCGAATTTAGACTATATTGAGCTCATTGGAATGGAACTCGACAAGCTTCCAAATGGGACCAGAATTGGCTAATTCTAAGACTGTTCAATATCCAAGAAGCACGTTGGAACTCTTCGATCGTCATTTTGCAATTTGGATTGTTAATCTTTCCAAATCGCGCGATCAAATGGAGACGCTCATCACTCGCTCATTTGATGTCAGATTGGGTCAAATTTTGGTCATCTGAAAGGTACTTTAATGCTCTTTCATTCCTGATTGGAATCATGGTATTCCGAGACCATTTGGGCATCCGTAAGTGGGATCGTAATTGTCGGTCCTGAATTTTTCCTTCATCTCCTTGTCCAATAGTAACCTTCATAACTCTCTCTTCAGTGGTCGAATTTGGACTATTTTGAGCTCATTGGAATGGTAACTTGACATGCTTCCTAATGGGACTAGAATTGGCTAATTTTAAGACCGTTCGATATCCCAAAAGCACGTTGGAACTCTTCGTTCATCATTTTGCAATTTGGATTGTTAATCTTTCTAAATTGCGCAATCCAACAGAGATGCTCATAACTCCCTCATTTAATGTCGGATTGGGTTGATTTTTGTGATCCGAAAGGGACTTTAGTGCTCTTTCATTCCTCACATGAATCACCGTATTCTGAGTTCATTTGCGCATCCGTAAGTGGGATCGCAGTCGTCGGTCATGAATTTTTCCTTCATCTCCTTGTCTAAAAGTAACCTTTATAACTCTCTCTTCAGTAGTTGAATTTAAACTATTTTGAGATCATTGGAATGGTAACTCGACAAGCTTCCAAATGGGCCGAGAATTGGCTAATTCAGAGCCCGTTCAATATCTCGAAAGCCCATTGGAACTCTTTGATCGTCATGTTGAACTTTGGATTGTTAATCTTTCGAAATCGCATGATCCAACAGAGATGCTTATAACTTCCTCTTTTGATGTTAGATTGGGTCGATTTTTGGTGATCTGAAAGGTACTTTGTGCTCTTTCGTTCTTGACTTGAATCATCATATTGTGAGACCATTTGCACATCTGTAAGTGGCATCGCAGTCGTCGGTCCTAAATGTTTCCTTTAACTCATTGTCCAATAGTAACCTTCATAACTCTCTCTTCAGTGGTTAAATTTGGACTATTTTGAGCTCATTGGATTGTTAATCTTTCTAAATCGCACGATCCAATAGAGATGCTCATAACTCCCTCATTTGATGTCAAATTAGGTCGATTTTTGTGTTCCGAAAGGTATTTTAGTGCTCCTTCATTCCTCACATGAATCGCCGTATTCCGAGACCATTTACGCATCCGTAAATGGCATCACAGTCATCGGTCATGAATTTTTCCTTCATCTCCTTGTCCAATAGTAACCTTCATAACTCTCTCTTCAGTGGTTGAATTTAGAGTATTTTTAGTTCATTGGAATGGTAACTCGACAAGCTTCCAATTGTGACTAGAATTGGCTAATTCTGAGACCGTTCGGTATCACAAAAGCACGTTTGAACTCTTCGATCGTCATTTTGCAATTTGGATTATTAATCTTTCTGAATTGCGCGATCTAACGAAGATGCTCAAAACTCCCTCGTTTGATGTCGGGTTAGGTCATTTTTTGATTATCTGAAAGGTACTTTAGTGCTCTTTTATTCCTAACTTGATCATTGTATTCCAAGACCATTTGCACATCCGTTAGTGGGATCGTAGTCATCGGCCCTTAATTTTTCCTTCGTCTCCTTGTCCTGTAGTAAGCTTCATAACTCTCTCTTCAGTGGTTGAATTTAGACTATTTTGAGCTCATAGGAATGGTAACTCGACAAGCTTCCAAATGGGACAAGAATTTTCTAATTCTGAGACCTTAGATATCTCAAAAGCCCGTTGGAACTCTTCAATTGTCATTTTACAATTTAGATTGTTAATCTTTCCATATCACGCGATCTGACGGAGATGCTCATAATTCCCTCGTTTGATGTCGGATGAGGGAGATTTTTGGTCATCTGAAAGGTACTTTCGAGCTCTTTCTTTCTTGACTTGAATGATCATATTCTGAGACCATTTGCACATCCGTAAGTGGGATCGCAGTCGTCGGCCCAAATTTTTCCTTCATCTCCTTGTCTAATAGTAACCTTCACAACTCCCTCTTCAATGGTCGAATTTAGACTATTTTGAGCTCATTGGAATGATAACTCAACAAGCTTCTAAATGGGACCAAAATTGGCTAATTCTGAGACCGGTCAGTATCCCGAAAGCTCGTTGGAACTCTTTAATCATCATTTTGCAGTTTGGATTATTAATCTTTTTGAATCACGCGATCGAACGGAGATGCTCATAACTCCCTTGTTTGATGTCGGATTGGGTCGATTTTTAGTGATCTAAAAGGTACTTTAGTGCTCTTTCATTCCTGACTTGAATCCTCGTATTGCGAGACCATTTACGCATCCATCAGTGGGATCATAGTCGTAAGTCCTGAATTTTTCCTTCATCTCCTTGTCCAATAGTAACCTTCATAATTGTCTCTTCTGTGGTCGAATTTGGACTATTTTGAGCTCATTGGAATAGTAACTCGACATGCTTCCTAATAGGACGAGAATTGGCTAATTCTAAGACCGTTCGATATCCCAAAAGCACGTTGGAACTCTTCGATCGTCATTTTGTAATTTGGATTGTTAATCTTTCTAAATCACGCAATCCAACAGAGATGCTCATAACTCACTCGTTTGATGTCGGGTTGGGTTGATTTTTGGTGATTTGAAAGGTACTTTAGTGCTCTTTCATTCCTCACATGAATCGTCCAATTCCAAGACCATTTACGTATCCGTAAGTGGGATCGCAATGGTCAGTCCCAAAATTTTCCTTCATCTCCGTGTCCAATAGTAACCTTCATAACTCTCCCTTCAGTGGCCAAATTTAAACTATTTTAGCTCATTAGAATGGTAACTTGATAAAGCTTCCAAATGGGACAAGAATTGGCTGATTCTGAGATCATTCGATTTCCCAAAAGCCTGTTGGAATTCTTCTCCAGTAGCTCAAGAAGATGAAGGAGGATGAAGGATAGTAACATCTAAAAGTCAGAAAGTTCAATCTACTTCTGCAAGAAGCATCATCTCGCCAAGTACTGGGTCGATTATGCGAAGTATCATGAGACACAGTCCTGCTTCGGTCATACAATCACCTCATTTGAGAAAAATAGAAAGGCCCGTCACTCCAAAAGGTCTTCCGATATCGTTAACTATAGCCGTAAAGACATCCTCCACATAATCATTGCGAGTTCAGAAAAACAAAGGGAAGGCGACCGTGATCAGTGAATGTTCGCTCACAGCACTTTTTGTAAAAGATTTGAAGCAAACTCATGCATTAAGAATACCACAATTTGAGTTAGTTAGTTCTTCGAAGCGACAATAGTCTGGTTTCAAATCAAATAATAGTTCATCTTCTTCAATAGCATTAGCAGCACGGCACTCGCTTCCTGCTTCAATATCAAAACAATCAAAGTTTAAAGAAACAGAAAGCTCGTTGACAAATATTAATCAACCCGATCAGTTTCCACTAGATGAGCATATGGATGAAGAAGTCCCTAATATTCTGACAGTGACTGCCGTGAACAACATTGAACCAAAAGTAGAAAGGCCACAAACGCAAGCAGTTAAATTTCAAGAGCCAATGCCTAATATTACTCAGAATATCATGCAGGAAAAAATCCGACAGATGGTTATCGAATTTATTCATCTAGAGAATGAATGAAGTCAAAATTAAAATTTTCAATATCAGACACCATATCCTCGTGAAATAAAAGAAATGCCATTTCCCACCGATTTCAAACACCCAGACTTTCAAAAATTTAACGGGAATGGATCACCAGAAGAGCATATGATGCATTTCATAGCTGTAAGTGCTATAGTTTATAGCCCCTTTTTGTTGTCAAATTTGTGGTGTCAAAGACACTGTTATGAAGCATGCATATGTGAAGAACAATGCTTTACTCAAGATCAGCTTTTATTGACAAGCACTGTTCACAAGTCAAGATCTCAAGAAGCTTTCAAGTTCAACCTCAAGATCTCAAGAAGCTTTCAAGTTTGAGCTTCTTCAAGACTTCAAGCTTCATTACTTTCAAAGGTCACTCGTCTCTAAGTTTCAATGTCCTTATTTCACTATTGAGGTATAACTGACCATAAGTTGACCTTTAGAGTAGCTCATTCTTGATATATAATTCATATGTTTTATATATGTGAGTTTAGGCTATTCTAAGACTAGTCCTGGACCTTGTTCGACTAGTCCTAGCACTGCTTCGACTTATCTAAGAATTTCCTAGATCAGTCGTAAGTTTGTTACAAAATTTGGATATTTTCTGTTAGGCTTCGACTAGTCTTAGGGTCTGTTCGACTAGTCGTATAAACAGTGTCGACTGTTGCTTTGACCAGTCGTAGACCTACTACTCAAAGTACAGTATTGAAATTCGGTTATCTTCGACTAGTCGTGAGCAACCTACGACCAGTCGAAGGAGACCTACTACCAGTCATAGACTACCTATGACCAGTCGTGAAATCGCCAGACCTTATCACGCCCGAATTTTCAAATATTTGTTGGTTCTCCGACCAGTCGTAGAGTTCTTTAGACCAGTCGAAGACGTGATTTGCTCACCTATAAATAGAGTACGAATCTCAGAATAAAATAATGAATTTCAAGCTAATTTAATTCGGCCTTCTGAGAGATAACTATATGCTCCATTTAAGCTAAGTGTGCATATTTAATATTCTCTTTCTTTAGCTTTTCTTATTTGATTTTGTTCCTATATTCTAATCTTATTTAAAAACTGGAATTACTGTATTCCGTCTTCTTGGAATCAAAATTAAATAGAGCTACACCCAATTTGGTTTAATTAAAAATCTATTAGAACCTAGAACCATTATAAAGTGAGTATTGGACATTGAACTTTGACATTCAAATCTCTGCTCCAACTTGGTTCTTCTGGGCTGCTACAACAAAGGGGAAATTCAGGTATTTTATGTTTGTGTAATTTACTTTCATTTAGTTTTGTTTGGAGATTTGCCACAAAAATCTCATTGTATTGGTTATCTGAGGAGAGCCAGGAAAACTCAGAAGAGGGGTTTTTTTAATTGTGTAAGCCCACAGAGAAAAACACAATTGTGAAGGTTTTGGGTGAACGTGGAAAACCTATCTTTGATAGTGAACACTGATATTAGGAATGTTGTAATAATTTAGTTTTAAATTCCTGCAATTTATTTCAATTCCGTGCTATTTATCTATTCCTCTCTGGTTTGAGTTTTTGATACAAAGGACGTTCCAGAAATAAGGTTGTCCGGCCATAAACCCTTGGTTTTTATGGTGTAAGGTTGTCCTTAGAACTGAATTCGTATCAACCTCTTAATTCTTGTTTAGAGAGGTTGCTTTTATTTCAGCATTATGATTTGATTTAGTTTATTTGGCTATCTTTCTTTCTTTATTCCGTTGTTAAAGTTTTATTTTGGCATCGTCCTATTCACCCCCCCTCTAGGACGTATAGCTAGGCCATTTCATTTACAACGATGGCCTGAAAACTTTTCCCCAACAACATTCTGAGCTAACGATCTAAGCTATTTAAAAAGATGTCAAATTTTGATAGCCTATCAGTAACTAGGCCTCCACCCTTTGATGGCTCCAATTATGCCTATTTGAAAGCCAGGATGAGGATCTTCCTCAAATCAATGGATGAGAGTGTGTGGCAGGCCACAGTGACTGAATGGAACCCACCTACCATTGAAGTGACTGGTATCGATGGTTCAAAATCAATGAGAGTAACTCCTTATTTCTCTTGGACCACCCTTCAGAAAAATGAGAGTAGTGTCAATGCAAAAGCACTAAATGCAATCACTTGCGCACTATCACTGGATGAGTTCAAAAGAATCATATCCTGTAATACTGCAAAGCAAGCCTGGGATATATTAGAAACGACACACGAGGGTACTACAATTGTTAAAAAATCTAAAGTCCAACTCCTCACAACCAAATTTGAAGAAATTCATATGGAGGAAAATGAAATGTTTATGGACTTTTACACTAGATTAAATGACATTGTAAACTTAATGTGGGGTCTTGGCGATAAAATTCCAGAAAGTAAAGTGTGTGCAAAGATACTATGCTCACTTCCTGAACGGTTCAACTCTAAGGTAACCGCAATCCAGGAACTTCGTGATACGGATAATATGAGGGTAGAAGAACTAGTTGGTTCGTTACAAACCTATGAGTTAAATTTTAAAGCTCCTAAAGTAAATCTATCGCTCTTAAATCTCCTAAAGACAACTCTGATTCTGAGGATGATGTGGCTCTTTTAGCGAAAAAGTTTTACAAGATTTTTAAGAGTAAAAAGAGGGTTGATTTTGAAAAATCAAATGATAAGAAAAGATCAAAACCTAAATCTAAAACTTGGAAGTCTTTAAAAGATAGTTAATGTTACAAGTGTCAAGAATATGGGCATTTAGCAAACAAGTGTCCTAAAAAGGACAAACTCAAAAAGAAGGGTATGTTAGCTACTTCGGATGAATCATCTGATTCTGGAGCTTCTTCTGAATCAGAAGATTTTGAAACTGAGTTGGGCAGTGAAGTTAAAGCCCTTATGACTCTAGCCAAATTCACTTTTTCAGATCATGATGATTCAACTAGCGAAGAAAATCTAAATAGTGATTATGAAAATGAAGATGATCTTCAAGATGCTTACAATTCCTTGTACAAGGAAAGTTGTAAAATTATTGTCAAACTCAAACTTCAAAAAGAAAAGTTTTTTAAACTCAAAGAATGTTTTGAATCTCTTATTTTAGAAAAATCCCAAATTTCAGATTGTTTTGAAAAATCAAAATGTGATTTAGAATTCAAAACCTCCCTGATTGAAAATCTGAAAATGAGAAACTTAGAAATGAAGTATCTTCTCTTCTAAGTTTAAAGGATACATGGATTTATGCCCAAGGAGATCCAAAGTTAGAAAAACTTTTATCCGGATCTAGAAAATGTGGTGGTAGATCAGGGTTGAGCTATGATAAAAATATTCCTCCTAAATAAAAAAAATACTCCTCCTATGTTTGTGAAAGGAGAGTTCTCTAACTCAAAAGGAAAAAATACTAGTCAAGGTTTTTCTAAAAATTCAAAAGCTTTTCAAAAAACTAAAAGCAGCTATGTAACTTCAAAAATCAAAACAGAAACCCACTAGTTGAAAAGATAGTGGATCTACTCAAGGAGCTCTTAAAATCTAACTCAGTAGGTCATTCTTATAACAATAGACAGAAGAAGACTAACTATACTCTTAAACCCAAAACAGTTCTGAAATGGGTTCCTAAAGTTGCCTGCTTGGTTGCCCATACCGCTTTCAAAGCAACAAGCCATTCAAAGTGGTACCTAGATAATGGATGCTCTAGGCATATGACAGGCGACAAGGCTTTATTCACCGATTTTAAAGATATGACTGATGGGTCAGTTACTTTTGGTGATGGAAGCAATTGCAAGATTATAGGCCAAGGTACGGTTCAACTCTATAACCTTCCTTTGTTTAAAAATGTTTTGTATGTTGAAGGACTAAACATAATCTTCTAAGCATATCTCAAATTTGTGATAATAACCATAGAGTACGGTTTTCTGATCAAAGCTGTGAGATTCTAAACAACAAGGGTTCAGTAATACTAACTGGACGTAGAACGTCTGAAAACTGCTATATTATTAGTGAATCCAGCTCATCTAATAAATCGTGTTACATGATCTATACAGACAAGACTAATTTGTGGCACAAACGTCTTGGACATGTACACTACCGAAATCTATATAGATTGAGCAAACAGGAACTAATAAGAGGCCTACCCAAACTACAAAAATTAGATAAAATATGTGGTGAATGCTAGATTGGCAAACAAATGTGGAACTCACACAAAAAGGTGAATTTCAATACCACATCAAGACCACTCGAGCTTCTCCATATGGATCGTGTAGGACCTACCAGGACGGAAAGTGGAGGTGGCAAAAGATATATCTTAGTAATAGTAGATAATTTTACCAGATATACATGGGTTGTCTTCTTAAGGGACAAATCAGAAACCCTTGAAGAAGTGAAAAAGGTTCTTAAAAGGATTCAAACTGAAAAAGGTTCTCAAGTCAGTAAGATTCGTAGTGATCATTGATCTAAATTTGAGAATAGCGGTTTTGAGAAGTTCTATAGTGACCGGGGAATATTACATGAATTCTCAGTGCCCAAAACTCCACAACAAAATGGTATAGTTGAAAGGAAAAATATAGTGCTTAAAGAAATGGTTAATGTCATGTTGAATAGTATGAAGCTCTCTAAGAATCTTTGGGCTAAAGTAGTCAATACAGCCTGCTATATCATTAACTGGGTTTACACTAGTAAAGGTAATAATAAAAAGGCTTATGAAATGTGGTTCGATAAAAAGCCTACTGTCAAAACTTTCGATTTTTTGACAGCAAGTGCTATATTTTACGAGATCATGAAAATCTAGGAAAGTTTGATACGAAGAGTGATGAAGGGATCTTTTTAGGATACTCTTTAAACAGTCGAGCTTATAGGGTTTTGAATAAAAGGACCGGTGTGATTCAAGAGTCTATCAATGTAGTCATTGATGATCACTTAAATACACTAGTCTCAAGTTCAGATAATGATGAAGTTCTAGTAATTGATATATCTGATACTTCATCTAATCAGACTGATTCTGAACTGAGGACTGTTAAAGATCATCCAACTACATAGATTCTAGGAAACCCTCTCACTAGTGTCCGTACCCATAGACAACTTGAGGATATATGTAATTATGTATGTTTTACATCCCAAATAGAACCATTTAACGTAAAAGAAGCTCTTGCTGATGAAAATTAGATTGTTGTGATGCAAGAAGAACTTAACCAATTTGTGAGAAATGATGTTTGGTATCTCGTACCTAGACCTAAAGATAAACACATCATTGAAACCAAATGAATTTTTAAAAATAAGTTTGACGAGCTTGGAAATATAATTCAAAACAAGGCTAGGCTAGTGGTACAAGGTTACACTCAAATTGAAGGCATTAATTTTGATGAAACCTTCGCACCAGTAGCACGTCTTGAATTAATTAGACTTCTTATATCCATTGCATGTTTTAGAAAGTTTAAGATTTACCAAATGGATGTGAAAAGTGCTTTTTTAAATGGCGATCTGCATGAGGAAGTCTATGTTGAACAACCGATGGGTTTTAAAGACCCCAAAAATGCTGATCATGTGTATCGTCTTACAAAAGGCACTTTACGGTTTAAAACAAGCTCCTAGGGCATGGTACGAGAAACTAACAAAGTTTCTATTAAGCCATAATTTTCAAATGGGATGTCTTGATAAGACTCTGTTTATTAAAAAACATAATGATCACATTCTAATAGTATAGATTTATGTTGATGATATCATTTATGGATCTACCTATACTAACATAACTATTGAGTTTGCAGATTTGATGAAATCTCAGTTTGAAATGAGTATGGTTGGGGAATTGAATTATTTTCTTAGGTTGCAAGTTAAGCAAAAACCTGATGGAATGTTCTTTTCTCAATCTAAATATGCTATGAATTTAATTAAGAGATTTGGATTTGAGAATGGTAAGAACTTTGATACTCTTATGAGTACAACTTTGAAACTCTCAAAAGATTCTAAAGGTAAAAATGTGGATCCGAAATTATTTCGGAGTATGATTGGTAGTTTACTATATTTAACTGCTAGTAGACCCGATATCGCTCTAAGTGTTAATATTTACGCTAGATATCAGTCTGAACCTAAAGAGTTGCACTTGACTACTGTTAAGCGGATTATGCAATATGTCGCAAGTACTGTTAATCTCGGTCTCTGGTATTCACATGAGACTGGTGTTCAATTAGCTGGGTACTCGGATGCTGACTGGGCTAGTAATCTTGATGATAGAAAATTAACCAGTGGTGGTTGCTTCTATATTGGAAACTATTTAGTTTCTTGGTTTAGCAAGAAACAAAGTTCTATCACTTTTAACAGCTGAAGCTGAATATATCACAGCTAGTAATGCGTGTACACAGCTAGTTTAAATGAAACGTATGCTAAGTGATTATGGAATTAAATAGGATTCGATGTTATTATATTGTGATAATTCCAATGCCATAAATATTTCAAAAAATCCAATTCAGCATTCTCGTACTAAGCACATTGACATTAGATTTCATTATATTTGAGAATTAATAGAAGAAACGGTTATATCTTTGGAATATATTCCTACCGAGAATCTACGTGCTGACATTTTCACTAAAGCGCTCGACAAAAGCAGGTTTAATAAAATGAAATTTGATCTTGGCATGTGCATTTTAAAATGAGTATTTATACCTATTTGTATCATATTATATATATTTGCTTAATTAGATTTTAAATTTTGTATTTATTGCTTGAAATTAATTTTTTTTGTCGGTACTCGACCAGTCGTGAGTATACACGAGCAGTCGTGCTACGACCGATTGTGTACATCCACGATCAGTCGTGAATCACGTGAATCACTTAAAATTAGGGAAAATACTTCATCTTCTTCATTTCCTTTTCACTCTCCAGTGGGCCGACACACGACTAGTCGAACCCTTCCTTCAAAATCTTTAAGGTTAGTGCTCTATTTGCATTTTTCTTGTAGATTTGAGTCTAGATTTCTTCTATTTTTCTCTTGAAGTTATGTATTTCAAATTTCATTGAGATTTGGGATTTTTCTTGGGTAAAATCTGATTTGAGAAAACCCACTTCTCAATCCTTTGCAACTCTCTATTTCCTTGAAATCCTTGTTGCAAATGGCATCTAGAGGGAGAAAGATAACATCCCGTGGTCCATCTTCTTCCTTCAGATTGGCCCCTATCACTAAGCGTCATCTTCGAGCTCTCGAGGACGATCCATCTTATATTCAGGACATCAGATTGCGTAACGTTATTGTTGAACATCCTGTTGATATTAATCATGTTGCTCCTTTTGATATCCTTCCTATTATCCAAGCTGTAGGTTGGGATAACTTATTACATTGGGGTGGGCCAGCATACCGGTCCATTGCCCAGTCCATGTTCACATGCATATGTGATTTTTCATTAGAAAATTTATCTTTTAAGATAGCCATAAGAGAAGGACCATTTGACGTTGATCGTCATTTGATTTCAGCTCTTATGGAAATTCCTGTGAATGATGAGGGCATTCCTATCCATAACTTATCTGAAAAACCCTCAGTATCTGAAAAACATATGCTCACAAAAGATTTATGCAATTTGGATGTTCAATGGACACATAAAGGGAATGCGCTTCCCTCAAAGTATCTGTTACCCAAATACCGAGTTCTTCACAAAATTTTTATGTCTAACTTGTATCCTCGATTAGGTAATAAATCTGAATTGACTTTATTCATGGTTCGTGTCCTTTATGCTGTTGCTAGCGGTGCTCATGTTTATCTACCATCCTTGATTTGTCACTCCATTATTCAGTTTCGACTCCATCCTAGTCACAGTGACATTCCTTTTGATTATTTGATGACTGTGTTGGCTACACATATGCTAGTCGATATGCCGGTTGAAGAAGCCCTTATCCATCATCTGATATTTAACAATTCTAATATTAATAAGATGAAGGTTGATTTCCTTACTAGTCAAGGTGTTAGTGGTGGCAATGCTGAAGCTGAACATGAGGAAGAAGCTAGTGATCTTCCTCCTGATGATATCAATATGGATGATATTTTTGAAGAACTTGAATCTGATTCTGCAACTGATCCAGATTATGAGCCTTCTGAGTTTGATGCACGTTTATGTGCATTGGAAGATAAAGTTGAGAATATGAATGTTAAGATAGAAAACATGTCTGTTGCCCATGATTTACAATTCAAGTATATGCGCAAATATCTCAGGCGCTTGAACAAGGGCATGCATCAACTTGATCCTTCCACCTTGCTCCTTCATCTGGTTCAGATTAGTTCTTTTAAGTCAGCTAGTCTATTATAACTTTATTACTCTTGTGTTAGCTTAACTGGTTTTGAGACTGTAGCTATCTTTGACTTAGCTCTGTTTGTGAATTATGTGGGCTGTTTATGCTGGTTAATCATATCTTGTTTTATTTTCACTCATATTTCTCTTTCCTTATTTCTCCTCAGCCATCTGTTCTATGCTTCCTTTGTCCTATTATGACAAAAAGGGGGAGAATGGATATGGATGTGATATGTCTAATGATTATGTTATGAGGAGGGAGTAACATTGTATGTTACTCAGGGAGAGTAGTATGTGCATAAGTGGACTGTTTGTTATATTGAATATTGATTTACAGGTTTGCAGGATCATGTTAGTATATGCCGGTTGATAACAACTGGTGCATGATTCTTTAATCAGATATTCTGTGTTACATATCTTGGAAGTGTGTTTTGTCACTAATTTGACAAAGAGGGAGATTGTAAGTGCTATAGTTATAGCCCCCTTTTGTTGTCAAATTTATGGTGCCAAAGACACTGTTATGAAGCGTACATATGTGAAGAACAATGCTTTACCCAAGATCAGCTTTGATTGACAAGTACTGTTCACAAGTCAAGATCTCAAGAAGTTTTTAAGTTCAACCTCAAGATCTCAAGAAGCTTTCAAGTTTGAGCTACATCTAGATTTCAAGCTTCATTACTTTCAAAGGTCACTCGTCTCTAAGTTTTAATGTCCTTATTTCACTATATGAGGTACGACTGACCTTAAGTTGACCTTTAAAGTAGGTCATTCTGGATACATAATTCATATGTTTTATATATGTGAGTTTAGGCTGTTCTAAGACTAGTCTTGGACCTTGTTCGACTAGTCCTAGCACTGATTCGACCTGTCTAAGAATTTCCTATATCAGTCGTATGTTTGTTGCAAAATTTGGATATTTTCTATTAGGCTTCGACTAGTCTTAGGGTCTGTTCGACTAGTCGTATGAACAGTGTCGACTGTTGCTTCGACCAGTCGTAGACCTACTACTCAAAGTACAGTATTGAAATTCGGTTATCTTCGACTAGTCGTGAGCAACCTATGACCAGTCGAAGGAGACCTATGACCAGTCGTGAAACTACTAGATCTTATCGTGCCCGAATTTTCAAATATCTGTTGGTTCTACGACCAGTCGTAGAGTTCTTTAGACCAGTCGAAGACGTGATTTGCTCACCTATATATAGAGTACGAATCTCAAAATAAAACAATGAATTTCAAGATAATTTAATTCAGCCTTTTGAGAGATAAGTCTATGCTCCATTTAAGCTAAGTGTGCATATTTAATATTCTCTTTCTTTAGCTTTTCTTATTTGATTTTGTTCCCATATTCCGATCTTATTTAAAAAGAGGAATTACTGTATTCCGTCTTCTTGGAATCAAAATCAAATAGAGCTACGCCCAATTTGGTTTAATTTAAAATCTATTAGAACCTAGAACCATTATAAAGTGAGTTCAAATCTCTACTCTAACTTGGTTCTTCTGGGCTGCTACAACGAAGGAGAAATTCAGGTATTTTACGTTTGTGTAATTTACTTTCATTTGGTTTTCTTTTGGGATTTGCCAGAAAAATCTCATTATATTGGTTATCTGAGGAGAGCCAGGAAAACTCAGAAGAGGGGTTTTTTTAATTGTGTAAGCCCATAGAGAAAAACACAATTGTGAAGGTTTTGGGTGAACCTGGAAAACCTATCTTTGATAGTGAACGCTGATATCCCCTGTGTGAGGATATTAGGAGTGGAGTAGCGCTGTGTGGCTGTTGTTGAACAGTTGGTGTACACACAGACGAACTACTATAATTCTTTGTCATGTGGCTTGAATGCTTGTTTAAGTTTTATATCTCTTTTCATTCAGATTTGTGGAATGTATGTGTGGATGTGAATGTTGTAAAATTTACATTTCAAGCACAATGGGAATGTTGTAATAATTTAGTTTTAAATTCCTACAATTTATTTCAATTCCTTGCTATTTATTTATTCCTCTCCGGTTTGAGTTTTTGATACAAAGGACATTCTAGAAATAAGGTCGTCCTGCCATAAACCTTTGGTTTTTATAGTGTAAGGTTGTCCTTAGAACTGAATTCGTATCAACCTCTCAATTCTAGTTTAGAGAGGTTGCTTTTATTTCAGCATTGTGATTTGATTTAGTTTATTTGGCTATCTATCTTTCTTTATTCCGCTGTTAAAGTTTTATTTTGGCATTGTCCTATTCAGCCCCCCTCTAGGACATATAGCTAGGCCATTTCAATTGGTCGAATTTAGACTATTTTGAGCTCATTGGAATGGTAACTTGAGAAGGTTCCAAATGGGACCAGAATTGGCTAATTTTGAGATCATTCGATATCCAAAAAGCACGTTGAAACTCTTCAATCGTAATTTTGCAATGTGGATTGTTAATATTTCTAAATCCCGCGATCCAATGGAGATGCTCAAAACTCCCTCGTTTGATGTCGGATTGGGTCGATTTTTTATCATCTAA
Organism: Magnolia sinica; assembly: GCF_029962835.1. Taxonomy (NCBI): domain Eukaryota; kingdom Viridiplantae; phylum Streptophyta; class Magnoliopsida; order Magnoliales; family Magnoliaceae; genus Magnolia; species Magnolia sinica. Next base: position 74,653,634 of record NC_080573.1, read on the forward strand.
AAGGTACTTTAGTGATCTTTCATTCCAAACATGATCATTGTATTCCGAGACTATTTGTGCATCCGTAAGTGGGATCACAATCGTCAGTCCTGAATTTTTCCTTCATCTCCTTGTCCAATAGTAGCCTTCATAACTCTCTCTTCAGTGGTTGAATTTTAACTATTTTGAGCTCATTGGAATAATAACACGACAAGCTTCCAAATGGGACCTGAATTGGCTAATTCTGAGATCGTTCGATATCCCAAAAGCACGTTGGAACACTTCGATCGTCATTTTGTAATTTGGATTTTTAATCTTAAGAAATCACGTGATCTGACGGGGATGCTTTTAACTCCCTCGTTTGATGTCGGATTGGGTCGATTTTTGGTCATCAGAAAGGAACTTTAGTGCTCTTTCATTCCTGACATGATCATTGTATTACAAGACCATTTGTGCATCCATAAGTGGGATCGCAGTTGTCGGTCCTGAATTTTTCCCTCATCTCCTTGTCCAATAGTAACCTTCATAACTCTCTCTTCACTGGTCGAATTTAGACTATTTTGAGCTCATTAGAATGGTAACTTGACAAGCTTCGTAATGGGACCAGAATTGGCTAATTCTAAGACCGTTCGGTGTCCCAAAAGCACATTGGAACTCTTCGATCGTCATTTGCAATTTTGATTGTTAATCTTTGCAAATCGTATGATGCAATGGAGATGCTCATAACTCCCTCGTTTGATGTCAGATTGGGCCGATTTTTGGTCATGTGAAAGGTACTTTAGTGCTCTTTCATTCCTGACATGATCATTGTATTCCGAGACCATTTGCACATCCGTAAGTGGGATCGCAGTCGTCGATCCTGAATTTTTCCTTCATCTCCTTGTCCAATAGTAGCCTTCATAACTCTCTCTTAAGTGGTCAAATTTAGACTATTTCGAGAACATTGGAATGGTAACTTGACAAGGTTCCAAATCGGACCAGAATTGGCTAATTCTGAGATCGTTTGATATCCCAAAAGCACGTTGGAACTTTTCGATCATAATTTTGCAATTTGGATTGTTAATCTTTCTAAATAGCGCGATCCAATGGAGATGCTCATAAGACCCTCGTTTGATGTCAGATTAGGTCAATTTTTGGTCATCTGAAAGTTAATTTAGTGCTCTTTCATTCCAGGCATGTTCATTGTATTCTGAGACCATTTGCACATCCGTAAGTGGGATCATAGTCGTTGGTCCTGAATTTTTCCTTCATTTCTTCGTCCAATAGTAGCCTTCATAACTCTCTCTTCAATGGTCGAATTAAGACTATTTTGAGCTCATTGGAATGGTAACTCGACAAGCTTCCAAATGGGACCAAAATTGGCTAATTCTGAGACCGTTCGATATTTGAAAAGCATGTTGGAACTCTTCAATCATCATTTTGCAATTTGGATGGTTAATCTTATTAAATCGCACGATCCAACAAAGATGCACACAACTCCCTCGTTTGATGTCAGATTAGGTCATTTTTTGGTTATCTGAAAGGTACTTTAGTGCTCTTTCATTCCTGACATGATCATTGTATTCCGAAACCATTTGGACATCCGTAAGTGGGATCGCAGTCGTCGATCCTGAATTTTTCCTTCATCTTCTTATCTAATAGTAACCCTCATTACTCTCTCTTCAGTTGTCGAATTTAGACTATTTTGAGCTCATTGGAATGGTAACTCGACAAGCTTCGTAATGGGACCAGAAATGACTAATTCTTAGACCGTTCGGTGTCCCAAAAGCACATTGGAACTCTTCGATCGTCATTTTGCAATTTGGAGTGTTAATCTTACCAAATCGCGCGATCCAATGGAGATGCTCATAACTCCCTCGTTTGATGTCGGATTGGGTCAATGTTTGGTCATCTCAAAGGTACTTTAGTGCTCTTTCATTCCTGACATGATCATTATATTCCGAAACCATTTGCACATCCGTAAGTGGGATCGCAGTCGTCGGCCCTGAATTTTTTCGTCATCTTCTTGTCCAATAGTAACCTTTATAACTCTCTCTTCAGTTGTTGAATTTAGACTATTTTGAGCTCATTGGAATGGTAACTCGACAAGCTTCGTAATGGGACCAGAAATGGCTAATTATGAGACCGTTTGGTGTCCCAAAAGCACGTTGGAACTCTTCGACCGTCATTTTGCAATTTGGATTGTTTATCTTACCAAATCGCGCGATCCAATAGAGATGCTCATAACTCCCTCGTTCGATGTCGGATTGGGTCGATTTTTGGTCATCTCAAAGGCACTTTAGTGCTCTTTCATTCCTAACATGATCACTGTATTTCGAAAACATTTGCGCATCCGTAAGTGGGATCGCAGTCGTCGGTCCTGAATTTTTCCGTCATCTTCTTGTCCAATAGTAACCTTCATAACTCTCTCTTCAGTTTTCGAATTTAGACTATTTTGTGTTCATTGGAATGGTAACTCGACAAGCTTCGTAATGGCACCAGAATTGGCTAATTCTGAGACCATTCGATGTCCCAAAAGCAATTGAAACTCTTCGATCGTCATTTTGCAATTTGGATTGGTAATCTTTCCAAATCGTGCGATCCAACGGAGATGCTCATAACTCCCTCATTTGATGTCGGGTTGGGTCAATTTTTGTTCATCTGAAAGGTACTTTAGTGCTCTTTCATTCCTGACATGATCATTGTATTCCGAGACCGTTTGCACCTCCGTAAGTGGGGTCACAGTCGTCAATCCTGAATTTTTTCGTCATCTTCTTGTCCAATTGTAACCTTCATAACTCTCTCTTCAGTTTTCGAAATTAGAATATTTTGAGCTCATTGGAATGGTTGCTCGACAAGCTTCGTAATGGGACCAGAATTCGCAAATTCTAAGACCGTTCAGTGTCCCAAAAGCACGTTGGAACTCTTTGATCGTCATTTTACAATTTGGATTGTTAATCTTTCCAAATCGAGCGATCCAATGGAGATGCTCATAACTCCCTTGTTTGATGTCGGATTCGGTCAATTTTTGGTCATTTGAATGGTACTTTAGTACTCTTTCATTCCTGACATGATAATTGTATTCTGAGACCATTTTCACATCCGTAAGTGGGATCACAGTCATCGGTCCTAAATTTTTCCTTCATCTCCTTGTCAAACAGTAGCCTTCATAACTCTCACTTCTATGGTCGAATTTCGATTATTTTGAGCACATTGGAATGGTAACTCAACAAGCTTCGTGATGGGACCAGAATTGGCTAATTCTTAGACTGTTCGGTGTCCCAAAAGCATGTTGGAACTCTTTGATCGTCATTTTGCAATTTGGATTGTTAATCTTTTCAAATCACGCGATCCAATGGGGATATCATAACTCCCTCATTTAATGACAGATTGGGTCGATTTTTGGTCTTTTGAACGGTACTTTAGTGCTCTTTCAATCTTGACATGGTCATTGTATTCCGAAACTATTTGTGCATCAAAAAGTGGGATCACAGTCGTCAGTCTTGTATTTTTCCTTCATCTCCTTGTCCAATAGTATCCTTCATAACTCTCTCTTTAGTGGTTGAATTTTGACTATTTTGAGCTCATTGGAATGGTAACTCGACAAGCTTCCAAATGGGACTAGAATTGGCGAATTCTCAGACCATTCGATATCACAAAAGCATGCTGGAACTCTTCGATCGTCATTTTACAATTTGGATTATTAATCTTTTCAAATTGCGCGATCCAATGGAGATGCTCATAACTCCCTCATTTGATGTCAGATTGGGTCGATTTTTGGTCATCTGAATGGTACTTTGGTTCTTTTCATTCCTGTCTTGAATCATCGTATTTCGAGACCATTTGCACATCGGTAAGTGGGATCACAGTCGTCGGTCCTGAATTTTTCCTTCCTCTTCTTGTCCAATAGTAACCTTCATAACTCTGTCTTCAGCGATCAAATTTAGACTATTTTGAGCTCATTGGAATGGTAACTCGACAAGCTTCATAATGGGACCCGAATTTGCTAATTCTGAGACCGTTCGGTGTCCCAAAAGCACGTTGGAACTCTTCGATCATCATTTTGCAATTTGGATTGTTAATCTTTTCAAATTGAGCGATTCAATGGAGATGCTCATAACTCCCTCGTTTGATTGCGAATTGGGTTAATTTTTGGTCATTTGAATGGTACTTTAGTGCTCTTTCATTCCTGACATGATCATTGTATTCTGAGACCATTTGCGCATCCATAAGTAGAGTCGCAGTCGTCGGTCCTGAATTTTTCCTTGTCCAATATAAACACTCAAAACTCTCTCTTCAGTGGTTGAATTTAGACTATTTTGAGCTCATTGGAATGGTAACTCATCAAGTTTCCAAATGGGACCAGAATTGGCTAATTCTGAGACTGTTCGATATCCCAAAAGCACGTTGGAACTCTTTGATCGTAATTTTGCAATTTGGATTGTTAATCTTTCTAAATCGTGCTATCCAATGGAGATGCTCATAACTCCCTCGTTTGATGTCAGAGTGGGTCAATTTTTAGTCATCTGAAAGGTACTTTAGTGATCTTTCATTCCGGATATGATCATTGTATTCACAGACCATTTGTGCATCCATAAGTGGGATCGCAGAAGTCGGTCCTAAATTTTTCCTTCATCTCCATGTCCAATAGTAGCCTTTATAACTCTCTCTTCAGTGGTCGAATTTACACTATTTTGAGCTCAATGGAATGGTAACTCGACAAGCTTCCAAATGCGACCAGAATTTGCTAATTCTGAGATCGTTCGATATCCCAAAAGTTTGTTGGAACTCGTCGATTGTCATTTTGCAATTTAGATTGTTAATCTTTCTAAATCGCGCGATCTAATAGAGATGATCATAACTCCCTCGTTTGATGTCTAATTGGGTCAATTTTTGGTCATATAAAAGGTACTTTAGTGCTCTTTCATTCCTGACATGATCATTATATTCCGAGACCATTTCTGCATCCGTAAGTGGGATCACCGTCGTCGGTCCTAAATTTTTCCTTCATCTCCTGGTCCAATAGTAACCTTCATAACTCTCTCTTTACTAGTTGAATTTAGACTATTTTGTGCTCATTAGAATGGTAACTCGACAAGCTTCGTAATGGGACCAGAATTGGCTAATTCTAAGACCATTCGATGTCCTAAAAGCACATTAGAACTCTTTGATTGTCATTTTGCAATTTGGATTGGTAATCTTTCCAAATCGTGTGATCCAATGGAGATGCTCATAACTCCCTCGTTTGATGTCGGGTTGGGTCAATTTTTGGTCATATGAAAGGTACTTTAGTGTCGGGTTGGGTCAATTTTTGGTCATATGAAAGGTACCTTGGTGCTCTTTCATTCCTGACATGATCATTGTATTCCGAGACCATTTACGCCTCCGTAAGTGGGGTCGCAGTCGTCAGTCCTGAATTTTTCAATCATCTTCTTGTCCAATAATAACCTTCAAAACTCTCTCTTCAGTTTTCAAATTTAGACTATTATGGCTCATTGGAATGTTTGCTCGACAAGCTTCGTAATGGGACCAGAATTCGCAAATTCAGAGACCGTTCAGTGTCCCAAAAGGACGTTGGAACTCTTCGAACGTCATTTTACAATTTGGATTGTTAATCTTTCCAAATCATGTGATCCAATAGAGATGCTCATAACTCCCTCATTTGATGTCGAATTGGGTCAATTTTTGGTCATTTAAATGGTACTTTAGTACTCTTTCATTCCTGACATGATCATTGTATTCCGTGACCATTTTCACATCCGTAAGTGGGATCATAGTCGTTGGTCCTGAATTTTTCCATCATCTCTTTATCCAATAGTAACCTTCATAACTCTCTCTTCAGTGGTCGAATTTAAAATATTTTAAGCTCATTGGAATGGTTGCTCGACAAGCTTTGAAATGGGACCAAAATTGGGTAATTTTGAGACCGTTCGATATCCCAAAAGCATGTTGGAACTCTTCGATCGTCATTTTACAATTTGGATTATCTATCTTTCCAAATCACGCGATCCAACGGAGATGCTCATAACTCCCACGTTTGATGGCGGATTAGGTCGATTTTTGATCATCTGAAGGGTGCTTTAGTTCCTTTCATTCCTGACTTGAATCGTCATGCTCCAAGACCATTTGCGCATCCCTAAGTGGGAGCGCAGTAGTCGGTCCTGAATTTTTCCTTCATCTCCTTGTACAATAATAACCTTCATAACTCTCTCTTCAGTAGGTGAATTTAGACTATTTTGAGCTCATTGGAATGGTAACCAATAAGCTTCTAAATGGGATAAGAATTTATGAATTTTGAGATCGTTCGATATCCCAAAAGCATGTTGGAACTCTTCGATCGTCATTTTGTAATTTGGATTGTTAATCTTTCCAAATAGCGTGATCCAATGGAGATGCTCATAACTCCCTCATTTGATGTCGGATTGGGTCGATTTTTTGTCATCTCAAAGGTACTTTAGTGCTCTTTCATTCCTGTCATGATCATTGTATTCCGAAACCATTTACGCATCCATAAGTGGGATCGTAGTCGTCAGTTCTAAATTTTTCCTTCATCTTCTTGTCCAAAAGTAACCATCATAACTCTCTCTTCAGTTGTCGAATTTGGACTATTTTGAGCTCATTGGATTGGTAACTCGACAAACTTCCTAATGGGATTAGAATTCACAAATTCTCAGACCGTTTGGAGCTCTTCGATCATCATTTTCCAATTTGGATTGTTAATATTTCCAAATCGCGCGATCCAATGGAGATGCCCATAACTCCCTCATTTAATGTTGGATTGGGTCGATTTTAGGTCATCTGAAAGGTACTTTAGTGCTCTTTCATTCCTGACATGATCATTGTATTTCGAGTCCATTTGCGCATCCATAAGTGGGATCGAGTAGTCGGTCCTGAATTTTTCCTTCATCTCCTTGTACAATAGTAACCTTCATAACTCTCTCTTCAGTGGTCGAATTTAGACTATTTTGAGCTCATTGGAATGGTAACTTGACTAGCTTCCAAATGGGACAAGAATTGGCAAATTCTGAGACCGTTCAATATCCCAAAAGCGTGTTGCAACTCTTCGATCGTGATTTTATAATTTAGATTATTAATCTTTCAAATTGCGTTATCTAATGGAGATGCTCATAACTCCATCGTTTAATGTCAGATTGGGTCGATTTTTGGTCATCTCAAAGGTACTTTAGCACTCTTTTATTCCTGACATTATCATTGTATTCCGAAACCATTTGCGCATCCGTAAGTGGGATCGCAGTCATCAGTCCTAAATATTTCCTTCATCTTCTTGTCTAATAGTAACCTTCATAACTCTCTCTTCAGTTGTCGAATTTAGACCATTTTGAGCTCATTGAATGGTAACTCGACAAGATTTGTAATGGGACCAAAATTCACAAATTCTGAGACCGTTCGGAGTTCCAAAAGCACGTTGGAACTCTTCGATCGTCATTTTACAATTTGGATTGTTAATCTTTCCAAATCGAGCTATCCAATGGAGATGCTCATAACTCCCTCATTTGATGTCGGATTGGGTCAATTTTTGGTCATTTGAATGGTACTCTAGTGCTCTTTGAGTCCTGACTGATCGTTATATTCCGAGACCATTTTCACATCCGTAAGTGGGATCGCAGTCGCCGGTCATTTTTCTTTCATCTCCCTGTCCAATAGTAGCCTTCATAACTCTCTCTTTTGTGGTCGAATTTAGACTATTTGATCTCATTGGAATGGTAACTCGACAAGCTTCGTAATGGGACCGGAATTGGCAAATTCTTAGACCGTTCGGTGTCCCAAAAGCATGTTCGAACAATTCGATCGTCATTTTGCAATTTGAATTGTTAGTCTTTCCAAATCACGCGATCCAATGGAGATGCTCATAACTCCCTCGTTTAATGTCAGATTGGGTCATTTTTTGGCCATTTGAATGGTACTTTAGTGCTCTTTTATTCCTAACATGAACATTGTATTCCGAGACCATTTGCGCATCTGTAAGTGGGATCGCAGTCGTCGGTCCTGAATTTTTCCGTCATCTTCTTGTCCTATAGTAACCTTCATAACTCTCTCTTCAGTTGTCGAATTTAGACTATTTTGAGCTCATTGGAATGGTAACTCGACAAGCTTCGTAATGGGACCAGAAATGGCCAATTATGAGACCGTTCGGTGTCCCAAAAGCACGTTGGAACTCTTTGATCGTCATTTTGCAATTTGGATTGTTTATCTTACCAAATCGCGCGATCCAATGGAGATGCTCATAACTCCCTCGTTTGATGTCGGATTGGGTCAATTTTTGGTCATCTCAAAGGTACTTTAGTACTCTTTCATTCTTAACATGACCATTGTATTCCGAAACCATTTGCTCATCCATAAGTGGGATCGCAATTGTCAGTCCTAAATTTTTCCGTCAACTTCTTATCCAATAGTAACCTTCATAACTCTCTTTTCAGTTTTCGAATTTAGACTATTTTGTGCTCATTGGAATGGTAACTCGACAAGCTTCGTAATGGGACCAAAATTGGCTAATTCTGAGACCATTCGATGTCCCAACAACACATTGGAACTCTTCGATCGTCATTTTGCAATTTGGATTAGTAATCTTTCCAAATCGCGCGATCCAATGGAGATGCTCATAACTCCCTCGTTTGATGTCGGGTTGGGTCGATTTTTGCTCATCTGAAAGGTACTTTAGTGTTCTTTCATTCCTGACATGATCATTGTATTTCGAGACCGTCTGTACCTCCGTAAGTGGGGTCACAGTCGTCAGTCCTGAATTTTTCCGTCATCTTCTTGTCCAATAGTAACCTTCATAACTCTCTCTTCAGTTTTCGAAATTAGACTATTTTGAGCTCATTGGAATGGTTGCTCTACAAGCTTCGTAATGGGACCAGAATTCGCAAATTCTAAGACCGTTCAGTGTCCCAAAAGCACGTTGGAACTCTTCGTTCGTCATTTTACAATTTGGATTGTTAATCTTTCCAAATCGAGTGATCCAATGGAGATGCTCATAACTCCCTTGTTTGATGTCGGATTCGGTCAATTTTTGGTCATTTGAATGGTACTTTAGTGCTCTTTCATTCCTGACATGATAATTGTATTCTGCGACCATTTTCACATCCGTAAGTGGGATCACAGTCGTCGGTCCTAAATTTTTCCTTCATCTCCTTGTCAAATAGTAGCCTTCATAACTCTCACTTCTATGGTCGAATTTCGATTATTTTGAGCACATTGGAGTGGTAACTCAACAAGCTTCGTGATGGGACTAGAATTGGCTAATTCTTAGACTGTTCGGTGTCCTAAAAGCATGTTGGAACTCTTCGATCGTCATTTTGCAATTTGGATTGTTAATCTTTCCAAATCACGCGATCCAATGGGGATATCATAACTCCCTCATTTAATGACAATTGGGTCGATTTTTGGTCTTTTGAACGGTACTTTAGTGCTCTTTCAATCTTGACATGATCATTGTATTCCGAAACTATTTGTGCATCAAAAAGTGGGATCACAGTCGTCAGTCTTGTATTTTTCCTTCATCTCCTTGTCCAATAGTATCCTTCATAACTCTCTCTTTAGTGGTCGAATTTTGACTATTTTGAGCTCATTGGAATGGTAACTCGACAAGCTTCCAAATGGGACCAGAATTGGCGAATTCTCAGACCGTTCGATATCACAAAAGCATGCTGGAACTCTTCGATTGTCATTTTACAATTTGGATTATTAATCTTTTCAAATTGCGCGATCCAATGGAGATGCTCATAACTCCCTCATTTGATGTCAGATTGGGTCGATTTTTTGTCATCTGAATGGTGCTTTGGTTCTTTTTCATTCCCGTCTTGAATCATGGTATTTCGAGACCATTTGCACATCGGTAAGTGGGATCGCAGTCGTCGGTCCTGAATTTTTCCTTCATCTTCTTGTCCAATAGTAACCTTCATAACTCTGTCTTCAGTGATCGAATTTAGACTATTTTGAGCTCATTGGAATGGTAACTAGACAAGCTTCATAATGGGACCCGAATTTGCTAATTCTGAGACCGTTCGGTGTCTCAAAAGCATGTTGGAACTCTTCGATCATCATTTTGCAATTTGGATTGTTAATCTTTTCAAATTGAGCGATTCAATGGAGATGCTCATAACTCCCTCGGTTGATTGCGAATTGGGTTGATTTTTGATCATTTGAATGGTACTTTAGTGCTCTTTCATTCCTGACATGATCATTGTATTCTGAGACCATTTGCGCATCTGTAAGTAGAGTCGCAATCATCGGTCCTGAATTTTTCCTTAATCTACTTATCCAATATAAACTTTCAAAACTCCCTCTTTAGTGGTCGAATTTAGACTATTTTGAGCTCATTAGAATGGTAACTCATCAAGTTTCCAAATGGGACCAGAATTGGCTAATTCTGAGACCGTTCGATATCCCAAAAGCACGTTGGAACTCTTTGATCATAATTTTACAATTTGGATTGTTAATCTTTCTAAATCATGCGATCCAATGGAGATGTTCATAACTCCCTCGTTTGATGTCAGAGTGGGTCGATTTTTAGTCATCTGAAAGGTACTTTAGTGCTCTTTCATTCTGGATATGATCATTGTATTTAGAGACCATTTGTGCATCCATAAGTGGGATCGTAGACGTCGGTCCTGAATTTTTCCTTCATCTTCATGTCCAATAGTAGCCTTCATAACTATCTCTTCAGTGGTCGAATTTACACTATTTTGAGCTCATTGGAATGGTAGCTCGACAAGCTTCCAAATGGGACCAGAATTTGCTAATTCTGAGTTCGTTCGATATCTCAAAAGTATGTTGGAACTCTTCGATTGTCATTTTGCAATTTAGATTGTTAATCTTTCTAAATCACGCGATCTAATAGAGATGCTCATAACTCCCTCGTTTGATGTCGGATTGGGTCAATTTTTGCTCATATAAAAGGTACTTTAGTGCTCTTTCATTCCTGACATGATCATTGTATTCCGAGACCATTTCTGCATCCGTAAGTGGGATCACCGTCGTTGGTCCTAAATTTTTCCTTCATCTCCTGGTCCAATAGTAACCCTCATAACTCTCCCTTTAGTGGTTGAATTTAGACTATTTTGTGGTCATTAGAATGGTAACTCGACAAGCTTCATAATGGGACCAGAATTGGCTAATTCTGAGACCATTCGATGTCCTAAAAGCACATTAGAACTCTTCGATCGTCATTTTGCAATTTGGATTGGTAATCTTTCCAAATCGTGTGATCTAATGGAGATGCTCATAACTCCCTCGTTTGATGTCGGGTTGGGTCAATTTTTGGTCATCTGAAAGGTACTTTAGTGCTCTTTCATTCTTGACATGATCATTGTATTCCGAGACCATTTGTGCCTCCGTAAGTGGGGTCGCAGTCGTCGGTCCTGAATTTTTCCATCATCTTCTTGTCCAATAATAACCTTTAAAACTCTCTCCTCAGTTTTCAAATTTAGACTATTGTGGCTCATTGGAATGGTTGCTCGACAAGCTTCGTAATGGGACCAGAATTCACAAATTCAGAGACCGTTCAGTGTCCCAAAAGGACGTTGGAACTCTTCGAACGTCATTTTACAATTTGGATTGTTCATCTTTCCAAATCACGCGATCCAATGGAGATGCTCATAACTCCCTCATTTGATGTCGGATTGGGTCGATTTTTGGTCATTTAAATGGTGCTTTAGTGCTCTTTCATTCCTGACATGATCATTGTATTCCGTGACCATTTTCACATCCGTAAGTGGGATCATAGTCGTCGGTCCTGAATTTTTCCTTCATCTCTTTATCCAATAGTAACCTTCATAACTCTCTCTTCAGTGGTCGAATTTAAAATATTTTGAGCTCATTGGAATGGTTGCTCGACAAGCTTTGAAATGGGACCAAAATTGGGTAGTTCTGAGACCGTTCGATATCCCAAAAGCACGTTGGGACTTTTCAGTCGTCATTTTACAATTTGGATTGTCTATCTTTCCAAATCACGCGATCCAACGGAGATGCTCATAATTCCCACGTTTGATGGCGGATTGGGTCGATTTTTGATTATCTGAAGGGTGCTTTAGTTCCTTTCATTCCTGACTTGAATCGTCATGTTCCAAGACCATTTGCGCTTCCGTAAGTGGGATCATAGTAGTCGGTCCTAAATTTTTCCTTCATCTCCTTGTACAATAGTAACCTTCATAACTCTCTCTTTAGTGGTTGAATTTAGACTATTTTGAGGTCATTGGAATGGTAACCAATAAGCTTCTAAATGGGAAAAGAATTTGTGAATTCTGAGATCGATCGATATCCCAAAAGCATGTTGGAACTCTTCGATCGTCATTTTGCAATTTGGATTGTTAATCATTCCAAATTGCGTGATCCAATGAAGATGCTCATAACTCCCTGGTTTGATGTCGGATTGAGTCATTTTTTTTCATCTCAAAGGTACTTTAGTGCTCTTTCATTCCTGTCATGATCATTCTATTCCGAAACCATTTATGCATTCATAAGTGGGATCGCAGTCGTCAGTCCTGAATTTTTTCCTTCATCTTCTTATCCAAAAGTAAACATCATAACTCTCTCTTTAGTTGTCGAATTTGGACTATTTTGAGCTCATTGGATTGGTAACTCGACAAGCTTCCTAATGGGATTAGAATTCACAAATTCTCAGACCATTCAGTGTCCCAAAAACACGATGGAGCTCTTCGATCGTCATTTTCCAATTTAGATTGTTAATATTTCCAAATCGCACGATCCAATGGAGATGCCCATAACTCCCTCATTTAATGTAGGATTGGGTCGATTTTAGGTCATCTGAAAGGTACTTTAGTGCTCTTTCATTCCTGACATGATCATTGTATTCCGAGTCCATTTGCGCATCTATAAGTGGGATCGAATAGTCGGTCTTGAATTTTTCCTTCATCTCCTTGTACAATAGTAACCTTTATAACTCTCTCTTCAGTGATCGAATTTAGACTATTTTGAGCTCATTGGAATGGTAACTTGACTAGCTTCCAAATGGGACAAGAATTGGCAAATTCTGAGACCGTTCGATATCCCAAAAGCCTGTTGGAACTCTTCGATCGTGATTTTGTAATTTAGATTATTAATCTTTCTAAATTGCATTATCCAATGGAGATGCTCATAACTCCCTCATTTGATGTCGGATTGGGTCGATTTTTGGTCATCTCAAAGGTACTTTAGTGCTCTTTTATTCCTGACATGATCATTATATTTCGAAACCATTTGTGCATCCATAATTGGGATCGCAGTCATCAGTCCTAAATATTTCCTTCATCTTCTTGTCTAATAGTAACCTTCATAACTCTCTCTTCAGTTGTTGAATTTAGACCATCTTGAGCTCATTGAATGATAACTCGACAAGATTTGTAATGGGACCAGAATTCACAAATTCTGAGACCGTTCGGAGTTCCAAAAGCACATTGGAACTCTTTGATCGTCATTTTACAATTTAGATTGTTAATCTTTCCAAATCGAGCGATCCAATGGAGATGCTCATAACTCCCTCGTTTGATGTCGGATTGGGTCAATTTTTGGTCATTTGAATGGTACTCTAGTGCTCTTTGATTCCTGACATGATCGTTGTATTCCGAGACCATTTTCACATCCGTAACTGGGATCGCAGTCGTCAGTCATGAATTTTTCCTTCATCTCCTTGTCCAATAGTAGCCTTCATAACTCTCTCTTTTGTGGTCGAATTTAAACTATTTTTAGCTCATTGGAATGGTAACTCGACAAGCTTCATAATGGGACCAGAATTGGCAAATTCTTATACCGTTCGGTGTCCCAAAAGCATGTTGGAACTCTTCGATCGTCATTTTGCAATTTGGATTGTTAATCTTTCCAAATCATGCGATCCAATGGAGATACTCATAACTCCCTTGTTTGATGTCAGATTGGGTCATTTTTTGGCCATTTGAATGGTACTTTAGTGCTTTTTTATTCCTAACATGATCATTGTATTCCGAGACCATTTGCGCATCCGAAAGTGGGATAATAGTCGTTGGTCTTGTATTTTACCTTCATCTCCTTGTCCAATAGTATCCTTCATAACTCTGGCTTCAGTGGTCGAATTTTTACTATTTTGAGCTCATTGGAATGGTAACTCGACTAGCTTCCAAATGCGACCAGAATTGGCAAATTCTGAGACCGTTCGATATCTCAAAAGCTTGTTGGAACTCTTCGATCGTCAGTTTGTAATTTGAATTGTTAATCTTTTAAAATTGCGCGATCCAATGGAGATGCTCATAACTCCCTCATTTGATGTCAGATTGGGTCAATTTTTTGTCATTTGAATGGTACTTTGGTGGTCTTCCATTCCTGTCTTGAATCGTCGTATTTCGAGACCGTTTGTGCATCGGTAAGTAGGATCATAGTCGTTGGTCCTGAATTTTTCCTTCATCTTCTTGTCCAATAGTAACCTTCATAACTCTATCTTCAGTGGTCGAATTTTGACTATTTTGTGCTCATTGGAATGGTAACTTGACTAGCTTCCAAATGGGACAAGAATTGGCAAATTCTGAGACCGTTCGATATCCCAAAAGCATATTGGAACTCTTCGATCATCATTTTACAGTTTAGATTGTTAATCTTTCCATATTGCGTTATCCAACGGAGATGCTCATAACTCCCTCGTTTGATGTCGGATTGGGTCAATTTTTGGTCATTTCAAAGGTACTTTAGTGCTCTTTTATTCCTGGCATGATCATTGTATTACGAAACCATTTCCACATCCGCAAGTGGGATCGCAGTCGTCAGTCCTGAATTTTTCCTTCATCTTCTTGTCTAACAGTAACCTTCATAACTCTCTCTTCAGTTGTCGAATTTAGACTATTTTGAGCTCATTGGAATGGTAACTCGACAAGATTTGTAATGGGACCAGAATTCGCAAATTCTGAGACCGTTCGAAGTTCTAAAAGCACGTTGGAACTCTTCGATCGTCATTTTACAATTTGGATTGTTAATCTTTCCAAATCGCGCGATCTAATGGAGTTGCTCATAACTCCCTCATTTGATGTTAGATTGGGTCAATTTTGGTCCTTTGAATGGTACTTTAGTGCTCTTCATTCCTGACCGGATCATTGTATTCGGAGACCATTTGCTCATCCGTAAGTGGTATCGCTGTCATCGGTCCTGAATTTTTCCTTCATTTCCTTGTCCAATAGTAACCTTCATAACACTCTCTTTAGTGGTCGAATTTAGAGTATTTTGAGCTCATTGGAATGGTAACTCGACAAGCTTCTGAATGGGACCGGAATTGGTGAATTCTGAGACCGTTCGATAATCGAAAAGCATGTTAGATCTCTTCGATCGTCATTTTGCAATTTGGATTGTTAATCTTTCAAAATTGCGCGATCCAATGGAGAAGCTCATAACTCCCTCCTTTGAGGTTGGATTGGGTCAATTTTTGGTCATCTGAAAGGTACTTTAGTGCTCTTTCATTTCGACCATGATCATTGTATTCTGAGACCATTTGTGCATCCGTATGTCTGATCGCAGTCATCGGTCCTGAATTTCTCCTTCATCTCCTTGTCCAATAGTACCCTTCATAGCTCTCTCTTCAGTGGTTGACTTTAGCCTATTTTGAGCTCATTGGAATGGTAACTCGGCAAGCTTCCAAATGGGACCAGAATTGGCGAATTCTAAGATCATTCAATATCCCAAAAGCATGTTGGAACTCTTCAATTGTCATTTTGCAATTCGGATTGTTAATCTTTCCATATCGCACGGTCTAACGGAGATGCTCATAACTGCCTCATTTGATGTCAGATTGGGTCAACTTTTAGTCATTGAATGGTACTTTATTGCTCTTTCATTCCTGACTTAAATCGTTGTATTTCGAGACCATTTCACATCGGTAAGTGGGATAATAGTCGTCGCTCCTAAATTTTTCCTTCATCTCCTTGTCCAATAGTAACCTTCATAACTCTCTCTTCAGTGGTCGAATTTAGACTATTTTAAGCTCATTGGAATGGTAACTCAACAAGCTTCGTAAAGGGACCAGATTTGGCTAATTCTGAGACCGGTTGGTGTCCCAAATGCACGTTGGAACTCTTTGATCGTCATTTTGCAATTCGAATTGTTAATCTTTCCAAATCGCATGATCCAATGGAGATGCTCATAAGTCCCTCGTTTGATGTCAGATTGGGTCAATTTTTGGTCATTTGAAAGGTACTTGAGTGCTCTTTCATTCCTGACATGATCATTGTAATCTGAGACCATTTACCCATCCATAAGTGGTATCGCAGTCCTCGGTCCTGAATTTTTCCTTAATCGCCTTCTCCAATAGAAACCTTCAAAACTCTCTCTTCAGTGTTTGAATATAGACTATTTTGAGTTCATTGGAATGATAACTCGACAAGCTTCCTAATGGGACTAGAATTTAGTAATTCAGAGACCGTTCGATATCCCAAAAGCACGATGGAACTCTTTGATCGTAATTTGGCAATTTGGATTGTTAATCTTTCAAAATCACGCGGTCCAATGAAGATGCTCATAACTCCCTCATTTGATGTTGGATTGGGTCAATTTTTGGTCATATGAATGGTACTTTAGTGGTCTTTCATTCCTGACTTGTTCATTATATTCCGAGACCATTTACGAATCTGTAAGTGGTATCGCAATCGTCGGTCCTGAATTTTTCCTTCTTCTCCTTGTCCAATAGTATCATTCATAACTCTCTCTTCAGTGGTCGACTTTAGCCTATTTTGAGCTCAAAGGAATGGTAAGTTGATTAGCTTCCAAATGGGACCAGAATTGGCTAATTTTGAGATCGTTCAATATCCTAAAAGCACGTTGGAACTCTTCGATCGTCATTTTGCAATTTGGATTGTTAATATTTCAAAATCGGGTGATCCAACGGAGATGCTCATAACTCCCTCGTTTGATGTCGGATTGGGTCAATTTCTGGTAATTTGAATGGTACTTTAGTGATCTTTCTTTCCTGACATGATCATTGTATTCCGAGACCATTTGCGCATCCGTAAGTGGTATCGCAGTCATCGGTCATGAAGTTTTCCTTAATTTCCTTGCCCAATTGTGACCTTCATAACTCACTCTTTAGTGGTCGAATTTAGAATATTTTGAGCTCATTGGAATGGTAACTCGATAAGCTTCCAAATGGGACCAGAATTGGCGAATTCTGAGACCGTTCGATATCCCAAAAGCATGTTGGAACTCTTCGATCGTCATTTTGCAATTTGGATGGTTAATATTTCAAAATCGCACGATCCAACGGAGATGCTCATAACTCCCTCGTTTGATATTGGATTGGGTCAATTTTTGGTCATCTGAATGGTACTTTAGTGCTCTTTCATTTCGGACATGATCATTGTATTCCGAGTCCATTTGCGCATCCGTATGTCTGATCGCAGTCGTCGGTCCTAAATTTTTCCTTCATCTCCTTATCCAATAGTAGCCTTCATAACACTCTCTTCAGTGGTCGACTTTAGCCTATTTTGAGCTCATAGGAATGGTAACTCGATTAGCTCCCAAATGGGACCAGAATTTGCTAATTCTGCGATCGTTCGATATCCCAAAAGCACGTTGGAACTCTTCGATTGTCATTTTACAATTTGAACTGTTAATCTTTTTGAATCGCGCAATCCAATCATAACTCCTTCGTTTGATGTCGGATTAGGTTGATTTTTGGACATCTGAATGGTACTTTAATGCTCTTTCATTCCTAACATGATCATTTTATTCCGAGACCATTTGCGCATCCCTAAGTGGGGTCGCAGTCGTTGGTCCTGAATTTTTCCTTCACCTCCATGTCCACTAGTAACCTTTATAACTCTCTCTTCAGAGGTCAAATTTAGAATATTTTGAGCTCATTGGAATGGTAACTCAACAAGCTTCCAAATGGGCCCAGAATTGGCGAATTCTATGATCGTTCAATATCCCAAAAGCATGTTGGAACTCTTCGATTGTCATTTTACAATTTGGATTGTTAATCTTTCCATATTGCACAATCCAATGGAGATGCTCATAACACCTTCATTTGATGTCGGATTGGGTCAATATTTGGTCATCTGAATGGTACTTTAGTGCTCTTTCATTTATGACTTGAATCGTCGTATTTCCAGACCATTTCGCATTAGTAAGTGGGATCACAGTCGTCGCTCCTGAAATTTTCTTTCATCTCCTTGTCCAATAGTAACCTTCATAAATCTCTCTTCACTGGTCAAATTTACATTACTTTGAGCTCACTGGAATGGTAACTCAACAAGCTTCGTAATGGGACCAGATTTGGCTAATTCTAAGACCGGATGGTGTCCTAAATGCACGTTGGAACTCTTCGATCGTCATTTTGCAATTTGGATTGTTAATCTTTCCAAATCACGTGATCCAATGGAGATGCTCATAACTCCCTCGTTTGATGTCGGATTGGGTCAATTTTTGGTCATTAGAATGGTACTTTAGTGCTCTTTCATTCCTAACATGATCATTGTATTCCCAGACCATTAGCGCATCCGTAAGTGGTATCGTAGTCGTCGGTCCTGAATTTTTCCTTAATCTCCTTCTCCAATAGAAACCTTCAAAACTCTCTCTTTAGTGTTTGAATTTAAACTATTTTGAGCTCATTGGAATGATAACTCGACAAGCTTCCTAATGGGACCAGAATTGGGTAATTCAGAGACTGTTCGATATCTCAAAACCACGTTGGAACTCTTCGATCGTAATTTGGCAATTTGTATTGTTAATCTTTCCAAATCGCGTGATCCAATGAAGATGCTCATAACTCCCTCGTTTGAAGTCGGATTTGGTTGATTTTTGGTCATTAGAAGGGTACTTTAGTGCTCTTTCATTCCTGACATGTTCATTGTATTCCGAGACCATTTGCGCATCTGTAAGTGGTATCGCAGTCATTGGTCTTGAATTGTTCCTTCATCTCCTTCTCCAATAATGGCATTCATAACTCTCTCTTCAGTGGTCGACTTTAGCCTATTTTGAGCTCATAGGAATGGTAACTCGATTAGCTTCCAAGTGGGACCAGAATTGGCTAATTTTGAGATTGTTCGATATCCCAAAAGCACATTGGAACTCTTCGATCGTCATTTTGCAATTTGGATTGTTAATCTTTCTAAATAGCACGATCCAACGGAGATGCTCATAACTCCCTCGTTTGATGTCGGATTGGGTCAATTTGTGGTCATCTGAAAGGTACTTTAGTGCTCTTTTATTCCTGACATGATCATTGTATTCTGAGACCATTTGCGCTTCCGTAAGTGGGATCGCAGTCGTTGGTCCTGAATTTTTCCATCATCTCCTTGTCCAATAGTAGCCTTCATAACTCTCTCTTCAGTGGTCGTCTGTAGCCTATTTTGAGCTAATTGCAATGGTAACTCGACAAGCTTCCAAATGGGATTAGAATTGGATAATTCTGAGACCATTTGATATCCCAAATGCACATTGGAACTCTTCGATCGTCATTTTGCAATTTAGATTCTTAATCTTTCCAAATTTTACGATCTAATGGAGATGCTCATAACTCCCTCGTTTGTTGTCGAATTGGGTTAATTTTTGGTCTTCTAAAAGGTACTTTAGTGCTCTTTCATTCCTAACTTGAATCATCGTATTTCGAGACCATTAGCGCATCCTTAAGTGGGAAAGCAGTCGTCGGTCTGAAATTTTTCCTTCATCTCCTTGTCCAATAGTAAGCTTCATAACTCTCTCTTCAGAGGTTGAATTTAGACTATTTTGAGCTCATTGGAATGGTAACCCGACAAGCTTCCAAATGGGACCAGAATTGGCGAATTCTAAGATCGTTCAATATCCCAAAAGCATGTTGGAACTCTTCGATTGTCATTTTGTAATTTGGATTGTTAATTTTTCCATATTGTGCGATCCAAAGGAGATGCTAATAACTCCCTCATTTGATGTCGTATTGGGTCGATTTTTGGTCATTGAATGGTACTTAGTGCTCTTTCATTCCTGACATGATCATTGTATTCTGAGACCATTTCCGCATCCGTAAGTGGTATCACAATCGTCGGTCCTGAATTTTTCCTTCATTTCCTTGTCCAATAGTAACCTTCATAACTCTCTCTTTAGTGGTCGAATTTAGACTATTTTGAGCTCATTGGAATGGTAACTCGACAAGCTTCCGAATGGGACCAGAATTGGAAAATTTTGAAACCTTTCGATATCCTAAAAGCATGTTGGAACTCTTCGATCGTCATTTTGCAATTTGGATTGTTAATCTTTCAAAATCATGCGATCCAACAGAGATGCTCATAACTCCCTCATTTGAGGTCGGATTGGGTCAATTTCTGCTGAAAGGTACTTTAGTGCTCTTTCATTTCGGACATGATTATTGTATTTCGATACCATTTGCGCATCCGTATGTCTGATCGCAGTCGTCGGTCCTGAATTTTCCCTTTATCTCCTTGTCCAATTATAGCCTTCATAACTCTCTCTTCTGTGGTCGACTTTAGCCAATTTTGAGCTCATAGGAATGGTAACTCGATTAGCTTCCAAATGGGACTAAAATTGGCTAATTCTGAGATCGTTCGATATCCCAAAAGCGCGTTGGAACTCTTCGATCGTCATTTTGCAATTTGGATTGTTAATCTTTCTAAATCGCACGATCCAACGGAGATGCTCATAACTCCCTCATTTGATGTCGGATTGGGTCGATTTTTGGTCATTGAATGGTACTTTAGTGCCCTTTCATTCCTGACATGATCATTGTATTCTGAGATAATTTGTCCATCCGTAAGTGGTATCGCTATCATCGGTCTTGAATTTTTCCTTCATTTCCTTGTCCAATATTAACCTTCATAACTCTCTCTTTAGTGGTCAAATATGGACTATTTTGAGCTCATTGGAATGGTAACTCGACAAGCTTCCGAATGGGACCAGAATTGGCGAATTTTGAGACCGTTCGATATCCCAAAAGCATCTTGGAACTCTTCGATCGTCATTTTGCAATTTGAATTGTTCATCTTTCAAATTCGCGCGATCCAACGGAGAAGCTCATAACTCCCTCATTTGAGGTTGGTTTGGGTCAATTTTTGGTCATCGGAAAGGTACTTTAGTGCTCTTTCATTTCGGACATGATCATTATATTCTGAGACCATTTGCGCATCCGTATGTCTGATCGCGGTCGTCGGTCCTGAATTTTTTCTTCACCTCCTTGTCCAATAGTAGCCTTCATAACACTCTCTTCAGTGGTCGACTTTAGCCAATTTTGAGCTCATAGGAATGGTAACTCGATTAGCTTCCAAATGGGACTAGAATTGGCTAATTCTGAGATCGTTCGATATCCTAAAAGCACATTGGAACTCTTCGATCATCATTTTGCAATTTGGATTGTTAATCTTTCTAAATTGCACGATCCAACGGAGATGCTCATAACTCCCTTGTTTGATGTCGGATTGGGTCAAATTTTGGTCATCTGAAAGGTACTTCAGTGCTCTTTTATTCCTGACATGATCATTGTATTCTAAGACCATTTGCGCATCCGTAAGTTGGATCGCAGTCGTCAATACTAATTTTTTCTTTCATATCCTTGTCCAATAGTAGCCTTCATAACTCTCTCTTCAGTGGTCGACTTTAGCCTATTTTGAGCTCATTGGAATGGTAACTCGACAAGCTTCCAAATGGGACCAGAATTGGAATTCTAAGATCATTCAATATCCCAAAAGCATGTTGGAACTCTTCAATTGTCATTTTACAATTCGGATTGTTAATCTTTCCATATTGCGTGATCCAACGAAGATGCTCATAACTCCCTCATTTGATGTCAGATTGGGTCAATTTTTGGTCATTGAATGGTACTTTATTTCTCTTTCATTCCTGACTTGAATCGTCGTATTTCGAGACCATTTCGCATCGGTAAGTGGGATCACAGTCGTCGCTCCTGAATTTTTCCTTAATCTCCTTCTCCAATAGAAACCTTCAAAACTCACTCTTCAGTGTTTGAATTTAGACTATTTTGAGCTCATTGGAATGATAACTCGACAAGCTTCCTAATGGGCCCAGATTTGGCTAATTCTGAGACCGTTCGATATCCTAAAAGCATGTTGGAACTCTTCGATCGTCATTTTGCTATTTGGATTGTTAATCTTTCAAAATCGCGCGATCCAATGGAGATGCTCATAACTCCCTCATTTGAGGTCAGATTGGGTCAATTTTTGGTCATCTGAAAGGTACTTTAGTGCTCTTTCAATTCAGGCATAATCATTGTATTCCGAGACCATTTTCGCATCCGTAATTGGTATCGCAGTCGTCGTTCCTGAATTTTTCCTTCATCTCCTTGTCCAATAGTAGCATTCGTAAATCTCTCTTCAGTGGTCGACTTTAGCCTATTTTGAGCTCATAGGAATGGTAACTCGATTAGCTTCCAAATGGGACTAGAATTGGCTAATTTCGAGATCGTTCGATATCCCAAAAGCAAGTTGGAACTCTTTGATTATCATTTTGCAATTTGGATTGTTAATCTTTCTAAATCGCGCGATCCAATGGAGATGCTCTTAACTCCCTCATTTGAGGTCGGATTGGGTCAATTTTTGGACATCTGAATGGTACTTTAGTGCTCTTTCATTCCTGACATGATCATTGTATTCTGAGACCATTTCCGCATCCATAAGTGGGGTCACAGTCGTCGGTCCTGAATTTTTCCTTCATCTCCTTCTCCAATAGTAACCTTCATGACTCTCTCTTCAGAGGTCGAATTTAGACTATTTTGAGCTCATTGGAATGGTAACCCGACAAGCTTCCAAATGGAACCAGAATTGGCGAATTCTAAGATCGGTCAATATCCCAAAGGCATGTTGGAACTCTTCGATTGTCATTTTACTATTTTGATTGTTCTTCTTTCTATATTTCATGATGCAATGGAGTTGCTCTTAACTCCCTCATTTGAGGTCCGATTGGGTCAATTTTTGGTCATTAAATGGTACTTTAGTGCTCTTTCATTCCTGACTTGAATCGTCGTATTTCGAGACCATTTCGCATCGGTAAGTGGGATCACAGTCGTCGCTCCTGAATTTTTCCTTCATCTCCTTGTCCAATATTAACCTTCATAACTCTATCTTCAATGGTCGAATTTAGACTATTTTAAGCTCATTGGAATGGTAACTCAACAAGCTTCGTAATGGGACCGGATTTGGCTAATTCTGAGACTGGTTGGTGTCCCAAATGCACATTGGAACTCTTCGATTGCCATTTTGCAATTTGGATTATTAATCTTTCCAAATCGCGTGATCCAAAGGAGATGCTCATAACTCCCTCATTTGATGTCGGATTGGGTCAATTTTTGGTCATTTGAATGGTACTTGAGTGCTCTTTCATTCCTGACATGATCATTGTATTCCGAGACTATTTACGCATCCATAAGTGGTATCACAGTCGTCGGTCCTCAAATTTTCCTTAATCTCCTTCTCCAATAGAAACCTTCAAAACTATCTCTTCAGTGTTTGAATATAGACTATTTTGAGTTCATTGGAATGATAACTCGACAAGCTTCCTAATGGGACTAGAATTTGGTAATTCAGAGACCGTTCGATATCCCAAAAGCACGATGGAACTCTTCGATCGTAATTTGGCAATTTGGATTGTTAATCTTTCCAAATCACGCGGTCCAATGAAGATGCTCATAACTCTCTCGTTTGATGTCGGATTGGGTCAATTTTTGGTCATATGAATGGTACTTTAGTGGTCTTTCATTCCTGACATGTTCATTATATTCTGAGACCATTTGCGCATTCGTAAGTGGTATCGCAGTCGTCGGTCCTGAATTTTTCCTTCTTCTCCTTGTCCAATAGTAGCATTCATAACTCTCTTCAGTGGTCGACTTTAGCCTATTTTGAGCTCAAAGGAATGGTAAGTTGATTAGCTTCCAAATGGGACCAGAATTGGCTAATTCTGAGATCGTTCAATATCCTAAAAGCACGTTGGAACTCTTCGATCATCATTTTGCAATTTGGATTGTTAATATTTCAAATTCGCGTGATCCAACGGAGATGCTCATAACTCCCTCGTTTGATGTCGGATTGGGTCAATTTTTGGTCATTTGAATGGTACTTTAGTGATCTTTCTTTCCTGACATGATCATTGTATTCCGAGACCATTTGCGCATCCATAAGTGGTATCGCAGTCGTCGGTCCTGAAGTTTTCCTTAATTTCCTTGTCCAATAGTAACCTTCATAAGTCACTCTTTAGTGGTTGAATTTAGACTATTTTGAGCTCATTGGAATGGTAACTCGATAAGCTTCCAAGTGGGACCAGAATTGGCAAATTCTGAGACCGTTCAATATCCCAAAAGTATGTTGGAACTCTTCGATCGTCATTTTGCAATTTGGATGGTTAATATTTCAAAATCGCGTGATCCAATGGAGATGCTCATAACTCCTCGTTTGATGTTGGATTGGGTCGATTTTTGGTCATCTGAATGGTATTTTAGTGCTCTTTCATTTCGGACATGATCAATGAATTCCGAGACCATTTTCGCATCCGTATGACTGATCGCAGTCGTCGGTCCTAAATTTTTCCTTCATCTCCTTGTCCAATTGTAACCTTCATAACTTTCTCTTCAGTGGTCGAATTTACACTATTTTGAGCTCATTGGAATGGTAACTCAACAAGCTTCGTAATAGGACCAGATTTCACTAATTCTGAGACCGGACGGTGTCCCAAATGGACGTTGGTACTCTTCGATCATCATTTTACAATTTGGAGTGTTAATCTTTCCAAATCGTGTGATCCAATGGAGATACTCATAACTCCCTCATTTGATGTCAGATTGGGTCAATTTTGGTCATTTGAATGGTACTTTAGTTGTAATGACCTTGAAAATTTTGTGCTAGGACCCGAGTACTACCGCTATTTTTCCTTAGAAGCTTTTTGGGGTAATTAGCGCTAAACTCGATTGCCTGTGAAATTTGCATTAATCACTTTAAATTTGATCTGCATGACTCAAAACCTGTAGAATGGTTAGCGCTATGTTACTCTGAAATCTGGTATTCATCGCTAAATCCAGTTGCTCTTGGAAAATTTTGAAAGTTCTGGATCGGACCTAGACCGCGCGTTGAAAGTCCGATAGCAATGATCTTAGGCTATTGCGGTCACCATATTGGACTTGACCATCACCTCCAAAATCAAGTCCAGATGATGTTCTGGGTCGATTTGATTGAGTCCGGAGTGAAGAGTGTGAGAACGGTGAGAAATTAAATATGATTTTATGAAATTTGAGTCGTGTCGCTTGCGCTACGATTTTAAGCAATCTGACCATTGGATTCTGACCTAATTTCATCCTCTAATCAGGAAAGGTGGCCCAGGCATGTCCTTGTGTTTGTGGACTTGATCGAGATTCGGTGACCGTTGTTTTGAGTGTGGTCTGCCACGGCTGATCTGAATATCTGATCGGTACAAAAACTCAGCTTGACCTAGATCCATGGTCAGTGAGCTTAAGTCCGACCTTTCGTGGTATTAGGCCCACCGAAAGTGCTCCGTTGGATCGAGAGAGGCCTGTTTTGGTTATACCCTAAGTATACCTTGGCCCTAGGGTTATTTTCATCAATGTTAGGCCTATATATAGACCTTAAAACCCTAGCTCTCTTTTCCATACGAATTTCCTAACCCTAGCTAAGAAAGAGAGAGAAAAAGAGAGAGAAAGTAAGAGAGAAGTTGGTGAATCATCTTAGATTCTTTCCTGTTCTTCTTCATCCTTAAACCTTTACTTTTGAATCGTTATTCCGGCGATTCTGAGTTCATCTTTGGGTAAGTTAACCTAACCCTAATCTGTGTTAGAGCTTAGAAAAGTCTTTGTGTTGTTGTAGCTCATTTCTATTCTTGCCTTAGGTTATCCTGTCGCTGTTGACGAAGACATATCGTCTGAATCAGTTCGGTGTTCTATTTCTGGTTTAAGGTGCGGACTTTAATTGTATAGGTTATGGTTTTCAAGGCTTTCAATGCCAGTGAATGATTTATTCTTACTACGGATGAGATTTCACATGCCAAATGTTATGTTTATTTTATATTCCTGATATGCATGTGTTACATTGAGATTTGTGTATTCTATGTGTATGTATAAAGTATCGTATGCGTATAAAATATGAACATGTGATTGCCATGATTATTTGTCGTATACTTATGCTAACTGTATGTGCGACAACTCCTTGGTAAAAGGAATTATCCAAATGTGTGTATTTCAACATACGTCATGTATGTTGAACTATGTATTCTAAGTGTTTGTAGAAATGTCTGAATGATCTAAAGTGTGATATATCAACCTAGTATGGTCAATGAGAAGCGATTCTCAACTCTCCCAGTAGTGTGTATGATTTCCTTCATGCAAGTTACATTCCTTGTTGTTTAATTTCAAGTCTTACTTATGCTTAAATCCATGTTAAG
Source organism: Magnolia sinica (assembly GCF_029962835.1). NCBI lineage: Eukaryota > Viridiplantae > Streptophyta > Magnoliopsida > Magnoliales > Magnoliaceae > Magnolia > Magnolia sinica. The sequence continues at coordinate 74,679,941 of NC_080573.1, forward strand.
TTGATATTCTTCAAATGCTTACGTACCATATGATTTGAGTTGTTGTTCCATTACTATTCTAAATTGTTTATATCAATATCTGTTGTGATGGAATGTGTTTGGGACTATGAACAGTCCAAGAAATTGGTAATCAGCCTTAAGTTCGTGGCTGAGGTTGCTTTCGCCACGTAGGACGTGATTAGACGAACCCGAGTCGTATTAGAGTTGTCGGCAGTGGTTTGGCCATGCGGAGTGTTTGCGCACTCTATGTCATTCAACCCAACGTGCGCTCGTGCTAGTCGAGTTCGTCAAGTAACCCGATTGTCCGAAGTATGTTCACCATGTATGGACGCTACTGTTTGAATCTAGGGTACCAAACTTACCGATGAAATCCTGTTAACCATGGTACCTTGATTCGCTAAGACTCATGGGCCGGACATGATGGTATTGGACACTGTGGTCAAGCTGTCGGCCTACGCTGGGGTGACAAGCCTCCCCGCAGTGACCAGTGAGCAACCAAACTCGTGAGCCGATTATGGTGGTATGGGACACTATATTCATGCTGTCGGCCTACATTGATTGGTGACGAGCCCTTTGTAGTGACCTCGAGCATACCTGGATACCGCATTGAGGTGACAAGCCTTAGTGTAGTAACGAAGGTATGATAGGTGTGCATTAATTGCTGAAGAGCCCTTTGCAACGACCTGAAACCATATGATCGTATGAGATGCCTAGGACTAACGACCTTAGAATGGATCACTGTTTAGATTGTGATATGAGGAAGGTACCTTAGCTTCCCAACCCTGCTGTATGAAAAGGACTAATAACAACTTGGTAATCATGTTCATGCACCGCATTTGCATGTGCTTTGTAGACGTGGCGCACTTTGAGGCAATGTCATGCGTAACGTAAGATGAAGGCGCTAAGGGTGTACGCGCGAGGGCACTCATCATTCTACATACATTCTTGCATTAACAAGAGTACTTAGGACATGTTTGATTGTTCTGCTTTATCATTACTGCTTGATTGAACTGATAACATGTTAACCTTTGCTTCATTGTTCCACTGAGTTGATCACTCACTCCCATGTTCTGGGGTGGTATTAAACACCCACTAGACTCTGTCTTAGTTGCTGATGTTGCAGATGTTGATGCAACCTTTGAGGCAGAGCAGGAGATCGAGGATGATGAGGCTGCTTTTTCTTTTATGCAGTTTTCAGACGGGTTCTAGTGAGCCTTGTTCTTATGCGAGGGATGCTGGGATTTCTTTTGGGATTAAATGATGTAATTTGATACTTGTAATTTTGATAGTAACACTTGTCAGTAAGACCTGGTATGTATATGTATTTCAGGGATTTGCACATGTGCACATATATTTCTTTAAGTCTTCCGCTTGCTTCCTCCACTTATCCCTGAATTGTATTTGCATTTTGGCTTAATCTATTCCATGTTTTATGCACTAATACAGACAACATACATCCATTAATAAATATGTTGCATAAGTGATGTTTTGGAACTCGGGAGTTGAGTTATGCTCGACCCCCGAATTTCAAGGCATTACAAGTTGGTATCAGAGCATGATTTGGATTAAACCGGACCTGGGTTATGGTCACACACCGTACGCTGTCGCCACTTTAGTGTACTTGGGTGCGAGTTTATTGTAGATTGTGTGTTTGTGTTCCGTTGCTTCTATCGGTGAAAGTTTACTGAAAATGATCGCTGAGATCGAGTCTGTGCTCTCTCCTGATCACACATAGCGACCCGAAATCTCTTCTAGACCATCTATTAATGAGTCTAGATGGTCTATCAACCCATTTTAACCCTTCAATCTTTAAGAAATCTCTGTTTGTATCAGATTTCTGCCCGAATGGCCCGATAGGCCTCGAATCATGCAAAGGGGCCGATCGGGGCATTTTCAGTGGGGTCCAGGGGGGACCCACATCATTTTAGAGCTAAGGGACCAGGAGGACCTCGTCCGAATGGCAAGCCATCGCCGAACGGTCCAGAGACCGGTGATGTCCTCGCCGATCAGCGGGCCAGGCCGGGCGGGCCGGATCGAGCCGACGAGTATTTAGCCTAGTGTGGCCCACCCTTCCACGGTTTGCTGGTTTAAACCGTCCCTAAACCCTACTTCCTTCATAATCCTCCCTCCCAAGCTCTCCTTTCCTTCAAGCTTCTCTCTAAACTCCACCAAATCTCCTCCAAATCTTCTTCTTCTTCCATTTTCGTGCACACCCAACCAACCCATCTTAAAACGTCACCCCCCATTGCTGTTTACATCTCCTTTTCTTCTCATTTGGGCTCTCAAATCCTCTTTTGGGATCTCAAGTGTGTGAAAGCTTCTCCTATCTTCCTATTTCTCTCTTTCTCTCATTTCTCATGGCCCTCTTTGAGTTTATTACGGCCATCTTTTCCATCTCTACCCTTCTTTCTTTGATAGGGAAGAAGAGAGCACCCATGGATGAAGCCGGGCCTAGCTGCCCAACTCGTGCACAAAGGTCGAGAGGTGCCACCCCGAGCACGACTGCCGCCCGTGAGTTTCAGACCAAGCGGGACCTTGATCCTCGAGCTCTCATTGGTAGAACCTTGTTGGCGGAGTTGTCGCATGGAGTCTATGAAGGCCGTAGGGTCCTTTTTGAGGCTTATGTTAATCCATGGCTGTTTGGCGAGTTTCTGTTGTTGGAGCGTCTGGAAGGGGTTGGTTGGTGTCCCTTGTTTGAGGGTGAGTATCGTGTAAATGCAAGTACTGTTTGAGCTTTTTATGCCAACATTCGTGATCCTTCGCTGGAGCCTCTGCAGTTCAAGATTCCTTGTGGTAGCGGTCGGGAGGATACGGTCAACGTCGCTTTGATATCCCGACTCCTGAATGTGCCACTTGGTGAGGTGCATGCCAGTGAGAAGAATTTGAACAGTATGCGTGAGAGGGACCGTCGCACCCGGTTCTTGTGTGGTCGTCTGGTCGAGTGGTAGCCAAATCGAAGTCTTCTGGCTACCTACATGACAGACGACTTTCGCTTGCTTCACCACATGTGTGCGTTCAATGTATATCCAAGGTGGAGTAACCACAGTGAGTGTACGCGCCTGATGATAGATTTTCTGTATCAGGTGGGGAAAGAAGCAAAATTATGTGTGCCGACGTACATCTTGCGTCAGATTATCCTTATCGCTCGTTCGACTAGGAGGACCGAATTGCTTCCTTTTGGCTGACTCATCTGTAAGCTTTCTCATGAGTTTGGCTATAGGCTTGGAGCAGAGAAGCCGGTTCCTGTTCGTCATATTAATCTGATGACCCTTAAGCAGATGGAGATTGGTCCTCGTTGACAGGCCTCAGAGAGTGAGGATGAGTCAGAGAGTGATGAGGATGAGAGTTATGCTGAAGGTGGTGCTGAGATTGAAGAAGAAACAGAGTAGGACGAGGAAGAGGTTGAGGCACAGGATACGAGTGAGAGCTCTCCTCCTGTGGCACCAGAGCAGAGCGTAGATCAGGCTGCCAGGGATGCCCGTATTGCTCGGCTTGAGGAAGGGCAGGCTGTTCTACGCCAGGATATCATGGATCTTCGAGGCCTTGTGAAGCATAAGTTTAAGAAGGTGACTCGAACTCTGAAGTTTATCCTGTGTTGCTTGCAGGATAAGGGTGCCCCGCCTCCATCTCCTGATTTTGAAGAGTAGTTGTCGTTGTAGTCGTCCTTTACTTTGTTTGTTGTTTCTTTCTATGTGTAGCCGTTGTTGGCTTTTGTAGTTGGTAGTTGTTTGTTGTTGTTTGAAGTGTTAGATGTTGTAGTTCACATGTTTTCCCTGTCGTGATTCATGTAATGCTGCACTACTTGTATTGCGACAATTTTGTTTAATGGAATGCATGTTGTTTATCTTTGAAGTTGTGCTGTGAATGCTGTGTGGATGGATTATGTGGACGTAGAATCTTACAGGTTGCATCCTCCGTTGAATGTAGGGTATGCCTCCTAAGGGTTCAAAGACTTCAGCCCTTCTCTCCTTGGTTGAGTCGCTTGCTAGGGTTCCTCTCCTGAGCGATAGCCAGACGGATCCACAGTCGGGCCTGTCCCATGCCGGTGTTGGGCCGACACCTATGGCTCCTCCAGTCACACCTTCGGTTCCTGAGTCGAGCCATGCATCTTCGTTTGCTCCGCCTTCTAATAGGTTTGAGCAGATGATGCTGTTGATACAGCAGCAGCAGATTCAGCAGCAGCAGCAGTTCCTATCTTCTATGGCTGGCATCTTTACTCAGTCAGTGGGGGTGACTCTCACCTATGCCCCCATCTGGGAGCACCAGTGCGAGTGGCACTTTTGAGTGATTCCAGCGCTTACGATCTCCCACATTTTTGGGTTCTCATAGACCCGAGGAGGCCGAGTATTGATTGATCGCATCTCTAAGATGCTGAGACCACTGCATTGCTCTGAGGTTGAGCAGGTCGAGCTTGCCTCCTTAATGTTTGAGAAGGAGGCCAGTCTATGGTGGGACAGTGTTCTTCGCACTGTCGAGGAAGGATTTGAGTGGTCGTGGCAGGCGTTTGAGGCACGCTTCCATGAGAAGTATTTCCTGGTTACGTACCGACATGAGGGCTGTCGGTGACGGAGTATGAGAACTGGTTCACTGAGCTAGGTCGGTATGTTCCTTTGATTTTGGGCGATCAGCCGATGAGGATGCGGCGCTTTTCTGAGGGATTGAGGCATGAGATTCGATCGAAGATATGTTGTGCTAGCATTTCTTCTTATGTGGAGTTGGTGAGCATGTCCTTACGAGCAGAGTAGGACGGGGACAGGTCGTCCCGTATGCGAGCACCTATGGTTCCTAGGCCGCGACCTGACTTTCAGGGTGCACCTTTTCTCGGCAAGAGGCGGCGGGCAGATTCTCCTCCTAGGCTTTCAGCGCCGCCCGCTCAGCAGATGCGAGCTGATCTTCGCTGTTCGTATTGTGAGAAGATGGGGCATTTGGATCATTTTTACTTTTCGCGTATGCGGGTTAGTGGTTTTACTCCACCGCAGAGGATCAGCCGTCCGATGCCTCAGGTTATCTCACCTCCACCTCTTCGTTCAGCGCCAGCTCATCCATCCTTCAGACTTGCAGTACCTAGCTTTAGGCCACCTCAGCGGCCCATGGTTCATCCGCCAATCGTCAGCAGCAGGCTCGAGTTCATGCGCTCTCAGCTGAAGCGCCTATGTCTGACTTGGTGCCGAGATCCTTCGAGGTTACAGCGCACATTGAAGGTATTCCCATTTCTATGTTGGTGGATACAGGGTCCATTACCTCTCTTATATCATATGCAGCAGTTAGGCGTTTGGGTTTGAGCACTGTTTCTATGCAAGGAGTGACGCTTACTACCGCTACGGGGATTTCCTCTACTATGAACAAGCGTTGTATGGATTATTTGATTGATCTAGGAAGTGGATCGATCCGTGTTGATTTCTTTGTCGCACCTCTTTTTCATTACGATGTTATTATGGGAATGGATTGGCTCACGAGGATGCGAGCTGAGATTGATTGTGAAGCAAGGTCGGTGACAATTCATGGACCTGAGGACGAGACAGTTACTTTCCCAGTTTAGGTCAGTTACCCTTTTCGTCTTGATTATTATACTTCTCTGTTGGAGAGTATGACTGAATCGGCGTTTGATAGTATGCCGGTAGTTTGGGAGTTTGAAGATGTGTTTGAGTCGATTCCTGGATTACCTCCTCAGCCCGAGATTGATTTTACTATCGATCTCATGCCTGGTGCGGCGCCCATTTCTTTGCCCACCTATCATATGCTTCCGAGTGAAATGGAGGAGTTGAGGAAGCAGATAGATGGTTTGCTGAATTTAGGTTTTATTCGGCCTAGTGTGTCTTCTTGGGGAGCACCTGTCTTGTTTGTGAAGAAGGAAGATGGTTCCTTGCGATTATGTATTGATTATCGCAGGTTGAATCTGGTAACTGTGAAGAATAAGTACCCTTTGCCTAGGATTGATGATCTTTTTGATCAGTTGAAGGGGGCACGGTACTTTTCAAAGGTTGATTTGCAGTCAGGGTATCACCAGTTATGCGTCAAGAATGAGGACGTACAGAAGACCGCTTTCAGGACTAGCTTCGGTCACTATGAGTTCCTTGTGATGTCATTCGGTCTTACGAACGCACCGGCCGTGTTTATGAATCTGATGAACAGAGTGTTTCGGCCATTCTTGTTCCGATTCGTCATTGTCTTTATCGATGACATCTTGATATATTCTGCTAGTCAGGAAGAGCACGAGGAGCACTTAAGAGCGATTTTGGATACTCTTAGGAAGAATCATCTCTTTCCACAGTTCAAGAAGTGTGAATTCTGGAAAGAGGAAGTCAAGTTCCTGGGACATGTGGTGTAGGACGTAATTAGACGAACCCGAGCCGTATTAGAGTTGGCGGCCGTGGTTTGGCCACGCGGAGTGTTTGCGCACTCTATGTCATTCAACCCAACGTGTGCTTGTGCTAGTCGAGTTCGTCAAGTAACCCGATTGTCTGAAGTATGTTCACCATGTATGGACGCTATTGTTTGAATCTAGGGTACCAAACTTACCGATGAAATCCTGTTAACCATGATACCTTGATCCGCTAAGACTCATGAGCCGGACATGGTGGTATGGGATACCATGGTCGAGCTGTCGGCCTACGCTGGGGTGACGAGTCTCCCCGTAATGACCAGTGAGCAACCAAACTCGTGAGTCGATTATGGTGGTATGGGACACTATATTCGTACTGTCGGCCTACATTGATTGGTGATGAGCCCTTTGTAGTGACCTCGAGCATACCTGGATACCGCATTGAGGTGACAAGCCTTAGTGTAGTAACGAAGGTATGATAGGTGTGCACTGATTGGTGACGAGCCCTTTGCAACGACCTGAAACCATATGATCGTATGAGATGCCTAGGACTGACGACCTTAGAATGGATCACTGTTTAGATGGTGATATGAGGAAGGTACCTTAGCTTCCCAACCCTACTGTATGAAAAGGACTAATAACAACTTGGTAATCATGTTCATGCACCGCATTTGCATGTGCTTTGTAGACGTGGAGCACTTTGAGGCGATTTCATGCGTAACGTAAGATGAAGACGCTGAGGGTGTATGCGCGAGGGCACGCATCATTTTACATACATTCTTGCATTAACAAGAGTACTTAGGACATGTTTGATTGTTCTGCTTTATCATTACTGCTTGATTGAACTGATAACATGTTAACCTTTGCTTTATTGTTCCACTGAGTTGATCACTCACTCCCATGTTCTAGGGTGGTGTTAAACACCCACCAGACTCTGTCTTAGTTGCTGATGTTGCAGATGTTGATGCAACCTTTGAGGCAGAGCAGGAGATCGAGGATGATGAGGCTGCTTTCTCTTTTATGCAGTTTTCAGACGGGTTCTAGTGAGCCTTGTTCTTATGCGAGGGATGCTAGGATTTCTTTTGGGATTAAATGATGTAATTTGATACTTGTAATTTTGATAGTAACACTTGTCAGTATGACCTGGGATGTATATGTATTTCAGGGATTTGCACATGTACACATATATTTCTTTAAGTCTTCCGCTTGCTTCCTCCACTTATCCCTGAATTATATTTGCATTTTGGCTTAATCTATTCCATGTTTTAGGCACTAATACAGACAACATACATCCATCATTAAATATGTTGCATAATTGATGTTTTGGAACTCGGGAGCTGAGTTATGCTCGACCCCCGAATTTCAGGGCGTTACATTAGTGCTCTTCATTCCTGACCGGATGATTGTATTCAGAGACCATTTGCGCATCCGTAAGTGGTATCGCTGTCATTAGTCCTGATTTTTTCCTTCATTTCCATGTCCGATAGTAACCTTCATAACACTCTCTTTAGTGGTCGAATTTAGACTATTTTGAGCTCATTGGAATGGTAACTCGACAAGCTTCCGAATGGGACCAGAATTGGCGAATTCTGAGACCGTTCGATATCCCAAAAGCATGTTAGAAATCTTCGATCATAATTTTGCAATTTGGATTGTTAATCTTTCAAAATCGTGCGATCGAACGGAGAAGCTCATAACTCCCTTGTTTGAGGTCGGATTGGGTCAATTTTTGGTCATCTGAAAGGTACTTTAGTGCTCTTTCATTTCAGACATGATCATTGTATTCTGAGACCATTTGTGCATCCGTATGTCTGATCGCAGTCGTCGGTCCTAAATTTTTCCTTCACCTCCTTGTCCAATAGTAGCCTTCATAACACTCTTCAGTGGTCAACTTTAGCCAATTTTGAGCTCATAGGAATGGTAGCTCGATTAGCTTCCAAATGCGACTTGAATTGGCTAATTCTGAGATCGTTCGATATCCCAAAAGCACGTTGGAACTCTTCGATCATCATTTTACAATTTGGATTGTTAATCTTTCTAAATCGCACAATCCAATGGAGATGCTCATAACTCCCTCATTTGATGTCAGATTGGGTCAATTGTTGGTCATCTGAAAGGTACTTCAGTGCTCTTTTATTCCTGACATGATCTTTGTATTTTGAGACCATTTGCGCATCCGTAAGTTGGATCGCAGTCGTCGGTCCTAAATTTTTCTTTCATCTCCTTGTCCATTAGTAACCTTCATAACTCTCTCTTCAGTGGTCGACTTTAGCCTATTTTGAGCTCATTGGAACGGTAACTCGACAAGCTTCTAAATGGGACCAGAATTGGCGAATTCTAAGATCGTTCAATATCCCAAAAGCATGTTAGAACTCTTCAATTGTCATTTTGCAATTCGGATTGTTAATCTTTCTATATTGCATGATCCAACAGAGATGCTCATAACTCCCTCATTTGATGTCGGATTGGGTCAACCTTTGGGCATTGAATGGTACTTTATTGCTCTTTCATTCTTGACTTGAATTGTTGTATTTCGAGACCATTTCCCATGGATAAGTGGGATAACAGTCGTCGCTCCTGAATTTTTCCTTCATCTCCTTGTCCAATAGTAACCTTCATAACTCTCTCTTCAGTGGTCAAATTTAGACTATTTTAAGCTCATTGGAATGGTAACTCAACAAGCTTCGTAATGGGACCAGATTTGGCTAATTCTGAGACCGGTTGGTGTCCCAAATGCACGTTGGAACTCTTAGATCGTCATTTTGCAATTTGGATTGTTACTCTTTCCAAATTGCATGATCCAATGGAGATGCTCATAACTCCCTCATTTGATGTCGGATTGGGTCAATTTTTGGTCATTTGAATGGTACTTGAGTGCTGTTTCATTCCTGACATGATCATTGTATTCTGAGACCATATACGCATCCATAAGTGGTATCGTAGTCGTCGGTCCTGAATTTTTCCTTAATCTCCTTCTCCAATAGAAACCTTCAAAACTCTCTCTTCAGTGTTTGAATATAGACTATTTTGAGTTCATTGGAATGATAACTTGACCGTTCGATATCCCAAAAGCACGATGGAACTCTTCGATCGTAATTTGGCAATTTGGATTGTTAATCTTTCCAAATCACGCGATCCAATGAAGATGCTCATAACTCCCTCGTTTGATGTCGGATTGGGTCAATTTTTGGTCATATGAATGGTACTTTAGTGGTCTTTCATTCCTGACATGTTCATTATATTCTGAGACCATTTGCACATCCGTAAGTGGTATCGCAGTTGTCGGTCCTGAATTTTTCCTTCTTCTCCTTGTCCAATAGTAGCATTCATAACTCTCTCTTCAGTGGTCGACTTTAGCCTATTTTGAGCTCAAAGGAATGGTAAGTTGATTAGCTTCCAAATGAGACCAGAATTGGCTAATTCTGAGATCGTTCAATATCCTAAAAGCACGTTGAAACTCTTCGATCGTCATTTTGCAATTTGGATTGTTAATATTTCAAAATCACGCGATCCAATGGAGATGCTTATAACTCCCTCGTTTGATGTCGGATTGGGTCGATTTTTGGTCATTTGAATGGTACTTTAGTGATGTTTCTTTCCTGACATGATCATTGTATTCTGAGACCATTTGTGCATCCATAAGTGGTATCGCAGTAATCGATCCTGAAGTTTTCCTTAATTTCCTTGTCCAATAGTAACCTTCATAACTCACTCTTTAGTGGTCGAATCTGGAGTATTTTAAGCTCATTGGAATGGTAACTCGATAAGCTTCCAAATGGGACCAGAATTGGCGAATTCTGAGACCGTTCGATATCCCAAAAGCATGTTGGAACTCTTCAATTGTCATTTTGCAATTTGGATGGTTAATATTTCAAAATCGCGTGATCCAATGGAGATGCTCATAACTCCCTCGTTTGATGTTGGATTGGGTCGATTTTTGGTCATCTGAATGGTACTTTAATGCTCTTTCATTTCGGACATGATCATTGTATTCCAAGACCATTTGCGCATCCGTATGTCTGATCGCAGTTGTCGATCCTAAATTTTTCCTTCATCTCCTTGTCTAATAGTAGCCTTCATAACACTCTCTTCAGAGGTCGACTTTAGCCTATTTTGAGCTCATAGGAATCGTAACTCGATTAGCTCCCAAATGGGACCAGAATTTGCTAATTTCACGATCATTCGATATCTTAAAAGCACGTTGGAACTCTTCGATTATCATTTTACAATTTGAATTGTTAATCTTTTTGAATCACGCAATCCAATCATAACTCCCTCGTTTGATGTCGGATTAGGTCGATTTTTGCACATTTGAATGGTACTTTAGTGCTCTTTCATTCCTAACATGATCATTGTATTCCGAGACCATTTGCGCATCCGTAAGTGGGGTCGCAGTCGTCGGTCCTGAATTTTTCCTTCACCTCCTTGTCCAATAGTAACCTTCATAACTCTCTCTTCAAAGGTCAAATTTAGATTATTTTGAGCTCATTGGAATGGTAACTCGACAAGCTTCCAAATGGGACCAGAATTGGCGAATTCTATGATCGTTCAATATCCCAAAAGCCAGTTGGAACTCTTCGATTGTCATTTTACAATATGGATTGTTAATCTTTCCATATTGCACAATCCAACGGAGATGCTCATAACACCTTCATTTGATGTCGGATTGGGTCAATTTTTGGTCATCTGAATGGTACTTTAGTGCTCTTTCATTCATGACTTGAATCGTTGTATTTCCAAACCATTTTGCATTGGTAAGTGGGATCACAGTCATCGCTCCTAAAATTTTCTTTCATCTCCTTGTCCAATAGTAACCTTCATAACTCTCTCTTCACTGGTGAAATTTACACTACTTTGAGGTCACTGGAATGGTAACTCAACACACTTCATAATGGGACCAGATTTGGCTAATTCTGAGACCGGATGGTGTCCTAAATGCACGTTGGAACTCTTCGATCGTCATTTTGCAATGTGGATTGTTAATCTTTCCAAATCGCGTGATCCAATGGAGATGCTCATAACTCCCTCGTTTGATGTCGGATTGGGTCAATTTTTGGTTTGAATGGTACTTTAGTGCTCTTTCATTCCTGACATGATCATTGTATTCCCAGACCATTAGTGCATCCGTAAGTGGTATCGTAGTCGTCGGTCTTGAATTTTTCCTTAATCTCCTTCTCCAATAGAAACCTTCAAAACTCTCTCTTCAGTGTTTGAATTTAAACTATTTTGAGCTCATTGGAATGATAACTCGACAAGCTTCCTAATGGGACCAGAATTGGGTAATTCAGAGACGGTTCGATATCTCAAAACCACGTTGGAACTCTTCGATCGTAATTTGGCAATTTGGATTGTTAATCTTTCAAAATCACGCGATCTAATGAAGATGCTCATAACTCCCTCGTTTGATGTCGGATTTGGTTGATTTTTGGTCATTAGAATGGTACTTTAGTGTTCTTCATTCCTGACATGATCATTGTATTCCGAGACCATTTGTGCATCCGTAAGTGGTATCACAGTCGTCCATCCTGAATTGCTCCTTCATCTCCTTCTCCAATAGTGGCATTCATTACTCTCTCTTCAGTGGTCGACTTTAGCCTATTTTGAGCTCATAGGAATGGTAACTTGATTAGCTTCCAAATGGGACCAGAATTGGCTAATGCTAAGATTGTTCGATATCCCAAAAGCACGTTGGAACTCTTCGATCGTCATTTTGCAATTTGGATTGTTAATCTTTCTAAATAACACAATCCAATGGAGATGCTCATAACTCCCTCGTTTGATGTCGGATTGGGTCAATTTGTGGTCATTTGAAAGTTACTTTAGTGCTCTTTTATTCCTGACATGATTATTGTATTCTGAGACCATTTGCGCTTCCGTAAGTGGGATCGTAGTCGTTGGTCCTGAATTTTTCCATCATCTCCTTGTCCAATAGTAGCCTTCATAACTCTCTCTTCAGTGGTCTTCTGTAGCCTATTTTGATCTCATTGCAATGGTAATACGACAAGCTTCCAAATGGGATTAGAATTGGATAATTCTGAGACCATTCGATATCCCAAATGCACATTGGAACTCTTCGATCGTCATTTTGCAATTTAGATTCTTAATCTTTTCAAATTGTACGATCTAATGGAGATGCTCATAACTCCCTCGTTTGTTGTCGAATTGGGTTGATTTTTGGTCTTCTGAAAGGTACTTTAGTGCTCTTTCATTCCTGACTTGAATCGTCGTATTCCAAGACCATTAGCGCATCCTTAAGAGGGAAAGCAGTTGTCGGTCCGAAATTTTTCCTTCATCTCCTTGTCCAATAGTAACCTTCATAACTCTCTCTTCAGAGGTTGAATTTAGACTATTTTAAGCTCATTAGAATGGTAACCCGACAAGCTTCCAAATGGGACTAAATTTGGCTAATTCTGAGATCGTTCAATATCCCAAAAGCGCGTTGGAACTCTTCGATCGTCATTTTGCAATTTGGATTGTTAATCTTTCTAAATCGCATAATCCAATGGAGATGCTCATAACTCCCTCATTTGATGTCGGATTGGGTCAATGTTTGGTCATTGAATGGTACTTTAGTGCCCTTTCATTCCTGACATGATCATTGTATTCTGAGACAATTTACGCATCCGTAAGTGGTATCGCTATCCTCAATCCTGAATTTTTCCTTCATTTCCTTGTCTAATAGTAACCTTCATAACTCTCTCTTTAGTGGTCGAATATAGACTATTTTGAGCTCGTTTGAATGGTAACTCGACAAGCTTCTGAATGGGACCAGAATTGGCGAATTCTGAGACCGTTCGATATCCCAAAAGCATCTTGGAACTCTTCGATCGTCATTTTACAATTTAGATTGTTAATCTTTCAAAATCGCGTGATCCAATGGAGAAGCTCATAACTCCCTCATTTGAGGTCGTATTGGGTCAATTTTTGGTCATCTGAAAGGTACTTTAGTGCTCTTTCATTTCGGACATGATCATTATATTATGAGACCATTTGCGCATACGTATGTTTGATCGCGGTGGTCAGTCCTGAATTTTTCCTTCACCTCCTTGTCCAATAGTAGCCTTCATAACACTCTCTTTAGTGGTCAACTTTAGCCAATTTTGAGCTCATAGGAATGGTAACTCGATTAGCTTCTAAATGGGACTAGAATTGGCTATTTCTGAGATCGTTCGATATCCCAAAAGCACGTTGGAACTCTTCGATCATCATTTTACAATTTGGATTGTTAATCTTTCTAAATCGCACGATCCAACGGAGATGCTCATAACTCCTTCGCTTGATGTTGGATTGGGTCAATTTTTGGTCATCTGAAAGGTACTTCAGTGCTCTTTTATTCCTGACATGATCATTGTATTCTGAGACATTTGCGTATTCGTTAGTTGGATCGCAATCGTCAATCCTAATATTTTCTTTCATCTCCTTGTACAATAGTAGCCTTCATAACTCTCTCTTCAGTGGTCGACTTTAGCCTATTTTGAGCTCATTGGAATGGTAACTCGATAAGCTTCCAAATGGGACCAGAATTGGCGAATTCTAAGATCATTCAATATCCCAAAAGCATGTTGGAACTCTTCGATTATCATTTTACAATTCGGATTGTTAATCTTTCCATATTGCGCGATCCAACGGAGATGCTCATAACTCCCTCATTGGATGTCGGATTGGGTCAATTTTTGGTCATTGAATGGTACTTTATTGCTCTTTCATTCCTGACTTGAATCGTTGTATTTCGAGACCGTTTCGCATCGGTAAGTGGGATCACAATCGTAGCTCCTGAATTTTTCCTTAATCTCCTTCTCCAATAGAAACCTTCAAAACTCACTCTTCAGTGTTTGAATTTAGACTATTTTGAGCTCATTGGAATGATAACTCGACAAGCTTCCTAATGGGCCCAGATTTGGCTAATTCTGAGACCGTTCGATATCGCAAAAGCAAGTTGGAACTCTTCGATCGTCGTTTTGCTATTTGGATTGTTAATCTTTCAAAATCGCGCGATCCAACGGAGATGCTCATAACTCCCTCATTTGATGTCAGATTGGGTCAATTTTTGGTCATCTGAAAGGTACTTTAGTGCTCTTTTATTCCTGGCATGATCAATGTATTTCGAGACCATTTGCGCATCCGTAAGTGGGATCGCAGTCGTTGTTCCTGAATTTTTCCTTCATCTCCTTGTCCAATAGTAGCCTTCATAACTCTCTCTTCAGTGGTCGACTTTAGCCTATTTTGAGCTCATTGGAATGGTAACTCGATAAGCTTCCTAATGGGACCAGAATCGGCTAATTTTGAGATCGTTCGATATCTCAAAAGCAGGTTGGAAATCTTCGATCGTCATTTTACAATTTGGATTGTTAATCTTTCTAAAAAGCACGATCCAATGGAGATGCTCATAACTCCCTCGTTTGATGTCGGATTAGGTTGATTTTGGACATCTGAATGGTACTTTAGTGCTCTTTCATTCCTGACATGATCATTGTATTCCGAGACCATTTGCGCATCCATAAGTGGGGTCGTAGTCGTCGGTCCTGAATTTTTCCTTCATCTCCTTGTCCAATAGTAACCTTCATAACTCTCTCTTCAGAGGTTGAATTTAGACTATTTTGATTTCATTGGAATGGTAACCCGACAAGCTTCCTAATGGGACCAGAATTGGCGAATTCTAAGATCGATCAATATCCCAAAAGCATGTTGGAACTCTTCGATTGTCATTTTGCAATTTGGATTGTTAATCTTTCCATATTGCATGATCCAATGGAGATGCTCATAACTACCTCATTTGATGTTGGATTGGGTAGATTTTTGGACATTGAATGGTACTTTAGTGCTCATTCATTCCTGACCTGAATCATCGTATTTCGAGACCATTTCGCATCGGTAAGTGAGATCACAGTCGTCGCTCCTGAATTTTTCCTTCATCTCCTTGTCCAATAGTAACCTTCTTAACTCTCTCTTCAGTGGTCGAATTTACACTATTTTGAGCTCATTGGAATGGTAACTCAACAAGCTTCGTAATTGGACCAGATTTGGCTAATTCTGAGGCCGGTCGGTGTCCCAAATGCACGTTGGAACTCTTCGATCGTCATTTTACAGTTTGGATTGTTAATATTTCTAAATCCCGTGATCCAAGGGAGATGCTAATAAGTCCCTTGTTTAATGTCGGAACTTTAGTGCTCTTTCGTTCCCGACATGGTCATTGTATTCTGAGACCATTTTCGCATCCATAAGTGGTTTCGCAGTCGTCGGTCCTGAATTTTTTCATCATTTCCCTATCCAATTGTAACCTTCATAACTCTCTCTTTATTGGTCGAATTTAGACTAGTTTGAGCTCATTGGATTGGTAACTCGACAAGCTTCCAAATGGGAATAGAATTGGATAATTCTGAGACCGTTCGATATCCCAAAAGCATGTTGGAACTCTTCCATCGTCATTTTACAATTTGGATTGTTAATCTTTCGAAATCGTATGATCCAATGGAGATGCTCATAACTCCCTCATTTAACGTCGGATTGGGTCAATTTTTGGTCATCTGAAAGGTACTTTAGTGCTCTTTCATTTTGGACATGATCATTGTATTCCGGGACCATTTGCGCATCTATAAGTCTGATCGCAGTCGTCGGTCCTAAATTTTTCCTTCATCTCCTTGTCCAATAGTGGCATTCATTATTCCCTCTTCAGTGGGCGACCCTAGCCTATTTTGAGCTCATAGGAATGGTAACTCGATTAGCTTCTAAATGGGACCAGAATTGGCTAATTCTGAGATCATTCGATATCCCAAAAGCATGTTGGAACTCTTCGATCGTCATTTTGTAATTTGGATTGTTAATATTTCTAAATCGCACAATCCAACGGAGATGCTCATAACTCCCTCGTTCGATGTATGATTTGGTCAATTTTTGGTCATCTGAAAGGTACTTTAGTGCTCTTTCATTCCTGACAGGATCATTGTATTCCGAGACCATTTGCGCATCCGTATGTCTGATCGCAGTCATTGGTCCTGAATTTGTCCTTCATTTCCTTGTCCAATAGTACCCTTCATAACTCTCTCTTAAGTGGTCGACTTTGGCCTATTTTGAGCTCATAGGAATGGTAACTCGATTATCTTCCAAATGGGACCAGAATTGGCTAATTCTGAGATCGTTCGATATCCTAAAAGCACGTTGGAACTCTTCGATCGTCATTTTGCAATTTGGATTGTTAATCTTTCTAAATCGCATGATCCAACAGAGATGCTCATAACTCCGTCGTTTGATGTCGGATTGGGTCAATTTTTGGTCTTTTGAAAGGTACTTTAGTGCTTTTTTGTTCCTGACATGATCATTGTATCCGAGATCATTTGCGGATCCATAAGTAGGATCGCAGTCGTCGGTCCTGAATTTTTCCTTCATCTCTTTATCCAATAGTAGCCTTCATAACTCTCTCTACAGTGGTCGACTTTAGCCTATTTTGAGCTCATTAGAATGGTAACTCAATAAGCTTCCAAATGGGACCAGAATTGGGTAATTCTGAGATCGTTCGATATCCCAAAAGCACGTTGGAACTCTTCGATCGTCATTTTGCAATTTAGATTGTTAATCTTTTGGAATCGAGCGATCCAATGGAGATTTTCATAACTCCCTCGTTTGATGTCGGATTAGGTCGAGTTTTGGACATCTAAATGGTACTTTAGTGCTCTTTCATTCCTGACACGATCATTGTATTTTGAGACTATTTGCGCATCTATAAGTGGGGTCATAGTCATCGATCCTGAATTTTTCATTCATCTCCTTGTCCAATAGTAACCTTCATAACTCTCTCTTCAGTGGTCGAATTTAGACTATTTTGAGCTCATTGGAATGGAAACTCGACAAGCTTCCAAATGGCACCAGAATTGACGAATTCTAAGATTGATCAATATCCCAAAAGCATGTTGGACCTCTTAGATTTTCATTTTGTAATTTGGATTGTTAATCTTCCATATTGCACGATCTAACGGAGATGCTCATAACTCCCTCATTTGATATCGGATTGGGTCGATTTTTGGTCATCTGAAAGGTACTTTAGTGCTCTTTCATTCCTGACTTGAATCGTCGTATTTCGAGACCATTTCGCATCGGTAAGTGGGATCACAGTCGTCGTTCCTGAATTTTTCCTTCATCTCCTTGTCCAATAGTAACCTTCATAACTCTCTCTTCTGTGTTTGGATTTAGATTATTTTGAGCTCATTGGAATGGTAACTCAACAAGCTTCATAATGGGACCAGATTTGGCTAATTCTGAGACTGGTCGGTGTCCTAAATGTACGTTGGAACTCTTCGATCGTCAATTTGCAATTTGGATTGCTAATCTTTCCAAATCACGCGATCCAATGGAGATGCTCATAACTCCCTCATTTGATGTTGGATTGGGTCGATTGATGGTCATTTGAATGGTACTTCAGTGCTCTTTCATTCCTGACATGATCATTGTATTTTGAGACCATTTGTGCATCCGTAAGTGGTATCACAGTCGTCGGTCCTAAATTTTTCCTTCATTTCCTTGTCCAATAGTAACCTTCATAACTCTCTCTTTAGTGGTCGAATTTAGACTATTTGGAGCTCATTGGAATGGTAAATCGATAAGCTTCCAAATGGGACCAGAATTGGCTAATTCTGAGATCGTTCGACATCGCAAAAGCACGTTGGAACTCTTCGATCGTCATTTTGCAATTTGGATTGTTAATCTTTTCGAATTGTGCGATCAAATGGAGATGCTCATAAGTCCTTCGTTCGATGTCGGATTAGGTCAATTTTTGGACAACTAAATGGTACTTTAGTGCTCTTTCATTCCTGACAAGATCATTGTATTCTGAGAACATTTGCGCATCCATAAGTGGGGTCGCAGTCGTCAGTCCTGAATTTTTCCTTCATCTCCATGTCCAATAGTAACCTTCATAACTCTCTCTTTAGAGGTCAAATTTGGACTTTTTGAACACATTGGAATGGCAACTCGACAAGCTTCCAAATGGGACCAGATTTGGCAAATTCTAAGATCGTTCAACCTCCCAAAAGCATGTTGGAACTCTTCGATTGTCATTTTGCAATTCAGATTGTTAATATTTCCATATTGCGCGATCCAACGGAGATGCTCATAACTCCTTCATTTGATGTCGGATTGGGTCAATTTTTGGTCATTGAAAGGTACTTTATTGCTCTTTCATTCCTGACTTGAATCGTCATATTTTGAGACCATTTCGAATTGGTAAGTGGTATCACAGTCGTCGCTCCTGAATTTTTCCTTCATCTCCTTGTCCAATAGTAACCTTCATAACTCTCTCTTCAGTGGTCGAATTTAAACTATTTTGAGCTCATTGGAATGGTAACTTTACAAGCTTCGTAATGGGACCAGATTTGGCTAATTCTGAGACTGGCTGGTGTCCCCAATGCACGTTGGAACTCTTCGATCGTCATTTTGCAATTTGGATTGTTAATCTTTCCAAATCACGTGATCCAAGGGAGATGCTCATAAGTCCCTCGTTTGATGTCGGATTGGGTCAATTTTTGGTCATTTGAATGGTACTTTAGTGCTCTTTCATTCCTGACATGATCATTATATTCCAAGACCATTTGCGCATCTGTAAGTGGTATCGCAGTCGTCGGTCCTGAATTTTTCCTTAATCTCCTTCTCCAATAGAAACCTTCAAAACTAACTCTTCAGTGTTTGAATTTAGACTATTTTGAGCTCATTGGAATGATAACTCGACAAGCTTCCTAATGGGACCCGAATTGTGTAATTCAGAGACCGTTCGATATCCCAAAAGCACGTTGGAACTCTTCGATCGTAATTTGGCAATTTGCATTGTTAATCTTTCCAAATCGTGCGATCCAATGTAGATTCTCATAACTCCCTCCTTTGATGTCGAATTGGGTCAATTTTTGGTCATTTGAATGGTACTTTAGTGCTCTTTCATTCCTAACATGATCATTGTATTCTGAGACCATTTGTCCATCCATTAGTGGTATCGCAGTCGTCGGTCATGAATTTTTCCTTCATTTCCTTGTCCAATAGTAACCTTCAAAACTCTCTCTTTTTGTGATTGAATTTAGACTATTTTGAGCTCATTGGAATGGTAACTCGACAAGCTTCCAAATGGGACCATAATTGGCAAATTCTGAGACCGTTCGATATCCCAAAAGCGTGTTGGAACTCTTCGATTGTCATTTTGCAATTTGGATTGTTAATCTTTCGAAATCGTGCGATCCAACGGAGATACTCATAACTCCCTCGTTTGAGGTTGGATTGGGTCAAGTCATTTGAAAGGTACTTTAGTGCTCTTTCAGTTCGGACATGATCATTGTATTCTGAGACCATTTGCACATCCATACGTCTGATCGCAGTCATCGGTCTTGAATTTTTCCTTCATCTCCTTATCCAATAGTAGCATTCATAACTCTCTCTTCAGTGGTTTGACATTAGCCTATTTCGAGCTCATAGGATTGGTAACTCGATTACCTTCCAAATGGGACCAAAATTGGTTAATTCTGAGATCGTTCGATATTGCAAAAGCACGTTGGAAGTCTTCGATCATCATTTTGCAATTTGGATTGTTAATCTTTCTAAATCGAACGATCCAATGGAGATGCTCATTACTCCCTCGTTTGATGTCAGATTGGGTCAATTTTTGGTCTTCTGAAAGGTACTTTAGTGCTCTTTTATTCCTAACATGATCATTAGATTCCGAGACCATTTGCGCATCCGTAAGTGGGATCGCAGTCGTCGGTCCTGAATTTTTCCTTCATCTCCTTGTCCAATAGTAACCTTAATAACTCTCTCTTCAGAGGTCGAATTTAGACTTTTTGAGCTCATTGGAATGGTAACTCGACAAGCTTCCAAATGGGGTTAGAATTGGTGAATTTTAAGATCGTTCAATATCCCAAAAGCATGTTGAAACTCTTCGATTGTCATTTTGCAATTTGGATTGTTAATCGTTCCGTATTGTGCGATCCAATGGAGATGCTTCTAACTCCCTCATTTGATGTCGGATTGTGTCAATTTTTGGTCATCTGAATGATTCCTTAGTGCTGCTTCATTCCTGACTTGAATCGTCGTATTTCGAGACCATTTCACATTGGTAAGTGGGATCACAGTCGTCGCTCCTGAATTTTTCCTTCATCACCTTGTCCAATAGTAACCTTCATAACTCTCTCTTCAGTGGTCGAATTTAGACTATTTTGAGCTCATTGGAATGGTAACTCAACAAGCTTCGTAATGGGACCAGATTTGGTTAATTCTGAGACCGGACGGTGTCCCAAATGCACGTTGGAACTCTTCGATCGTCATTTTGCAATTTGGATTGTTAATCTTTCCAAATTGCGTGATCCAATGGAGATGCTCATAACTCCCTCATTTGATGTCGGATTGGGCAATTTTTTGTCATTTGATTGGTACTTTAGTGCTCTTTCATTCCTAACATGATCATTGTTTTACGAGACCATTTGCGCATCCGTAAGTGGTATCGCAGTCGTCGGTCCTTAATTTTTCCTTAAACACCTTCTCCAATAGAAACCTTCAAAACTCACTCTTCAGTGTTTGACTTTAGACTATTTTGAGCTCATTGAAATGATAACTCGACAAGCTTCCTAATGGGACCAGATTTGGGTAATTCAGAGACCGTTCAATATCCCAAAAGCACGTTGGAACTCTTCGATTGTATTTTGGCAATTTGGATTGCTAATCTTTCCAAATCGTGCGATCCGATGGAGATGCTGAAAACTCCCTCGTTTGATGTCGGATGAGGTCAATTTTTGGTCATTTGAATGGTACTTTAATGCTCTTTTATTCCTGACATGATCATCGTATTCCGAGACCATTTGCGCATCCATATGCGGTATCACCGTCGTCAGTCCTGAATTTTTCCTTCATTAACTTATCCAATAGTAACCTTCAAAACTCTCTCTTTAGTGGTCGAATTTAGACTATTTTGAGCTCATTGGAATGGTAACTCGACAAGCTTCGAAATGGGACCAAAATTCATGAATTTTGAGACCGTTCAATATCCCAAAAGCATGTTGGATCTCTTCGATCGCCATTTTACAATTTGGATTGTTAATCTTTTGAAATCATGCGATCCAACAGAGAACCTCATAACTCCCTCATTTTAGGTCGGATTGGGTCAATTTTTGGTCATCTAAAAGGTACTTTAGTGCTCTTTCATTTCGAACATGATCATTGTATTCCGAGACCATTTTCGCATCCGTATGTCTGATCGCAGTCGTCAGTCCTAAATTTTTTCTTCATCTCCTTGTCCAATAGTAGCATTCATAACTCTCTCCTCAGGGGTCGACTTTAGCCTATTTTGAGTTCATAGGAATGGTAACTCGATTAGCTTCCAAATGGGACCAGAATTGGCTAATTCTGAGATCGTTCGATATCCCAAAAGCACGTTGGAAGTCTTCGATCGTCATTTTGCAATTTAGATTGTTAATCTTTCTAAATCGAACGATCCAAGGGAGATGCTCATAACTCCCTCGTTTGATGTCGGATTGGGTCAATTTTTGGTCATCTGAAAGATACTTTAGTGCACTTTTATTCCTGACATGATCATTGTATTCCAAGACCATTTGCGCATCTGTAAGTGGGATCCCAGTCGTCGGTCCTAAATTTTTCCTTCATCTCCTTGTCCAATAGTAACTTTCATAACTCTCTCTTCAGAGGTCAAATTTAGACTTTTTGAGTTCATTGGAATGGTAACTCGACAAGCTTCCAAATGGGACCAGATTTGGCAAATTCTAAGATCATTCAATATCCCAAAAGCATGTTGGAACTCTTTGATTGTCATTTTGCAATTCGGATTGTTAATCTTTCCATATTGTGCAATCCAACGGAGATGCTCATAACTCCCTCATTTGAGTCGGATTGGGTCAATTTTTGGTCATTGAATGGTACTTTATTGCTCTTTCATTCCTGACTTGAATCATCGTATTTCGAGACCATTTCGAATCGGTAAGTGGGATCACAGCCGTCGCTCCTAAATTTTTCCTGCATCTCCTTGTCCAATAGTAACCTTCATAACTCTCTCTTCAGTGGTTGAATTTACACTATTTTGAGCTCATTGGAATGGTAACTCAATAAGCTTCGTAATGGGACTAGATTTGGCTAATTCCGAGACCGGTTGGTGTCCCAAATGTACGTTCGAACTCTTTGATCGTCATTTTGCAATTTGGATTGTTAATCTTTCCAAATCGCGTGATCAAATGGAGATGCTCATAACTCCCTTGTTTGATGTCGGACAGGGTCAATGTTTGGTCATTTGAATGGTACTTTAGTGCTCTTTCATTCCTGACATGATCATTGTATTCCGAGACCATTTGTGCATCGGTAAGTGGTATCGCAGTCGTCGGTCCTGAATTTTTCCTTAATCTCCTTCTCCAATACCTTCAAAACTCACTCTTCATTGTTTTCATTTAGACTATTTTGAGCTCATTGGAATGATAACTCGACAAGCTTCCTAATGGGGCCAGAATTGGGTAATTCAGAGACCGTTCGATATCCCAAAAACATGTTGGAACTCTTCGATCGTCATTTTGCTATTTGGATTGTTAATCTTTCAAAATCGCGCGATCCAACGGAGATGCTCATAACACCCTCATTTGAGGTCGGATTGGGTCAATTTTTGGACATCTGAAAGGTACTTTAGTGCTGTTTCAATTTAGGTATAATCATTGTATTCCGAGACCATTTTCGCATCCGTAATTGGTATCGCAGTCGTCGGTCCTAAATTTTTCCTTCATTTCCTTATCAAATAGTAACCTTCAAAACTATCTCTTTTGTGGTCAAATTTAGACTATTTTGAGCTCATTGGAATGGTAACTCGACAAGCTTCCAAGTGGGACCAGAATTGGAGAATTCTAAGACCGTTCGATTTCCCAAAAGCATGTTGGAACTCTTCGATCGTCATTTTGTGATTTAGATGGTTAATCTTTCAACATTGCGCGATCCAACGGAGATACTCATAACTCCCTTATTTGAGGTCGGATTGGGTCAATTTTTGGTCATCTGAAAGGTACTTTAGTGCTCTTTCATTTTGGACATGATCATTGTATTCCGAGACCATTTGCGCATCCGTATGTCTGATCGTAATCGTCGGTCTTAAATTTTTCCTTCATCTCCTTATCCAATAGTAGCATTCATAACTCTCTCTTCAGTGGTTCGACATTAGCCTATTTTGAGCTCATAGGAATGGTAATCGATTAGCTTCCAAATGGGACCAGAATTGGCTAATTCTGAGATCGTTTGATATCTCAAAAGCACGTTAGAAGTCTTCGATTGTCATTTTGCAATTTAGATTGTTAATCTTTCTAAATCAAATGATCTAACGGAGATGCTCATAACTCCCTCGTTTAATGTCGGATTGGGTCAATTTTTGGTCTTCTGAAAGGTACTTTAGTGCTCGTTTATTCCTGACAAGATCATTGTATTCCGAGACCATTTGCGGATCTGTAAGTGGGATCGCAGTCGTCGGTCCTAAATTTTTCCTTCATCTCCTTGTCCAATAGTAACCTTAATAACTCTCTCTTCAGAGTTCGAATTTAGACTTTTTAAGCCCCTTGGAATGGTAACTCGACAAGCTTCCAAATGGGACCAGAATTGGCGAATTTTAAGATCGTTCAATATCCCAAAAGCATGTTGAAACTCTTCGATTGTCATTTTGTAATTTGGATTATTAATCTTTCCATATTGTGCGATCCAATGGAGATGCTCTTAATGCCCTCATTTTACGTCGGATTGGGTCAATTTTTGGTCATCTGAATGGTACTTTAGTGCTCTTTTATTCCTGACATGATCATTGTATTCCGAGACCATCTGTGCATCCATAAGTGGTATCGTAGTCATCGGTCCTGAATTTTTCCTTCATTTCCTTATCTAATAGTAACCTTCAAAACTCTCTCTTTAGTGGTCGAATTTAGACTATTTTGAGCTCATTGGAATGGTAACTCAACAAGCTTTGTAATGGGACTAGATTTGGTTAATTCTGAGACTGGACCGTGTCCCGAATGAACGTTGGAACTCTTCGATCGTCATTTTACAATTTGGATTGTTAATCTTTCCAAATCGTGTGATCCAATGGAGATGCTCGTAACTCCCTCGTTTGATGTTGGATTGGGTCAATTTTTGGTCATTTGAATGGTACTTTAGTGCTCTTTCATTCTTGACATGATCATTGTATTCCGAGACCATTTGCGCATCCGTAAGTGGTATCGCAATCGTTGGTCCTAAATTTTTCCTTAATCTCCTTCTCCACTAGAAACCTTCAAAACTCACTCTTCAGTGTTTGACTTTAGACTATTTTGAGCTCATTGAAATGATAACTAGACAAGCTTCCTAATGGGACCAGAATTGGGTAATTCAGAGACCGTTCGATATCCTAAAAGCATGTTGGAACTCTTCGATCGTAATTTGGCAATTTGGATTGTTAATCTTTCCAAATTGCACGATCCAATGGAGATACTCATAACTCCCTCGTTTGATGTCAGATCGGGTCGATTTTTGGCCATTTGAATGGTACTTTAGTGCTCTTTTATTCCTAACAAGATCATTGTATTCCAAGACCATTTGCGCATCCATAAGTGGTATCGCAGTCGTCAGTCCTGAATTTTTCCTTCATTTTCTTATCCAATAGTAACCTACAAAACTCTCTCTTTAGTTGTCGAATTTAGACTATTTTGAGCTCATTGGAATGGTAACTCGACAAGCTTCCAAATGGGACTAGAATTGGCGAATTCTGAGACCGTTCGATATCCCAAAAGCATGTTGGAACTCTTCGATCGTCATTTTGCAATTTGGATTGTTAATCTTTTAAAATCATGCGATCCAATAGAGATACTCATAACTCCCTCATTTGAGGTCGGATTGGGTCGATTTCTGGTCATCTGAAAGGTACTTTAGTGCTCTTTCATTTCGGACATGATCATTGTATTCCGAGATCATTTGCGCATTCGTATGTCTGATTGCAGTCGTCAGTCCTGAATTTTTCCTTCATCTCCTTGTCCAGTAGTAGCATTCATAACTCTCTCCTCAGGGGTCGACTTTAGCCTATTTTGAGCTCATAGGAATGGTAACTCGATTACCTTCCAAATGGGACCAGAATTGGCGAATTCTGAGACCGTTCGATATCCCAAAAGCACGTTGGAAGTCTTCGATCATCATTTTGCAATTTGGATTGTTAATCTTTCTAAATCTAACGATCCAACGGAGATGCTCATAACTCCCTCATTTGATGTCAGATTGGGTCAATTTTTAGACATCTAAAAGGTACTTTAGTGCTATTTTATTCCTGACATGATCATTGTATTTCGAGACCATTTGCACATCCGTAAGTGGGATCGCAGTCGTCGTTCCTGAATTTTTCCTTAATCTCCTTGTCCAATAGTAACCTTCATAACTCTTTCTTTAGAGGTCAAATTTAGACTACTTTGAGCTCATTGGAATGGTAACTCGACAAGCTTCCAAATGGGACTAGAATTGGCGAATTCTAAGATCATACAATATCCCAAAAGCATGTTGGAACTCTTCGATTGTCATTTTACAATTTGGATTGTTAATCTTTCCGAATGGAGATGCTTATAACTCCCTCATTTGATGTCGGATTGGGTCGATTTTTGGTCATTGAATGGTACTTTAGTGTTCTTTCATTCCTGACTTGAATCGTCATATTTTGAGACCATTTTGCAACGGTAAGTGGGATCACAGTCGTCGCTCCTAAATTTTTCTTTCATCTCCTTGTCCAATAGTAACATTCATAACTCTCTCTTCAGTGGTCGAATTTAGACTATTTTGAGCTCATTGGAATGGTAACTCAACAAGCTTCGTAATGGGACCAGATTTGGCTATTTCTGAGACCGAACGGTGTCCCAAATGCATGTTGGAACTCTTTGATCATCATTTTGCAATTTGGATTGTTAATCTTTCCAAATTGCGTGATCCAATGGAGATGCTCATAACTCCCTCATTTGATGTTGGATTGGGTCAATTTTTGGTCATTTGAATGGTACTTTAGTGCTCTTTCATTCCTGACATGATCATTGTTTTACGAGACCATTTACTCATCCGTAAGTGGTATCGCAGTCGTCGGTCCTGAATTTTTCCTTAAACTCCTTCTCCAATAGAAACCTTCAAAACTCACTCTTCAGTGTTTGACTTTAGACTATTTTGAGCTCATTGAAATGATAACTTGACAAGCTTCCTAATGGGACCAGAATAGGGTAATTCAGAGACTGTTTGATATCCCAAAAGCACGTTGGAACTCTTCGATCATAATTTGGCAATTTTGATTGTTAATCTTTCCAAATCACGCAATCCAATGGGGATGCTCATAACTCCCTCATTTGATGTCGGATTGGGTCAATTTTTGGTCATTTGAATGGTACTTTAGTGCTCTCTCATTCCTGACATGATCATTGTTTTACGAGACCATTTGCTCATCCGTAAGTGGTATCGCAGTCGTCGGTCCTGAATTTTTCCTTAAACTCCTTCTCCAATAGAAACCTTCAAAACTCACTATTCAGTGTTTGACTTTAGACTATTTTGAGCTCATTGAAATGATAACTCAACAAGCTTCCTAATGGGACCAGAATTGGGTAATTCAGAGACCGTTCGATATCCCACAAGCACGTTGGGTCTCTTCGATCTTAATTTGGCAATTTGGATTGTTATTCTTTCCAAATCGCACGATCCAATGGAGATGCTCATAACTCCCTCGTTTGATGTCGGATTGGGTCAGTTTTTGGTCATTTGAATGGAACTTTAGTGCTCTTTGATTCCTGACATGATCATTATATTCTGAGACCATTTGTGCATCCGTAAGTGGTATCGCAGTCGTCGGTCCTGAATTTTTCCTTCATTTCCTTGTCCAATAGTAACCTCATAACTCTCTCTTTAGTGGTCGAATATAGACTATTTTAAGCTCATTGGAATGCTAACTCGACAAGCTTCCAAATGGGATCAGAATTAGCGAATTTGATATCCCAAAAGCATGTTGGAACTCTTCAATCGTCATTTTACAATTTGGATTGTTAATCTTTTGAAATCGTGCCATCCAATGGAGATGCTCATAACTCCCTCATTTGAGGTCGAATCGGGTCAATTTTTGGTCATCTGAAAGGTACTTTAGTGCTCTTTCATTTCGGACATGATCATTGTATTCTGAGACCATTTGCGCATCCGTATGTCTGATCGTACTTGTCAGTCCTGAATTTTTCCTTCATCTCCTTGTCTAATAGTAGCATTCATAACTCTCTCTTCAGTGGTCGATTTTAGCCTATTTTGAGCTCATAGGAATGGTAACTCGATTAGCTTCCAAATGAGACCTGAATTGGCTAATTCTGAGATCGTTCGATATCCCAGAAGC
Organism: Magnolia sinica; assembly: GCF_029962835.1. Classification (NCBI taxonomy): domain Eukaryota; kingdom Viridiplantae; phylum Streptophyta; class Magnoliopsida; order Magnoliales; family Magnoliaceae; genus Magnolia; species Magnolia sinica. The sequence goes on from NC_080573.1 coordinate 74,707,621, forward strand.
ACGTTGGAACTCTTTGATCGTTATTTTGCAATTTGGATTGTTAATCTTTCTAAATCGCACAATCCAATGGAGATGCTCATAAATCCCTCGTTTGATGTCAGATTGGGTCAATTTTTGGTCATCTGAAAGGTACTTTAGTGCTCTTTTATTCTTAACATGATCATTGCATTCCGAGACCATTTGCCCATCCGTAAGTGGGATCGCAGTCATCGGTCCTGAATTTTTCCTTCATCTACTTGTCCAATAGTAACCTTCATAACTCTCTCTTCATAGGTCGAATTTAGACTATTTTGAGCTCATTGGAATGGTAACCCGAGAAGCTTCCAAATGGGACTAGAATTGGCGAATTCTAGGATCGTTCAATATCCTAAAAGCATGTCCGGTTTAATCCAAATCATGCTCTAATACTAACTTGTAACGCCTTGAAAATCGAGGGTCGAGCATAAACTCAATCCAAAAGTTCCAACGCATCACTTATGCAACGTAAATAATGATGATTAAATGTTGTCTGTGTTACGGCATTAATCATGAGTGGGATTATACCAAAATAATAATTCATACTCCAGATCAATTCATATAATGCAAGCGGAAGACTGGAAAATGTATATAAACGTGTGTGAACCAAAAAGATCACGATCCGTCTCCAGAGTATGAATACATCACTGAGTCATCATATATATGTAAATAGTTCAAAATAGTTTAACTACAAAAATAAACCCTGTAGCCCCGTCGATCCGGATGGCCTAAGCGAAACCCCCAGAGAACTGCATATATGAGAACTCATCCTGATCATCATAGTAATCGGGCTCCGCATCCTAAGTCGCATCATCATATGCAACTAAGACAGAGTCTGGTGGGTGTTCAGAACACTGTCCCAGAATGTGGGAGTGAGTGATCAACTCAGTGGAACAATAAAGCAAAGGTTAACATGTTCTCAATTCAGTCAAGCAGTAATGATAAAGCAATACAATCAAACATCCGGGTACTCTGATTAATGCAAGGATGAAATGTAAGCATGATGCATGCCCTCGCCTACACTCCCTCGTGCGACACTATCTTACGGTCGTGGCATGCTTTCTTCCCTCTGTGCTCTTTAACCCGGGGCACATGCAGTGTGATGACATGAGCGTGATTACCGAGTTATTATTAGTCCCTTTCATAAAGTAGGATTAGGAAGTTAAGGTACCTCCCTTATATCAATTCCCAAACAATGATCCATTCTAGAGTCATCAGTCCTAGTAAATCTCATACGACGATACGATTCTAGGTCGCTGCAAAGGGCTCGTCACCTTATCAGTGCAGGCCTAGTGTACTCTTGTTGCTACGTAAGGGCCCGTCGCCTCTACGTAGTCTTAGTGTATGTTCGAGGTCACTACAAAGGGCTCGTCACCTTATCAGTGTAGGTTGATAGCTCGAATACAGTGTCTCCTACCACCGTATTTAGCTCACGAGTCTGGGTTGCTCACTGGTCACTACGGGGAGGCTCGTCACCCTATACCACCATGCCCGACTCATGAGTCTTAGCGAATCGAGGTATCATGGTTTAAAAAGGTTTTCACTGGTGAGTTAGGTACCTTAGATTTAAGTAGTAGCGTCCATACATAGTGAACATACATCGGGTCAATCGGGTAACTTAACGAGCTCGATTAGTACGAGTGCACGTTGAGTTAATCGACATGAACTGCGTGAGCACTCCATGTGGCCTAACCACTGCCGACAACCCAAGTACGGCTTGGATTCACTGATCACGTCCTATGTGGCGAGACAACCTCAACCACCATATCAGGACCTGTTACCAATTGCCTGGACTATTCCGTAGTCCTAAACACATTCAATTATAACAGATACTCATACAAGCAAATCAGAACAGTAATGGATCAACAATTCTAATCATACAAGCATGTGAGCATTTGATGGATTTTAACTTAAACATGAATTCACACATAAGCAGTGTCTAAGTTAAGCAGACAAAGAATGTAAGTTACATGGAGAAAATCATACACATCGTTAAGGTAATTGAGAATCTCTTCTCAACGCCCATACAAAGTATAATATATTACATACTTGATCATTTAGACATTTCTACAAACACTTAGACTACATATTCCAACATACATGACGTATGTTGGTGATAGCACATATTAGGACAAATCCTTTCGCCAAGGAGTTGTTACACATACAACTAGCACAAACACACGACAATTAATCATGGCAAACACATGTTCATATTTCATACGTATACGATACTTTCTACCTATACATGAAATACACAATTCTCAATATAGTTATATATATCAGAAACGCAATGCAAACATCGCATTTTGCATGTGAAATTGCACCCACATCAATAATAAACCATTAACCGACATTGAAAGCCTTGAAAACCATAACCTATACGTTTATAGTCTGCACTTTTCACCGGTAGAATTGTAATGAACTCAGTTTTAAAACTAAGTCTTTGTCTACGGTAGATTGCCAACCTATAACATAAATTAGGTTAGCTATTTCATAACTTACACTTTCTGAAACTCAAAAATGGATTAGGGTTAGGTTTTCTTACCTAAATACGTTGTCAGAAACGCCGGATTAGTGATATAGATGCGGTAGCTAAGGCCGAGGAGCAATGGGATTGAATCCCAGGAGGAATCTCCAACCCTCACTCTCACTTTCTCTTTTTTCCCTTTTCTTTTCTCCTCTCTCTCTCCTAGGGTTTTATCAAATTCGTATGGCATATGAGAGAGGGTGTTTAAGGTCCTTATATAGGCCCAAGTTTGTTGGGAATGGCCCAAGGGCCAAGGTATACTTAGGTTATATCCAAGTATGGGCTATTCCGGTCCAACGGAGCACTTCTGGTGGCCCCTTTTCCACGTGGAGTTGGCCTTAAGCTCCCTGACCATGGATCTAGGTCAGGCTAAGTTTTCGTACAGATCGGATTTACAAATCAGCTTGGCGGACCAATTTCAGTTCAGCGGTCACGGTCACTCTATCAGGGCCACAAGTACATCGACATGTGTGGGACATTTCTCCTGATCCAAGGGTGTATTTAGGTCAGATTCTGATGGTCTGAATCCTTATATTTGGCCTGCAAGAGACACGACTCAAATTATTTAAATTCAGATTTTATTCTTAAATATTTTTACGTTTCTCACACTCTTCGCTCCATGCTCAAGTTGTGCATTTCTAGACACAGTTAAGACTTGATTTCTGAGGGGGTTGTCAAGTCTAGTAATGCAGTCAAATCCGTATAGTTTCGGGTTAATCGGACATTCGACGTGCGGTCCAAGTCCGATATGGAGTTTCGGTATGCTCCCGAGAGCATCCGGGTTTAAAGATGGATTCTAGATTTTAGGGTAATGTAGAGTTAATGATTCTTCACGTTTTCGATCTTGCAGATCATATTTAAAGTGATTAGTGCTAATTTTATAAGCACTCTAGTTTAGCACTTGCTAATATTAACCTAATTTCTAAAGGATTTGGTTCTGGGTGATTTCTGCCGAAGGTGGAACTCGGGTCCTTGTACGGATTTTTTCGAGACGTTACAGAGATGCTCATAACTCCCTTGTTTGATGTCGGATTAGGTCGATTTTTGGACATCTGAATGGTACTTTAGTGCTCTTTCATTCCTGACATGATCATTGTATTCCGAGACCATTTGCGCATCCAAAAGTGGGGTCGTAGTCGTTGGTCCTGAATTTTTCCTTCATTTCCTTATCCTAGTAACCTTCATAACTCTCTCTTCAGAGGTCGAATTTAGACTATTTTGAGATCATTGGAATGTAACTCGACATGCTTCCAAATGGGACCAGAATTGACGAATTCTAAGATCATTCAATATCCCAAAAGCATGTTGGAACTCTTCGATTGTCATTTTGCAATTTGGATTGTTAATCTTTCCAATTGCGTAATCCAACAGAGATGCTCATAACTTCCTCATTTGATGTCGGATTGGGTCGATTTTTGGTCATTGAATGGTACTTTAGTGCTCATTCATTCCTAACTTGAATCATCATATTTCGAGACCATTTCACATTGGTGAGTGGGATCACAGTCGTCGCTCCTGAATTTTTCCTTCCTCTCCTTCTCTAATAGTAATCTTCATAACTCTCTCTTCAGTGGTCAAATTTAGACTATTTTGAGCTCATTGGAATGGTAACTCAATAAGCTTCATAATGGGACCAGATTTGGCTAATTCTAAGACTGGACGGTGTCCCAAATGCATGTTGGAACTCTTCGATCGTCATTTTGCAATTTTGATTGTTAATCTTTCCAAATCGCGTGATCCAATGGAGATGCTGATAACTCCCTCGTTTGATGTCGGATTGTGTCAATTTTTGGTCATTTGAATGGTACTTTAGCGCTCTTTCATTCCTAACATAATCATTGTATTCGGAGACATTTGCGCATCCGTAAGTGGTATCACAGTCGTCAATCCTGAAATTTTCCTTAATCTCCTTCTCCAATAGAAACCTTCAAAACTCTCTCTTCAATGTTTGAATATAGACTATTTTGAGCTCATTGGAATGATAAGTCGACAAGCTTGGGACCACAATTGGGTAATTCAGAGACCATTCGATATCCGAAAAGCACGTTGGAACTCTTCGATCTTAATTTGGCAATTTGGATTGTTAATCTTTCCAAATAGCGCGATCCAATGGAGATGCTCATAACTCCCTCGTTTGATGTCAGATTGGGTCGATTTTGGTCATTTGAATGGTACTTTAGTGCTCTTTCATTCCTGACATGATCATTGTATTCCGAGACCATTTGCGCATCCGTAAGTGGTATCGCAGTCGTCGGTCTTAAATTTTTCCTTCATTTCCTTGTCCAATAGTAACCTTCATAACTCTGTCTTTAGTGGTCGATTATAGACTATTTTGAGCTCATTGGAATGGTAACTTGACAACCTTCCAAATGGAACCAGAATTGGTGAATTTTGATACCGTTCGATATCCCAAAAGCATGTTGGAACTGTTCAATCGTCATTTTGCAATTTGGATTGTTAATCTTTTGAAATCGCGCGATCCAACGGAGATACTCATAACTCCCTCGTTTGAGGTTGGATTGGGTCGATTTTTGGTCATCTGAAAGGTACTTTAGTGCTCTTTCATTTCGAACATGATCATTGTATTCCGAGACCATTTGCTATGGGCATGGGCTGAAGCAAACCAGGTGGTCGGCGATGCTCTGCCTTGACCTGCTGGCACGTGAGACAACGGGATACATAATCTGCTATGTGAGTCTTCATATTGTCCCACCATCACAACCTCTTCATGTCACTATACATCTTCGTACTGCCTGGATGCATAGCCATCCTAGAATCGTGAGCGGCCTCAAGAACTTCCTTCACAAGTCAGGGAGGTTCGGGACACATTGGCGGCTACGGTAACGTACGCCCCCATCCGTACCAATGCTCCATGATAAGTCCTCATCGCTGCTAGTCTGCCTTCTCATCTTCACCAACAGCTCATCGTCTGCCTGAGCCGCAATAATCCTGTCATCAATGAGGGGCTATAGTCGAATATATGCGATGCCCTCATACGGCTCCTCCACCGTGAGTTTCTGCTCTAAGTCTCACATGAACTCTACCATGTCCCGCTCTGCTACCATCAACGGAGGCGCAAATGCCAATGCCTTCTTGCAGCTCAGTGCGTCTGCCACAAGGTTTGCCTTATCAGGGTGGTAAGAAACCTCGAACTTGAAGTCCTTCAAGGTCTCCATCCATCGCAGCTGCCTCATATTTAGGTCCCGCTGAGTGAATATGTATCTGAGGCTCTTGTGGTCGCAAAAGAGCTCGAACTCTTCTCCGTAGAGGTAATGCCTCCAGATCTTTAAGGCAAATATGATGGCAGCTAACTCCTAGTCATGCGTAGGGTAGTTTTCCTCGTGTTTCCTCAACTGTCGCGACAGGTAAGCAATAACCCTGTCCTTCTGCATCAAAACACTGCCGAAATCGACGCGAGACGCGTCTGTGTATATCGTATACTTGACCCCTTGCTCTGGCAATACTAGCACAGGGGCGGACGTCAACTTGTCCTTCAGCTCCTGAAAAGCTGCTTCTGCCTTTTCATTCCAGGCGAACTTCAGATCCTTCCATGTGAACTGAGACAAAGGTCTAGCTATCTTCGAGAAATCTCAAATGAATCGACGATAGTAACCTACCAAACTAAGGAAACTCCTCACCTCAGTAACCGAACCGAGCTGCTTCCAGTCCTGAACTGCGGCTAGCTTAGCAAGGTCCATAACATCCCTTCTCTGGACACCACATCCCAGAAACTTGACTTTCACTTTCCAGAAGTCGCACTTCTTATACTGTGCAAACAACTGGTTCTTCCTTAGAGTATCTAAGACTGCTCACAGGTGTTCCTCGTGCTCTTCCCGACTCTTGGAGTATATCATCAATAAACACGATGACGAATCAGAAAAGGAATGGCCAAAATACCCTGTTCATTAAGTCCATGAATATGGCTGGTGCGTTCGTAAGGCCGAACGACATTATGAGAAACTCATAGTGTCCAAAATTGGTCCTGAAAGCCGTCTTCTGCACGTCTTCATACCTTACGTGCAACTGGTGATATCCCGACTACAAGTCAATCTTTGAGAAATACCTTGCCCCCTTCAACTGATCGAACAGATCGTCTATCCTGGGCAAGGGACACTTGTTCTTTACCGTCACTTGGTTCAACCTACGATAATCAATACACAATCGCAATGAACCATCCTTCTTCTTTACAAACAATACGGGCGCTCCCCATGGAGACACACTGGGTCATATAAAACCAGCATCTAACAGATCATCGATCTGTTTCCTTAGTTCCTCCATCTCGCACAGAGTCATGCGATAGGTTGGAAGTGAAATGGGCATCGCACCAGGTGCTAAATCAATGGTGAAATCAATTTCACGCTGAGGGGGTAGTCCAGGTATCTTCCTGAACACGTCTGAGAACTCTTGGACCACAGGAGTGTCCTTAAGCACTGTACTATGAGCATCCTCCAGCATGGAAGCATAAAAATCAATGCGATAGGGCCAACTGACCTGCACCGGAAAAGTAAAGGTCATGCCCTCTGGTCCATAAACTGTCACCACTCTACAATCGCAGTCGATCTCTGCCTTCATCTCTGTGAGTTAATCCATACCGAGAATGACATCATATTGATGTAATGGGGTGACAATCAAGTCAAGGAGCGCTGTCCCGCTCCTTAAATCTATCGAACACCCCTTACAGATCCTGGTAGCGTCTGAGAAAGTCCCTGTGGCAGTAAGGATTCTCACCCCAACCATAGGACCAGTTTCCAAGCCTAGCTGCTTGACTGTTGCGCACGATATGATAAAGACAGTGGACCCGGTGTCCACTAATAAAAAGACTGGAGTACCTTAGATATGTGTCGTAACATTAAAAGCCATAGGTGGCGTAGGTGCTGCCTCTGATGCTTCTATTGTAAGTGAGTGCACCCGAGCCTGTTGAAAACGATTGGGCTGAGGTGCCATAGGCCGTTGAGGTGGCTTAGATCGAGGTGCAGGGGGCCTGAAGGAAGGATGTGTAGGTGCTGTCTGTAGGGGTGGAGCCGATAGAGCCTGAGGGCGAGGATGATAGATTCTCTGCAGCGGTGAAAACCCACTATCTCTCATGCATGCAAAATATCTCTCCGTAGTATGACCTGGTCTCCCACAATACGTACATGTCACACCAAGTCACCTCATCGGAACTGGTGGCGCCGCGATCCTGGGAGGGGAGTTAGTATGGGATCTCTTGCCGAGGAATGGCCTGCTTGGCATATCTGGTCGTGGCCTAGGGATCATAGGCCCACGAGAACGTGACAATCGATCCCCATCCTACTTCGCCTGCATAGACATGTGTACTAGCTCAGCATCGGAGGGTATGCTAGCACAGCACATCTTCGAGCGAATATCAGGTCGTATGCCCTCTGAAAAATGCCGCATCTGCATCTGCGCATCAGTAAGTACTGTAGGGACGTACCTATCCAACTTCGTAAACCGGTGCTCGTACTCTGTCACTAACATGCCTCCCTGTCTGAGGCACAAGAACTCATTCTCCTTCTCGTGCCAGTATGTCTGGGGATAGTACTTCTCATGGAAGCGGAACTCAAAAGCTGCCCACATCCATACATAGTCCACTGCAATGGTTCGCAGGACACTATCCCACCACAAGCTGGCCTCCTTTTCAAACATAAAGGTGGATAACTTGACCTGCTCTGGCTCTGTACAGTGTAGCATCCTCATCATCTTAGAGATGCGGTCTAGCCAATATTCGGCCTCCTCAGGTCTGTAAGAACCAGCAAATGTAGGAAGCCGCAAGTGCTGGAATCGCTTGAGAAGGCCACTCATACCCAAGTTCCCCGTAAGGTATATAATAGGTGCAGGTGAAGGCACACCCTCATCTTGATCGGAAGGCCCTACAATCCCAACAGGGCATACAGATGGTGAAGGTGGAGTCGCACTTCCACCGTGAGCTAGGACCCCTGCAATAGTGGCCAAAAGCTGCTGGTGCTGCTGGTGCATCATCGTCATCAACTACTCCAACCTATCAGTAGGTGGGGCCGACTGAGGTTCATGTTGCGTCGAAGAAGAAGCATGGTTTTACTCATGAATCGGTGGTGTGTAAGGTGGCGGCCTAACCATAGGACTAGTAGAAGGCTGAGGCTCAGGTATAGTCTCACGACCTAGGCCCAAACCAGGGTCCGTACGACCATCACTCTAGGGGGTGCCTAGTCCATTGAATCAATAAGTGTGAGGCGTGTCGTGCTCCACGTGACCTTAGGTGGCATTCCTTATATGAAATAGGGTTCACTTACGTAAGATGTAGCATAGCAATACACAATCCTTTAAGCATTCCACACAACTTCTTAGCAAAAGAGACCGCATGCATTTTATTTTCCAAAATTGTCACAATACATGAAATACACATTACATGAATCGTGACAGAAAATGCATGAAAGCTATTACAAAGCATGACTACCAACGTAGAGCTCTTAATCATTGAAACACAAACATTCTAAGATAGTAACAAAACAACTATGGGGCAACGACTTGGATGACTTGGCATCTGAGTCTGGCGACGGAGGAGGTGCACCCTTATCCTGTAGGCAGCATAGGATGGACTTCAAAGTGCTAGTCACTTTCTTGAACTTGTGTTTCACGAGGCCCCAAAAGTCCATTATATCCTGTCGTAGGACAGCCTGACCTTCTTCAAGTTGAACTAAGCGAGCTTGAACTGTGCCATGCTCCGGTTCTGCAGGAGGGGACTTCTCATCCGTATCCTGGGCCTCCTCTTCTTCCTCGCTCTGCTCTTCTTCTATTTCAGCTCCCTCTTCTTCCTCACTCTCTTCCTCTTCGCTCTTTGTCTCATCCTCACTTTCTTCAAGTAGGGCTTGTCGTTGTTGTGGCCCGATTCCCATCTGATTGAGAGTCGCTTCATTGATGTAGTGGATCGGCACCGGCTTCTCCGCCCCAAGTCTGTAGCCAAACTCATGTGCAATCTTGCATATGAGTCAGCCGAATAGGAGCGAATTCATCCTTCTGTTAGAGCGTGTGGTGAGAACTATCTGTCGCATAACATAAGTGGGCACACACAGCTTCTCTCCCTGCCCCACTTGATACAAGAAATCTACCATCAGGCGCGTGCACTCGCTGCAGTTGCTCCACCTGAGGTAGACGTTGAACGTGAAGATATGGTGGAGCAGACGAAAGTCGCCAGACATATGGGTCGCTAGAAGGCTATTGTTGGATTGCCACTGAACCAGTTGGCCACAAAGGGCCCGTGTGTGGTGATCTCTTTCATGCACACTCCTTAGATTCTTCTCAGTTGCATGTACCTCGCCAAGAGGCACATTCATAAGCCGAGATACTAATCCAACGTCGATGGTGGCTTCCCGATCTCTTCCACAAGGGATCTTAAACTGCAAGGGCTCCAGCATAGGCTCTTGAATGTGGGCATAGAAAGCTCAGACAGTGCTCACATTGGCGCGGTACTCACCCTCAAATAGCGGACCGCACCCGGCCTCTTCCAAGCGCTCGAGCAAGAGGTATTCCCCAAATAGCCTTACATCCACATGAGCTTCAAAAAGGACTCTACGGCCCTCATAAACTCCATGCAACAGCTCTGCCAATAGCGTCCTTCCGATGGGAGCCTGGGGTTCAACATCCCATTTAGTCTGAAACTCCCGATTGATGCTCGAACTTGCTGCGGCATCTCTCGGTTTCCTCGAACGAGTAGGGCGACTAGGCCCAGCTTCTTCCACAGGAGCCCTTTTCTTTCCCATGAGAGAAAGAAGGGTGAAAAGAGAGAAAATAGTCACCATAAGCTCAAAAAGAGCCATTGAACTAGAAGGAAAAAGTGGGTATAAGATGAATTATAGGCTCATAAGAGTGTTGAAGCACACAATGGTAGTTGTGTGCTCCAAAAATAGAAGGAATAAAGAAAGTTGAAGGAATAGGGAAGATTAGAAGAGGGATTGTTGGGTTTTGAAATCTTGAGCTATAAAAGGGGGATGTGTAGGCTCAAATGAAAGAGAAATAAAGAGGGAAAATGATGGAATCAAGTAGGTTGGTGAGCTTACATAAATTTGAGACTTAAATGGAGGGTTTAAGAGCTCAAATGAGAGAATGGAAAGGGTTTGGCAGCAGTGGTAGAGGGTTTTTGAGGGGGTGGTGCAAGGGTTGCATGAAAATGAGAAAGGGAGTGCGTGAAGGAGGGATTTGAGTGAAAAATCTAAAATTTTTAGAGGAAAGGAAAGCTTGGAGTGGTGGTTTGTGAAGGAGAGGTGGTACAGAAGGGGTTATAACTGACCCCACACGCGTGTGTGGGCCCCACTACACCTAGGACCGATCGGCCCGCCCGGCCAGGCCAGTTTGGCGGCCAGGCCTCACCAAACCGGCGAGGTCCTCACCGGCCACTGGAGTTTTTGGTGAGGGTTCGCCCTTTGGGCGAAGTCCTCCTGTCCCCTGGGTCCCAAAAAGATGTGGGTCCCACCCTGGGTCCCCCTGGAAGTGTGTCGTTTAGCCCCTCACTCCGTTTCGACTTGTTTCGGGTCATTTTATGTAATTTTTGGTGTAACTACGCATTTTCCAACTGTTGAAGGCTAGGATTGGGTAAATCATGGTCTAAACTTGTCGATTGACAGTCTAAGGATGATCCAGGGTCGACTTAAGCTATCACGGATGTGTACAGACCCGATCTCAGCGATCATTTTCGGTGAACTTTGTCAATTGGCGAAATCAGGGAAACCTAAGCTTGTTTCTACATTTCTCTCGCACTTAAATATGTCTAAATGTGTCAGTGTACATCGTGTGACCATAACCCAGGTCCGGTTTAATCCAAATTATGCTCTGATACTAACTTGTAATGCCCTGAAAATTGGGGGTCGAGCAAAAACTCAATCCACGAGTTCCAACGCATCACTTATGCAACATAAATAATGATGATTAAATGTTGTTTGTGTTAGTGCATTAATCATGAGTGGGATTATACCAAAACAATAATTCATACTCCAGATCAATTCATATAACGCAAGCGAAAGACTGGAAAATGTATATAAACGTGTATGAACCAAAGAGATCACGATCGGTCTGCAGAGTATGATTACATCACTGAGTCATCATATACATGTAAATAGTTCAAAATAGTTCAACTACAAAAATAAACCTTGTAGCCCCGTCGATCCGGATGGCCTAAGCGAAACCCCCGGAGAACTGCATAAATGAGAACTCATCCTGATCATCATAGTAATCGGGCTCCGCCTCCTGAGTCGCATCATCATCTACAACTAAGATAGAGTCTGGTGGGTGTTTAGAACACCGTCCCAAAACAAGGAGTGAGTGATCAACTCAGTGGAACAATAAAGTAAAGGTTAACATGTTCTCAATTCAGTCAAGTAGTGATGATAAAGCAATACAATCAAACATCCCTAAGTACTCTGATTAATGCACGGATGAAATGTAAGCATGATGCATGCCCTCGCCTACACTCCCTCGTGTGACACCATCTTACGGTCGCGACATGCTTTCTTCCCTCTATGCTCTTTAACCCGGGGCACATGCAGTGTAATGACATGAGCGTGATTACCGAGTTATTATTAGTCCCTTTCATACAGCAGGATTGGGAAGCTAAGGTACCTCCCTTATATCAATTCCTAAACAATGATCCATTCTAGGGTCATCAGTCCTAGTAAATCTCATATGATGATATGGTTCTAGGTCACTGTAAAGGGCTCATCACCTTATCAGTGTAGGCCTAGTGTACTCTTGTTACTATGTAAGGGCTCGTCGCCTCTACGCAGTCTTAGTGTACGTTCGAGGTCACTACAAAGGGCTCGTCACCTTATCAGTGTCATTCGACAGCTTGAATACAGTGTCTCATACCACCGTATTCGGTTCACGAGTCTGGGTTGCTCACTGGTCACTACGGGGAGGCTTGTCACCCCAGCATAGGCCGACAGCTCGACCACGGTGTCCCATACCACAATGCCCGGCTCATGAGTCTTAGCGGATCTAGGTACCAAGGTTTAAAAGGGTTTTCACTAGTGAGTTTGGTAACTTAGATTCAAGCAGTAGCATCTATACATGGTGAACATACTCGGGTCAATCGGGTTACTTGATGAGCTCGATTAGTACGAGTGCACGTTGAGTTAATCGACATGAAGTGAGTGAGCACTCCGTGTGGCCTAACCACTACCGACAATCCAAGTACGGCTCGGATTCATCGATCACGTCCTATGTGGTGAGACAACCTCAGCCACCATATCAGGACCTGTTATCGATTGCTTGGACTATTCTGTAGTCCCAAACACATTCAATTATAACAGATACTCATACAAGCAAATCAGAATAGTAATGGATCAAAATTCCAATCATACAAGCATGTGAGCATTTGATGGATTTCAACTTAAACATGAATTCACACATAAGTAGTGTCTAAGTTAAGCAGACAAAGAATGTAAGTTGCATGGAGGAAATCATACACATCGTTAAGGTAATTGAGAATCTCTTCTCAACGCCCATAAAAAGTATAATATATTACATACTTGATCATTCAGACATTTCTACAAACACTTAAACTACATATTCCAACATACATGATGTATGTTGGTGATAACACATATTAGGACAAATCCTTTCGCCAAGGAGTTGTTACACATACAACTAGCACAAACACACGACAATTAATCATGGCAAATACATGTTCATATTTCTTACGTACACGATACTTTCTACTTATACATTGAATACACAATTCTCAATATAGTTCATATATATCAGAAACGCAATGCAAACATCGCATTTTGCATGTAAAATTGCTCCCACATCAATAATAAACCATTAACCGACATTGAAAGCCTTGAAAACCATAACCTATAAGTTTATAGTCCGCACCTTTCACCAGTAAACTTGTAACGAACTCAGTTTTAAAGCTAAGTCTTTGTCTACGGTAGATTGCCAACCTATAACATAAATTAGGCTAGCTATTTCATAACTTACACTACCTGAAACCCTAAAACGAATTAGGATTAGGTTTTCTTACCCAAATATGTTGTCGAAAACATCGAATTAGTGATGTAGATGCGGTAGCTAAGGCCGAGGAGCAATGGGATCGAATCCCAGGAGGAATCTCCAACTCTCACTCTCACTTTCTCTTTTTTCCCTTCTCTTTTCTCTTATCTCTCTCCTAGGGTTTTATCAAATTCGTATGGCATATGAGAGAGGGTGTTTAAGGTCCTTATATAGGCCCAGGCTTATTGGGAATGGCCCCAGGGCCAAGGTATACTCAGGTTATATCCAAGTATGGGCCGTTCCGATCCAATGGAGCACTTCTGGTGGCCCCTTTTCCAAGTGCGGTCGGACTTAAGCTCCCTAACCATGGATTTAGGTCAGGCTAAGTTTTTGTACCGATCAGATTTACAGATTAGCCATGGCGGACCAATTTCAGTTCAGCGATCACGGTCACTCGATCAGGGCCAAAAGTACATCGACATGTGTGGGACATTTCTCCTGATCCGAGAGTGTATTTGGGTCAGATTCTGACGGTCTAAATCCTTATATTTGGCCCACAAGCGACACGACTCAAATTACTTAAATTCAGATTTTGTTCTTAAATATTTTCACGTTTCTCACACTCTTTGTTTCGGGTTCAAGTTGTGTATTTCTAGATACAGTTAAGACTTGATTTCTGAGGGGGTTGTCAAGTCCAGTAATGCAGTCATATCCGTATAGTTTCGGGGTAATCAGACTTTCAACGTGCGGTCCAGGTCCGATACGGAGTTTCGGTGTGCTCCCGAGAGCAACCGGGTTTAAAGATGGATTCTAGATTTCAGGGTAATGTCGCATCAATGATTTTGCATGTTTTGGGTCTTACAGATCATATTTAAAGTGATTAGTGCTAATTTCATAAGCACTCTAGTTTAGCACTTGCAAATATTAACCTAATTTCTAAAGGATTTGGTTCTGGGTGATTTCTGCCTGAGGTGGTACTCGGGTCCTTGTACGGATTTTTTCGAGACATTACAGAGATGCTCATAACTCCCTCTTTTGATGTCAGATTAGGTCAATTTTTGGACATTTGAATGGTACTTTAGTGCTCTTTCATTCCTGACATGATCAATGTATTCCGAGACCATTTGCGCATCCATAAGTGGGGTCGTAGTCGTCGGTCCTGAAATTTTCCTTCATCTCCTTGTCCAATAGTAACCTTCATAGCTCACTCTTTAGAGGATGAATTTAGACTATTTTGAGCTCATTGGAATGGTAACTTGACAAGCTTCCAAATGGGACTAGAATTGGCGAATTCTAAGATCATTCAATATCCCAAAAGCATGTTGGAACTCTTCGATTGTCATTTCGCAATTTGGATTGTTAATCTTTCCATATTATGTGATCCAACGGAGATGCTCATAACTCCCTCATTTGATGTCGGATTAGGTCAATTTTTGGTCATTGAATGGTACTTTAGTGCTCTTTCATTCCTGACTTGAATCGTCATATTTCGAGACCATTTTGCATCGGTAAGTGGGATCACAGTCGTCGCTCCTGAATTTTTCCTTCATTACCTTGTCCAATAGTAACCTTCATAACTCTCTCTTCAATGGTCGAACTTAGACTATTTTGAGCTCATTGGAATGGTAACTCAACAAGCTTCGTAATGGGACCAGATTTGGCTAATTATGAGACCGGGCAGTGTCCCAAATGCATGTTGGAACTCTTCGATCGTCATTTTGTAATTTGGATTGTTAATCTTTTCAATTCACATGATCCAATGGAGATGCTCATAACTCCCTCGTTTGATGTCGGATTGTGTTAATTTTTGGTCATTTGAATGGTACTTTAGCGCTCTTTCATTCCTGACATAATCATTGTATTCGGAGACCATTTGCGCATCTGTAAGTGGTATCGCAGTCGTCGGTCCTGAATTTTTCCTTAATCTCCTTCTCCAATAGAAACCTTAAAAACTCTCTCTTCAGTGTTTGAATTTAGACTATTTTGAACTCATTGTAATGATAACTCGACAAGCTTCCTAATGGGACCAGAATTGGGTAATTTAGAGACCGTTTGATATCCCAAAAGTACGTTGGAACTCTTCGATCTTAATTTGGCAATTTGGATTGTTAATCTTTCCAAATCGTGCGATCCAATGGAGATGCTCATAACTCCCTCGTTTGATGTCGGATTCGGTCAATTTTTGGTCATTTGAATGGTACTTTAGTGCTCTTCCATTCCTGACATGATCATTGTATTCCGAGACCATTTGCGCATCCGTAAGTGGTATTGCAGTCGTCGGTCCAGAATTTTTTCTTCATTTCCTTGTCCAATAGTAACCTTCATAACTCTGCCTTTAGTAGTTGATTATAGACTATTTTGAGCTCATTGGAATGGTAAGTCGACAAGCTTCCAAATGGGACTAGAATTGGCGAATTTTGAGATCGTTCGATATCCCAAAAGCATGTTAGAACTCTTCGATCGTCATTTTACAATTTGGATTGTTAATCTTTTGAAATCACGCGATCCAACGTAGATGCTCATAACTCCCTCGTATGAGGTTGGATTGGGTCAATTTTTGGTCATCTGAAAGGTACTTTAGTGCTCTTTCATTTCGGACATGATCATTGTATTCCGAGACCATTTGCGCATCCGTATGTCAGATCACAGTCATCAGTCCTGAATTTTTCCTTCATCTCCTTTTCTAATAGTAGCATTCATAACTCTCTCTTTAGTGGTCGACTTTAGCCTATTTTGAGCTCATAGGAATGGTAACTCGATTAGCTTCCAAATGAGACCAGAATTGGCTAATTCTGAGATTGTTCGATATCCCAGAAGCACGTTGGAACTCTTCGATCATCATTTTGCAATTTGGATTGTTAATCTTTCTAAATCGCACGATCCAAAGGAGATGCTCATAACTCCCTCGTTTGATGTCGGATTGGGTCAATTTTTGGACATCCAAAAGGTACTTTAGTGCTATTTTATTCCTGACATGATCATTACATTTCGAGACTATTTGCACATCCGTAAGTGGGATTGCAGTCGTCGGTCCTGAATATTTCCTTCATCTCCTTGTCCAATAGTAGCCTTCATAACACTCTCTTCAGTGGTCGACTTTAGCCTATTTTGAGCTCATTGGATTGGTAACTTGATAAGCTTCCAAATGGGACCAGAATTGGCTAATTTTGAGATCGTTCGATATCCCAAAAGCACGTTGGAACACTTCGATCATCATTTTGCAATTTGAATTGTTAATCTTTCCGAATCGCGCGATCCAATGGATATGCTCATAACTCCCTCGTTTGATGTCGGATTAGGTCAATTTTTGGACATCTGAATGGCACTTTAGTGCTCTTTCATTCCTGACATGATCATTGTATTCCGAGACCATTTGCGCATCCATAAGTGGGGTCGCAGTCCTCGGTCCTAAATTTTTCCTTCATCTCCTTGTCCAAAGTAACCTTCATAACTCTCTCTTCAGAGGTCGAATTTAGACTATTTTGAGCTCATTGGAATTGTAACTCGACAAGCTTCCAAATGGGACCGGAATTGGCAAATTCTAAGATCGTTCTATATCCCAAAAGCATGTTGGAACTCTTCGATTGTCATTTTGCTATTTGGATTGTTAATCTTTCCATATTGCGCGATCCAACGGAGATGCTCATAACTCCCTCATTTTATGTCAGATTGGGTCAATTTTTGGTCATCTGAATTATACTTTAGTGCTCTTTCATTCCTGACTTGAGTCGTCGTATTTCGTGACCATTTCGCATCGGTAAGTGGGATCACAGTCGTCGCTCCTAAATTTTTCCTTCATCTCCTTGTCCAATAGTAACCTTCATAACTCTCTCTTCAGTGGTCAAATTTAGACTATTTTGAGCTCATTGGAATGGTAACTCAACAAGCTTCGTAATGGGACCAGATTTGGCTAATTCTGAGACCAGACGATGTCCCAAATGCCGGTTGGAACTCTTCGATCATCATTTTGTAATTTGGATTGTTATTCTTTCCAAATCGCGTGATCCAATGGAGATGCTTATAACTCCCTCGTTTGATGTCGGATTGTGTCAATTTTTGGACATTTGAATGGTACTCTACTGCTCTTTCATTCCTGGCATGATCATTGTATTCTAAGACCATTTGCTCATGCATAAGTGGTATTGCAGGCGTCAGTCCTAAATTTTTCCTTAATCTGCTTCTCCAATAGAAACCTTCAAAACTCTCTCTTTAGTGTTTGAATTTAGACTATTTTGAGCTCATTAGAATGATAACTCGACAAGCTTCCCAATGGTACCAGAATTGGCTAATTCAGAGACTGTTCGATATCCCAAAAGCACATTGGAACTCTTCGACCGTAATTTGGCAATTTGGATTGCTAATCTTTCTAAATCACACGATCCAATGGAGATGCTCACAACTCCCTCCTTTGATGTCGGATTGGGTCAATTTTTGGTCATTTGAATGGTACTTTAGTGCTCTTTCATTCCTGACATGATCATTGTATTCCGAGACCATTTGCGCATCCGTAAGTGGTATCGCAGTCCTCAGTCCTGAATTTTTCTTACATTTCCTTGTCCAAAAGTAACCTTCATAACTCTCTCTTTAGTGGTCGAATTTACACTATTTCATTGGAATGGTAGCTCGACAAGCTTCCAAATGGGACCAGAATTGGCGAATTCTAAGGCCATTCGATATCCCAAAAGCACGTTGGAACTCTTCGATCGTCATTTTGCAATTTGGATTGTTAATCTTTTGAAATCGCACAATCCAATGGAGATGCTCATAACTCCCTCGTTTGATGTTGGATTGGGTTAATTTTTGGTCATCTAAAAGGTACTTTATGCTCTTTTATTCCTGACTTGATCATTGCATTCCGAGAGCATTTGCACATTCGTAAGTGGGATCGCAGTCGTCGATCCTGAATTTTTCCTTCATCTCCTTGTCTAATAGTAGCCTTCATAACTCTCTCTTTAGTCATTGACTTTAGCTTATTTTACGCTCATTGGAATGCTAACTCGATAAGCTTCCAAATGGGACCAGAATTGGCTAATTCTGAGATCGTTCAATATCTTAAAAGCACGTTGGAACTCTTCGATCGACATTTTACAATTTGGATTGTTAATCTTTTCGAATCGCGTAATCCAATGAACATGCTCGTAACTCCCTCGTTTGATGTCTGATTAGGTCAATTTTTGGACATCTGAATTGTACTTTAGTGCTCTTTGATTCCTGACTTGAATCATCGTATTTCAAGACCATTTCGCATCGGTAAGTGGGATCACAGTCGTCGCTCCTAAATTTTTCCTTCCTCTCCTTTCCAATAGTAGCCTTCATAACTCTCTCTTCAGTGATCGACTTTAGCCTATTTTGAGCTCATTGGAATGGTAACTCGATTAGCTTCCAAATGGGACCAGAATTGGCTAATTCTGAGATCGTTCAATATCCCAAAAGCATGTTGGAACTCTTCGATCGTCATTTTGCAATTTGGATTGTTAATCTTTTCGAATCACACGATCCAATGGAGAAGCTCATAACTCCCTCGTTTGATGTCGGATTAGATCGATTTTTGGACATCTGAATGGTACTTTAGTCCTTTTTCATTCCTGACATGATCATTGTATTTCGAGACCATTTGCGCATCCATAAGTGGGGTCATAGTCGTCGGTCGTAGATTTTTCCTTCATCTCCTTATCTAATAGTAATCTTCATAACTCTCTCTTCAGAGGTCAAATTTAGACTATTTTGAGCTCATTGGAATGGTAACTCGACAAGCTTCCAAATATAACCAGAATTGGTGAATTCTAAGATCGTTCAATATCCCAAAAGCATGTTGGAACTCTTCGACTATCATTTTAAAATTTGGATTGCTAATCTTTCCATATTACGCGATCGAACGGAGATGCTCATAACTCCCTCATTGGATGTCAAATTGGGCCGATTTTTGGTCATTTGAATGGTACTTCAGTGGTCTTTCATTCCTGACTTGAATCATAGTATTTTGAGACCATTTCGCATTGCTAAGTGGGATCACAGTCATCGCTCTTGAATTTTTCCTTCATCTCCTTGTCCAATAGTAACCATCATAACTCTCTCTTCAATGGTCAAATTTAGACTATTTTGAGCTCATTGGAATGGGAACTCCACAGGCTTCGTAATGGGACCAGATTTGGCTAATTCTGAGACCGTTCGGTGTCCAAAAAGCACGTTGGAACTCTTCGACGTCATTTTGCAATTTGGATTGTTAATCTTTCCAAATCATGTGATCCAATGGAGATGCTCATAACTCCCTCGTTTGATGTCGGATTGGGTCAATTTTTGGTCACTTGAATGGTACTTTAGAGCTCTTTCATTCCTGACATGATCATTATATTCCGAGACCATTTGCACATCCGTAAGTGGCATTACAGTCGTCAGTCCTGAATTTTTCCTTAATCTCCTTCTCTAATAGAAACCTTCAAAACTCTCTCTTCAGTGTTTAAATTTAGACTATTTTTAGCTCATTGGAATGATAACTCGACAAGGTTCCTAATCGGACCAGAATTTGATAATTCAGTGACCGTTCGATATCTCAAAAGCACGTTGGAACTCTTCGATCATAATTTGGCAATTTGGATTGTTAATCTTTCTAAATCGTGTGATCCAGTGGAGATGCTGATAACTCCCTCGTTTGATGTCGGATTGGGTCAATTTTTGGTCATTTGAATGGTACTTTAGTGCTCTTTCGTTCCTGACATGATCATTGTATTACGAGACCATTTGCACATCCGTAAGTGGTATCACAGTCATCAGTCCTGAAATTTTCTTTCATTTCCTTGTCCAAGGTAACCTTCATAACTCTCTTTAGTGGTCGAATTTATACCATTTTGAGCTCATTGGAATGGTAACACGACAAGCTTCCTAATGGGACCATAATTGGCAAATTTTGAGACCGTTCAATTTCCCAAAACCATGTTGGAACTCTTCGATCTTCATTTTGCAATTTGGATTGTTAATCTTTTGAAATCACGCGATCCAATGGAGATGCTCATAACTCCCTCATTTGATGTCGAATTGGGTCAATTATTGGTCATATGAAAGGTACTTTAGTGCTCTTTCATTTAGACATGATCATTGTATTCTTAGACCATTTGCCCATCCATATGTCTGACGTAGACATCAGTCCTGAAATTTTCCTTCATCTCCTTGTCCAATAGTAGCCTTCAAAACTCTCTCTTCATTGGTTGACTTTAGCCTATTTTGAGCTCATAGGAATGGTAACTCGATTAGCTTCCAAATGGGACTAGAATGGGCTAATTCTGAGATCGTCCGATATCCTAAAAGCACTTTGGAACTCTTCGATCGTCATTTTACAATTTGGATTGTTATTCTTTCTAAATGGCATGATCCAACGGAAATGCTCATAACTCCCTTGTTTGATGTTGGATTGGGTCAATTTTTGGTCATCTGAAAGGTACTTTAGTGCTCTTTTATTCCTGACATGAACATTGTATTCTGAGACCATTTATGAATCCGTAAGTGGGATCGCAGTCGTCAGTCCTGAATTTCTCCTTCATCTCCTTGTCCAATAGTAGCCTTCATAACTCTCTCTTCAGTGGTCGACTTTAGCCTATTTTGAACTCATTGGAATGGTAACTCAATAAGCTTCCAAATGGGACCAGAATTGGCTAATTCTGAGAACGTTCGATATCCTAAAAGCACGTTAGAACTCTTTGATCGTCATTTTGTAATTTGGATTGTTAATATTTCTGAATCGCACGATCCCATGGAGATGCTCATAACTCCCTCGTTTGTTGCCGGATTAGGTCAATTTTTGGACATCTGAATGGTACTTTACAGCTCTTTCATTCCTGACATGATCATTGTATTCCGAGACCATTTGCGCATCCATAAGTGGGGTCGCAGTCGTTGGTCCTAAATTTTTCCTTCATCTTCTTGTCCAATAGTAACCTTCATAACTCTCTCTTTGAAGGTCGAATTTAGACTATTTTAAGCTCATTGGAATGATAACTCGACAAGCTTCCAAATGGGACCAAAATTGGTGAATTCTATGATTGTTCAATATCCCAACAGCATGTTGGAACTCTTCGATTGTCATTTTACAATTTGGATTGTTAATCTTTCCATATTGCGTGAACCAACAGAGATGCTCAGAACTCCCTCATTTTATGTCGGATTGGGTCAATTTTTGGTCATCTGAATGGTACTTTAGTGCTCTTTCATTCTTGACTTGAATCGTCGTATTTCGAGACCATTTCACATCGGTAAGTGGGATCACAGTCGTCGCTCCTGAATTTTTCCTTCTTCTCCTTGTCCAATAGTAACCTTCATAACTCTCTCTTCAGTGGTCGAATTTAGACTATTTTTAGCTCATTGGAATGGTAACTCAACAAGCTTTGTAATGGGACCAGATTTGGCTAATTCTGATACCGGACGGTGTCCCAAATGCACGTTGGAACTCTTTGATCGTCATTTTGCAATTTGGATTGTTAATCTTTCCAAATCACGTGATCCAAAGGAGATGCTCATAACTCCCTCGTTTAGTGTCGGATTGGGTCAATTTTTGGTCATTTGAATGGTACTTTAGTGCTCTTTCATTCCTGACATGATCATTGTATTACGAGGCCATTTGCGCATCCGTAAGTGGTATCGCAGTCGTCGGTCCTAAATTTTTCCTTAATCTTCGTCTCGAATAGAAACTTTCAAAACTCTCTCTTCAGTGTTTGAATTTAGACTATTTTGAGCTCATTGGAATGATAACTCAACAAGCTTCCTAATGGGACCAGAATTAGCTAATACAGAGACCGTTCGATATACAAAATGCACGTTGGAACTCTTCGATCGTAATTAGGCAATTTGGATTGTTAATCTTTCCAAATCGTGTGATCCAGTGGAGATGCTCTTAACTCCCTCATTTGATGTCAGATTGGGTCGATTTTTGGTCATTCAAATCGTACTTTAGTGCTCTTTCGTTCCTGACATGATCATTGCATTCCAAGACCATTTGCGCATCCGTAAGTGGTATCGCAGTCGTCGGTCCTGAATTTTTCTTTCATTTCCTTGTCCAATAGTAACCTTCATAACTCTTTATTTAGTAGTCGAATTTAGACTATTTTGAGCTCATTGGAATGGTAACTTAATAACCTTCCAAATGAGACTAGAATTGGCGAATTTTGAGACCGTTCGATATCACAAAAGCATGTTGGAACTCTTCGATTGTCATTTTGCAATTTGGATTGTTAACCTTTCGAAATTGTACGATCCAATGGAGATGCTCATCACTCCCTCGTTTGATGTCGCATTGGGTTGATTTTTGGTCATCTGAAAGGTACTTTAGTGCTCTTTCATTTCGGACATGATCATTGTATTCCGAGATCATTTGCACATCCGTATGTCTGATGTAGTCGTCAGTCCTAAATTTTTCCTTCATCTCCTTCTCCAATAGTAGCCTTCAAAACTCTCTCTTCATTGGTCGACTTTAGCCCATTTTGAGCTCATAGGAATGGTAACTCGATTAGCTTTCAAATGGGACTAGAATTGGCTAATTCTGAGATCGTTCGATATCCTAAAAGCACTTTAGAACTCTTCGACCGTCATTTTGCAATTTGGAATGTTAATCTTTCCAAATCGCATGATCCAATGGAGATGCTCATAACTCCCTCGGTTGATATCGCATTGGGTCAATTTTTGGTCATCTGAAAGGTACTTTAGTGCTCTTTTATTCCTGACATGATCATTGTATTCCGAGACCATTTGCGAATTCGTATGTCTGATCGCGGTCATCGGTACTGAATTTTTCCTTCATCTCCTTGTCCAATAGTAGCTTCATATCTCTCTCTTCAGTGGTCAACTTTAGCCTATTTTGAGCACATAGGAATGGTAACTGAATTAGCTTCCAAATAGGACCAGAATTGGCTAATTCTGAGATAGTTCCATATCCCAAAAGCATGTTGGAACTCGTCGATCGTCATTTTGCAATTTAGATTGTTAATCATTCCAAATCGCGTGATCCAATGGAGATGCTCATAACTCCCTCGTTTGATGTCGGATTGGTCAATTTTGGGACATCTGAATGGTACTTTAGTGCTCTTTCATTCCTGACATGATCATTGTATTCCGAGACCATTTGCGCATCCATAAGTGGGGTCACAGTCGTCAGTCCTGAATTTTTCCTTCATCTCCTTGTCCAATAGTAACCTTCATAACTCTCTCTTCCGAGGTCGAATTTAGACTATTTTTAGCTCATTGGAATGGTAACTCGACAAGCTTCCAAATGGGATCAGAATTGGTGAAATCTAAGATCGTTCAATATCCCGAAAGCATGTTGGAACTCTTCAATTGTCATTTTGCAATTTGGATTATTAATCTTTCCAAATTGCGTGATCCAACGGAGATGCTCATAACTCCCTCATTTGAAGTCGGATTTGGTCAATTTTTGGTCATCTTAATGGTACTTTAGTGCTCTTTCATTCCTGACTTGAATCATCGTATTTCGAGACCATTTCGCATCGGTAAGTGGGATCACAGTCGTCGCTCCTGAATTTTTCCTTCATCACCTTGTCCAATAGTAACCTTCATAACTCTCTCTTCAGAGGTCAAATTTAGACTATTTTGAGCTCATTGGAATGGGAACTCAACAAGCATCGTAATGAAACTAGATTTGGCTAATTTTGAGACCGGTCGATGTTCCAAATGCACGTTGGAACTCTTCAATCGTCATTTTACAATTTGGATTGTTAATCTTTCCAAATCGCGTGATCCAATGGAGATATTCATAACTCCCTCGTTTGATGTCGGATTGGGTCAATTTTTGGTCATTTGAATGGTACTCTAGTGCTCTTTCATTCCTGACATGATCATTGTATTCTGAGACCATTTGCGCATCCATAAGTGGTATCGCAGTCGTCGGTCCTGAATTTTTCCTTCATCTCCTCCTCCATTAGAAACCTTCAAAACTCTCTCTTCAGTGTTTGAATTCAGGCTATTTTGAGCTCATTAGAATGATAACTCGACAAGCTTCCTAATGGGACCGAAATTGGCTAATTCAAAGACCGTTCGATATCCCAAAAGCACGTTGGAACTCTTCGATCGTAATTTGGAAATTTCGATTGTTAATCTTTCCAAATCGTGCGATCAAATGGAGATGCTCATAACTCCCTCATTTAATTTTGGATTGGGTCAATTTTTGGTCATTTAAATGGTACTTTAGTGCTCTTTCGTTCCTGACATGATCATTGTATTCGGAGACCATTTGTGCATCCGTAAGTGGTATCGTAGTCGTCGGTCCTGAATTTTCTTTCGTTTTCTTATCTAATAGTAACCTTCATAACTCTCTCTTTAGTATTCAAATTTAGACTATTTTGAGCTCATTGGAATGGTAACTCGACAAGCTTCCAAATGGGACCAGAATTGGTGAATTCTAAGACCGTTCGATATCCCAAAAGCATGTTGGAACTCTTTAATCGTCATTTTGCAAATTGGACTGTTAATCTTTCAGAATCACGCGATCCAATGGAGATGCTCATAACTCCCTCGTTTGATGTCGGATTAAGTTATTTTTTAGACATCTGAAAGGTACTTTTGTGCCCTTTTATTCCTGACATGATCATTGTATTCCGAGACCATTTGCGCATCCGTAAGTGGGATCGCAGTTGTCGGTCCTGAATTTTTCCTTCATCTCCTTGTTCAATAGTAGCCTTCATAACTCTCTCTTCAGAGGTCATCTTTAGCCTATTTTGAGCTCATGGGAATGGTAACTCGATAAGCTTCCAAATGGGACTAGAATTGGCTTAATTCTGAGATCGTTTGATATCCCAAAAGCACGTTGGAACTCTTCGATCGTCATTTTGCAATTTGGACCGTTAATCTTTTCGAATCACGAGGTCTAATGGAGATGCTCATAACTCCCTCGTTTGATGTCGGATTGGGTCAATTTTTGGTCATCTGAAAGGTACTTTAGTGCCCTTTTATTCTTGACATGATCATTGTATTCCGAGACCATTTGTGCATCCGTAAGTGGGATCGTAGTCGTCGGTCGTGAATTTTTCCTTCATCTCCTTGTCCAATAGTTGCCTTCATAACTCTCTCTTCAATGGTCAACTTTAGCCTATTTTGAGCTCATTGGAATGGTAACTCGATAAGCTTCCAAATGGGACCAGAATTTGCTAATTCTGAGTTCGTTCGATATCCTAAAAGCACGTTGGAACTCTTCGATCGTCATTTTGCAATTTGGATTGTTAATATTTCCGAATCGCGTGATCCCATGGAGATGCTCATAACTCCCTCGTTTAATGTCGAATTAGGTTGATTTTGGGACATCTGAATGGTCCTTTAGTGCTCTTTCATTCCTAACATGATCATTGTATTCCGAGACCATTTGCACATCCATAAGTGGGGTCGCTGTCGTCGGTCCTAAATTTTTTCTTCATCTCCATGTCCAATAGTAACCTTTATAACTCAATCTTCGGAGGTCAAATTTAGACTATTTTGAGCTAATTGGAATGGTAACTCGACAAGCTTCGAAATGGGACCAGAATTGGCGAATTCTAAGATCGTTCAATATCCCAAAAGCATGTTGGAACTCTTCGATTGTCATTTTACAATTTAGATTGTTAATCTTTCCATATTGCGCGATCCAACGGAGATGCTCATAACTCCCTCATTTTATGTTGGATTGGGTCAATTTTTAGTCATCTGAATGGTACTTTAGTGCTCTTTCATTCCTGACTTGAATCGTCATATTTCAAGACCATTTTGCATCGGTAAGTGGGATCACAGTCGTCGCTCCTGAATTTTTCCTTCATCTCCTTGTCCAATAGTAACCTTCATAAGTCTCTCTTCAGGGGTCGAATTTAGGCTATTTTTAGCTCATTGGAATGGTAACTCAACAAGCTTTGTAATGGGACCAGATGTGGCTAATTCTGATACCGGACGGTGTCCCAAATGCACGTTGGAACTCTTTGATCGTCATTTTGCAATTTGGATTGTTAATCTTTCCAAATCGCGTGATCCAATGGAGATGCTCATAACACCCTCATTTAATGTCAGATTGGGTCAATATTTGGTCATTTGAATGGAACTTTTGTCCTCTTTCATTCTTGACATGGCCATTGTATTCCGAGACCATTTGCGCATCCGTAAGTGGTATCGCAGTCGTCGGTCCAGAATTTTTCCTTAGTCTCCGTCTCCAATAGAAACCTTCAAAACTCTCTCTTCAGTGTTTGAATTTAGACTATTTTAAGCTCATTAGAATGATAACTCGACAAGCTTCCTAATGGGACAAGAATTGGCTAATTCAGAGACCGTTTAATATCGAAAATGCACGTTGGAACTCTTCGATCGTAATTAGGCAATTTGGATTGTTAATCTTTCCAAATCGCGCGATCCAATTGAGATGCTCATAAATCCCTCGTTTGATGTCGGATTGGGTCAATTTTTGGTCATTTGAATGGTACTTTAGTGCTCTTTTGTTCCTAACATGATTATTGCATTCCGAGACCATTTGCGCATCCGTAAGTGGTATCGCAGTCGTCGGTCCTGAATTTTTCTTTGATTTCCTTGTCAAATAGTAACCTTCATAACTCTCTCTTTAGTGGTCAAATGTAGAATATTTTGAGCTCATTGGAATGGTAACTCGACAAGCTTCAAATGAGACTAGAATTGGCGAATTTTGAGACCGTTCGATATCCCAAAAGCATGTTGCAACTCTTCGATCGTCAGTTTGTAATTTGGATTGCTAATCTTTCAAAATCGTGCGATCCAATGGAGATGCTCATAACTCCCTCGTTTAATGTCGCATTGGGTCAATTTTTGGTCATCTGAAAGGTACTTTAGTGCTGTTTCATTTCAAACATGATCATTGTATTTCGAGATCATTTGCGCATCCGTATGTCTGACGTAGTTGTCAGTCCTCAATTTTTCCTTCATCTCCTTGTCCAATAGTAGCCTTCAAAACTCTCTCTTCATTGGTCGACTTTAGCCTATTTTGAGCTCATAGGAATGGTAACTCGATTAGCTTCCAAATGGGACTAGAATTGGCTAATTCTGAGATCGTCCGATATCCTAAAAGCACTTTGAAACTCTTCGATCGTCATTTTGCAATTTGGATTGTTATTCTTTCTAAATGGCACGATCCAACGGAGATGCTCATAACTCCCTCACTTGATGTCAGATAGGGTCAATTTTTGGTCATCTGAATGGTACTTTAGTGCCCTTTTATTCCTGACATGATCATTGTATTCCGAGACCATTTGCGCATCCGTAAGTGGGATCACAGTCGTCGGTCCTGAATTTTTCCTTCATCTCCTTGTCTAATAGTAGCCTTCATAACTCTCTCTTCAGTGGTTGACTTTAGCCTATTTTGAACTCATTGGAATGGTAACTCGATAAGCTTCCAAAAGGGACAAGACTTGGCTAATTCTGAGATCGTTCGATATCCCAAAAGCACGTTGGAACTCTTCGATCGTCATTTTGCAATTTAGATTGTTAATCTTTTCGAATCTGGTGATCCAATGGAGATGCTCATAACGCCCTCGTTTGTGTCAGATTAGGTCGATTTTTGGGCATATGAATGGTACTTTAGTGCTCTTTCATTCCTGACATGATCATTATATTCCGAGACCATTTGCGCATCCATAAGTGGGGTCACAATCGTCAGCCCTAAATTTTTCCTTCATCTCCTTGTCCAATAGTAACCTTCATAACTCTCTCTTCTGAGGTGAAATTTAGACTATTTTGAGCTCATTGGAATGGTAACTCGACAAGCTTCTAAATGGGACCAGAATTGGCAAAATCTAAGATCGTTCAATATCCCAAAAGCATGTTGGAACTCTTCAATTGTCTTTTTGCAATTTGGATTATTAATCTTTCCAAATTGCGTGATCCAACGGAGATGCTCATAACTCCCTCATTTGATGTCGGATTGGGTCAATTTTTGGTCATCTGAATGGTACTTTAGTGCTCTTTCATTCCTGACTTGAATCGTCATATTTTGGGACCATTTCACATCGGTAAGTGGGATCACAGTCGTCGCTCCTGAATTTTTCCTTCATCTCCTTGTCGAATAGTAACCTTCATAACTCTCTCTTCAGGGGTTGAATTTAGACTATTTTGAGCTCATTGGATTGGGAACTTAACAAGCTTCATAATGGAACCAAATTTGGCTAATTCTGAGACCAGTCGCCAGTCGGTGTTCCAAATGCACGTTAGAACTTTTCGATCGTCATTTTGCAATTTGGATTGTTAATCTTTCCAAATCGCGTGATCCAATGAAGATGTTCATAACTCCCTCGTTTGATGTCAGATTGGGTCAAATTTTGGTCATTTGAATGGTACTTTAGTGCTCTTTCATTCCTAACATGATCATTGTATTCTGAGACCATTTGCGCATCCGTAAGTGCTATCGCAGTCATCGGTCCTGAATTTTTCCTTAATCTTCTTCTCCAATAGAAACCTTCAAAACTCTCTCTTCAGTGTTTGAATTTAGACTATTTTGAGCTCATTAAAATGATAACTTGACAAGCTTCCTAATGGGACCAAAATTGGCTAATTCAGAGACCGTTCGATATTCCAAAAGCACGTTGGAACTCTTCGATCGTAATTTGGCAATTTGGATTGTTAATCTTTCCAAATCGCGTGATCAAATGGAGATGCTCATAACTCCCTCGTTTGATGTCGGATTGGGTCGATTCTTGGTCATTTGAATGGTACTTTAGAGCTCTTTCGTTCCTGACATGATCATTGTATTCCGAGACCATTTGCGCATCCGTAAGTGGTATCATAGTCGTCGGTCCTGAATTTTTCTTTCATTTTCTTGTCTAATAGTAACCTTCATAACTCTCTCTTTAGTGGTCAAATTTAGACTATTTTGAGCTCATTGGAATGGTAACTCAACAAGCTTCCAAATGGGACCAGAATTGGTGAATTCTGAGACCGTTCGATATCCCAAAAGCATGTTGGAACTCTTCGATCATCATTTTACAATTTGTATTGTTAATCTTTTGAAATTGCATGATCCAACGAAAATGCTCATAACTCCCTCGATTGATGTCGCAATGGGTCAATTTTTGGTCATCTAAAAGGTACTTTAGTGCTCTTTCATTTTGGACATGATCATTGTATTCCGAGACCATTTGTGCATCCGTATATCTGATCGTAGTCGTCGGTCCTGAATTTTTCCTTCCTCTCCTTGTCCAATAGTAGCCTTCATAACTCTCTCTTCAGTGGTCGACTTTAGCCTATTTGAAGCTCATAGGAATGGTAACTTGATTAGCTTCCAAATGGGACCAGAATTGGCTAATTCTGAGATCGTTCGATATCCCAAAAGCACATTGGAACTCTTCGATCGTCATTTTGCAATTTAGATTGTTAATCTTTCTAAATCGCACGATCCAATGGAGATTCTCATAACTCCCTCATTTGATGTCGGATTGGGTCAATTTTTGGTCGTCTGAAAGGTACTTTAGTGCTCTTTTATTCCTGACATGATCATTATATTCCGAGACCATTTGCGTATCCGTAAGTAGGATCGCAGTCGTCGGTCTTGAATTTTTCCTTCATCTCCTTGTCCAATAGTAGCCTTTATAACTCTCTCTTCAGTGGTCGACTTTAGCCTATTTTGAGCTCATTGGAATGGTAACTTGATAAGCTTCCAAGTGGGACTAGAATTGGCTAATTCTGAGATCGTTCGATATCCCAAAAGCGCGTTGGAACTCTTCAGTCGTCATTTTGCAATTTGGACTGTTAAACTTTCTGAATCGCGGGATCCAATGAAGATGGTCATAACTCCCTTGTTTGATGTCAGAATAAGTCAATTTTTGGACATCTAAATGGTACTTTAGTGCTCTTCCGTTCCTGACATGATCATTGTATTCCAAGACCATTTGCGCATCCGTAAGTGGTATCGTAGTCGTCGGTCTTGAATTTTTCTTTCATTTTCTTGTCTAGTAGTAACCTTCATAACTCTCTCTTTAGTGTTTAAATTCAGATTATTTTGAGCTCATTGAAATGATAACTCAACAAGCTTCCAAATGGGACCAGACTTGTCGACTTCTGAGACCATTCGATATCCCAAAAGCATGTTGGAACTCTTCGATCATCATTTTGCAATTTATATTGTTAATCTTTCGAAATCATGCGATCTAACAGAGATGCTCATAACTCCCTCGTTTGATGTCGTATTGGGTCAATTTTTGGTCATCTGAAAGGTACTTTAGTGCTCTTTCATTTCGGATATAATCATTGTATTTCAAGACCATTCGCGCATCCGTATGTCTGATCGCAGTCGTCGGTACTGAATTTTTCCTTCATCTCCTTATCCAATAGTAACCTTCATAACTCTCTCTTCAGTGGTCGACTTTAACCTATTTTGAGCTCAGAGGAATGGTAACTCGATTAGCTTCCAAATGGGACCAGAATTGGCTAATTCTGAGATCGTTCGATATCCCAAAATATCGTTGGAACTCTTCGATCATCATTTTGCAATTTAGATTGTTAATCATTCTAAATCGCACGATCCAACAGAGATGCTCATAACTCCCTCGTTTGATGTCGGATTGGGTCAATTTTTGGTCTTCTGAAAGGTACTTTAGTGCTCTTTTATTCCTGACATGATCATTCTATTCCGAGACCATTTGTGTATCCATAAGTGGGATCGTAGTCATCGGTCCTGAATTTTTCCTTCATCTCCTTGTCCAATAGTAGCCTTCATAACTCTCTCTTCAGTGGTCGACTTTAGCTTATTTTGAGATCATTGGAATGGTAACTTGATAAGCTTCCAAAGGGGACTAGAATTGGCTAATTCTGAGATCGTTGGATATCCCAAAAGCACGTTGGAACTCTTCGATCGTCATTTTACAATTTGGACTGTTAATATTTCTGAATCGCGTGATCCAATGGAGATGTTGATAACTCCCTTGTTTGATGTTGGTTTAAGTCAATTTTTGGACATCTGAATAGTACTTTTGTGCTCTTTCATTCTAATGAGCTCAAAATAGTCTAAATTCAACCACTAAAGAGAGAGTTATGATGGTTGCTATTGGACAAGGAGAACAAGGAAAAATCCAGGACCCACGGCTGTGATCCCACTTACGGATGTGCAAATGGTCTAAGAATATGATGATTCAAGTCAGGAATGAAAGAGCACTAAAGTACCTTTCAAATGATCAAAAATCGACCCAATCCGACATCAAATGAGGGAGTTTTGAGCATCTCCATTGGATCGCGCGATTCAGAAAGATTCACAATCAAAATTGTAAAATGACGATCGAAGAATTCCAACGTGCTTTTGGGATGTCCAACGGTCTCAGAATTAGCCAATTCTGTTCTCATTTGGAAGCTTGTCGAGTTACCATTCCAATGAGCTCAAAATAGACTAAACTCGACCACTGAAGAAGGAGTTTTGAAGGTTACTATTGGACAAGGAGATGGAGGAAAAATTCAGGACCGACGACTGCGATCCCACTTACGAATTTGCAAATGGTCTCAGAATATGATGATTCAAGTCAGGAATGTAAAAGCACTAAAGAAATTTTCAGATGACCAAAAATTGACCCAATCTAACATCAAATGAAGGAGTTTTGAGCATCTCTGTTGTATCATGTGATTCAGAAAGATTAACATTCCAAATTGCAAAATGACGATCGAAGAGTTCTAACATGTTTTTGAGATGTCGAACGGTTTCGGAATTAGTCAATTCTGGTCCCATTTGGAAGCTTGTCTAGTTACCATTCCAACGAGCTCAAAATAGTCTAAATTCAACCACTGAAGAGAGAGTTATGAAGGTTACTATTGGAAAAGGAGATTAAGGAAAAATTTAAGACTGACGACTGCGATCCCACTTATAGATGCACAAATGGTTAAGGAATATGTTGATTCATCTCAGGAAAGAAAGAACACTAAAGTACCTTTGGGATGACCAAAAATTGACCCAATCCGACATCAAACGAGGGAGTTTTGAGCATCTCTGTTGGATCGCGCGATTTAGAAAGATTAACATTCCAAATTACAAAATGACGATAGAAGACTTCCAACGTGCTTTTGGGAAGTTGACCGGTCTCAGAATTAGCCAATTCTGGTCCCATTTGGAAGCTTGTCGAGTTACCATTTGAATGGGATCAAACTAGTCTAAATTCGACCACTGAAGAGAGCATTATGAAGGTTACTATTGGACAAGGAGATGAAGGAAAAATTCCAGACCGACGAATACGATCCCAATTACGGATGCATAAATGGTCAAGGAATACGACGATTCAAGTCAGGAATGAAAGAGCACTAAAGTACCTTTCAGATGACCAAAAATCGACCCAATCTAACATCAAATGAGGGAGTTTTAAGCATCTCCATTAGATCGTGCGATTCAGAAATATTCACATTCCAAATTGTAAAATGACAATTGAAGAGTTCCAACATGCTTTTATGATGTCTAACTGTCTCAGAATTAGCCAATTCTATTCTCATTTAGAAGCTTGTCGAGTTACCATTCCAATGAGCTCAAAATAGTCTAAATTTGACCACTGAAGAGAGAGTTATGAAGGTTTCTATTGGACAAGGAGATGAAGGAAAAATTCAAGACCGACGACTGCGATACCACTTATGGATGTGCAAATGGTCTTGGAATACGACGATTCAAGTCAGGAATGAAAGAGCAGTAAAGTACCTTTCAGATGACCAAAAATCGATCCAATCTGACATCAAACGAGGGAGTTATGAGAATCTTCATTGGATTACGTGATTAGGAAAGATTTACAATCTAAATCGCAAAATGAGGATCAAAGTGTTCCAACAAGCTTTTGAGATATCGAACGGTCTCAGAATTAGACAATTCTGGTCTCATTTGGAAGCTTGTCAAGTTACCATTCCAATGAGATCAAAATATTCCAATTTTGAGCACTGAAGAGAGAGTTATGAAGGTTACTATTGGACAAGGAGATAAAGGTAAAATTTAGGGCCGACAACTACGATCCCACTTACGAATGCCTAAATGGTCTACGAATACGACCATTCAAGTCAGGAATGTAAGAGCACTAAAGTATCTTTCAGATGACCAAAAATCAACCCTATCCGATATTAAATGAGGGAGTTATTAGCATCTCCATTAGATTGAGTGATTTGGAAAGATTAACAATCCAAATTACAAAATGAGGATTGAAGAGTTCCAACGTGCTTTTGGGATGTCGAACGGTCTCAGAATTAGCCAATTCTAGTCCCATTTGGAAGGTTGTTGAGTTAGCATTGCAATGAGCTCAAAATAGTCTAAATTCGACCACTGAAGAGAGAGTTACGAAGGTTCCTATTAGACAAGGAGATTATGGAAAAATTCAGGACCGACGACTGCGATACCACTTAGGGATGCACAAATGGTCTCGGAATATGACAATTCTAAAATGGCCAAGCTATATGTCCTAGAGAGGGGGGGGGGGGGGTGAATAGGACTATGCCAAATTTTAAGATAAATACAGCGGAATATGAAATAAAGAATAGATAGCACTATACACCAATCATAGAATAGGAATGGAAAGCAACCTAAAATAGAGAAATCGAAACACAAATTGTTCTAAGGACAACCTTACACCGAAAACTAAAGTTTATGGTAGGACAACCTTATTTCTAAAACAAATAGAGAAACAGAAGCACAACGTAATAAAAAGATAGCAAAAATATAATGCTGAAATGTAAATCTAAATTATTACAACATTCCTCACTGTGCTTGAAATGTAAAATTTACAACATTCACATCCACACATACATTCCACAATTTTGAATGATAAAAGATAGGAAATATAAATCACACATCCACAACACAAAGAATTATAGTGGTTCACTTGTGTGTCACCAACTGTTAAACAACAAGCACACAGAATACTACTCTACTCCTAATATCCTCACACGGGGGATATTAACATTCACTATCAAATAGATTTTCACAGGTTCACCCAAAACCTTCACAATTATGTCTTTTTCAAAGGGCTTACACAATTCAAAAACCCTCACTTCTGAGTTTTCTAGCTCTCCTCAGATAACCAACAACTTTAAGATTTTTCTGGCTTAACCTCAAATAAAACCAAACAAAGTAAATTACACAAATAGTAAAATACCTGATTTTCTCCTTCGTTGTAGCAGCCTAGAAGAACCAAGTCGGAGTAGAGATTTGAATGTCAAAGTTCAGTGTCCAATACTCACTTTATAATGGTTATAGGTTCTAATAGATTTTAAATTAAAACAAAAGGGCTAGCTCTAATTGATTTTGATTCCAGAAAAAGGAAAACAACAATTCCTCTTTTTAGATTAGATTGGAATGCAAGAAACAAAATCAATTAATAAAGCTAAAGAAAGTGAATATTAAATATGCACACTTAGCTTAAATGGAGCATCGACTTATCTCTTAGAAGACCGAATTAATTTAGCTTGAAGTTCTTATTTTATTCTGAGATTCATGCTCTATTTATAGGTGAGCAAATCACAACTTCGACTGGTCTAAGGACCTTTACGACTGGTCATAGAACCAACAGATATTTGAAAAATTCGGGCGCGATAAGATTTGGCAGTTTTACGACTGGTCGTAGGTGGTCTACGACTGGTCGTGGGTCTCCTACGATTGGTCGTAGGTTTCACACGACTAGTCTAAGCAAGTCGAATTTCAATGTTGTTCTTTGAGTCGTAGGTCTACGACTGGTCGAAGATGTAGTCGACATTGTTCCTATGACTGGTTGAACAGTACCCAGGACTAGTCGAAGCCTAACAGAAATTTTCTAATTTTTGTAACAAACTTACGACTAATCCATGAATTTCTTAAACAGGTCAAAGCAGTGCTAGGACTAGTCGAACAAAGTCCATGACTAGTCTTAGAACAGACCAAACTCACTTATTAAAAATATATGAATTATGTATCCAGAATGACCTACTCTAAAGGTTAACCTAAGGTCAGTCATACCTCAGGAGTGAAGTAAGGACATTGAACATAGGAGACAAGTGACCTTTGAAAGTAGTGAAGCTTGAAGTCTTGATGGAGCTCAAACATGAAAGCTTCTTGAGATCTTGAGGTAGAACTTGAAAGCTTCTTGAGATTCTTGACTTGTGAACAGTGCTTGTCAACCTAAGTTGATCTTGAGTAGAGCATTGTTCTTCACAGATGCAAGCTTCATAACAGTGTCTTTGGCACAAAAAATTTGACAACACAAAGGGCTATAAACTATGGCACTTACAATCTCCCCCTTTGTCAAATTAGTGACAAAATACACTTTTAAGATATGTTTCATAACATAGAATAACTGATTAAAGAATCATGCACCAGTTGTTATCAACCAGCATTCTGCAGACTTGTAAATCAATATTCAGTCCACCACTGCACACTTCTGCTCACACCTCTGCACATACTCCTCCTGAGTAACTTACTCATAAAACAATATACAATACAATGCTACTCTCTCCTCATGACAACATCTACTCCCTCCTCATGACAACATCCATATCCATATACATATCTATAACATATCTATACTCCCCCTTTTTGTTACAATATGACAAAGGAAGCACAAAATAGATGGCAGAGAAGAAATAATCAATGAGAAATATGAGAGGTAACTAGTCAAGATATGAGAACATAACATAAGCAACACACATAATGCATAGACTGAGCTAATTTAAAGAGAGTGACAAACTCAAAACAAGTTAGGAGTAATAAAGTTATTACAAACCAGTAAACTTAAAAATACTAATCTGACCTTGATGAAGGAGCAGGAATGGAAGGATCAAGTTGATGCATGCTTTTGTTCAAGCGCCTAAGATATTTGTGCATATATTTAAACTGTAAATCATGGGCAACAGACATGTTTTCCATTTTAACATTTAGACCCTCAACTTTATCTTCCAATGCACTCAGACGTGCATTAAATGAAGAAGGCTCATAATCTAGATTATTTGTAGAATCGGACTCAAGTTCTTCAAAAATATCATCCATGTTAATATCATTTGTAGAATCGGACTCAAGTTCTTCCAACACACATAATTCACAATTGGTCGAGTACAGGCCAAAAAATCTGATTTTTGCATATTTTTCAAGATTTAAAAACTAAACTAACAAATATATACAATAAGATACAAATAGGCATAATTAATCATTTTTAAATGCATATGCCGAGATCAAATTTTATTTTGTTAAACCTACTTTTATCGAGCGGTTTAATGAAAATATCAGCACGTTGATT
Source organism: Magnolia sinica (assembly GCF_029962835.1). Classification (NCBI taxonomy): domain Eukaryota; kingdom Viridiplantae; phylum Streptophyta; class Magnoliopsida; order Magnoliales; family Magnoliaceae; genus Magnolia; species Magnolia sinica. The sequence continues at coordinate 74,744,305 of NC_080573.1, forward strand.
CTCGATAGGGATATATTCCAAAGATATAACTTTTTCTTCCACTAATTCCCAAATATAATGAAATCTAATGTCAATGTGCTTAGTACGAGAATGCTGAATTGGATTTTTTAAAATATTTATGGCACTAGAATTATCAAAATATAATAACATAGAATCCTGTTTAATTCCATAATCACTTAGCATACGTTTCATCCAAACAAGCTATGTACATGCATTACTAGCTGCGATATATTCATCTTCAGCTGTTGAAAGTGATATAGAACTTTGTTTCTTGCTAAACCAAGAAACTAAATAGTTTTCGATATAAAAACAACCACCATTGGTTAATTTTCGATCAATCAAGATTACCAGCCCAGTTAGCATCCGAGTACCCAGCTAATTGAACACTAGTCTCATGTGGATACTAGAGACTGAGATTAACAGTACTTGCGACATATCGTATAATCCGCTTGACAGCAGTCAAGTGTGATTCTTTAGGTTCAGACTGATATCTAGTGCAAATACCAACACTTAGAGTGATATCTGTTCTACTAGTAGTTAAATACAATAGACTACTAATCATACTTTGATATAATTTCGGATCCACATTTTTACCTACAGAATCTTTTGAGAGTTTCAAGGTTATACTCATAGGAGTATCAAAGTTCTTACCATTCTCAAATCCAAATCTCTTAATCAAGTTCATAGCATATTTAGATTGAGAAATGAACATTCCATCAGGTTTTTGTTTTACTTGCAACCCGAGGAAATAATTCAATTCTCCAACCAAGCTCATTTCAAACTGAGATTTCATCAAATCTGCAAACTCAATAGTCATGTCAATACAGGTAGATCCATAAATGATATCATCAATATAGATTTATACTAATAAGATGTGATCCTTGTGTTTTTTAATAAAAGTGTTTTATCAACACATCCTATTTGAAAATTATGGTTTAATAGAAACTTTGTTAGTTTCTCGTACCATGCCCTAGGAGCTTGTTTTAAACCGTAAAGTGCCTTTTTAAGACGATACACATGATCGGCATTTTTGGGGTCTTCAAAACCCATTGGTTGTTCAACATAAACTTCCTCATGTAGATCGCCATTTAAAAATGCACTTTTCACATCCATTTGGTAAATCTTAAACTTTCTGAAACACGCAATGGATATAAAGAGTCTGATTGATTCACGACATGCTACTGGTGCAAAGGTTTCATCATAGTCAATACCTTCAATTTGAGAGTAACCTTGTACCACTAGCCTAGCCTTGTTTCTAATTATATTGCCAAGTTCGTCAGACTTATTTTTGAAAATCCATTTGATTCCAATGATGTGTTTATCTTTAGGTCTAGGTACGAGATACCAAACATCATTTCTCACAAATTGGTTAAGTTCTTCTTGCATTGCAACGATCCAGTTTTCATTAGCAAGAGCTTCTTTTACGTTAGATGGTTCTATCTGGGATGTAAAACATACATAATTACATATATCCTTAAGTTGTCTACGGGTACGAACACCAGTGAGAGGGTTTCCAAGAATCTATGGTTGGATGATCTTTAACAATCCTTTGTTCAGAATCAGTCTGATTAGACGAAGTATCAGGTTTATCAATTATAAGAACTTCATCATTGTCTAAACTTGAGACAGGTGTTCTTAAGTGATCATCAATGACCACATTGATGGATTCTTGAATCACACTGGTCCTTTTGTTCAGAACCTTATAAGCTCGACTATTTAAAGAATATCCTAGAAAGATTCCTTCATCACTCTTCGTATCAAACTTTTTCAGATTTTCACGATCTCATAAAATATAGCAGTTGCTGCCAAAAACTTGATAGTATTTGACAGTAGGCTTTTTATCGAACCACATTTCGTAAGACGTTTTATTATTACCTTTACTAGTGTAAACCTGGTTAATAATATAGCAAGTTGTATTGACTGCTTCAACTCAAAGGTTCTTAGAGAGCTTCATACTATTCAACATGACATTAGCCATTTCTTGAAGCACTCTATTTTTCCTTTCAACTATTCCATTTTGTTGTGGAGTTTTGGGCGCTGAAAATTCATGTAATATTCCCTGGTCACTATAAAACTTCTCAAAACTGCTATTCTCAAATTCAGATCCATGATCACTACGAATCTTACTGACTTGAGATCCTTTTTCAGTTTGAATCCTTTTAAGAACCTTTTTTGCTTCTTCAAAGGTTTCTGATTTGTCCCTTAAGAAGACTACCCATGTATATCTGGTAAAGTCATCTACAATTACTAAGATATATCTTTTGCCACCTCGACTTTCCGTCCTGGTAGGTCCTACTAGGTCCATATGGAGAAGCTCAAGTGGTCTTGATGTGGTATTGGAATTCACCTTTTTGTGTGAGTTCCTTGTTTGTTTGCCAATCTGACATTCACCACATATTTTATCTAATTTTTGTAGTTTGGGTAAACCTCTTATAAGTTCCCGTTTGCTCAATCTATATAGATTTTGGTAGTGTACATGTCCAAGACGTTTGTGCCATAAGTCAGTCTCGTCTGTATGGACCATGTAACGCGATTGATTAGATGAGTTGGATTCACTAACACTATAGCAGTTTTCAGATGTTCTACGTCCAGTTAGTATTACTGAACCCTTGTTGTTTAGTATCTCACAACTTTGATTAGAAAACCGTACACTATGGTTATTGTAGCATATTTGAGATATGTTAAGCAAGTTATGTTTTGGACCTTTAACATATAAAACATTTTTAAACAAAGGAAGGTTATAGAGTTGAACAGTACCATGACCCATAATCTTGCAGTTGCTACCATCTCCAAAAGTGACTGAACCGTCAGTAATGTCTTTGAGATCGGTGAATAAAGGCTTGTCGCCTGTCATATGCCTGGAGCATCCACTATTTAGGTACCACTTAGAATGGCTTATTACTTTAAAAATGATGTGGGCAACCAAGCAAGTGACTTTTGGAACCCATTTCATAACCATTTTGGGTTTAGGAGGATAGCAGGTCTTCTTTCGATTGTAAGAGTTATAAGTATAACCTAGTGAATTAGACTTTAGAAGCTCCTTAAGTAGATCAACTATCTTTTCTGCCAAAGGACTTTGGTTTTGCTTTTTATAGTTGATATGTCTTTTAGGTTTTTGAAAAGACTTAAAGTTTTTAGAAAACATTTGATCTTTCTGTTTTGAGTTTAAGATCTCTCCCTTTACAAACGTAGGAGAAGTATTCTTCGGTTTAGGAGGAACACTCTTGTCATAGCCCAGACCGGATCGATCGCCACATTTTCTCGATCCAAATAAGAGTTTTTCTAATTTAGGATCACCTTGGGCATATTTTCAGGTTTCCTTTAAACTTAAGAGAGAAGAGACTTCATGTTTTAGTTATTCGTTTTCAAATTTAAGATTTTCAAACTGGGAGGTTTTAAACTTTAAATCGCATTTTGTCTTTTCAAAATAGTCTGAAATATGAGACTTTTCTAAAACAAGAGATTCATAAATTTCTTTGAGTTTAGAAATTTTCTCTTTTTGAAGTTTTAATTTCACAGCAATTTTATAACTTTCCTTGTATAGGGCATTGTAAGCATCTTGAAGATCATTTTCATTTTCATATTCACTATTCAGATTTTCTTCATTAGTCGAGTCATCATTATCTGAAAAAGTGAATTTGGCTAGAGTCATAAGGGCCTTAACATCACACCCTGACTTAGTTTCAGAATTTTCTGATTCAAAAGAGACTTCAGAATCAGAGGACTCATCCCAAGTAGCCATCATACTTTTGTTTTTTGACTTGCCCTTATTAGGACATTTGTTAGCCAAATGCCCATACTCATGGCAGTTGTAACATTAACTGTCTTTTAATGATTTTCTAGTTTTAGGTTTAGGTTTCTTTTTATCAAATGCTTTTTGAAAATCAACCCTCTTTTTACTTTTAAAGATTTTATAAATTCTCTTTGCCAAAAGAGCCATATCATCCTCAGAGTTTTCAAAATCATAGTTTAAATCATTTTCAGAAGTTTTTAAAGCAATAAATTTACCTTTTGGAGCTTTAAAGGTTAACTCATAAGTTTATAACGAGCCAACTAATTCCTCAACCTTCATATTGTCCATATCACGAAGTTTCTGGATTGCGGTTACTTTAGAATTGAACCGTTCGGGAAGTGAGCATAGTATTTTAGCACATATCTTGCTTTCAGGAATTTTATCACCTAGACCCCACATAGAGTTTACAATGTCATTTAATCTGGTATAGAAGTCCATGAACATTTCATTTTCTTCCATACGTATTTCCTCAAATTTAGTTGTGAGGATTTATATCTTAGATTTCTTGACAATTGAAGTACCCTCATGTGTCATTTCCAATATATCCCAAGCATGTTTTGCAGAATCAGAAAAAATAATTCTTTTGAATTCATCCGGTGATAGTGCACAAGTAATTGCATTTAGTGCTTTAGCATTTGCACTACTCTCAGTTTTCTGAAGTGTGGTCTAAGAGAAATATGGTGTAATTTTCATAGATTTTAAACCATCAATCTCGGTTACTTCAGTGGTAGGAGGGGTCCATTCATTCACTGTGGATAGCCACAAACTTTCATCCATGGATTTCAGGAAGATCCTCATCCTGGCTTTCCAATAGGCATAGTTGGAGCCATCAAAAGGGTGGAGGCCTAGTGACTGATAGGCTATCAAAAATTGACATCTTTTATATAGCTGAGATCATTAGCTCAGGAATTAAATCCAAATAAAAAGCAATAAGAGCGAGCTATTAGGCTCTGATACCACTTGAAATGGCCAAGCTATATGTCCTAGAGGGGGGGGGGGGGGGGGTGAATAGGACTATGCCAAATTCTAAGATAAATACAATGGAATATGAAACAAAGAACAAATAGCACTATACACCAATCACAGAATACGAATGGAAAGCAACATAAAATAGAGAAATAGAAACACAAATTGTTCTAAGGACAACCTTACACCAAAAACTAAAGTTTATGGCAAGACAACCTTATTTCTAGAATAAATAGAGAAACAGAAGCACAACGTAATAAAGAGAGAGAAAAAATATAATGCTGAAATGTAAATCTAAATTATTACAACATTCTTCACTGTGCTTGAAATGTAAAATTTACAACATTCACATCCATACATACATTCCACAATTCAAAATGATAAAAGATAGGAAATATAAATCACACATCCACAACACAAAGAATTATAGTGGTTCGCCTGTGTGTTCACCAACCGTTAAACAACAGCCACACAGAATGCTACTCCACTCCTAATATCCTCACACAAGGGATATTAGTGTTCACTATGAAATAGGTTTTCACAGGTTCACCTAAAACCTTCACAATTGTGTCTTTTTTAAAGGGCTTACACAATTCAAAAACCCTCACTTCTGAGTTTTCTAGCTCTCCTCAGATAACCAACAACTTTGAGATTTTTCTGGCTTCACCTCAAATAAGACCAAACAAAGTAAATAACACAAATTGTAAAATATCTAATTTTCTCCTTCGTTGTAGCAGCCCAGAAGAACCAAGTCAGAGTAGAGATTTGAATGTCAAAGTTCAATGTCCAATACTCACTTTATAATGGTTATAGGTTCTAATAGATTTTAAATTAAAACAAAAGGGCTAGCTCTAATTGATTTTGATTCCAGAAAAAGGAAAACAACAATTCCTCTTTTTAGATTAGATTAGAATGTAAGAAACAAAATCAATTAAAAATGCTAAAGAAAGAGAATATTAAATATGCACACTTACCTTAAATGGAGCATCGACTTATCTCTCAAAAGACTAAATTAATTTAGCTTGAAGTTCTTTTTTTATTCAGAGATTCGTGCTCTATTTATAGGTGAGCAAATCACACCTTCGACTGGTCTAAGGACCTCTACGACTGGTCGTAGAACCAACAGATATTTAAAAAATTTGAGCGCGATAAGATTTGGCAGTTTTACAACTGGTCGTAGGTGGTCTATGACTGGTTGTGGGTCTCCTACGACTGGTTATAGGTTTCACACGACTAGTCGAAGCAAGTCAAATTTCAACGTTGTTCTTTGAGTCGTAGGTCTACGACTGGTCAAAGATGCAGTCGACACTGTTCCTACAACTGGTCGAACAATCCCCAGGACTAGTCAAAGCCTAACAGAAAATTTTTGATTTTTGTAACAAACTTACAACTGATCCATGAATTTCTTAGACAGGTCGAAGTAGTGCCAGGACTAGTCGAACAAAGTCCTGGACTAGTCTTAGAACAGACCAAACTCATAGAAAACATATGACTTGTGTATCCAAAATGACCTACTCTAAAGGTCAACCTAAGGTCAGTCATACCTTAGGAGTGACGTAAGGACATTGAACATGAGAGACAAGTGACCTTTGAAAGTAGTGAAGCTTGAAGTCTTAATGGAGCTCAAACTTGAAAGCTTCTTGAGATCTTGAGGTAGAACTTTAAAGCTTCTTGAGATTCTTGACTTGTGAACAGTGCTTTCAACCTAAGTTGATCTTGAGTAGAGCATTGTTCCTCATAGATGTAAGCTTCATAACAGTGTCTTTGGCACCACAAATTTGATAATACAAAGGCCTATAAACTATGACACTTACAGATTCAAGTCAGGAATGAAAGAGCACTAAAGTACCTTTCAGATGACTAAAAATTTACCCAATCCAACATCAAACGAGGGAGTTCTTAGCATCTATGTTGGATCACGCGATTTGGAAAGATTAACAATCCAAGTTGTAAAATGACGATTGAAGTGTTCCAACGGGCTTTTGAGATATCGAACGGTCTCAGAATTAGACAATTCCAGTCTTATTTGGAAGCTTGTTGAGTTACCATTCCAATGAGATCAAAAGATTCTAAATTTGATCGCTAAAGAGAGAGTTATGAAGGTTACTATTGGACAAGCAGATGATGGTAAAATTTAGAACCGATGACTGCGATCCCACTTACGGATGCGCAATTGGCCTCGGAATAGACAATTCAAGTCAGGAACGAAAGTGCTCTAAAGTACCTTCCAAATGACAAAAAATTCTCCCAATCCGACATCAAATGAGGGAGTTATGAGCATCCACATTGGATCACGTGATTTGGAAAGATTAACAATCCAAATTGCAAAATAACGATCGAAAAGTTCCAACGGGCTTTCAGGAATCGAACAGTCTCAAAATTAGACAATTCGGGTCCCATTTGGAAGCTTGTCGAGTTACCATTCTAATAAGCTCTAAATAGTGTAAATTCGACCACTAAAGAGAGAGTTATGATGGTTACTATTGGATAAGGAGATTAAGGAAAAATTCAAGACCGAGGACTGTGATCCCACTTACGGATGCACAAATGGTCTAAGAATATGATGATTCAAGTTAGGAATGAAAGAGCACTAAAGTACCTTTCAGATGACCAAAAATTGATCCAATCCAACGTCAAATGAGGGAGTTATGAGCATCCCCGTTGGATCGCGCGATTTGGAAAGATTAACAATCCAAATTGCAAAATGATGATCGAAGAGTTCCAACATGCTTTTGGGATGTCTAATGGTCTCAGTATTAGCCAATTCTGGTCCCAATTGGAAGCTTGTCGAGTTGTCACTCCAATGAGCTCAAAATAGTCTAAATTCAACCACTAAAGAGAAAGTTATGAAGGTTAGTATTGGACAAGGAGATGAAGGAAAAATTGAGGACCAACGACTACGATCCAACTTAAGGATGCGCAAATGGTCTCGGAATACGACGATTCAACTTAGGAATGAAAAAGCACTAAAGTACCATTCGGATGACAAAAAATCTACCCAATCCGACATTAAACAAGGGAGTTATGAGCATCTCTATTGGATCACGCGATTTGGAAAGATTAGTAATCTAAATTGCAAAATGACGATCGAAGTGTTCCAACAAGCTTTTGGGATATCGAACAGTCTCAGAATTAGACAATTCTCATCTCATTAGGAAGCTTATCGAGTTACCATTCCAATGAGATCAAAATATTCTAAATTTGAGCATTGAAGAGAGAGTTATGAAGGTTACTATTGGACAAGGAGATAAAGAAAAAATTCAGGACCGACGACTGCGATACCACTAACGGATGCGCAAATAGTCTCAGAATAAGACGATTCAAGTCAGGAATGAAAGAGCACTAAATTACCTTTCAAATGAACAAAAATCAACCCGATCCGACATTAAACGACGGAGTTATTAGCATCTCCGTTGAATCACACGATTGAAAAAGATTAACAATCCAAATTGCAAAATGAGGATTGAAGAGTTTCAACGTGCTTTTGGGTTGTCGAATGGTCTCAAAATTATCCAATTCTATTCCCATTTGGAAGCTTGTCGAGTTAGCATTACAATGAGCTTAAAATAGTCTAAATTCGACCACAGAAGAGAGAATTATGAAGGTTACTATTGGATAAGGAGGTAAAGGAAAAATTCAGGACCGATGACTGCGATACCACTTACGGATGCGCAAATGGTCTAGGAATATGACGATTCAAGTCTGGAATGAAAGAGCACTAAAGTACCTTTCAAACGAATAAAAATCAACCCAATCCGACATCAAACGAGGGAGTTATTAGCATCTCCGTTGAATCACGCGATTGAAAAAGATTCACATTCCAAATTGTAAAATGACGATCAAAGAGTTGCAACATGATTTTGGGATGTCTAACGGTCTCAGAATTAGCCAATTTTGTTCTCATTTGGAAGCTTGTCGAGTTACCATTCCAATAAGCTCAAAATAGTCTAAATTCGACCACTGAAGAGGGAGTTATGAAGGTTACTATTAGACAATGAGATGAAGGAAAAATTCAAGACCGACGACTGCAATACCACCTACAGATTGGCAAATGGCCTCGGAATTCAACGATTCAAGTCAGGAATGAAAGAGCACTAAAGTACTTTTCAGATGATCAAAAATTGACCCAATCCGACATCAAACGAGGGAATTTTGAGCATCTCCATTGGATCACGTGATATAGAAAGATTAACATTCCAAATTGTAAAATGACGATCGAAGAGTTCTAACGTGCTTTTGGGATGTCGAACAGTCACAAAATTAGTCAATTCTGGTCCCATTTGGAAGCTTGACTAATTACCATTCCAACGAGCACAAAATAGTCTAAATTCGACCACTGAAGAGAGACTTACGAAGGTTACTATTGGAAAAGGAGATTAAGGAAAAATTTAGGACCGACGATTGCGATCCCACTTATAGATGCACAAATGGTTAAGGAATATGATGATTCAAGTCAGGAATGAAAGAGCACTAAAGTATCTTTCAAATGACCAAAAATTGACCCAATCCGACATGAAATGAGGGAGTTTTGTAGGATCTCACGATTCAGAAAGATTCACATTCCTAATTGCAAAATGACGATCGAAGAGTTCTAACGTGCTTTTGGGATGTCGAATGGTCTCGGAATTAGCCAATTCTGTTCTCATTTGGAAGCTTGTCGCGTTACCATTCCAATGAGCTCAAAATAGTCTAAATTCGACCACGGAAGAGAGAGTTATGAAAGTTAGTATTGGATAAGGAGATGAAGGAACAATTCAGTACCGATGAATGCGATACCACTTACGGATGTGCAAATGGTTTCGGAATACGACGATTCTACTTAGGAATAGTCTTGGAAAGATTAACAATCCAAATTGTAAAATGACGATCGAAGAGTTCCAACAGACTTTTGGGATATTGAACAGTCTCAGAATTAGAAAATTTGAGTCCCATTTAGAAGCTTGTCGAGTTACCATTCTAATCAGCTCAAAATAGTCTAAATTCGACCACTAAAGAGAGAGTTATGATGGTTACCATTGGACAAGGAGATCAAGGAAAAATTTAGGACTGACGGCTGTAATCCCATTTACGGATGCGCAAATGGTCTAAGAATATGACGATTCAAGTCAGGAATGAAAGAGCACTAAAGTACGTTTCAGATGACCAAAAATTGACCCAATCAAACGTCAAACGAGGGAGTTATGAGCATCTCCGTTGGATCACGCGTTTCGAAAAGATTAACAATGCAATTTACAAAATGATGATCGAAGAGTTCCAACGTGCTTTTGGGATGTCGAACGGTCTCTAAATTAGCCAATTCTGTTCTCATTTGGAAGCTTGTCGAGTTACCATTCCAATGAGCTAAAAATAGTCTATATTTGTCCACTGAAGAGAGAGTTATGAAGGTTAGGATTGGATAAGGAGATGAAGGAAAAATTCAGGACTGACGACTGCAATCCCACTTACGGATGCGCAAATGGTCTTGGAATATGACGATTTAAGTTAGGACTGAAAGAGCACTAAAGTACCATTCAGATGACTAAAAATTGACCCAATTTGACATTAAATGACGGAGTTATGAGCATCTTCATTGGATCACATGATTTGGAAAGATTAACAATCTAAATTGCAAAATGACGATTGAAGTGTTCCAACAGGATTTTGAGATATCGAACGGTCTCAGAATTAGACAATTCTGGTCTTATTTGGAAGCTTGTCGAGTTACCATTCCAATGAGATCAAAATATTCTAAATTCGATCGCTAAAGAGAGAGTTATGAAGGTTACTATTAGACAAGCAGATGATGGTAAAATTCAGAACCGATGATTGTGATCCCACTTACGGATGCGCAATTGGCCTTGGAATACGACAATTCAAGTCAGGAACGAAAGTGCTCTAAAGTACCTTCCAGATGGCCAAAAATTCTCCCAATCCAACATCAAATGAGGGAGTTATGAGCATCCATGTTGGATCACGTGATTTGGAAAGATTAACAATCCAAATTGCAAAATAACAATCGAAAAGTTCCAACGGGCTTTCGAGATATCGAACAGTCTCAAAATTAGACAATTCGAGTCCCATTTGGAAGCTTGTCGAGTTACCATTCTAATGAGCTCTAAATAGTCTAAATTCGACCACTAAAGAGAGAGTTATGATGGTTACTATTGGACAAGGAGATCAGGGAAAAATTCAAGACTAAGGACTGTGATCCCACTTACGGATGCACAAATGGTCTAAGAATATGATGATTCAAGTTAGGAATGAAAGAGCACTAAAGTACCTTTCAGATGACCAAAAATTGACCCAATCCAACGTTAAATGAGGGAGTGATGACCATCTCCGTTGGGTTACGCGATTTGGAAAGATTAACAATCCAATTTGCAAAATGATGATCGAAGAGTTCCAACGAGCTTTTGGGATGTCGAACGGTCTCAGAATTAGCTAATTCTTTTCCCATTTGGAAGCTTGCCGAGTTAACATTCTAATGAGCTGAAAATAGTCTAAATTCATCCACTGAAGAGAGAGTTATGATGGTTAGTTTTAGACAAGGAGATGAAGGAAAAATTTAGGACCGACGACTGCAATCCCACTTACGGATGCGCAAATGGTCTCGGAATACGACAATTCAAGTCAGGAATGAAAGAGCTCTAAAGCACCTTTCAGATGACCAAAAATTGACCCAATTCGACATCAAACGTGGGAGTTATGAGCATCTCCATTGGATCATGCAATTTGGAAAGATTAGCAATCCAAATTGCAAAATGAGGATCGAAGAGTTCTTACATGCATTTGAGATATCGAATGGTCTCATAATTAGCCAATTCTGGTTCCATTTGGAAGCTTGTCAAGTTACCACTACAATGAGCTCAAAATAGTCTAAATTCAACCACTAAAGAGAGAGTTATGAAGGTTTGTATTGGACAAGGAGATCAAGGAAAAATTCAGGACCGACGACTGCGATCCAAATAACAGATGCGCAAATGGTCTCGGAATATGATGATTCAAGTTAGGAATGAAAGAGCACTAAAGTACCAATCAGATAACCAAAAATCAACCTAATCCGACATCAAACGAGGCAGTTATGAGCATCTCCGTTAGATCACGCGATTTGGAAATATTAACAATCTAAATTGTAAAATGACAATTGAAGTGTTTCAACAAGCTTTTGGGATATCGAACGGTCTCAGAATTAGACAATTCTCGTCTCATTAGGATGCTTGTCGAGTTACCATTCCAATGAGATCAAAATATTCTAAATTTGAGCACTGAAGAGTGAGTTATGAAGGTTACTATTGGACAAGGAGAGAAAGAAAAAATTTACGACTGACGACTGCGATCCCACTTACGAATGCACAAATGGTCTAGGAATGCAACGATTCAAGTTAGGATTGAAGGAGCACTAAAGTACCTTTCGGATGATCAAAAATCAACCCAATCTGACATCAAACGAGGGAGTTATTAGTATCTCCGTTGGATCACGTGATTAAAAAAGATTAACAATCGAAATTGCAAAATGAGGATCGAAGAGTTCCAACGTGCTTTTGGGATGTCGAACGGTCTCAGAATTAGCGAATTCTCTTCCCATTTGGAAGCTTGTCAAGTTAGCGTTGCAATGAGCTTAAAATAGTCTAAATTCGACCACTAAAGAGAGAGTTATGAAGTTTACTATTAGATAAGGAGATGAAGGAAAACTTCAAGACCCACGACTGCGATCCCACTTACGGATACGTAAATGGTCTAAGAATATGACGATTCAAGTCAGGAATGAAAGAGCACTAAAGTACCTTTCAGGTGAACAAAAAATGACCCAATCGGACATCCAACGAGGGAGTTTTTAGCATCTCCGTTCGATCGTGCGATTAAGAAAGATTCACTTTCCAAATTGCATAATGACAATTAAAGAGTTCCAACGTGCTTTTGGGATGTCTAACGATCTCAGAATTAGCGATTTCTGTTCTCATTTGGAAGCTTGTCGAGTTACCATTCCAATGAGCTCAAAATAGTCTAAATTCGACCACTGAAGAGAGAGTTACGAAGGTTACTATTGGACAAGAAGAAGATGGAAAAATTTAGGACCGATGACTACGATACCACTTTTGGATGGGCAAATGGTCTAGGAATACAACGATTCAAGTCAGGAATCAAAGAGCACTAAAGTACCTTTCAGATGACTAAAAATTGACTCCATCCAACAATAAACGGGGGAGTTATGAGCATCCCCAATGGATCGCGTGATGTGGAAAGATTAACAATCCAAATTGTAAAATGATGATCAAAGAGTTCCAACGGCTTTCGGTATATCGAACAGTCTCAGAATTAGACAATTCAGGTCCTATTTGGAAGCTTGTCGAGTTACTATTCTAATGAGCTCAAAATAGTCTAAATTCGACCACTAAAGAGAGAGTTATGATGGTTGCTATTGGACAAGGAGATCAAGGAAAAATTTAGGACCGACGGCTGTGATCCCACTTATGGATGCGTAAATGGTCTAAGAATATGACGATTCAAGTCGGGAATGAAAGATCACTAAAGTACCTTTCAGGTGGCCAAAAGTCGACCCAATCTGACATCAAACGAGGGAGTTTTGAGTATCTTTGTTGGATTGCGCTATTCCGAAAGATTCATATTCTAAATTGTAAAATGACGATCGAAGAGTTCCAACGTGCTTTTTGGATGTCTAACAATCTCAGAATTAGCCATTTCTATTCTCATTTGGAAGCTTGTCGAGTTACCATTCCAATGAGCTCAAAATATTCTAAATTCGAGCACTGAAGAGAGTTACGAAGGTTACTATTAGACAAGGATATGAAGGAAAAATTCTGGACCGACGACTGCGATACTACTTACAGACGTGCAAATGGTCTCGGAATATGACGATTCAAGTCAGGAATGACAGAGCACTAAAGTACCTTTCAGATGACCAAAAATTGACCCAATCTAACATCCAACGAGGGAGTTATGAGAATCTTCGTTGGATCATGCGATTTGGAAAGATTAACAATCCAAATTGCAAAATGAAGATCGAAGAGTTCCAACGTGCGTTTGGGATGTCTAACGGTCTCAGAATTAGCCAATTCTGGTCCCATTTGGAAGCTTGTCGAGTTATCACTCAAATGAGCTCAAAATAGTCTAATTCGACCACTAAAGAGAGAATTATGAAGTTTAGTATTAGACTAGGAGGTGAAGGAAAAATTCAGGACCAATGACAGCGATCCCACTTACGGATGTGCAAATGGTCTCGGAATACGACGATTCAAATTAGGAATGAAAGAGCACTAAAGTACCATTTAGATGACTAAAAATTAACCCAATTCGACATTAAACGAAGGAGTTATGAGCATCTCCATTGGATCACACGATTTGGAAAGATTAACAATCTAAATTACAAAATGACAATCTATGTGTTCCAACAAGCTTTTGGGATATCGAATAGTCTCAAAATTAGACAATTCTCGTATCATTAGGAAGCTTGTCGAGTTACCATTCCAATGAGATCAAAATATTCTAAATTTGACCACTGAAGAGAGAGTTATGAAGGTTACTATTGTACAAGGAGATAAAGGAAAAATTTATGACCGACGACTACAATCCCACTTACGGATGCACAAATGCTCTAGGAATACGACAATTCAAGTTAGGAATGAAAGAGAACTAAAGTACCTTTCAGATGAACAAAAATCAACCCAATCCGACATCAAACGATGGAGTTATTATTATCTCCGTTGGATCATACGATTCAAAAAGATTGACAATCGAAATTGCAAAATTAGGATCGAAGAGTTCCAATGTGCTTTTGGGATGTCGAACAGTCTCAGAATTAGCCAATTCTATTCCCATTTGGAAGCTTGTCCTTTTAGAATTGCAATGAGCTTAAAATAGTCTAAATTCGAGCACTGAAGAGAGAGTTATGAAGGTTACTATTGGACAAGGAGATGAAGGAAAAATTCAGGACCGACGACTGCGATACTACTTACGGATGCGCAAATGGTCTCGAAATACGATGATTCAAGTCAGGAATGAAAGAGCACTAAAGTACCTTTTAGATGAGTAAAAATTGACCCTATCCAACATCAAATGAGGGAGTTATGAGCATCACCATTGGATCGCGCGATTTGGAATGATTAAGAATCCAAATTGCAAAATGACGAATGAAGAGTTCCAACGGGCTTTGGGGATATCGACCAGTCTTAGAATTAGACAATTCGAGTCTCATTTGGAAGCTTGTCGAGTTACCATTCTAATGAGCTTAAAATAGTGTAAATTCGAACACTAAATAGAGAGTTATGATGGGCACTATTGGATAAGGAGATTAAGGAAAAATTCAGGACCGACGAGTGTGATCCCACTACGGATGCACAAATGGTCTAAGAATATGATGATTCAAGTCAGGAATGAAAAAGCACCAAAGTCCTTTTCCGGTGAACAAAAATTGACCCAATCCGACATCAAACAAGGGAGTTTTGAGCATCTCTGTTGGATCGCACGATTCAGAACGATTCACATTCCAAATTGCAAAAGGACGATCGAAGAGTTCCATCGTGCTTTTGGGATGTCTAACGGTCTCAGAATTAGCCAATTCTGTTCTCATTTTGAAGCTTGTCGTGTTACCATTCCAATGAGCTCAAAATAGTCTAAATTCGACTGCTGAAGAGAGAGTTATGAAGGTTAGTATTGGACAAGGAGATGAAGGAAGAATTCAGGACCGACGATTACGATACCACTTACGGATGTGCAAATGGTCTCAGAATATGACGATTCAAGTTAGGAATGAAAGAGCACTAAAGTACCTTTCAGGTGACCAAAAAATGACCCAATCCGTCATTAAACGAGGGAGTTTTGAGAATCTCCATTGGATCGCGCAATTCAGAAAGATTCACATTCCAAATTGCAAAATGACGATCAAAGAGTTCCAACGTGCTCTTGGGATGTCGAATGGTCTCAGAATTTACCAATTTTGTTCTCATTTGAAAGCTTGTCGAGTTACCATTCCAATGAGCTCAAAATAGTCTAAATTTGACCACTAAAGAGAAAGTTATGAAGGTTAGTATTGGACAAGGAGATGAAGGAAAAATTTAGGACTGACGACTGCAATCCCACTTACAGATGCGCAGATGGTCTCAGAATATGACGATTCATGTTAGGAATGAAAGAGCACTAAAGTACCATTCAGATGACCAAAAATCAACCCAATCTGACATCAAACGAGGGAGTTATGAGCATCTTCATTGGATCACGCGATTTGGAAAGATGAACAATCTAAAGTGCAAAATGACGATCGAAGTGTTCCAATAAGCTTTTGGGATATCGAACGGTCTCAGAATTAGACAATTCTAATCTCATTAGGAAGCTTGTCGAGTTACCATTCCAATGAGATCAAAATATTCTAAATTTGGGCACTGAAGAGAGAGTTATGAAGGTTACTATTGTATAAGGAGATAAAGGTAAAATTTAGGGCCGGCCACTATGATCCCACTTACGGATGCTTGAATGGTCTACGAATACGACGATTCAAGTCAGGAATGAAAGAGCACTAAAGTATCTTTCAGATGACCAAAAATTGACCCAATCCAACATCAAATGAGGGAGTTTTGAGCATCTTCGTTGGATCACGTGATTCAGAAAGATTAACATTCCAAATTGCAAAATGATAATCGAAGAGTTCTAACATGCTTTCGGGATGTTGAACAGTCTTAGAATTAGTCAATTTTAGTCCCATTTGGAAGCTTGTCAAGTTACCATTCTAATGAGATCAAAATAGTCTAAAGTCGACCACTAAAGAGAGAGTTACGAAGGTTACTATTGGACAAGGAGATGAAGGAAAAATTCCAGACCGACGATTACGATCCTAATTATGGATGCCCAAATGGTCAAGGAATGCGACTATTTAAGTCAGGAATGAAAGAGAACTAAAGTACCTTTTAGAGGACCAAAAATCGACCCAATCTGACTTCTACAAGGGAGTTTTGAGCATCTCCGTTGGATCATGCGATTCAGAAAGATTCACATTCCAAATTGTAAAATGACGATCGAAGAGTTCCAACGTGCTTTTTGGGATGTCGAATGGTCTCAGAATTAGCCAATTTTGTTCTCATTTGGAAGCTTGTTGAGTTACCATTCCAATGAGATCAAAATATTCTAAATTTGAGCACTGAAGAGAGAGTTATGAAGGTCACTATTGGAAAAGGAGATAAAGGAAAAATTCAGGACTGACGACTATGATCCCACTTACGAATGCACAAATGGTCTAGGAATACGATGATTCAAGTTAGGAATGAAAGAGCACTAAAGTACCTTTCAAATGAATAAAAATCAACGCAATCTGATATCAAATGAGGGAGTTATTAGCATCTCTATTGGATCACGTGATTCAAAAAGATTAATAATCCAAATTGCAAAATGAGGATCAAAGGGTTCCAACTTGCTTTTGGGATGTCGAACGGTCTCAGAATTAGCCAATTCTAGTCCCATTTGGAAGCTTGTCGAGTTAGCGTTGCAATGAGTTCAAAATAGTCTAAATTTGACCACTGAAGAGAGAGTTATGAAGGTTACTATTGGACAAGGAGATGAAGGAAAAATTTAGGACCGACGACTACGATACCACTTATGGATGCGCAAACAGTCTCTGAATACGACGATTCAAGTCAGGAATGAAAGAGCACTAAAGTACCTTTCAGATGATGAAAAATTGACCCAATCCAATATCAAATGAGTGAGTTTTGAGCATCCCCATTGTATTGCTTGATTTGGAAAGAATAACAATCCAAATTACAAAATGATGATCAAAGAGTTCCAACGGGCTTTCGGGATATCGAACAGTCTCAGAATTAGACAATTCGAGTCCCATTTGGAAGCTTGTTGAGTTATCATTCTAATGAGCTCAAAATAGTCTAAATTCGACTAGTAAAGAGAGAGTTATGATGGTTACTATTGGACAAGAAGATGAAGGAAAAATTCAGGACCGACGATTGTGATCCCACTTATGGATGTGCAAATAGTCCAGGAATATGACGATTCAAGTCAGGAATGAAAGAGCACTATAGTACCTTTCAGATGACCAAAAATTGACCCAATCCAATGTCAAATGAGGGAGTTATGAGCATCTCCGTTGGATCGCATCATTCGGAAAGATTAACAATCCAATTTGCAAAATGATGATCGAAGAGTTCCAACATGCTTTTTGGATGTCCAACGGTCTCAGGATTAGCCAATTCTAGTCCCATTTGGAAGCTTGTCGAGTTACCATTCCAATGATCTCAAAATATTCTAAATTTGACCGCTAAAGAGAGAGTTTTGAAGGTTACTATTGGAGAAGGAACTGAAGGAAAAAATCAGGACCGACGACAACTATCCCAATTACAAATGCACAAATGGTCAAGGAATATGACAATTCAAGTCAGGAATGAAAGAGCACTAAAGTACGTTTCAGATGACCAAAAATTGACCCAATCTGACATCAAACGAGGGCGTTTTGAGCATCTCGTTTTGATCGAGCGATTCTGAAAGACTTACATTCCAAATTGCAAAATGATGGTCGAAGAGTTCCAACATGCTTTTGGGATGTCGAACGGTCTCAGAATTAGCCAATTCTAGTCCCATTTGGAAGCTTGTCTAGTTACCATTCCAACGAGCTCAAAATAGTCAAATTTGACCACTAAAGAAAGAGTTATGAAGGTTACTTTTGTAAAAGGAGATTAAGGAAAAATTTAGGATCAATGACTACGAACCCACTTACGGATGCGCAAATGGTCTCGGAATATGATGATTCTAGTCAGGAATAAAAGATCACTAAAGTACCTTTCAGTTGATGAAAAATTGACCCAATCCAACATCAAACAAGGGAGTTATGAGCATCTCCATTAGATAACGCGATTTGGAAAGATCAACAATCCAAATTACTAAATGACGATCGAAGAGTTCTAACGTGCTTTTGGGATATCGAATGGTCTTAGAATTTGCCAATTCTGGTCTCATTTAGAAGCTTGTCGAGTTATCGTTCTAATGAGATCAAAATAGTCTAAATTCGACCACTGAAGAGAGATTTATGAAGGTTATTATTGGACTAGGAGATGAAGGAAAAATTCAGGACCGATGACTACAATCCCAACTACAGATGCACAAATGGTCAAGGAATACGACGATTCAAGTTAGGAATTAAAGAGAACTAAAGTACCTTTCAGATGACCAAAAATTGACCCAATTTGACATCAAACGAGGGAGTTTTGAGCATCTTTGTTAGATCACGTGATTTAGAAAGATTCACATTCCAAATTACAAAATGACGATCAAAGAGTTCCAACGTGCTTTTGGGATGGAATTAGCCAATTCTGTTCGCATTTGGAAGCTTGTCGAGTTACCAGTCCAATGAGCTCAAAATAGTCTAAATTCGACCACTGAAGAGAGAGTTATGATGATTACTATTGGACAAGGAGATGAAGGAAAAATTTAGGACCGACAACTGCAATCCCACTTACGGATGCGCAAATGGTCTCGGAATACGTTGTTTCAAGTTAGGTATGAAAGAGCACTAGAGGACCTTTCAGATGACCAAAAATTGACCCAATTCGAAATCTAATGAGGGAATTATGAGCATCTCTGTTGGATTGCGCAATTTGGAAAGATTAACAATCCAAATTGCATAATGACGATCGAAGGGTTCCTACGTGCATTTGGGATATCGAATGGTCTCAGAAATAGCCAATTCTGGTCCCATTTGGAAGCTTGTCAAGTTACCATTCCAATGAGTTCAAAATAGTCTAAATTTGACCACTGAAGGGAGACTTATAAAGGTTAGTATTGGACAAGGAGATGAAGGAAAAATTCAGGACTGACGACTACGATCCCACTTACGGATGCGTAAATGGTCTCAGAATACGACGATTCAAGTTAGGAATGAAAGAGCACTAAAGTACCATTTAGATGACCAAAAATCAACCCAATCTGACATCAAACGAGGGAGTTATGAGCATCTCCATTGGATCATGTGATTTGGAAAGATTTACAATCTAAATTGCAAAATGACGATCGAAGTGTTCCAACGGGCTTTTGGGATATCGAACAGTCGCAGAATTAGACAATTCTGGTCTCATTTGGAAGCTTATCGAGTTACCATTCCAATGAGATCAAAATATTCTAAATTTGAGTACTGAAGAGAGAGTTATGCAGGTTACTATTGGATATGGAGATAAAGGAAAATTTCAGGACCGACGACTGCGATCCGACTTACGGATGCACAAATGATCTAGGAATACGACGATTCAAGCTAGGAATGAAATCAGACATCAAAAGAGGGAGTTATTAGCATCTCCGTTGGATCGCATGATTTAAAAAGATTAACAATCCAAATTGCAAAATGAGGATCGAAGAGTTCCAAAGTGCTTTTGGGACGTCGAACGGTCTCAGAATTAGCCAATTCTAGTCCCATTTGGAAGCTTGTGGAGTTAACATTGTAATGAGCTCAAAATAGTCTAAATTTGACCACTGAAGAGATAGTTATGAAGGTTACTATTGGACAAGGAGATGAAGGAAAATTTAGGACCGACGACTGTGATACCACTTACGGATGTGCAAATGGTCTCGGAATACGACGATTCAAGTCAGTAATGAAAGAGCACTAAAGTACTTCTTAGAGGACTAAAAATTGACTCAATCCAACATCAAACGAGGGACTTATGAGCATCTATGTTGGATCTAGCGATTTGGAAAGATTCTTGTCAAGTTACTATTCCAATGAGCTCAAAATAGTCTAAATTTGACCGCTAAAGAGGGAGTTATGAATGTTACTTTTAGACAACTAGATGGTGGTAAAATTCTAAACCGATGACTGCGATCCCACTTACGGATGCGCAATTGGCCTCGGAAGATGACAATTCAAGTCAGAATGAAAGAGCTCTAAAGTACCTTTCAGATGACCAAAAATTGACCCAATCCAACATCAAACAAGGGAGTTATGAGCATCCCCGTTGGATCACGCAATTTGGAAAGATTAACAATCCAAATTGCAAAATGACGATCGAAGAGTTCCTACGGGCATTCGAGATATCAAACAGTCTCAGAATTAGACAATTCGGGTCCCATTTGGAAGCTTTTCGAGTTACTATTCTAATGAGCTCAAAATAGTCTAAATTCGACCACTAAAGAGAGTTATGATGGTTACTATTGGACAAGGAGGTCAAGGAAAAAGTCAGGACCGACGACTGTGATCCCACCTACGGATGTGCAAATGGTCTAAGAATATGACGATTCAAGTCAGGAATGAAAGAGCACTAAAGTAACTTTCTGATGACTAAAAATTGACCCAATCCAATGTTAAACGAGGGAGTTATGAGCATCTCCATTGGATCACGTGATTGGGAAAGATTAACATTCCAAATTGTAAAATGATGATCGAAGAGTTCCAACGTGCTTTTCGGATGTCGAACGGTCTCAGAATTAACCAATTCTGGTCCCATTTGGAAGCTTGTCGAATTACCATTCCAGTGAGCTCAAAATAGTCTAAATTCGACCCCTAAAGAGAGAGTTACGAAGGTTACTATTGGACAAGGAGATGAAGGAAAAAATCAGGACCGACAACTGTGATCCCAATTACGGATGCACAAATGGTCAAGGAATACGACGATTCAAGTCAGGAATGAAAGAGCACTAAAGTACCTTTCAGATGACCAAAAATTGACCCAATCCAACATCAAACGAGGGAGTTTTGAGCATCTCTGTTGGATCGCGTGATTCAGAAAGATTAACATTCCAAATTGCAAAATGACGATTAAAGAGTTCTAACGTGCTTTTGGGATGTCGAACGGTCTCAGAATTAGTCAATTCTGGTCCGATTTTGAAGCTTGT
Source organism: Magnolia sinica (assembly GCF_029962835.1). Classification (NCBI taxonomy): domain Eukaryota; kingdom Viridiplantae; phylum Streptophyta; class Magnoliopsida; order Magnoliales; family Magnoliaceae; genus Magnolia; species Magnolia sinica. The sequence goes on from NC_080573.1 coordinate 74,765,879, forward strand.
CTAGTTACCATTCCAACAGCTCAAAATAGTCTAAATTCTACCACTGAAGAGAGAGTTATGAAGGTTACTATTGGAAAAGGAGATTAAGGAAAATTTTAGGACCGACGACTGCGATCCCACTTACGGATGCACAAATGGTCAAGGAATACGATGATTCAAGTCAGAAATGAAAGAGCACGAAAGTACCTTTGAGATGACCAAAAATCGACCCAATGCGACATCAAATGAGGGAGTTTTGAGCATCTCCGTTAGATCGCGCGATTCTGAAAGATTAACATTCTAAATTGTAAAATGACGGTCAAAGAGTTCTAACGTGCTTTTAGGATGTCGAACGGTCTCAGCACTAGACAATTCTAGTCCCACTTGGAAGCTTGTCTAGTTACCATTCCAACGAGCTCAAAATAGTCTAAATTTGACCATGAAGAGAGAGTTATGAAGGGTACTATTGGAAAAGGAGATTAAGGAAAAATTTAGGACCGACAACTGCAATCCCACTTACGGATGCACAAATGGTCAAGGAATGTGATGAATCAAGTTAGGAATGAAAGAGCATGAAAGCACCTTTGAGATGACCAAAAATTGACCCAATCCGACATCAAATGGGGGAGTTTTAAGCATCTCCATTGGATCACGTGATTCTAAAAGATTAACAATCCAAATTGTAAAATGACGATCGAAGAGTTCCAACGTGCTTTTGGGATGTCGAACGGTCTCAGAATTAGCCAATTCTTTTTCATCTGGAAGCTTGTCAAGTTACAATTCCAATGAACTCAAAATAGTCTAAATTCGACCATTGAAGAGAGAATTCTGATGGTTACTATTGGACAAAGACATGAAGGAAAAATTTAAGACCGACGACTGCAATCCCACTTACAGATGCGCAAATGGTCTCGGAATACGACGATTCAAGTCAGGAATGAAAGACCACTAAAGTACCTTTTAGATGACTAAAAATTGACCCAATCTGACATCAAATGAGGGAGTTATGAGTATCTATGTTGGATCGCGTACTTTGGAAAGATTAACAAAACAAATTGCATAATGATGATGGAAGAGTTCCTACATGCATTTGGGCTATCGAATGGTCTCAGAATTAACCAATTCTGGTCCCAATTGGAAGCTTATCGAGTTACCATTCCAATGTGCTCAAAATATTCAAAATTCGACCACTGAAGAGAGAGTTATGAAGGTTAGGATTGGACACGGAGATGAAGGAAAAATTCAGGAGTGATGACTGCGATCCCACTTACGGATGCGCAAATGATCTCGGAAAATGACGATTCAAGTCAGGAATGAAAGAGCTCTAAAGTACCTTTCAGATGATAAAAAATTGACCCAGTCCGACATCAAACGAGGGAGTTATGAGCATCTCTATTGGATCACATGATTTGGAACGATTAACAATCTAAATTACAGAATGACAATCGATGTGTTCCAATGGGCTTTTGAGATATCGAACGGTCACAGAATTAGACAATTCTGGACTCATTTGGTAGCTTGTCGAGTTACCATTCCAATTAGATTAAAATATTCTAAAGTTGACAACTGAAGAGAGAGTTATAAAGGTTACTATTGGACAAGGAGATGAAGGAAAAATTCAGGACTAACGACGACAATCCCACTTACGGATGTGCAAAGGATCTCGAAATATGTCGATTTAAGTCAGGAATGAAAGAGAACTAAAGTACCATTCAGATAACAAAAAATAGACCCAATTCGTCATCGAACGAGGGAGTTATGAGCATCTCCATTGGATCGCGTGATTCAAAAACATTAACATTCCAAATTGTAAAATGACGATCAAAGAGTTCTAACGTGCTTTTGGGATGTCGAATGGTCTTAGAATTAGTCAATTCTGGTCCCATTTGGAAGCTTGTCTAGTTACCATTCCAACGAGCTCAAAATAGTCTAAATTCGACCACTGAAGAGAGAGTTATGAAGGTTACTATTGGAAAAGGAAATTAAGGAAAAATTTAGGACTGACAACTGCGATCCCACTTACGGATGCATAAATGGTCAAGGAATACGATGATTTAAGTCAGGATGAAAGAGCGCGAAAGTACCTTTCAAATGACCAAAAATCGACCTAATCCGACATCGAACGAGGGAGTTTTGAGCATCTCTGTTGGATCACGTAATTCTGAAAGATTAACATTCCAAATTGCAAATTGACGATCGAAGAGTTCCAACGTGCTTTTGGGATGTCGAACGGTTTCAGAATTAGCCAATTTTGGTCCCATTTGGAAGCTTGTCGAGTTACCATTCTAATGAGATCAAAATAGACTAAATTCCACCATTGAAGAGAGAGTTATGAAGGTTACCATTGGACAAGGAGATGAAGAAAAAATTCAAGACCGATGACCACGATCCCAATTATGGATGCACAAATGGTCAAAGAATACGATGATTCAAGTCAGGAATGAAAGAGTACTAAAGTACCTTTCAGATGACCAAAAATCGACTCAATCCGACCTCAAACGAGGGAGTTTTGAGCATCTCCATTGGATCGCGTGATTCAAAAATATTAGCATTCCAAATTCCAAAATGATGAATGAAGAGTTCCAACGTGCTTTTGGGATGTCGAACGGTCTCAAAATTAGCCAATTCTGTTTTCATTTGGAAGCTTGTCGAGTTACCATTACAATGAGCTCAAAATATTTTAAATTCGACCACTGAAGAGAGAGTTATGATGGTTAGTATTGGACAAGGACATGAAGGAAAAATCAAGATCGACGACTGCAATCCGACTTACAGATGCACAAATGGTCTCGGAATATAACAATTCAAGTCAGGAATGAAAGAGCACTAAAGCACCTTTCAGATGACTAAAAATCGACCCAATTCGACATCAAACGAGGGAGTTATGAGCATTTCCGTTGGATCGTGCAATTTAGAAAGATTAACAATCCAAATTGGATAATGATGATCGAAGTGTTCCTACGTGCATTTGGGATATCGAATGGTCTCAGACTTAGCCATTTCTGATCCCATTTGGAAGCTTGTCGAGTTACCATTCCAATGTGCTCAAAATAGTCTAAATTCGACCACTGAAGAGAGAGTTATGAAGGTTAGGATTGGACACGGAGATGAAGGAAAAATTCAGGAGTGATGACTGCGATCCCACTTACGGATGCGCAAATGATCTCGGAAAATGACGATTCAAGTCAGGAATGAAAGAGCTCTAAAGTACCTTTCAGATGATAAAAAATTGACCCAGTCCGACATCAAATGAGGGAGTTATGAGCATCTCCGTTGGATCGCGTGATTCAGAAAGATTAACAGTCCAAATTGCAAAATGACGATCAAAGTGTTCCAACTTGCTTCTAGGATATCGAACGGTCTTAGAATTAGGCAATTGTAGTCCCATTTGGAAGCTTGTCAAATTACGATTCCAATGAGTTCAAAATAGTCTACATTTGACCACTGAAGAAGGAGTTATGAAGGTTACTATTAGATAAGGAGATGAAGGGAAAATTTAGGACCGACGAATGTGATCCCACTTACGGATGCCGAAATGATCTCGGAATACGACGATTCTAGTCAGGGATGAACGAGCACTTAAGTACCTTTTAGATGACCAAAAATTGACCTAATCTAACATCAAATGAGGGAGTTATAAGCATCTCCATTGGATCGCGCGATTTGAAAAGATTAACAATCCAAATTGCAAAATGACGATCAAAGAGTTCCAATGTTCTTTTGGGATATTGAACGGTCTCAAAATTAGCCAATTTCGTTCCCATTTGGAAGCTTGAGAAGTTACCATTCCAATGGCTCAAAATAGTCTAAATTTGACCACTGAAGAGAGAGTTATGAAGGTTACTATTGGACAAGGAGATGAAGGAAAAACTTAGGACCGATGTCTGCGATCCGTCTTATGGATGCCTAAATGGTCTCGGAATACGATGATTCAAGTCAGGAATGAAAGAGCACTAAAGTACCTTTCAGATGACCAAAAATTGACCCAATCTGACATCAAACGAGGGATTTATGAGCATCTCTGTTGGATTGCGCAATTTAAAAAGATTAACAACCCAAATTGCAAAAAGATGATCGAAGATTTCCAACCTTCTTTTGGGGTATCGAACGGTCTTGAAATTAGCTAATTCCATTCTCATTTGGAATCTTGTCAAGTTACCATTCCAATGAGCTCAAAATATTCATAATTCGACCACTAAAGAGAGAGTAATGAAGGTTACTATTGGACAGGGAGATGAAGAAAAAATTTAGGAACGATGACTGTGATCCCACTTACGGATGCGCAAATGGTCTCGGAATACGATGATTCAAGTCAGGAATGAAAGAGCACTAAAGTACCTTTCAGATGACCAAAAATTGACCCAATCCGACATCAAACGAGGGAGTTATGAGCATCTCCATTGGATCGCGTGATTTGGAAAGATTAACAATCCAAATTGCAAAATGATGATCGAAGAGTTCCAACGTGCTTTTGGGATATTGAATGGTATCAGAATTAGCCAATTCTAGTCACATTTGGAAGCTTGTCGAGTTAACATTCCAATGAGCTCAAAATAGTCTAAATCGACCACTGAAGATAGAGTTATGAAGGTTACTATTGGATAAGGAGATGAAGGAAAAACTCAGGACTGACGACTGCGATCCCACTTACGGATGCGCAAATGGTCTCGAAATACGACGTTTCAAGTCTAGAATGAAAGAGCACTAAAGTACCTTTCAGATGACCAAAAATTGACCCAATCTGACATCAAACGAGGGAGTTATGAGCATCTCCATTGGATCGCGCAATTTGGAAAGATTAACAATCCAAATTGCAAAATGACGATCGAAGAGTTCCAACGTGCTTTTGGGATATCGAATGGTATCAGAATTAGCCAATTCTGGTCCCATTAGGAAGCTTGTCGAGTTACCATTCCAATGAGCTCAAAATAGTCTAAATTCGACCACTGAAGAGAGAGTTATGAAGGTTACTATTGGACAAGGAGATGAAGGAAAAATTCAGGACTGACGACTGCGATCCCACTTACGGATGCGCAAATGGTCTCGGAATATGACGATTCAAGTCAGGAATGAAAGAGCACTAAAGTACCTTTCAGATGACTAAAAATTGACCCAATCCGACATCAAACGAGGGAGTTATGAGCATCTCTGTTGGATCACATGATTTGGAAAGATTAACAATCCAAATTGCAAAATGACAATCGAAGAGTTCCAATGGGCTTTTGGGATATCAAACGGTCTCAGAATTAGACAATTCTGGTCCCATTTGGAAGCTTGTCGAGTTACCATTCCAATGAGCTTAAAATAGCCAAATTCGTCCACTAAAGGTTACCATTGGACAAGGAGATGAAGGAAAAATTCAGGACCAACGACTGCTATTCCAGTTACGGATGCGCAAATGGGCTCGGAATATGACGATTCAAGTCAAGAATGAACGAGCCCTAAAGTACCTTTTAGATGACCAAAAACAGCCCCAATCCGACATCGAACGAGGGAGTTATGAGCATCTCCATTGGATCGCGTGATTTGGAAAGATTAACAATCCAAATTGCAAATTGACGATCGATGAGTTCCAACGTGGTTCTGGGATATCGAATGGTCTTAGAATTAGCAAATTCTGGTCCCATTTGGAAGCTTATTGAGTTACCATTCCAATGAGCTCAAAAGAGTCCAATTTCGACCACTGAAGAGAGAGTTATGAACATTTCTATTGGGCTAATAGATAACGAAAAAATTCAGGACCGATGACATTGATCCCACTTACGTATGCGCAAATGGTCTCAGAATATGATGATTCAAGTCGGGAATGAAAGAGCACTAAAGTACCTTTCAAATGAGCAAAAATCGACCCAATCTAACATCAAACGAGGGAGTTATGAGCATCTCCATTGGATCACGTGATTTGGAAAGATTAGCACTCCAAATTGCAAAATGACGATCGAAGAGTTCCAACGTGCTTTTGGGATACTGAACGGTTTCAGAATTAGCCAATTCTGGTCCCATTTGGAAGCTTGTGAAGTTACCATTCAAATGAGATCAAAATATACTAAATTCCACCATTGAAGAGAGAGTTATGAAGGTTACAATTGGACAAGGAGATGAAGAAAAAATTCAAGACCGATCAACACGAACCCAATTATGGATGCACAAATGGTCAAAGAATACGATGATTCAAGTCAGGAATGAAAGAGTACTAAAGTACCTTTTAGATGACTAAAAATTTACCCAATCTAACATCAAAAGAGGGAGTTTTGAGCATCTCCATTGGATCACGTGATTCAAAAAGGTTAACATCCTAAATTGCAAATTGACGATCGAAGAGTTCCAACGTGCTTTTGGGATGTCGAACGGTCTCAAAATTAGCCAATTCTGTTTTCATTTGGAAGCTTGTCGAGTTACCATTACAATGAGCTCAAAATATTTTAAATTCGACCACTGAAGAGAGAGTTATGATGGTTAGTATTGGACAAGGACATGAAGGAAAAATCAAGATCGACGACTGCAATCCGACTTACAGATGCACAAATGGTCTCGGAATATAACAATTCAAGTCAGGAATGAAAGAGCACTAAAGCACCTTTCAGATGACTAAAAATCGACCCAATTCGACATCAAACGAGGGAGTTATGAGCATTTCCGTTGGATCGTGCAATTTAGAAAGATTAACAATCCAAATTGGATAATGATGATCGAAGTGTTCCTACGTGCATTTGGGATATCGAATGGTCTCAGACTTAGCCATTTCTGATCCCATTTGGAAGCTTGTCGAGTTACCATTCCAATGTGCTCAAAATAGTCTAAATTCGACCACTGAAGAGAGAGTTATAAAGGTTAGGATTGCACACAGAGATGAAGGAAAAATTCAGGACCGACGACTGCGATCCCACTTATGGATGTGCAAATGATCTCGAAAAACGTCGATTCAAGTTCGGAATGAAAGAGCTCTAAAGTACCTTTCAGATGGCAAAAAATTGACCCAGTCTGACATCAAATGAGGGAGTTATAAGCATCTCCGTTGGATCGCGTGATTCAGAAAGATTAACAGTCCAAATTGCATAATGACAATCAAAGAATTCCAATGTGCTTTTGGGATGTCGAACGGTCTCAGCATTAGCTAATTCTAGTCCCATTTGGAAGCCTATCGAGTTAGCATCGCAATGAGCTCAAAATAGTCTAAATAGACCACTGAAGATAGAGTTATGAAGGTTACTATTGGATAAGGAGATGAAGGAAAAATTCAGGACCGACGACTGCGATACCACTTACGGATGGGCAAATGGTCTCGGAGTACGACGATTCAAGTCAGGAATGAAAGAAGAATTAAAGTACCATTCAGATGACTAAAAATTGACCCAATCTAATATCAAATGAGGGAGTTATGAGCATCTTCGTTGGATCGCGCGATTTGAAAAGATTAACAATCCAAATTGCAAAATGACGATTGAAGAGTGACAACATGCATTTGGGATATCAAACGGTCTTAGAATTAGCCAATTCTGGTCCCATTAGGAAGCTTGTCGAGTTACCATTCCAAAGAGCTCAAAATAGTCTAAATTCGACCACTAAAGAGAGGGTTACGAAGGTTACTATTGGACAAGGAGATGATGGTAAAATTCAGAACCGACGACTGCGATCCCACTTACGAATGCACAAATGGTCTCGGAATATGACAATTCAAGTGAGGAATGAAAGAGCTCTAAAGTAACTTTTAGATGACCAAAAATTGAACCAATCTGACATTTAACAAGGGAGTTATGAGCATCCACGTCGGATCGGACGATTTGGAAGGATTAACTATCCAACTTGCAAAATGATGATCGAAGAGTTCCAACGGGCTTTCAGGATATTGAACGGTCTCAGAATATGACAATTCAGGTCCAATTTGGAAGCTTGTCAAGTTGCCATTCCAATGAGCTCAAAATGTTCTAAATTTGACCACTAAAGAGAGAGATATGATGGTTACTATTGGACAAGGAGATGAAGGAAAAATTTAGGACTGACGACTGCGATCCCTCTTACGAATGTGCAAATGGTCTCCGAATACAATGATTCAGGTCAAGAATGAAAGAGCACTAAAGTAACTTTCAGATGACCATAAATTGACCCAATCTAACATCAAACGAGGGAGTTATGAGCATCCTCGTTGGATCGCGTGATTTGGTAGGATTAACTATCCAAATTGCAAAATGACGATCGAAGAGTTCCAACGGGCTTTTGGGATATCGAACAGTCTCAGAATTAGCCAATTCTGGTCCCATTTGGAAGCTTGTCGAGTTACCATTCTAATGAGCCCAAAATAGTCTAAATTCAACCACTGAAGAGAGAGTTATGATGGTTAGTATTGGACAAGGAGATGAAAGAAAAATTCAGGACCGACCACTTCGATCCCACTTATGGATGCGCAAATGGTCTCGAAATACGATGATTCAAGTCAGGAATGAAAGAGCACTAAAGTACCTTCCAGATGACCAAAAATTGACCTAATTTGACATAAAAAAAGGGAGTTATGAGCATCTTCATTGGATTGCGCAATTTGGAAAGATTAACAATTAAAATTGCAAAATGACGATCGAAGAGTTCTATTGTGCTTAAGGGATATCGGAGGGTCTTAGAATTTGCCAATTCTGGTCTCATTTGGAAGCTTATCGAGTTATCATTCCAATGTGCTCAAAATAATCTAAAGTTGACCACTGAAGAGAGAGTTATGAACGTTACTATTGGACAAGGACATGAAGGAGAAATTCAGGACTGACGACTGCGATCCCACTTATGGATGCGCAAATGGTCTCGGAATACGATGATTCAAGTCAAGAATGAAAGAGCTCTAAAAGTACCATTCAGATGACGAAAAATTGACCCAATCTGACATCAAATGAGGGAGTTATGAGGATCTTCGTTGGATCACGCGATTTGGAAACATTAACAATCCAAATTGCAAAATGTTGATCGAAGAGTTCCAATGTGCTTTTCGGATATCGAACAATCTTAATATTAGCCAATTCTGGTCCCATTTGGTAGCTTGTCGGGTTACCAATCCAATAAGCTTCAAATAGTCTAAATTCAACCATTGAAGAGAGAGTTATAAAGGTTACTATTGGACAAGGAGATGAACGAAAAATTCAGGACCAACGACTGCGATACCACTTACGGATGCGGGAATGGTCTCGGAATATGACGATTCAAGTCAGGAATGAAAGAGCACCAAAGTACCTTCCAGATGACTAAAAATTGACCTAATCTGACATAAAAAAAGGGGGTTATGAGCATCTTCATTGGATTACGCAATTTGGAAAGATTAACAATCAAAATTGCAAAATGACGATCGAAGAGTTCTAATGTGCTTAAGGGATATCAAACGGTCTTAGAATTAGCCAATTCTAGTCTCATTTGGAAGCTTGTCGAGGTGGCATTCCAATGTGCTTAAACTAGTCTAAAGTTGACCACTGAAGAGAGAGTTATGAAGGTTACTATTAGATAAGGAGATGAAGAAAAAATTCAGGACTGACGACTGCGATCCCACTTACGGATGCGCAAATGGTCTCGGAATACGTTGATTCAAGTCAGGAATGAAAGAGCACTAACGTACCATTCAGATGACAAAAAATAGACCCAATCCGTCATCAAATGAGGGAGTTATGAGCATCTCCATTAGATCCTACAATTTGGAAAGATTAACAATCCAAATAGCAAAATGACGATCGAAGAGTTCTAATGTGCTTTAGGGATATCGAACGGTCTTAGAATTAGCCAATTCAGGTCCCATTTGGAAGCTTGTTGAGTTACCATTCCAATGAGCTCAAAATAGTCAAAATTCAACAACTAAACAGAGAGTTATGACAGTTACTATTGGACAAGGAGATGAAGTAAAAATTCAGGACCGATGACTACAATCCCACTTACCGATGTGCAAATGGTCTCGGAATATGAAGATTCAAGTCAGGAATGAAAGAGCACTAAGGACCTTTCAGATGACCAAAAATTGACCCAATCCGAAATCTAACAAGGGAGTTATGAGAATCTCCGTTGGATCACACAATTTGGAAAGATTAACAATCCAAATTGCATAAGGACGATCGAAGAGTTCCTACATGATTTGGGATATCAAAGAGTCTCAGAATAGCCAATTCTGGTAACATTTGGAAGCTTATCAAGTTACCATTCCAATGAGCTCAAAATGGTCTAAATTGGACCACTGAAGGGAGAGTTATGAAGGTTAGTATTAGACAAGGAGATGAAGAAAAAATTTAGGAACGACGACTACGATCCCACTTACAGATGCGTAAATGGTCTCAGAATATGACGATTCAAGTTAGGAATGAAAGAGCACTAAAGTACCATTCAGATGACCAAAAATAAACCCAATCCGACATCAAACGAGGGAGTTATGAGCATCTTCGTTGGATCACACGATTTGGAAAGATTAACAATCTAAATTGCAAAATGAAGATCGAAGTGTTCCAACGGGCTTTTGGGATATCGAATAGTCTCAGAATTAGACAATTCTGGTCTCATTTGGAAGCTTGTCGAGTTACCATTCCAATGAGATCAAAATATTCTAAATTTAAGAACTGTAGAGAGAGTTATGTAGGTTACTATTGGACAAGGAGATAAAGAAAAAATTCAGGATGGACGACTGCGATCCCAGTTACGGATGCACCAACGGTCTAGGAATACGACGATTCGAGTTAGGAATGAAATCAGACATCGAATGAGGGAGTTATTAGCATCTCTGTTGGATCGCACGATTCAAAAAGATTAACAATCCAAATTGGAAAATGAGGATCAAAGAGTTCCAAAGTGCTTTTGGGATGTCGAACGGTCTCAAAATTAGCCAATTCTAGTCCCATTTGGAAGCTTGTCAAGTTATCATTGTAATGAGCTCAAAATAGTCTAAATTTGACCATTGAAGAAAGAGTTATGAAGGTTAGTATTGGACAAGGAGATGAAGGAAAAATTCAGGACCGACAACTGCGATACCACTTATGGATGCGCAAATGGTCTCGGAATACGACGATTCAACTCAGGAATGAAAGAGCACTAAAGTACCTTTCAGAGGACCAAAAATTGACCCAATCCAACATCAAACGAGGAAGTTATGAGCATCTACATTGGATCGTGTGATTTGGAAAGTTTCACAATGTAAATTGCAATATGACGATTTACGAGTTCTAACGTGCTTTTGGGATATCGAACGGTCTTAGAATTAGCCAATTCTTGTCCCATTAGGAAGCTTGTCAAGTTACTATTCCAATGAGCTCAAAATAGTCTAAATTTGACCGCTAAAGAGAGAGTTATGAATGTTACTATTGGACAAGGAGATGGTGGTAAAATTCTGAACCGATGACTGCGATCCCACTTACGGATGCGCAATTGGCCTCGGAATATGACAATTCTAGCTAGAAATGGAAGAGCTCTAAAGTACCTTTCAAATCACCAAAAATTGACCCAATCCAACATCAAACGAGGGAGTTATGAGCATCCCCGTTGGATCACGTGATTTGGAAAGATTAATTATCCAAACTGTAAAATGACGATCGAAGAGTTCCAACGGGCTTTCGGGATATCGAACAGTCTTAAAATTAGACAATTCGGGTCCCATTTGGAAGCTTTTCGAGTTACCATTCTAATGAGCTGAAAATAGTCTAAATTCGACCACTAAAGAGGGAGTTATAATGGTTACTATTGGATAAGGAGGTCAAGGAAAAAGTTAGGACCGACGACTGTGATCCCACTTATGGATGCGCAAATGGTCTAAGAATATGATGATTAAGTCAGGAATGAAAGAGCACTAAAGCACCTTTCAGATGACCAAAATTTGACCCAATCCAATGTCAAACAAGGGAGTTATGATCATCTCCATTGGATCGCGTGATTCAAAAAGATTAACAATCCAAATTGCCAAATGATGATCGAAGAGTTCCAACATGCTTTTGGGAGGTCGAACGGTCTCAGAATTAGCCAATTCTGGTCCCATCTGGAAGCTTGTCGAATTACCATTCCAATGAGCTTAAAATAGTCTAAATTCGACCAATAAAGAGAGAGTTATGAAGGTGACTATTGAACAAGGAGATGAAGGAAAAAATCAGGTCTGATAACTGCGATCCCAATTACGGATGCACAAATGGTCAAAGAATACGACGATTTAAGTCAGGAATGAAAGAGCTCTAAAGTACCTTATAGATGACCAAAAATTGACCCAATCTGACATCAAACAAGGGAGTTTTGAGCATCTCCGTTGGATCGCATGATTCAGGAGATTAACATTCCAAATTGTAAAATGATGATCGAAGAGTTCCAACATGCTTTTGGGATGTCAAACGGTCTCAGAATTAGTCAATTATGGCCCCATTTGGAAGCTTGTCTAGTTACTATTCCAACGAGCTCAAAATAGTCTAAATTCGACCACTGAAGAGAGAGTTATGAAGGTTACTATTGGAAAAGGAGTTTTAGGAAAAATTTAGGACCGACAACTGCGATCCCACTTACGGATGCACAAATGGTCAAGGAATATGACGGTTTAAGTTAGGAATGAAAGAGCACGAAAGTACCTTTCAGATGACCAAAAATCGACCCAATCCGACATTAAACGAGGGAGTTTTGAGCATCTCCGTTGGATCACGCGATTCTGAAAGACTAACATTCCAAATTGCAAAATGACGATCGAAGAGTTCCAACGTGCTTTTGAGATGTCCAACGGTCTCAGAATTAGCCAATTCTGGTCCCATTTGGAAGCTTGTCGAGTTACCGTTCCAATGAGATCAAAATAGTCTAAATTCGACCACTGAAGAGAGATTTATGAAGGTTACTATTGGACAAGGAGATGAAGAAAAAATTTAGGACCGACGACTACAATTCCAATTATGGAAGCACAAATGGTCAAGGAATACAACGATTCAAGTCTGGAATGACAAAGTACTAAAGTACCTTTCAGATGACCAAAAATTGACCCAATCTGACATCAAACAAGGGAGTTTTGAGCATCTCCATTGGATCATGTGATTTAGAAAGATTAACATTCCAAATTGTTAAATGACGATCAAAGAGTTCTAACGTGCTTTTGGGAAGTCGAACGGTCTCAGAATTAGTCAATTCTGTCCCATTTGGAAGCTTGTCTAGTTATCATTCCAACGAGCTCAAAATAGTCTAAATTCGACCACTAAAGAGAGATTTATGAAGGTTACTATTGGTAAAGGAGATTAAGGAAAAATTTAGGACCGACGACTGCGATCCCACTTACGGATGCACAAATGGTCAAGGAATATGACGATTTAAGTTAGGAATCAAAGAGCACGAAAGTACCTTTTAGATGACCAAAAATTGACCCAATCCGACATCAAACGAGGGAGTTTTGAGCATCTTCGTTGGATCACGCAATTCTGAAAGATTAACAATCCAAATTGCAAAATGACGATCAAAGAGTTCCAACGTGCTTTTGGGATGTCGAACCGTCTCAGAATTAGCCAATTCTGGTCCCATTTGGAAGCTTGTCGAGTAACCATTCTAATGAGATCAAAATAGTCTAAATTCGACCATTGAAGAGAGAGTTATGGAAGTTACTATTGGATAAGTAGATCAAGAAAAAATTCAGGACCGATGACTACGATCCCAATTATGGACGAGCATATGGTCAAGGAATACGACGATTCAAGTTAGGAATGAAAGAGCACTAAAGTACCTTTTAGATGACCAAAAATCAACCCAATCCAACCTCAAAAGAGGGAGTTTTGAGCATCTCCATTGGATCACGTGATTCAAAAAGGTTAACATCCTAAATTGCAAAATGACGATCGAAGAGTTCCAACGTGCTTTTGGGATGTCGAACGGTCTCAAAATTAGCCAATTCTGTTCTCATTTGGAAGCTTGTCGAGTTACCATTCCAATGAGCTCAAAATAGTCTAAATTTGACCACTGAAGAGAGTTATGATGGTGAGTATTGGACAAGGACATGAAGGAAAAATTCTAAGACCGACGACTACAATCCCACTTACAGATGCGCAAATGGTCTCGGAATACAACGATTCTAGCCAGGAATGACAGAGCATTAAAGTACTATTCAGATGACTAAAAATCAACCCAATCTGACATCAAACGAGAGAGCTATGAGCATCTCCGTTAGATTGTGCAATTTGGAAAGATTAACAATCCAAATTGCAGAATGACGATCGAAGAGATCCTACTTGCATTTGGGATATCGAATGGTCTCAGACTTAGCCAATTCTGGTCCCATTTGGAAGCTTGTCATGTTATCATTCCAATGTGCTCAAAATAGTCTAAATTTGGCCACTGAAGAGAGAGTTATGAAGGTTAGGATTGGACACAGAGATGAAGGAAAAATTCGGGACCGATGACTGTGATCCCACTTACGGATGCGTAAATGGACTTGGAATACAACGATTGAAGTTAGGAATAAAAGAGCACTAAAGTACCATTCAGATGACCAAAAATCGACCCAATCCAACATCAAATGAGGGAGTTATGAGCATCTCCGTTGGATCACCTGATTTGGAAAGATTAACAATCTAAATTGCAAAATGACGATCGAAGTTTTTAAACGGGGTTTTGAGATATTAAATGGTCAAAGAATTAGACAATTCTAGTCTCATTTGGAAGCTTATCGAGTTAACAATCCAATGAGATCAAAATATTCTAAATTTGAGCACTGAAGAGAGAGTTATGAAGGTTACTATTGGACAAGGTGATAAAGGAAAAATTCAGGACCGATGACTGCGATCCCACTTATAGATGCGCAAATAGTCTAGGAATACGACGATTCATGTCAGGAATGAAAGAGCACTAAAGTACCTTTCAAATGACCAAAACTCAACCCAATCCGATATCAAATGAGGGAGTTATTAGCATCTCCGTTAGATCGTGTGATTCGGAAAGATTAACAATCCAAATTGCAAAATGACGATCGAAGAGTTCCAACATGCTTTTGGGATGTCGAACGGTCTCAGAATTAGCCAATTCTAGTCCCCTTAGGAAGCTTGTCGAGTTAGCATTGCAATGAGCTCAAAATAGTCTTAATTCGACCTTTGAAGAGAGAGTTATGAAGGTTACTATTAGAGAAGGAGATGAAGGAAAAATTCAGGACCGATGATTGCGATACCACTTACAAATCCGCAAATGGTCTCAGAATACGACGATTTAAGTCAAGAATGAAAGAACACTAAAGTACCTTTCAGATGACTAAAAATTGACCCAATCCAACATCAAATGAGGGAGTTTTGAGCATCTCCATTTGATCGCGTGATTTGGAAAGATTAACAATCCAAATTGCATAATGACAAGCGAAGAGTTCCAACGTGCTTTTGGGATATCGAATGGTCTCAGAATTAGCCAATTCTGGTTCCATTAGGAAGCTTCTCAAGTTACCATTCCAATGAGCTCAAAATAGTCTAAATTCATCAACTGAAGAGAGAGTTATGAAGGTTACAATTGGACAAAGAGATGAAGGAAAAATTCAGGACTGACGACTGCGATCCCACTTACCTATGCGCAAATGATCGCGGAAAACGACGATTCAAGTCAAGAATGAAAGAGCTCTAAAGTACCTTTTAAATGACTAAAAATTGACCCAGTCTGACATCAAATGAGGGAGTTATAAGCATCTCTGTTGGATTGTGCGATTCAAAAAGATTAACAGTCCAAATTGCAAAATGACGATTAAAGAATTCCAATGTGCTTTTGGGATGTTGAACGGTCTCAAATTAGCTAATTCTAGTCCCATTTGGAAGCCTGTCGAGTTAGTATTGCAATGAGCTCAAAATAGTCTAAATCGACCACTAAAGATAGAGTTATGAAGGTTACTATTGGACAAGGAGAGAAGAAAAAATTCAGGACTGACGACTGTGATACCACTTACAGATACCAAATGGTCTCGGAGTTCGATGATTCAAGTCAGGAATGAAAGAGCATTAAAGTACCTTTTAGATGACTAAAAATTGACCCAATCCAACATCAAACGAGGGAGTTATGAGCATCTCTGTTGGATCGCGTGATTTGGAAAGATTAACAATCCAAATTGCAAAATGACGAATGAAGAGTGACAACGTGCGTTTGGGATATCGAACGGTCTCAGAATTAGCCAATTCTGGTCCCATTAGGAAGCTTGTCGAGTTACCATTCCAATGAGCTCAAAATAGTCTAAATTGGAGCACAGAAGAGAGAGTTATGAAGGTTACTATTGGACAAGGAGATGATGGTAAAATTCAGAACCGACGACTGCGATCCCACTTACGAATGCGCAAATGGTCTTAGAATATGACAATTTAAGTGAGGAATGAAAGTGCTCTAAAGTAACTTTCAGATGACCAAAAATTGATCGAATCCGACATCAAACGAGGGAGTTATGAGCATCCCCGTTAGATCGGACGATTTGGAAGGATTAACTATCCAAATTGCAAAATGACGATTGAAGAGGTCTAACGGGCTTTCGGGATATCGAACAGTCTCAGAATATGACAATTCGGGTCCCATTTGGAAGCTTGTCAAGTTACCATTCCAATGAGCTCAAATAGTCTAAATTTAACCACTTAAGAGAGAGTTATGAAGGTTACTATTGGACAAGGAGATGAAGGAAAAATTTAGGACTGACGACTGTGATCCCACTTATGGATGTGCAAATGGTCTCAGAATATGACGATTTAAGTTAGGAATGAAAGAACTCTAAAGTAACTTTCAGATGTCCAAAAATTGACCCAATCCGACATCAAACGAGAGAGTTGTGCACATCCCTGTTGGATCGCGTGATTTGAAAGGATTAACTATCTAAATTGCAAAATGACGATCGAAGAGTTCCAACGGGCTTTTGGGATATCGAACAGTCTCAAAATTTCCCAATCTTGGTCCCATTTGGAAGCTTGTCGAGTTACCATTCTAATGAGCTCAAAATAGTCTAAATTCGACCATTGAAGAGAGAGTTATGATGGTTACTATTGGATAAGGAGATGAAAGAAAAATTCAGGACTGACCACTTTGATCCCACTTATGGATGCATAAATGGTCTCGGAATACGACGATTCAAGTTAAGAATGAAAGAGCACAAAAGTACCTTTCAGATGACCAAAAATTGACCCAATCTGACATCAAATGAGGGAGTTATGAGCATTTCCATTGGATTGCGCAATTTGGAAAGATTAAGAATCCAAATTGCAAAATAACGATCGAAAGTTCTAATGTGCTTTAGGGATATTGAACGGTCTTAGAATTAGCCAATTCTGGTCCCATTTGGAAGCTTACCGAGTTAGTATTCCAATGTGCTCAAAATAGTCTAAAGTCGACCACTAAAGAGAGAGTTATGAACGTAACTATTGGACAAGGACATGAAGGAAAAATTCAGGACTGACGGCTGCGATCTCACTTACGGATGCGCAAATGGTCTCGGAATATGATGATTCAAGTCATGAATGAAAGAGCTCTAAAAGTACCATTCAGATGACCAAAAATTGACCCAATCTGGCACCAAATGAGGGAGTTATGAGGATCTTCGTTGGATCGCACGATTTGGAAACATTAACAATCCAAATTGCAAAATGATGGTCAAAGAGTTCCAATGTGCTTTTCAGATATCGAACGGTCTCAATATTAGCCAATTCTGGTCCCATTTGGTAGCTTGTCGAGTTACCATTCCAATGAGCTTAAAATAGTCTTAATTTAACCACTGAAGAGAGAGTTATGAAGGTTACTATTGGACAAGGAGATGAAGGAAAAATTCAGGACCGATGACTGCGATACCACTTACGGATGCGCGAATGGTCTCGGAATACGACGATTCAAGTCAGGAATGAAAGAGCACTAAAGTACCTTTCAGATGACCAAAAATTGACCCAATCCGACATCAAATGAGGAGTTATGAGCATCTCCATTGGATTGTGTAATTTGGAAAGATTAACAATCCAAATTGCAAAATGACGATCAAAGAGTTCTAATGTGCTTTAGGGATATTGAACAGTCTTAGAATTAGCCAATTCTGGTCCCATTTGGAAGCTTGTCGAGTTAGCATTCCAATGTGCTCAAAATAGTCTAAAGTTAACCACTGAAGAGAGAGTTTTGAAGGTTACTATTGGACAAGGAGATGAAGGAAAAATTCACAGCTGACGACCGCGATCCCACTTACGGATGTGCAAATGGTCTCGGAATACGTCGATTCAAGTCAGGAATGAAAAAGCACTAAATTACCATTCAGATGATAAAAAATAGACCTAATCCATCATTAAATGAGGGAGTTATGAGCATCTCCATTGGATCCCACAATTTCGAAAGATTAACAATCCAAATTGCAAAATGACGATCGAAGAGTTCCAACATGCTTTTGGGATATCAAACGGACTATAAATTAGCCAATTCTGGTCCCATTTGGAAGCTTGTCGAGTTACCATTCCAATGAGCTCAAAATAGTCAAGATTCGACCACTGAAGAGAGAGTTTATGATGGTTACTATTGGACAAGGAGATGAAGTAAAAATTTAGGACCGACGACTGTAATCCCACTTATGGATGTGCAAATGGTCTCGAAATACGAAAATTCAAGTCAGGAATGAAAGAGCATTAAAGGACCTTTCAGATGACCAAAAATTGACCCAATCCAAAATCTAACGCGGTAGTTATGAGAATCTCCGTTGGATCGCACAATTTGGAAAGATTAATAATCTAAATTGCATAATGATGATTGAAGAGTTCCTACGTGCAATTGGGATATCGAATGGTCTAAGAAATAGCCAATTCTAGTCCCATTTGGAAGCTTGCATAATGAGCTTAAAATACATTAAATTGGACCACTAAAGGGAGAGTTAGGAAGGTTAGTATTGGACAAGGAGATGAAGGAAAAATTTAGGACCAACGACTGCGATCCCACATACGGATGCGCAAATGGCCTCGGAATACGACGATTCAAGTTAGGAGTGAAAGAGCACTAAAGTACCATTCTGATGACCAAAATCAACCCAATCCGACACCAAACGAGGGAGTTATGAGCATCTCCATTGGATCACGCGATTTAGAAAGATTAACAATCTAAATTGCAAAATGACGATCGAAGTGTTCGAACGGGCTTTTGGGATATCGAATAGTCTCAGAATTAGACAATTCTGGTCTCATTTGGAAGCTTGTCGAGTTACCATTCCAATGAGATCAAAATATTCTAAATTTGAGCACTGTTGAGAGAGTTATGTAGGTTACTATTGGACAAGGAGATAAAGGAAAAATTCAGGATGGACGACTACGATCCCACTTATGGATGCACAAAAGGTCTCGGAATACGACGATTCAAGTTAGGAATGAAATCAGACATCAAATGAGGGAGTTATTAGCATCTCCGTTGGATCACGCGATTCGAAAAGATTAACAATCCAAATTGGAAAATGAGGATCGAAGAGTTCCAAAGTGCTTTTGGGATGTCGAACGGTCTCAGAATTAGCCAATTCTAGTCCCATTTGGAAGCTTGTCGAGTTAGCATTGAATGAGCTCAAAATAGTCTAAATTTGACCACTAAAGAAAGAGTTATGAAGGTTAGTATTGGACAGGGAGATGAAGGGAAAATTCAGGACCGACAATTGCGATACCATTTACGGATGCGCAAATGGTCTCGGAATACGATGATTCAAGTCAGGAATGAAAGAGCACTAAAGTACCTTTCAGAGGACTAAAAATTGACCCAAACCAACATCAAACGAGGGAGTTATGAGCATCTACGTTGGATCACACAATTTGGAAAGTTTCACAATGCAAATTGCAATATGACGATTGACGAGTTCCAACGTGGTTTTAGGATATCGAACGGTCTCAGAATTAGCTAATTCTGGTCCTATTAGGAAGCTTGTCAAGTTACTATTCCAATGAGCTCAAAATAGTCTAAATTAGATCGCTAAAGAGAGAGTTATGAATGTTACTATTAGACAAGGAGATGGTGGTAAAATTCTGAACCGACGACTGCGATCCCACTTACGGATGTGCAATTGCCCTCGAAATACAACAATTCAAGTCAGGAATGAAAGAGCTCCAAAGTACCTTTCAGATGACCAAAAATTGACCCAATCCGACATCAAATGAGGGAGTTATGAGCATCCCCGTTGGATCACGCGATTTGGAAAGTTTAACGATCCAAATTGTAAAATGATGATCGAAGAGTTCCAACGGGCTTTCAAGATATCGAACAGTCTCGGAATTAGACAATTCGAGTCCCATTTGGAAGCTTTTCGAGTTACCATTCTAATGAGCTCAAAATAGTCTAAATTTGACCAAAGAGAGAGTTATGATGGTTACGATTGGACAAGGAGGTCAAGGAAAAAGTTAGGACCGACGATTGTGATCCCACTTACGGATGCCCAAATGGTCTAGGAATATGACGATTCAAGTCAGGAATAAAAGAGCACTAAAGTATCTTTCAGATGACCAAAAATTAACCCAATCCGATATCAAGCGAGGGAGTTATTAGCATCTCTGTTGGATCGTGTGATTCGGAAAGATTAACAATCCAAATTGCAAAATGATGATCCAAGAGTTCCAACGTGCTTTTGGGATGTTGAACGGTCTCAGAATTAGCCAATTCTAGTCCCCTTTGGAAGCTTTTCGGGTTACCATTGCAATGAGCTCAAAATAGTCTAAATTCGACCACTGAAGAGAGAGTTATGAAGGTTGCTATTGGACAAGGAGATGAAGGAAAAATTCAGGACCGATGATTGCGATAACACTTACAGATGCGTAAAATGTCTCAGAATATGATGATTCAAGTCAAGAATGAAAGAGCACTAAAGTACCTTTTAGATGACTAAAAATTGACCCAATCCAACATCAAACGAGGGAGTTATGAGCATCTCCGTTGGATAGCATGATTTGGAAAGATTAACAATCCAAATTGTAAAATGACGATCGAAGAGTTCCAACGTGCTTTTGGGATATCGACTGGTCTTAGAATTTGCCAATTCTGGTCCTATTAGGAAGCTTGTCGAGTTACCATTCCAATCAGCTCAAAATAGTCTAAATTGGAGCACAGAAGAGAGAGTTATGAAGGTTACTATTGGATAAGGAGATGAAGGAAAAATTCAAGACTGATGACTGCGATCCCACTTATGGATGCGCAAATGGTCTCAGAATATGACGATTCATGTCAAGAATGAAAGAGCACTGAAGTCCCTTTCAGATGATTAAAAATCAACCCAATCCGACATCAAACGAGGGAGTTATGAGCATCTCTGTTGGATCACACGATTTGGAACGATTAACAATCTAAATTACAGAATGATGATCGAAGTGTTCCAATGGGCTTTTGAGTTATCGAACGGTCTCAGAATTAGACAATTCTGGTCTCATTTGGAAGCTTGTCGAATTACCATTCCAATGAGATCAAAATATTCTAAATTTGAGCACTGAAGAGAGAGTTATGAAGGTTAGTATTGGACAAGGAGATAATGGAAAAATTCTAGACCGATGACTGCTATCCCACTTACGAATGCACCAATTGTCTAGGAATACAATGATCAAGTCAAGAATGAAAGAGCACTAAGGTACCTTTCAGATGACCAAAAATCAACCCAATCCGACATCAAACGAGGGAGTTATAAGCATCTCCGTTGGATCGCGCGATTCAGAAAGATTAACAGTCCAAATTGCAAAATGATGATCAAAGAGTTCCAATGTGCTTTTGGGATGTCGAACGGTCTCAGAATTAGTTAATTCTTGTCCCATTTGGAAGCCTATCGAGTTAACATTGCAATGTGCTCAAAATAGTCTAAATCGACCACTGAAGATAGAGTTATGAAGGTTACTATTGGACAAGGAGATAAAGGAAAAATTCAAGACCGACCACTGCGATACCACTTACGGATGTGCAAATGATCTCGGAATACGACGATTCAAGTTAGGAATGAAAGAGCACTAAAGTACCTTTCGGATGACTAAAAATTGACCCAATCCAACATCAAACGAGGGAGTTATGAGCATCTCCATTGGATCGCGCGATTTGGAAAGATTAATAATCCAAATTGCAAAATGATGATTAAAGAGTGCCAACGCACGTTTGGGATATCGAACGGTCTCAGAATTAGCCAATTCTGGTCCCATTAGGAAGCTTGTCGGGTTACCATTCTAATGAGCTCAAAATAGTCTAAATTCAACCACTACAGAGAGAGTTATGAAGGTTACTATTGGACAAGGAGATGATAGTAAAATTCAGAACTGACGACTGCGATCCCACTAATAAATGTGCAAATGGTCTCGGAATACGACAATTCAAGTGAGGAATGAAAGAGCTCTAAAGTAACTTTCAGATGATCAAAAATTGAACCAATTCGACATCAAATGAGGGAGTCATGAGCATCCCCGTTGGATCGCGTGATTTGAAAGGATTAACTATCCAAATTGCAAAATGATGATTGAAGAGTTCCAAGGGGCTTTCGGGATATCGAACAGTCTCAAAATTAGACAATTCGGGTCCCATTTGGAAGCTCATCGAGTTACCATTCCAATGAGCTCAAAATAGTCTAAATTTAACCACTAAAGAGAGAGTTATGAAGGTTACTATTGGACAAGGAGATGAAGGAAAAATTTAGGACTGACGACTGCGATCCCACTTACGGATGCACAAATGGTCTCGGAATACGATGATTCAAGCCAGGAATGAAAGATCTCTAAACTAACTTTCAGATGACCAAAAATTAACCCAATCCGACATCAAACGAGGGAGTTATGAGCATCCCCAGTGGATCGCACGATTTAGAAAGATTAACTATCCAAATTGTAAAATGACGGTCGAAGAGTTACAACGGGCTTTTGGGATATCGAACGGTCTCAGAATTAGCCAATTCTAGTCCCATTTGGGAGCTTGTCGAGTTACCATTCTAATGAGCTCAAAATAGTCTAAATTCGACCACTGAAGAGAGAGTTATGATGGTTACTATTGGACAAGGAGATGAAAGAAAAATTTAGGACCGACCACTTCGATCCCACTTATGGTTGCGCAAATGGTCTCGAAATACGACAATTCAAGTTAGGAATGAAAGAGCATAGAAGTACCTTTCAGATGACCAACAATCGACCCAATCCGACATCAAACGAGGGAGTTATGAGCATCTCCATTGGATTGCACAATTTGGAGAGATAAACAATCCAAATTGCAAAATGACGATCGAAGAGTTCTAATGTGCTTTAAGGGATATCGAACGGTCTTAGAATTAGCCAATTCTGGTCCCATTTAGAAGTTATCGAGTTAGCATTCCAATGTGCTTAAAATAGTCTAAAGTCGATCGCTGAAGAGAGAGTTAGGAAGGTTACTATTAGACAAGGACATGAAGGAAAAATTCAAGACTGACGACTGCGATCCCACTTACACATGCGCAAATGGTCTTAGAATACGATGATTCAAGTCAGGAATGAAACAACTCTAAAAGTACCATTTAGATGACCATAAATAGACCCAGTCCGACATCAAATGAGGGAGTTATGAGGATCTTCGTTGGATTGCGTGATTTGCAAACATTAACAATCCAAATTGTAAAATGATGATCAAAGAGTTGCAACGTGCTTTTTGGATATCGAACGGTCTCAATATTAGAAAATTTTGGTCCCATTTGGAAGCTTGTCGAGTTACCATTCCAATGATCTCAAAATAGTCTAAATTCAACCACCGAAGAGAGAGTTATGAAGGTTACTATTGGACAAGGAGATGAACGAAAAATTCAGGACCGACGAGGGTGATACCACTTATGGATGCGCAAATGGTCTCGGAATACGATGATTCAAGTCAGTAATGAAAGAGCACTAAAGTACCTTCCAGATGACCAAAAATCGACCAAATCTAACATCAAACGAGGGAGTTATGTGCATCTCCATTGGATTGCACAATTTAGAAAGATTAACAATCCAAATTGCAAAATGACGATCGAAGAGTTCTAATGTGTTTTAGGGATATTGAACGGTCTTAGAATTAGCCAATTCTGGTCCCATTTAGAAGCTTGTCGAGTTAGCATTCCAATGTTCTCAAAATAATCCAAAGTCAACCACTAAGAGTGAGTTATGAAGGTTACTATTGGACAAGGAGATGAAGGAAAAATTCAGGACTGACGACTGCGATCCCACTTCTAGATGCGCAAATAGTCTCGGAATACGTCGATTCAAGTCAGGAATGAAAGAGCACTAAAGTACCATTCAGATGACAAAAAATAGACCCAATCCATCATCAAACAAGGGAGTTATGAGCATCTCCATTGGATCTCACAATTTTGAAAGAGTAACAATCCAATTTGGAAAATGACGATCGAAGAGTTCCAACGTGCTTTTAGGATATCTAATGGTCTATGAATTAGCCAATTCTAGTCCCATTTGGAAGGTTGTCGAGTTACCATTCCAATGAGCTCAAAATAGTCTAAATTTGACCACTGAAGAGAGAGTTATGATGGTTACTATTGGACAAGGAGATGAAGTAAAAATTCAGGACCAACGACTGCAATCCCACTTAAGGATGCGCAAATGGTCTCGGACTACGATGATTCAAGTCAGGAATGAATGAGCACTAAAGGACCTTTCAGAAGACCAAAAATTGACCCAATCTGAAATCTAATGAGGGAGTTATGAGCATCTTTGTTGGATTGCACAATTTAGAAAGATTAATAATCCAAATTGTAAAATGACGATCGAAGAGTTCCAACGTGCTTTTGGGATATTGAACAGTCAGAGAAGTAGCCAATTCTTGTCCCACTTGAAAGCTTGTTGAGTTATCATTCTAATGTGCTCAAAATAGTTTAAATTCGACCACTGAAGAGAGAGTTATGATGGTTACTATTGGATATGGAGATGAAGGAATAATTCAGGACCGACAACTACTTTCCCACTTATGAATGCGCTAAAGGTCTCGGAATACGATGATTCAAGTCAGGAATGAAAGAGCACTAAAGTACCGTTTAGAGGACCAAAAATTGACCCCATTCGACAACAAACGAGGGAGTTAGGAGCATCAACATTAGATCGTGCAATTTGGAAAGATTAACAATCCAAATTGCAAAATGACGATCGAAGCGTTCCAACGTGCTTTTTGGATATCGACGGTCTCAGAATTAGCCAATTCTGCTCCCATTTGGAAGCTTGTCAAGTTACCATTCCATTGAGCTCAATAGTCTAAAGTCGACCAATGAAGAGAGAGTTATGATGGTTACTATTGGAAAGGAGATGATGGAAAAATTCAGAACCGATGACTACGATCCCACTTACGGATGCACAAATGGTCTCAGAATACGACGATTCAAGTCAGGAATGAAAGATCACTAAAGTAACATTCATATGACAAAAAATTGACCCTAATCCGACATCAAATGAGGGAGTTATGAGCATCTCCATTGGATCGTATGATTTAGAAAGATTAATATTCCAAATTGCGAAATGATGATCAAAGAGTTCCACCGTGCTTTTGTGATATCGAACGGTCTCCGAATTATCCAATTCTGATCCCATTTGGAAGCTTGTCGAGTTAACATTCCAATGAGCTCAAAATAGTCTAAATTCGACCACTGAGGATAGAGTTATGAAGGTTACTATTGGACAAGGAGATGAAGGAAAAATTCAGGACTAATGACAGCGATACCACTTACGGATGCGCAAATGGTCTCGGAATACTTCGATTCAAGTCAGGAATGAAAGAGCACTAAAGTACCATTCAGATGACAAAAAATAGACCCAATCTGTCAGCAAAGGAGGGAGTTATGAGCATCTCCATTGGATCCCACAATTTAGAAAGATTAACAATACAATTTGTAAAATGACGATCAAAGAGTTCCAACGTGCTTTTGGGATATCGAACGGTCTATGAATTAGCCAATTCTGGTCCCATTTGGAAGCTTGTCGAGTTACCATTCCAATGAGCTCAAAATAGTCGAAATTCGACCACTGAAGAGAGAGTTATGATGGTTACTATTGGACAAGGAGATGAAGTAAAAATTCAGGACCAACGACTGCAATCCCACTTAAGGATGTGCAAATGGTCTCGGAATATGACGATTCAAGTCAGGAATAAAAGAGCACTAAAGGACCTTTCAGATGTCCAAAAATTGACCCAATCCAAAATCTAACGAGGGAGTTATGAGCATCTCCATTCGATCTCGCAATTTGTAAAGATTAATAATCCAAATTGCAAAATGATGATCGAAGACTTCCAACGTGCTTTTGGGGAAGTAGCCAATTCTGGTCCCACTTGAAAGCTTGTTGAGTTATCATTCTGATGTGCTCAAAATAGTTTAAATTTGACTACTGAAGAGAGAGTTATGATGGTTACAATTGGATATGGAGATGAAGGAATAATTTAGGACGGACGACTACTTTCCCACTTACGGAAGCGCTAATGGTCTCAGAATACGATGATTCAATTCAGGAATGAAAGAGCACTAAAGTACCATTCAGATGACCAAAAATTGACCCAATTCGACAATAAACGAGGGAGTTAGAGCATCTCTATTGGATTGGGCAATTTGGAAAGATTAACAATCCAAATTGCAAAATGACGATCGAAGCGTTCCAACGTGCTTATCGGATATCGACGGTCTCAGAATTAGCCAATTCTAGTCCCATTTGGAAGCTTGTTGAGTTACCATTCCAATGAGCTCAATAGTCTAAAGTCGACCAATGAAGAGAGAGTTATGATGGTTACTATTGGAAAGGAGATGATGGAAAAATTCAGAACCGATGATTGAGATCCCACTTACGGATGCACAAATGGTCTCGGAATACGACGATTCAAGTCAGGAATGAAAGAGCACTAAAGTACCATTCAGATGACCAAAAAATTGACCCTAATCCGACATCAAACGAGGGAGTAATGAGCATCTCCATTGGATCGCACGATTTGGAAAGATTAACAATCCAAATTGCGAAATGATGATCAAAGAGTTCCAACGTGCTTTTGTGATATCGAACGGTCTCGGAATTATCCAATTCTGATCCCATTTGGAAGCTTGTCGAGTTACCAATTCCAATGAGCACAAAATAGTCTAAATTCGACCACTGAAGATAGAGTTATGAAGGTTACTATTGGACAAGGAGATGAAGGAAAAATTCAGGATTGACGACTGCGATCCCACTTACAGATGCGCAAATGGTCTCGAAATATGTCGATTCAAGTCAGCAATGAAAGAGCACTAAAGTACCATTCAGATGATAAAAAATAGTCCCAATCTGTCATCAAACGAGGGAGTTATGAGCATCTCCATTGGATCCCACAATTTGGAAAGATTAACAATCCAATTTGCAAAATGATGATCGAAGAGTTCCAACGTGCTTTTAGGATATCGAACGGTCTATGAATTAGCCAATTTTGGTCCCATTTGGAAGCTTGTTGAGTTACCATTCCAATGAGCTCAAAATAGTCTAAATTCGACCACTGAAGAGAGAGTTATGATGGTTACTATTGGATAAGGAGATGAAGAAAAATTTCAAGACTAACAATTGCAATCCCACTTAAGGATGCGTAAATGGTCTCGGAATATGACGATTCAAGTCAGGAATGAAAGAGCACTAAACGATCTTTCAGATGTCCAAAAATTGACCCAATCTGAAATCTAACGAGGGAGTTATGAGCATCTCTGTTGGATCACACAATTTGGAAAGATTAATAATCCAAATTGCAAAATGACGATCGAAGAGTTCCAACGTGCTTTTGGGATATCGAACGGTCTGAGAAGTAGCCAATTCTAGCCCCACTTGAAAGCTTGTTGAGTTATCATTCTAATGTGCTCAAAATAGTTTAAATTCGACCACTGAAGAGAGAGTTATGATGGTTATAATTGGATATGGAGATGAAGGAATAATTCAGGACCGACGACTACCTTCCCACTATCGGATGTGCTAATGGTCTCAGAATACGACGATTCGAGTTAGGAATGAAAGAGCACTAAAGTACCATTCAGATGACTAAAAATTGACCCAATTCGACAATAAACGAGGGAGTTAGGAGCATCTCCATTGGATTGCGCAATTTGGAAAGATTAACCATCCAAATTACAAAATGGCGATCGAAGCGTTCCAACGTGCTTTTCGGATATCGATGGTCTCAGAATTAGCCAATTCTGCTCCCATTTGGAAGCTTGTCGAGTTACCATTCCAATGAGCTCAGTAGTCTAAAGTCGACCAATGAAGAGAGAGTTATGATGGTTACTATTGGAAAGGAGATGAAGGAAAAATTCAAAATCGATGACTGTGATCCCACTTACGGATGCGCAAATGGTCTCAGAATATGACGATTCAAGTCAGGAATGAAAGAGCACTAAAGTACCATTCAGATGACAAAAAATAGACCCAATCCGTCATTAAATGAGGGAGTTATGAGCATCTCCATTGGATCCCACAATTTGGAAAGATTAACAATCCAATTTGTAAAATGATGATCGAAGAGTTCCAACGTGCTTTTGGGATATCGAACGGTCTATGAATTAGCCAATTCTGGTCCCATTTAGAAGCTTGTCGAGTTACCATTCCAATGAGCTCAAAATAGTCCAATTTTGACCACTGAAGAGAGAGTTATGATGGTTACTATTGGACAAGGAGATGAAGTAAAAATTCAAGACCAACGACTGCAATCCCACTTAAGGATGCGCAAATGGTCTCGAATATGATGATTCAAGGAATGAAGGAGCACTAAACGACTTTTCAGATGTCCAAACATTGACCCAATCCGAAATCTCACGAGGGAGTTATGAGCATCTCTATTAGATCATACAATTTGGAAAGATTAATAATCCAAATTGCAAAATGACGATCGAAGAGTTCCAACGTGCTTTTGGAATATCGAACGGTCTGAGAAGTAGCCAATTCTGGTCCCACTTGAAGCTTGTTGAGTTATCATTCTAATGTGCTCAAAATAGTTTAAATTCGACCACTGAAGAGAGAGTTATGATGGTTACAATTGGATATGGAGATGAAGGAATAATTCAGGACCGATGACTACTTTCCCACTATCGGATGCGCTAATGGTCTCAGAATATGACAATTCGAGTCAGGAATGAAAGAGCACTAAAGTACCATTCAGATGACCAAAAATTGACCCAATTCGACAACAAACGAGGGAGTTAGGAGCATCTCCATTGGATTGTGCAATTTGGAAAGATTAACAATCCAAATTACAAAATGACGATCGAAGTGTTCCAACGTGCTTTTCAGATATCGACGGTCTCAGAATTAGCCAATTCTGGTCCCATTTGAAAGCTTGTCGAGTTACCATTCCAATGAGCTCAATAGTCTAAAGTCGACCAATGAAGAGAGAGTTATGATGGTTACTATTGGAAATGAGATGATGGAAAAATTCAGAACCGACGACTGCGATCCCACTTACGAATGCGCAAATGGTCTCGGAATACGACGACTCAAGTCAGGAATGAAAGAGCACTAAAGTACCAATCAGATGACCCAAAATTGACCCATCGGACATCAAATGAGGGAGTTATGACCGTCTCCATTGGATCGCCCAGTTTGGAAAGATTAACAATCCAAATTGCATAATGACGATCGAAGAGTTCGTACGTGCATTTGGGATATCGAACGGTCTCAGAATTAGCCAATTCTGGTCCCATTTGGAAGCTGGTCGAGTTACCATTCTAATGAGCTCAAAATAGTCTAAATTTGACAAGTGAAGAGAGAGTTATGATGATTACTATTGGACAAGGAGATCAAAGGAAAATTTAGGACCGACGGCTGCGATCCCACTTACGGATGCGCAAATGGTCTCAGGATACGATGATTCAAGTCAGGAATGAAGGAGCACTAAAGTACCATTCAAATGACCAAAAATTGACCTAATCCGACATCAAACGAGGGAGTTATGAGCATCTTAGTTGGATCACGCGATTTGGAAAGATTAACAATGTAAATTGCAAAATGATGTTCGAAGTGTTCCAACGGACTTTTGGGATATGGAACGGTCTTAGAAATAGACAATTCTGGTCTCATTTGGAAGCTTGTTGAGTTACCATTCCTATGAGATCAAAATATTCTAAATTTGAGTATTGAAGAGAGAGTTATGAAGGTTACTATTAGACAAGGAGATAAAGGAAAAATTCTGGACCGCCGACTGCGATCCCACTTACGGATGCACAAATAGTCTAGGAATATGACGATTCAAGGGAAGAATGAAAGAGCACTAAAGTACCTTTCAGATGACCAAAAATCAATCCAATTCGACATCAAACGAGGGAGTTATTAGCGTCTCCATTGGATCGCACGATTCAGAAAGATTAACAATCCCAATTGCAAAATGACGATCGAAGAGTTCCGACGTGCTTTTGGGATGTCAAATTGTTGGAGCATAAAAAGTATGAAGGGGAGAAAGATTCAAGATTGAAAGATGGATATAAAATGAAAGGGATGGATGGAAGAACAGTTTAGTCAGTTGTGCGGGCCGCGTAACAACGAAGCTCCGTTGCACGAGTTGCGCAACCAAAAGGATCATTACGTGGATCGAGTAACCAAGGAAGTCCGTTGCGTGGGTCGTGTAACCAAAAGGCATCATTGCATGGATCGCGCAACCAAGGAAGTCCGTTGCGCGGTTCGCGCAACCAGTAAACACTATTGCACGGATCGTGCAATCAACAAAATAAAGTCATTTTGATGAATGGCCTTCTCTACAGCAAAGTAGGTCCAAGGGCACGAGAATTGAGGATTGGCACGTGTGAAAAACTTATAAATACCCCATTCCCCCTCTCATTTTGGGGGATCGAAGAATTCTGAGAACAGAACAGAGCGATTGAAGGTAGAGAGTAGAGGGAAGGCTCGGTTGCGCGGATCGCACAATGTGTCTATCCATTGCGCAGATCGCGCAACATCTCTTTCGGGTTGCACGGATCGCGCAACACAATTATGAGTTGCACGGATCGTGCAACTGGCATATCGGTTGCGCGAGTCACACAATAGGCTCATGATTCAGCCAAGCATACTGTGGGAATTGCAGGGAGTGTTCAAGTCCAGCCTTCATCTCCACAAGTTCTTCTTTGGAAAGAAGAAATTCCTCCTAAGTATTGGGAGATGATCGAAATAGTGCCGGAATGCTGTTAAAATTTCTATCTTATTGAAGATTAGCTGATCAATTCAGCAATTCCTCCTAAGTATTAGGAGATGACTAAAATAGTGTCGAGATGCTGTCGGATTTAAGATTGGACATATAAAACTTGATAATTGTAACTTGTTATTTTTTACCTATCTTATAATCAAGGGATATTAAAGGGATGTAAATGAATTCAGCAATAATAATATGATGATTGATCCATGTTCATTCTCTTTGTTATACTCAAATAAGATAATCTCCCAAATAGAACGTATTATTTTTCATGTCGAAACAAAATGGTGACTCTGCTGGGGAATAGTTCTTATTTGATATTAA
The DNA here is from genome assembly GCF_029962835.1 of Magnolia sinica. Lineage (NCBI taxonomy): Eukaryota > Viridiplantae > Streptophyta > Magnoliopsida > Magnoliales > Magnoliaceae > Magnolia > Magnolia sinica. Next base: position 74,797,202 of record NC_080573.1, read on the forward strand.
CATTGGGATAATTATGGAGCTTTCATTGTGTTTTGGCGTCTTTTCGATGTCAAAATGGCGACTCTCAATGGGAACATCCTCCCCCTTCATCTCTAAGATAGGTTATCTGGTTAACCAAATACTAATTATGGTTGTGTTTCATACCAGGAAGTTTCTGAATCCAACTACGAAGTACAACCAATGGCAATTTCTGCAAGGAAAGTGAGCTTCCGCTTCACTCCAACTGGATTCATAATAGAATACATACCAGATCGAACATCAGAATACATGGCTCAAATGACAGTTGGGGTTGTATCTGCTTCACCTCAACTACTGGAAGGCGATAAAGGATGGACCGTCGCAACGTCTCGTAGGACGAAAATACAAAATTCAAGAAGCCCTAGAATGAATCTTTATTCATCAAGAGTCAGAGGGCCAGTAACGCGCAATGTAGTTAGGTAAAATCCTGAGCTCGCCCCTCCTACGACATATCCTGAACGAGTGATTTCACAGTTCGCGTCACGTGACTTCCCAGCGTTGATTACTCCATGGGCCAGATGGACGAAAGAGCAGAAAGGCAAGGCATTGATGGCCAGTTCGTCGATACCCGTGTCACCCCAAGAAAGTTCACCAATGTGTACATCGCCCCAATCGATCAATAGCACTAGGAGTGTACAGAAGTCGAATGAAACTCCTTCCCCTCCTCTCTGCGTAAGCCCTATTACACCAACATATTCCCACTCCACTCCAATTACAGTTACGTCAAAGAGTGGAGAGGCCACAGTATATATGGCCGGGATAAATCAAGATGATATGCGAACTACAGAAGAGCGTATGAATGCAATGGCAGAAACACAAAGGGCATTAATAGAAGAGTGCAGACACCTTAGGGAAGCCTTGGCGACCCTGGCACATAATGTAGCTCATATAGTAGCTCCGCCGATGAATGAACAAGAAAACCATCCCGCAGTCTCTCAACCACAAGGAGCGGGATCAAGAGGGTCTATCCTAGCCACGAGAACCGTGACACAAGATGACATGAGGCAAGTCATCGAAGAAGCTATCAGAATAGAAAGAGAACACGAAAATATGAGCCGTTTTAAATACCGAACGCCATACCCAAGGGAGGTAGAAGATATACCCTTTCTAGCCAATTTCAAGCAGCCAGACTTTTAAAAGTTCAATGGAGAGGGATCGTCAGAAGAACATTTAATGTATTTCATTATCAGTATGGGAAATTTCTCTATGATACCACAGTATTGCTTATGATTGTTTGGGTCCTCATTGATGCATAAGGTATTTCGGTGGTACTCCAGTCTAGCCCCGGGATCCATATGTACTTGGGAGCAAATGCAAGACACTTTTATGTCAAATTTCTTCTCCTCAGAACGAGATGTTAGTATTACAGAATTGGCCTCTGTGCGGTAAAAAGAAGGAGAACCGGTAGAAAAGTTCATAGACAGGTGGAAGACATTGGGAGCCGCGTGTAGACAATTGCCAGAAGAAAAGGAACAAGTCAAAATGTGTTTGAATCCATGAAAACAGGAATCACATTCGGACTCACCAGTGCCGATATCAGGACTTTTTGTGACTTGGCTACCAAGGCCCATGCTCTAGAATTAATCACCCGTAAGATGCCAGCATTCCACCGAGAAACAGCTAGGAGAATACCCAGCAGAATGGCCGTAAACACCATTGATCGTGATAAAAAGAAGCAAAGATGCCAGGGACATAAAGGAAAAAAAGGCCGGAACAGAAAGAAGAATGGAACTAATCATGAAATAGATACAGTGGGAAGAGGTCCAGGATGCTCAATTCTCATGAGGGATTCGCATTCGATAAAGAAGATGTCATTCCAATGATGACCCAATTGTTGAAGGCCGGCATGCTTGAATTACCAGAACCCAAATGCCCTGAAGATGTGACAAAAACCAGAGAGAGAGACTTTTGTCGCTATCATCGTCTGGTGGGACATCCAACAGAAAACTGCTATATATTGAAGTGCATAATACAATGAATGATGGATAAAGGAGAAATAGTAATGGGAAAAGAGAAGGAAAGAGGCGCAATGGCTACGGTGAACATGTCCACGATCTGAGAAAGGATTCAGGGTATGAAAGAGAAAGGAAACAGTGATACGATGAAAAAGGTAGTAGTAATCATGCTAAAATCAAGAAAGAAAATGACAAGCCCGGCAAAGCAAAAGTCCGGTCTCACAAGAAAATAATTCATAGAAAAGCAAAGCAATGTTGATGAAGAAGAGGAAAAGAGTGAGGCAGCAAAGGTGACCTATGATGTGGTAAGCCATTTGAAGGGCATACCGGCTCGATTAAGCATCTATGACGCTCTCAAATTGTCAGAAGAGTTCCGACAGAATTTAGTTCAAGCATTGTCTAATCACAATGTCAGGGAAACCTTATTGGCAGAGTTAGAATGCGAAGAGCATGGGGAGCAAGAGAATTGCCTGCCAGTCATCTCCTTTTCTGATGATGATTTGATCTGTGAAGAAGAACACAATAGGCCACTGATGATGGAAGGCCACATACACGGGAAGAAGGTCAAGCGGATTATGAAAGATAATGGGTTCGCTGTAAACCTTTAACCGCTCTCAATGTTGGGAAAATTAGGGTATTATCGCTCCGACCTACGCCCTAGTGGAATGATGATACGGGGCTTTAATCAAGATGGGCAACGTGCACTCGGTAAGATTACAGTGATACTGGAAGTGGGAGAATTAACAACTGATGTTGTGTGCCACGTTATAAATGTTGTGACAACGTATAATCTTCTGTTAGGAAGGCCCTGGATACATCAGTATAACATTATACCTTCTACCCTGCATCAATGTTTTAAGTATTGTAAAAATGGGATGCAGTATAAAGTAAAGGCCGACGCGAAGCCATATACGGAAGCCAAGTCTTTCTTCGCAGACGCCAGCTACTATGAAGGATTTACTGAAAGGATAAAGAGAATGATAAAGCAGAGTCCTGAGGGACATCCCGGTAAATGAGGTCGAAGAAGAAAGGGTAGAATCGTCCAAGACTGTAATGACCAAGAAAATTCCGTGCTAAGACCCGAGTACTACCTCTATTTTCCTTAGAAGCTATTTGTGGGTTAATTAGTGTTAAACTCGATTGCTTGTGAAATTAGCATCAATCACTTTAAATTTGATCTGCAGGACTCAAAACCTGTAGAATCGTTAGTGCTATGTTACTCTAAAATCTGGGATTCAACGCTAAATCCAGTTGCTCTTGAGAATTTTTAGAAGCTTTGGATCAAACCTGGACCGCGCGTCAAAAGTCCGGTAGCGATGATCTTAGACAGTTATGGTCACCATGTTGGACTTGACCATCACCTCAAAAATCAAGTCCAGATGATGTCCTGGGTCGATTTGATTGAGTCCGGAGTAAGGAGTATGAGAACGGTGAGAAATTAAATATGGTTTTATGAAATCTGAGTCGTGTCGCTTGCGCGATGATTTTAAGCAATCTGACCATTGGATTCTAACCCAATTTCACCCTCGGATTAGAGAAGATGGCCTAGGCATGTCATAATACTTGTGGACCTGATCGAGTTTCGGTAACCGTTGAATTGAGAGTGGTCCGTCACGGCTAATCTGTAAATTCGATCGATACGAAAACTCAGCCTAACCTAGATCCATAATCAGTGAGCTTAAGTCCGACCGCACGTGGAGAAAGGACCACTGAAAGTGCTCCGTTGGATCGAGAGAGGCCTGATTTGGTTATAACCTAGGTATACCTTGGCCCTGGGGCTATTTTCATCAATGTTAGGCCTATATAAAGACCTTAAAACCCTCACTCTCTATTCCATATGAGTTTCCTAACCCTAGCTAAGAAAGAGAGGGGAAAAGAGAGAGAAAGTGAGAGAGAAGTTGGTGAATCATTTTAAGATTCTTTCCTGTTACCTACATCCTTAAACCATCACTTTTGAATCGTTATTCCGGCGATTCTAAGTTCATCCTTGGGTAAGTTAATCTAACCCTAATCTGTTTAGAGCTTAGAATAGTCTATGTGTTGATGTAGCTCATTTATATTCTTGCTTTAGGCTATCTAGTCGCCGTTGACGAAGACATATCGTCTGAATCAATTTGGTGTGCTTTTTCTGGTTTAAGGTGCAGACTTTAATCGTATAGGTTATGGTTTTCAAGGCTTTCAATGTCAGTTAATGGTTTATTCTTGTTGTGGGTGAAATTTCACATGCCAAATGCTATGTTTACTTTACGTTCCTGATATGTATGTGTTATATTGAGATTTTGTATTCTATGTATATGTAGGAAGTATCGTATACGTATAAAATATGAACATGTGTTTGCCATGATTATTTGTCGTGTACTTGTGCTAATTGTATGTGTGTCAACTCCTTGGTAAAAGGAATTGTCCAAATGCGTGTATTCTAACATGTGTCATGTATGTTGAACTATGTAGTCTAAGTGTTTGTAGAAATGTTGAATGGGCTAATGTGTAAATACATTATCCTATTTGCGGGTGTTGAGAAGAGATTCTCAATTCTCCTATTGGTGTGTAGGATTTCTTACATTCAATTTACATTCTTTGTTCTTTAAGTTCAAGCACTACTTATGTTGAAATCCATGTCAAGTGATATTCTTCAAATGCTCACATACTGTGTGATTTGAATTATTGTTCTATTACTGTTCTAAATTGTATATGCATATCTGTTATAATGGAATGTGTTTGGGACTATGAAATAGTCCAGAAAATCGGTAATCGGCCTTGAATTCGTGGCTGAGGTTGCTTTCGCCACGAAGGACGTGATTTGACGAACCCGAGTCGTATTAGAGTTGTCGGCAGTGGTTTGGCCACACGGAGTGTTTGTACACTCTATGTCGTTCAACCCAACGTGCGCTCGTGCTAGTCGAGTTCGTCAAGTAACCCGATTGTCCGATGTATGTTCACCATGTATGGACGCTATTGTTTGAATTTAGGGTACCAAACTTACTTATGAAATCTCGTTAACCGTTGTACCTTGATCCGTTAAGACTCATGAGCTGGACATGGTGGTATGGGACACCGTGGTCGAGCTGTCGGCTTACGCTGAGGTGACGAGCCTCCCCGTAGTGACCAGTGATCACACCAGACTCGTGAGCCGATTATGGTGGTATTGGACACTATATTCGTGCTATCGGCCTACATTGATTGGTGACGAGGCCCTTTGTAGTGACCTCGAGCATACCTTGATACTTCATTAAGGCGAGGACCCTTAGAGTAGTAACGAAGGTATGATAGGCGTGCATTGATTGGTGACGAGCCCTTTGCAGCGACCTAGAACCATATGATCGTATGAGATGGCCTAGGACTGACGACCCTAGAATGGATCACTGTGTGGAAATTGATATGAGGAAGGTACCTTAGCTTTCCAATCCTGTTGTATGAAAAGGACTAATAACAACTTGTAATCATGTTCATGCACCGCATTTGCATGTGCGTGGAAGTCGTTGGCACTATGGGAGGATGTCATACGTAACGTAAGATGAAGACGCTAAGGGAGTAAGGCAAGGGCATGCATCATTTATACATACATCCTTGGACTAACAAGAGTAATTAGGACATGTTTGATTGTTCTGCTTTATCATTACTGCTTGATTGAATTGATAACATGTTAACCTTTGCTTTATTGTTCCACTGAGTTGATCACTTACTCCCATGTTCTCGGGCGGTGTTTAAACACCAACCAGACTCTATCTTAGATACATATGTTGATGTGACCCCTGAGGCAGAGCAAGAGTTTGAGGATGATGAGGCCACATTTTCTTTTATGCAGTTCTCAGGCGGGTTCATGTGAGTCATGTCCTGATGTGCGGGGATTCTGGGTTTTCCTTTGGGAATAGATGAATTTCATTTCTGATGCTTGTAATTTGAATATAAACATTTGTAAGTATGACCTGGCATGTATACGTATTTCAGGGACTTGCACATGTACACATATGTTTCTTTAAGTCTTTCGCTTGCGTCTGTCACTTATCCCTGAATTATGTTTGCAGTTTGGCTTAATCTATTCCATGTTTTATGTACTCTTACAGACAACATACATCCATCATTAAATATGTTGCATAAGTGACGTTTTGAAACTCGGGAGCGGAGTTATGCTCGACCCTCGAATTTCAGGGCGTTACATGTTGGTATCAAAGCATGAATTGGATTAAACCGGACCTGGGTTATGGTCACACACCGCACGCTATCACCACCTTAGTGTAGGAGGGTGCGAGTTTATTGTAGAATTTGTGTATGTGTTTCCGTTGCTTCTATCGGTGAAAGTTTACTGAAAATGATCACCGAGATCGAGTCTGTGCGCACTCCTGATCACACATGGTGACCCAAAATCTCTTCTAGACCATCTATTAATGAGTTTAGATGGTTTATCTTCCCATCTCAGCCCTTAAAATATCTGTAAACCTGTGTTTGTATCAGATTTTAACCCGAGTGGCCCGATATGCATCAAATCGGACTAAGGAGCCGATCAGGGCATTTTTAAGGGGGCTCAGGGGGGGACCCACCTCATTTTGGACTTTGGGGGCCAAGAGGACTTTGCCTAAACGGTGAGTCATTGCCGGACTGTCCAGGGACCCGCTATGACCTCACCGCCCAGCGGGCCGGCTCGGGCTGACGCCGTTGGGGCCTAGTGTGGCCCATTCCTTCATAAAATACCCTTCCAAGCTTTCCTTTTCTTCAAGTCTCTCTCAAAACTCCACCAAAATCCCTCCTCAATCTCCTTCTTCTTCCATTTTCATGCACACCCATTCAACCCATCTCAAAAATCCATCCCCATTGCTGTTTTCACTCCCTTTTCTTCTCATTTGAGCTCTCAAATCCTTCTTTGGGATCTCAAGTGTGTGAAAGCCTCACCATTCTTCCCATTTCTCCCTTTTCTCTCCATTTCCATGGCCCTATTTGAGTTTTTCACGGCCATATTTTTCATCTCCACCTTTCTCTCTTTGATGGGGAAGAAGAGAGCGCCCGTGGATGAAGCCGGGCCTAGCCACCCAACCCGTGCACGGAGGCCGAGAGGTGCCGCCCCGAGCATGACCGTCACCCGTGAGTTTCAAACGAAGCGGGACCTTGATCCTCAAGCTCTCATTGGAAGAACTCTGTTGGCGGAGCTATCTCATGGAGTCTATGAAGGCCGTAACGTCCTTTTTGAGGCTTATATAGATCCATGGCTATATGGCGAGTTCCTCTTGTTGGAGCGCCTGGAAGGGGCCGGTTGGTGTCCCTTGTTTGAGGGCGAATATCGCGCCAATGTGAGCACTGTTCGAGCTTTTTATGCCCTCATTCTTGATCCTTCGCTGGAGCCTCTGCAGTTCAAGATCCCTTGTGGAAGCGGTCGGGAGGCCACAGTCAACGTCGCTTTGATATCCTGACTCCTGAATGTGCCGCTTGGTGAGGTGCATGCCAGTGAGAAGAATTTGAGCAGTGCGTGCGAGAGGGCTCGCCGCACGCGGCTCCTATGTGGTCGTCTGGTTGAATGGTAGCCTAATAAAAGCTTCTAGCTACCAACATGACGGACGACTTCCACTTGCTTCACCACATGTGTACATTCAATGCTTATCCAAGGTGGAGCAACCACAGCGAGTGTACGCGCCTGATGGTAGATTTTCTATATCAGGTGGGGCAAGGAGAGAAGCTATGTGTGCCAACGTACATCTTACGTCAGATTATCCTTATCGCTCGTTTGAATAGGAGGACCGAATCACTCCCATTTGGCCGACTCATTTGTAAGCTTGCACATGAGTTTGGCTTCAGGCTTGGGGTAGAAAAGCCAGTACCTGTTCTCTACATTAATGAGACAACCCTAAATCAGATGGATATTGGGCCTCCTCGATAAGCCTCAGAAAGTGAGGATGAGACAGAGAGCGATGAGGAAGAGAGTTATAACGAGGGTGGAGCTGAGATTGAAGAAGAAGCAGAGCAGGACGAGGAAGAGGTAGAGGCCCAGGATACAAGTGAGAGTTCTCCTCCTGTGACACTAGAGCAGAGCACAGATCAGGCTGTCAGGGATGCCCGTATCACTCGGCTTGAGGAGGGTCAGGCTGTTTTACGTCAGGATATCATGGATCTTCGAGGCCTTGTGAAGCATAAGTTTAAGAAGGTGACTCGAACTCTGAAGTCTATCCTATGTTGTTTGCAGGAAAAGGGTGCCCCGCTTCCATCTCCTTATTCCGATGAGTAGCTGCAGTTGTAGTCATCCTTTGCTTTGTTTTGTTGTTTGTCGTTGTTGGCTTAGTAGTTGGAAGTTGTTTGTTGTTTGAAGTTTAAGATGTTTTAGATCACATGCTCTCCCTATCGCGATTCATGTAATGCTGCACTTCTTGTATTGCGACAATTTTGTTAAATGAAATGCATGTTGTTATTGTTGAAGTTGTGTTATGAATGTGTGTGGGTGGATTATGTGGATGATTGAATCTTACAGGTTGCATCCTCTGTTGAATGTAGGGTATGCCTCCTAAGGGTTTGAAGACTTCCGCCCATCTCTCTTTGGTCGAGTCGCTTGTCAGAGTTTCTCCCCTAGGCGATAGCCAGACGGATCCACAGTCGGGCCCGTCTTATACTGGTGCTGGGCCAACACCTGTGATTCCACCTATGGCTCCTCCAGTCACACCTTCGGTTCCTGAGTCGAACCGTGCATCTGCGTCGATGCCATATGCATCTTCGTCTACTCCGCCTCCTGATAGGTTTGAGCAGATGATGTTGTTGATACAGCAGCAGTAGGAGTAGCTGCAGCAGCAGTTTGTCTTCCATGGTTGGCATCTTTGCTCAGTCGATGGGGGCGACTCCACCTGCTTCACCTATGCACCCATCTGGGAGTGCTAGTGCGAGCGGCACATTTGAGCGATTCCAGTGCTTACGACCTTCCACATTTGCGGGTTCTCATAGACCCGAGGAGGCCGAGTACTAGATTGATCGCATCTCTAAGATGCTGAGACCGCTGCACTATTCTGAGGTTGAGCAGGTCGAGCTTGCCTCCTTCATGTTTGAGAAGGAGGCCAGTTTATGGTGGGACAGTGTTCTTTGCAATGTTACGGAAGGGTATGAGTGGTCGTGGCAAGCGTTTGAGGCACACTTCCAAGAGAAGTATTTTTCGGTTACGTACCGACATGAGAAGGAGAGTGAGTTCCTTCGCCTCCGTCAGGGAGGGATGTCGGTGATGGAGTATGAGAACCGGTTTACTGAGCTAGGTCGCTATGCTCCTTTGATTCTGGGTGATCAGCCAATGCGGATGTGGCATTTTTCTGAGGGGTTGAGACCTGAGATCCGATCGAAGATGTACTGTGCTAGCATATCTTTCTATGCGAGTTGGTGAGCATGTCCTTACGAGCTGAGCAGGACGGGGACAGGTCGTCCTGTATACGAGCACCTATGGTTCCCAAACCACGACCTGACTTTTAGAGTGCACCATTTCTCGGCAAGAGGCCGCGGGCAAATTCTCCTTCGAGGCGTTCAGCGCCGCCCGCTTAGTAGGTGCGAGCTGATTTTCGCTGTTTGTACTGTGGGAAGATGGGGCATTCGGATCGTACTTGCTTTTCGCGTATGCGAGAGAGTGGATTTATCCATCGTAGAGGATCAGCCATCCGATGCCTCAGGTTATATCACCTCCACCTCTTCGTTCAGCGCCAGATCATCTATCCTTCAGACCTTCTGTACCTAGCTTCAGGCCACCTCACCGGCCTATGGTTCCTCCGCCGAATCGCCAGCAATAGGCTCGAGTTCACGCGCTCTCAGCTGAAGTGCCTGTGGCTGACTTGGTGTCGAGATCCTTTGAGGTTACTGCTCACATCCAAGGTATTCCTGTTTCTATATTGGTGGATACAGGGTCCCCTACCTCTCTTATATCATATGCGGTAGTTAGGCATCTGAGTTTGGGCACTGTTACTATGAAGGGAGTGATGCTCACTACCGCTACAGGGATCTCCTCTGCTATGAGCAAGCGTTGTATGGATTGTTTGATTGATCTAGGGAGTGGATCGATTCTTGTTAACCTTTTTGTCGCACCTCTTTACCATTACAATGTCATTATGGGTATGGATTGGCTCACGAAGATGCGGGCAGAGATTGATTGTGAAGCTAGGGCGGTGACAATCTATAGACCTGAGGGCGAGACAGTTACTTTCCCAATTCAGGTCAGTTACCTTTTCGTCTTAGTTAATATACTTCTCTGTTGGAGAGTATTGCTGGATCGGCATTTGAAAGCACGCCTGTAGTTTGGGAGTTTGAAGATGTGTTCGAGTTGATTCCTGAATTACCCCCTCAGCTTGAGATTGATTTTACTATCGATCTCATGCTTGGTGCGACACCCATTTCTTTGCCCACCTATCGTATGCCTCTGAGTGAAATGAAGGAATTGAGAAAGCAGATAGATGGCTTGTTGAATTTGGGTTTTATTCGGCCTAGTGTGTCTCCTTAGGGAGTACGTGTCCTGTTTGTTAAGAAGAAGGATGGTTCCTTGCGACTATGGATTGATTATCACAGGTTGAATCAGGTACCTGTGAAGAATAAGTATTCCTTGCCCAGGATCGATGATTTATTTGATCAGTTGAAGGGGGCACAGTACTTCTCGAAGGTTGATCTGCAGTCAGGGTATCATCAGTTGCACGTCAAGAATGAGGACGTGTAAAAGACCGCCTTCAGGACTAGCTTTGGCTATTATGAGTTCCTTGTGATGTCGTTCGGTCTTACGAATGCACCGGCCGTGTTCATGGATCTAATGAACAGGGTATTTCGGCCATTCTTGTTCCGATTCGTCATTGTCTTTATCGATGACATTTTGATATATTCTGCGAGTCGGGAAGAGCACGAGGAGCACTTAAGAGCGGTCTTGGATACTCTCAGGAAGAATCAGCTTTTTACGTAGTTCAAGAAATGTGATTTCTGGAAAGAGGAAGTCAAGTTCCTAGGACATGTGGTGTCCAAGGAAGGGATAGTTATCGATCTTGCTAAGGTAGCTGCAGTTCAGGACTGGAAGCAGCCTGGTTCAGTTACTGAGGTGAGGAGCTTTTTGGGTCTACGAGACTTCTCGAAGTTAGCAAGACCGTTGTCTCAGTTGACATGGAAAGATTTGAAGTTTGCTTGGAATGAGAGGGCGGAGATAGCTTTTCAAGAGCTGAAGGACAAGTTGGTGTCCGCCCCTGTGCTAGTATTGCCAGAGCAAGGGGTTAAGTATACGATATATACTGACGCCTCTCGCGTTGGTCTGGGTTGTGTCCTTATACAAAAGGACAGGGTGATTGCTTATGCTTCGAGACAGTTGAGGAAACACGAAGAAAATTACCCTACACATGACCTAAAGTTGGCAGCTGTCATCTTTGCATTAAAGCTTTGAAGACATTACCTCTATGGAGAGGAGTTCGAGCTCTTTTGCGATCACAAGAGCCTTAAGTATATTTTCACGCAGCGTGACTTGAATATGAGGCAACGCCGATGGATGGAAACATTGAAAGACTTTAAATTTGATGTTTCTTACCATCCGAGCAAGGAGAACCTTGTGGCAGATGCGTTGAGTCGCAAGAAGACTATAGAGTTTACGGCTCCGCTAATAATAGCAGAATGGGACATGTTGGAGTTTGTGCGAGACTTTGAGCAGAAACTTACAGTGGAAGAGCAGTATGAGGTTATCGCACACATTTGTGTACAGCCCCTCATTGACGAGAGGATCGTTGCAGCTCAGGCAGATGATGAGTTTTTGGCGAAGATGAGAGAGCGGGTTGGTACAGATGAGGACTCCGAGTGGAGTGTTAGTTCAGGTGGGGGCCTACGATTTCGTGGCCGGTTATGTGTCCCAGACATTCCTGACATGAGACGGGAGGTTCTCGAGTCAGCCCATAATTCTAAGCTTGCGATGCATCTAGGTAGCACGAAGATGTATTAAGATATGAGAAGATCTTATTGGTGGGATAACATGAAGGTTCACATTGCTGAGTTTGTATCTCATTGTCTCACGTGCCAGCAGGTCAAGGCAGAGCATCACCGACCTCCTAGGCTGCTTCAGCCCATGCCCATAGCAGAATGAAAGTGGGACTTCATCTCTATAGATTTTATTTTAGGGCTACCGAGAACGAGGAAGGGACATGACTCTATTTGGGTGATCATCGACCGATTGACGAAGTCGGCTCATTTCTTACCGATCAGAGTCACAAACTCTACTGACGAGTTGGCTAGGTTGTACATCAAGGAGATTGTACGTCTGCATGGAGTTCCGTTGGAGATTGTGTCTGACAGAGACACGCGTTTCACATCTATCTTCTGGACTCGTATCCAAGAAGTGATGGGTGTGAAATTGAAGTTCAGCACCGCGTTTCATCCGCAGACAGACGGGCAGACGAAACGTGTGAATCAGATTCTGGAAGACATGCTGCGAGCTTGTGTTTTGGACTTCAAGGACAGTTAGGATGATTGTCTCCCTTATGCAGAGTTCACGTATAATAATAATTTCCAGGCGAGTATCGGCATGGCTCCCTACGAGGCATTGTATGGTCCCCGTGCAGAGCACCGTATTGCTGGGCAGAAGTTGGCAAGCGTAGTTTGATTGGCCTGAAGTTGGTGCAGGCGACTTCAGAGAAAGTTGACATTATTCGACGTCGACTTCTGATAGCCGAGAGCAGGCAGAAGAGTTACGTTGATACAAGGTGGCAACCACTTGAGTTTGAGGTTGGAGACCATGTATTTCTGAAGGTTTTCCCTATGAAGGGAGTTCTGCGGTTCGGTAAGTTCTGCGGTTCGGTAAGAAGGGAAAGCTCACACCGAGATTTATTGGTCCATTTCAAATTCTGGATCGAGTGGGAGCGGTAGCATACCGCCTTGCTTTGCCCACACCACTTGCGGGCGTGCATAACATATTTCATATTTCTATGCTGAAGAAGTACGTTCCTGATCCTTCGCATATTATCAGTTGGGAGCAGGTGTAGTTGAGCGAGAATGCCACATATGTACTGCGATCGACGCGTATCCTAGACAGGAAGGAGCAGGTATTGCGTAGCAAGGTCATCCCTCTTGTGAAAGTACTATGGATGCATCATAGTGAAGAAGAGGCTACTTGGGAGACTGAAGCTGAGGTCAGAAAGAGCTACCCTTAGATCCTTGAGGAATATGAGAAGGTATGAATTTCGAGGATGAAATTTTTCTTTAACGGGGGTAGATTGTAATGACGTGAAAAATTTCGTGCTAAGACCCGAGTACTACCTCTATTTTCCTTAGAAGCTATTTGTGGGTTAATTAGCGTTAAACTCGATTGCTTGTGAAATTAGCATCAATCACTTTAAATTTGATCTGCAGGACTCAAAACCTGTAGAATCGTTAGCGCTATGTTACTCTTAAATCTTGGATTCAACGCTAAATCTAGTTGCTCTTGAGAATTTTTAGAAGCTTTGGATTGGACCTAGACCGCGCGTCGAAAGTCTGGTAGCGATGATCTTAGGCAGTTATGGTCACCATGTTGGACTTGACCATCACCTCAAAAATCAAGTCCAGATAATGTCCTGGGTCGATTTGATTGAGTCCGGAGTAAGGAGTGTGAGAACGGTGAGAAATTAAATATGATTTTATGAAATCTGAGTCGTGTCGCTTGCGCGACGATTTTAAGCAATTTGATCGTTGGATTCTGACCCAATTTCACCCTCGGATCAGGAAAGATGGCCCAGGCATGTCATAATGCTTGTGGACCTGATCGAGTTTCGATAACCGTTGAATTGAGAGTGGTTCGCCACGGCTGATCTGTAAATCCGATCGGTACGAAAACCCAGCCTGATCTAGATCCATGGTCAGTGAGCTTAAGTCCGACCGCACGTGGAAAAAGGACCACCGGAAGTGCTCCGTTGGATCAAGAGAGGCTTGATTTGGTTATAACCTATGTATACCTTGGCCCTGGGGCTATTTTCATTAATGTTAGGCCTATATAAAGACCTTAAAACCCTCACTCTCTATTCCATACGAATTTCCTAACCCTAGCTAAGAAAGAGGGGAAAAGAGAGAGAAAGTGATAGAGAAGTTGGTGAATCATTTTAAGATTCTTTCCTGTTACTCTACATCCTTAAACCATCACTTTTGAATCGTTATTCCGGCGATTCTAAGTTCATCCTTGGGTAAGTTAATCTAACCCTAATCTGTTTAGAGCTTAGAATAGTCTATGTGTTGTTGTAGCTCATTTATATTCTTGCTTTAGGTTATCTAGTCGCCGTTGACGAAGACAAATCGTCTGAATCAATTCGGTGTGCTTTTTCTGGTTTAAGGTGCAGACTATATTCGTATAGGTTATGGTTTTCAAGGCTTTCAATGTTAGTTAATGGTTTATTCTTATTGTGGGTGAAATTTCACATGCCAAATGCTATGTTTACTTTGCGTTCCTGATATGTATGTGTTATATTGAGATTTGTGTATTCTATGTATATGTAGGAAGTATTGTATCCGTATAAAATATGAACATGTGTTTGCCATGATTATTTGTCGTGTACTTGTGCTAATTGTATGTGTGTCAACTCCTTGGCAAAAGGAATTGTCCAAATGCGTGTATTCCAACATGCGTCATGTTTGTTGAACTATGTGGTCTAAGTATTTGTAGAAATGTTGAATGGGCTAATGTGTAAATACATTATCCTATTTGCGGGTGTTGAGAAGAGATTCTCAATTCTCCTATTGGTATGTATGATTTCTTACATTCAATTTACATTCGTTGTTCTTTAAGTTCAAGCACTACTTATGTTGAAATCCATGTCAAGTGATATTCTTCAAATGCTCACATACTGTGTGATTTGAATTATTGTTCCATTACTGTTCTAAATTGTATATGCATATCTGTTATAATGGAATGTGTTTGGGACTATGAAATAGTCCAGAAAATCGGTAATCAGCCTTGAATTCGAGGCTGAGGTTGCTTTCGCCACGAAGGACGTGATTTGACGAACCTGAGTCGTATTAGAGTTATCGGCAGTGGTTTGGCTACACGGAGTGTTTGCGCACTCTATGTCGTTCAACCCAATGTGCGCTCGTGCTAGTCGAGTTCGTCAAGTAACCCGATTGTCCGATATATGTTCACCATGTATGGACACTATTGTTTGAATCTAGGGTACTAAACTTACCGATGAAATCCCGTTAACCGTTGTACCTTGATCCGCAAAGACTCATGAGCCTGACATGGTGGTATGGGACACCGTGGTCGAGCTGTCGGCCTACGCTGGGGTGATGAGACTCCCCGTACTGACTAGTGAGCACACCAAACTCGTGAGCCGATTATGGTGGTATGGGACACTATATTCGTGCTGTCGGCCCACATTGATTGGTGACGAGCCCTTTATAGTGACCTCGAGCATACCTTGATACTGTATTAAGGCGACGAGCCTTAGAGTAGTAATGAAGGTATGATAGGTGTGCATTGATTGGTGACGAGCCCTTTTTAGAGACCTAGAACCATATGATCGTATGAGATGGCCTAGGACTGACGACCCTAGAATGGATCACGGTGTGGAAATTGATATGAGGAAGGTACCTTAGCTTCTCAATCCTGCTGTATGAAAAGGACTAATAACAACTTGTAATCATGTTCATACATCACATTTGCAAGTGCGTGGAAGTCATTGGCACTGCGGGAGGATGTCATGCGTAACGTAAGATGAAGACGCCGAGGGAGTAAGGCGAGGGCATGCATCATTTATACATACATCCTTACACTAACAACAGTAATTAGGACATGTTTGATTGTTCTGCTTTATCATTACTGCTTGATTAAATTGATAACATGTTAACCTTTACTTTATTGTTCCACTAAGTTGATCACTCACTCCCATGTTCTGGGGCGGTGTTTAAACACCAACCAGACTCTATCTTAAATGCAGATGTTGACGCGACCGCTGAGGCAGAGCAGGAGTTCGAGGATGATGAGGCCACATTTTCTTTTATGCAGTTCTCAGGTGGGTTCATGTGAGCCATGTCCTGATGTATGGGGATTCTGGGTTTTCCTTTGGAAATAGATGAATTTCATTTCTAATGCTTGTAATTTGAATATAAACATTTGTAAGTATGACCTGGCATGTATACGTAGTTCAGGGACTTGCACATGTACACATATGTTTCTTTAAGTCTTCCGATTACGTCTGTCACTTATCCCTGAATTATGTTTGCAGTTTGGCTTAATCTATTCCATGTTTTATGTACTCTTATAGACAACATACATCCATCATTAAATACGTTGCATAAGTGATGTTTTGAAACTCGGGAGCGGAGTTATGCTCGACCCCCGAATTTCAGGGCGTTACAAAGACCACAGAAACAAAGAAGAAAATCTACTTTGTTCCGAAACGTCTGAGACAACTAGGGCAGCCACCGTTAACCTTGTTATCTCACGAATAGTTGAGAATTTTACAAACCAATTATATAATGCCGTTGCCGTATGTTGAAAGGAATAAACCATTTCTAATCGCTCCAGGAAGATTTCAAGTTAAGGCCAGCGCAAAGCATCAGGAATCAATAGAATTTTACGCAACAGAAGAAGCAAGGGTCGGTGAAGAAACCGAGAGTAACGTATATCATGGTAAGCTTATGCTACAAGATCTCAAAAAATACAGTTGGGTTAGCAAGAAAATTATGAAAAGCATGAGTTTTGATTATGAAGAACCTACCGGTCTGAATCACGGAAGAGGAATTTAAATTCCCATTGGGGTGAGTCAGGAAAAGAAGAGGAAGTCTCAAGGACTGGGGATAGATCATCAGTGAACATGGTCACAGCCATGCAGTCATCAGGAGAGAATCCCAAGACAATCGAACACCCTGAAATGACCCCAAAACAAATAGAAGACGGGAGGCAGCCCACGATAGATAATTTGTGAGAAGTAAATCTGGGTATGGAAGAAGAGTCGAGGAACACATTTGTCAACGCCGGTCTTTCTGAAAAAGAGTCCGAGGAATATGTTCGGCTTCTCAAAGAGAATAGAGACATTTTCGCTTGGATGTACGCAGAGATGCTAGGCTTGGAACCTTCCATAGCAATGCACCGATTGAATATATCTAAAGAGAAAAGACTAGTGAAGCAGGCGCAAAGGCGATTCCATCTAGACATGGTTCCTCTGATAGAAGAAGAAGTGAACAAGTTAATAAAGGTTGGATTTATTAAGGAGGTCAAATATCTTAAGTGGATATCAAACATTATCCCTGTGAAAAAGAAAAATGGACAAGTCAGGGTGCGTGTTGACTTTAGAGATCTAAATGAAGCCTATCAAATAGATTATTTTTCTCTCCCAATAACTGAGTTACTAATTGATAGTACAACTCAGTATGCTATTATGTCCTTTATGGACTGCTATGCGGGGTATAATCAGATTAGGATGGCACCTGAAGATGAAGAAGCAACGGCGTTTAGGACGTTGTTGGGAATTTATTGCTATAAAGTTATGCCGTTTGGTCTCAAAAACGCTGGGCGACATTTCAGAGGGCGATGAAGAATATCTTCCAAGACATGATGCATAAGCATGTTGAATGTTATGTTGATGACTTGGTGGTCAGATCAGGGAATCATCAGCAACACCGTGAACATTTTGGCTTCAGTTTTCCGCCGACTCAGAAAGAAACAACTAAAGATGAATCCAGCCAAATGTGCATTTGGAGTATCCTTAAGTAAATTTCTTGGTTTTATTGTTCGACATAGAGGCATTGAATTTAATCCAGGGAAAGTCCGAGCTATTCAAAATATGCAGCCACCAAAAACACTCAAAGAATTGAAAATTTTACAAGGAAAGTTGGCATACATCCGTCGCTTCATTTCAAATTTAGCAGGAAGATGTCAGCCGTTTTCCCATCTGATGAAGAAAAACACAGAATTTGTATGGGACCAAGCTTGCCAAAATGCGTTTGACTCAATCAAAGATTTGTTAAAACAGCCACCAGTATTATCAGCTCCAATAAAAGAGAAGCCATTAATTTTATATATCTCTGCGGTAGAGGGTTCTTTAGGAGCCTTATTGGCTTAGGTGAATGAGACGGGAAAAGAAACTGTTCTTTATTATTTAAGCCGAACTCTAATGGGTGCAGAATGCAACTATTCCCCAATCAAAAAAGAGTGTCTGGCATTGATATTTTTGGTACAAAAATTAAGACATCATTGTCTCTCTCACAACATAACTTTGATTTCAAGAGCGGATCCTATAAAGTTTTTGATCACAAGACCAATGTTGTCTAGAAGATTAGCCAAATGGATGTTGTTGCTTTCAGAATATGACATTACATATGAGCCAGCAAAAGTAGTAAAAGGACAAGCAGTGGCAGACTTTCTTACAGCACATCCCGTAGCAGAATGCAAAGTTGTTAGTGATGACTTTCCGGACGAACAAGTCATGTTAACTGAGACATAAAACCCATGGCAGATGTATTTTGATGGCGCCGCTCGAGCGTCAGGAGCGAGGGCAGGAATAATATTTATCACTCCTCAAGGTGACTTGTTACCGTACTCCTTCACGTTGAGTGCCACATCCACGAATAATGAAGTGAGTACAGGGCCCTCATTATTGGAATGGAAATGGCTCATGAAATGAAGGTAAGAGCACTACATATTTTTGGGGATTCTAAATTGATTATAAATCAATTGACGACTGAATTTGAGGTGAGAAAGCAAGAACTTTTACCATACTGTCGGAAAGCACAACAATTACTAGAACAATTCTATCATGTAGAAGTCAAACATATACCGCGGTCTGAGAATGCAAGAGCAGACGCTTTGGCCAGCCTGGCAGCAGCTCTGTCCTACCCAAATAGAAGCCCCCTCTAAATAACTATAAAAGAGAGAAGATTTTTTCCATCCTCGAAGGTCATTGAAGAAATCGTCAAAACCCTTCCTGTATCATGTTTAAAGATAATGACAAACAATTGGCGTCAGCCTCTTATTGATTATCTCAAATACGACATCCTACCAGAAGAGCCAGTGCAGAAACAACAAGTCAAGTAACGGTCAAGCAGATTCATCATATGCAGCGAAGTATTGTATAGAAGATCTTATAATAGAATATTGCTACGATGTTTAGATGAACAAGAAGCAAATCAAATGTTACGGGAAGCACACTCTGGGGAATGTGGGGCGCATCAGGCGAGACGAAACTTATTCCATCGAATACATCGAATGGGATATTATTGGCCTTCTATGTTCAAAGATGCGATAAATTATACGAAGCGGTGTCATGAATGTCAGATTCATGGAGATGTTATAATGTCCCCCCAGAAGACTTACATCAGTTAGTTACCTCTTGGCCCTTCTCAGTCTGGGGACTTGACATCATTGGTCCTATAAATCTGCCTTCGTCCAAAGGAAAGCAGTATATCTTGGCAGTAACAGACTATTTTTCCAAGTGTACAGAGGCAGTTGCTTTACGCAATGTCAAAGAAAAGGATGTGGTGAATTTCATCCGGCATGCGATAATATACCGTTATGGTATTCCGAAGAAAATTGTTACGGATAATGGTACGCCCTTCAAAAACAGAGGCATGGAAAAGCTATGTCAGAAATTCAATATTCATCATTCGTTTTCAACGCCTTACTATCCACCGGCCAATGGATTAGCAGAGGCATTTAATAAAACGATAATCAAGATACTGAAGAAAACAGTGACAGGGAACAAAGGTGATTAGGAAGAAAGATTAGAAGAAGCATTATGGGCATACAGAACCACTCAACGGACAGCGACAAAAGCAACACTGTACTCATTGGTTTATGGTGTAGAAGCAGTGATCCCAATCAAAATACAAGTAGCGTCACTCAGAGTGGCAATACATTAGTCTATAATAGAGGATGAAAATGTAAAGTTAAGGCTGAAAGAGTTAGATTTTCTTGATGAAAAACACTTGGCAGCCTAACAGCGATTACAATTGTATCAAGCAAGAATATCGGCCACTTTTTGATAAATGTGTTAAACATCACTCTTTCAAGAAAGGGGATAAGGTGTTAATGCTGAAAAGACCCATAGTAGTCACCCGAGGAATAGTGGGCAAATTCGAGCCTAAATGGGATGGACCTTATATAATTAAAGAGGTATAGGCCAATGGCGGATATAGAGTGATGAATCAAGACGGGCAAGGTATTAGTATACTAGTCAATGCTCGCTTCATAAAGAGATATCATCCCTGAAGACATCATTGATTTTGATCAAGAATATTATCAGCATAATGATTCCGTATCAAAAGGGGGCAAGAATGGGCAGGACCATGACAATATATTGACAGATGAATAAATAAAGAAGAAATTCGCAGGCATATCAAGACTATGTATCGACAAGTGTCGTGAAAAGAAAATGAACATCGTCAGACTAAGAGAGCTTTGATCAAGTGAACTGTAAAACTCTGCCAAAATTGATATCGTCACTAAGCTGATGTATTATAAACAATACAAATGGATCTCCTTGAAGACATTAGCAGAAGCAATGACGCATCAATCTCAGTCAGAGATGTCTATCATTCTCACAGCAGCAATGATCACACCTATTATTATCCCTTAAGGCATTTTAAGGGGGTCTAGTCAAGCCCTAAAAGGCCAAGACTTAAAAAGGGCTAGTTACACATAATACCTATCATTTTCACCATTCGGGCAGCGGCGAGAAGCCAGTGGCCCTAAAAAGCCCGTGAAGGCCATCGTACGCATACCTATGCAGGCAGTTGACAAAGCCAGTGACTAAAAGCTTCAAAGGCTAAAAGTCCTCAAATGGTCGGTCATGCATAAGACCAATGCCATTTGTATAGCTTTCCGGCAGCGTCACGGGGAACGGAGGAAAATGCCCTCTCATGAATGGGCTCGACCTTGCAGACGAAGAAAAAGTGGGCAGCAGTGTGAGCTCTTTAGCCATGTCCATAGATAGGCCAACCATGCGTAAGACCCCCCAGATCTTTGGCTCGATTTCAGTACTAACTCATGAGGAAGGGCTTAAACCTACTCATTAACGGACTGGCAGCCTAGGATTTGGTACCCCAAAGGTCACCTTGTGAGCTCTGTGAACTCTAGAGAGTTATCGTGGCCAAGCCTGTGCATAATTCCAACTAAGTTCACGGCCCCGATAGCTTCACTGGGCCCCTCTGATGGACTGCGATTTGTGAACTCCCCAGGCAGTGAGAAGTCCAGCGAACTCCTAAGAGTTACAGAGACCATCACGTAAGGCCACTCAACTCCACTACGCAAGAGTCTAAGAAACTACGTATGCTCCACTACTCAAGAGCTTAAACTGTGTGTGACTAACTAAATTGAAACTTAGTACCGCCAATTAAGATAAAGATCATTTAGGAAATCCTTTACTAACACAGTATAAAAGGATAGCACAAAAAGGCGTAAATAAAGCAGTAATCAAAATGAATATTTATAGCAGCAAGATACAATGTATTGAAGTTATACATTTCAGAATTCCCCTGTAATGCCCAGTACTCCTAAATATTGCTACAAACTTTCTTGAAAATTAACTTGAGTAGTCGCATGTTCTAGCTTGGCGGTCGAAGTCATTCTCGCAGGATCAGGGATGCCAGCCAACTTTTCCTCCAAAGAGGCAATCAGTTCTTCATTCTTAATCAGTTCGAATCTTTCAGAGTCCACTGAATGAAGGCTACAATCTATTTGTTCTTGCACTCTCTAATGTTCAGATCCTCCTCTGAACTTTGCTTCTCTAGTTGAGCTATTTCTTGCTTCAGGAGAGAAATGTGATCTTGGATAGTTGTCTTATTATCAGCAAAGGTCTTCAATTGTTCGTGCAAAGATAAGTGTTCTCGATCATGGTGAGACACAATCGGAGCAAGCCGAGAAACTCTCTCTTTAGAACATGCAAGCTTCTTCTTGTATTCTAAGAGTTCAGGTGAAGCAATCATGGCTTCAGCTAATGACAGAGTAGCTATTGAATTATGAAACCTGAGAAGAGTATCGCGTACAGAGGAAACATTAACTTTCGCCATTTGTGCGGCACTATCCAAGACATCCAAAACAACAATCAGATTGGACCATTGATCAGGATCCTTGAATATCTCAACAATCGCCAATATGGAGTTTTTGATCAACGCCAATTTGTACCCAGAAATCTTCTCGAGTGACGGCGCGTTCAGTGAAGTGCCAATAGCACCAGAACTTGCCGCACCACTTTGAGGTAAATTTCCTATTAAGAAATATAAAGTTATGGTAGAAGTTTTATGTGCAGGTAATCTAAGAAAGTGTAGACAAGGAAAAGGAAATACCTTCCGCTGGTATTGGAATGGCGGGCAGTTGCGTCTCTCTAGCAAGGGAAGGATTAGGTACTACCATCTCAGTAAAGGATGGAGCCCCAGCTTCAGTACTCGAAGTAATGGTGGTAGAGATGGGTAGAATAATTAACTCTACCGGAAAAATTGTTTCGCGTCTAGCACTCGAAGCAACAATGGTAGGAGAGGGTAAATTAGTTGACTCCTTTGGAAAAGCAATCCTGCGTGCCGCTGCTTGAGGAGGCATTGAGGATATTGGTGAGGCTGTTGGTGCAACAGGGGGCAAATTCGGAGGGGAAACACTATCTGCCTCCGTATTTGTAACACGATCACCTGAAATGAAATGTGTGAGACAAAAAATAAAGAAAGGTAAAAGTAAATAGCAGTATCAAGACTTCCTTACATGGTGAATATCCATATTCCCCATAGTCTAGTGGTTCTTCTTCTTCCCTTGCCATAGAAGAAGTCTTTGCAGGAACGACCTCAGAAGTTAAAAGAATATGTCCCTCAGTAGTGGAGATATCTTCCGCAATTATATCATCTTCACCGCTGATATCCACTTCTCCTTCCTCATAGTCATTCTCCTGACCCTCTCCTCCTATATCACTTTCCTCGGAGGAAGTATGTTCAGACGAAGAAGTTGAATCTTCTCTAACAGTGTCTTCTGTGCTTGACTCCTCGACAACAACTTGCTTTCCTTTAGAAGGAAGAGATTGAGAGCCTTTCAATTGAATATCTGCAACAGCCGAAACTGGAGAAGCGGTAGCAGTGGTCTTTCCCTATGGAGAAGCTTGAGCACGTGTTCGGGACCTTGTCATCGGAGAAGAAGTTGGTTGTTGTTGAGGAAGTGTAGTCCTAGATATAGGAGAGGAAATCGGCTGTTGCTGAAGATGAACAAAAGAAGAAGGCTAATCTTGGGAATTGACAATATTTTCTGGCGGAGGGAAAGTCTCTTCTGCAACTTCTTCTCTTTGTGGACGACAGAGAGGAATTTGTTCAAATTCGCGAGTATCACCATATGTTGTCCATCCTTCGAGTGTATTATCGGGTTTTACCTCACGAATGGGTTTGTCCACAGAAATCATGACACAATGATGACCAACAGAGGGGGCATGACTGGTTTCTACAATGAAACCAACTCCCGCTTCGATGACACGACCCTTGAGCCTGTGAGGTGGAAGTCATACTGGCCTAGTTACTGGTAAAATTTTTCTGACTAAGTAAGACTGGTTACCCACCATCTCATATGATTGTATGACGCCCTCGGGGTACAATTGCAGCCTAAGATGATGAAGGAAGAATTAGCCCGGCCCAGTAATTGCTTCCAAATCATGGCCCAATTAAATGGACCAGTATCGTAGCTTCGTATTCTTCAAGTGACTAGCCCATAGTCTTCTGGCACTGCTTAATCGAATCCAAATTGATGAGCAAAATGACTAGG
Source organism: Magnolia sinica (assembly GCF_029962835.1). Classification (NCBI taxonomy): domain Eukaryota; kingdom Viridiplantae; phylum Streptophyta; class Magnoliopsida; order Magnoliales; family Magnoliaceae; genus Magnolia; species Magnolia sinica. The sequence continues at coordinate 74,820,824 of NC_080573.1, forward strand.
ATAATATGGTTCTCGCGAAAACTTGGTCCCTTCTCTCAACAGGAGACTGCATGATCTAATCGATATAAAAAATCCCTTTTCTGCTAAAGAGAGTGATTCCGTGTCTGGCTTCTCCATGTCTACAATATAATGGGATGGACCGAAGTGGAAGTAGTTTATCTTGGCGTCAGAGGAAATGGCATCCTTGACCCAATCATAAGATCTCTTTGCCATGGATCTCTTTTGGAGAAAAAAAAGGGGGACCCGGGAGGGATGGATGTAAGCTTTTTCTGGTACGTCATAAGTCCAAGGGAAATATACACCAAGCTAGCCAAGAAAATAATGCCATGGCATGTAAGTTGAAGCAGAACCAATAGTAGGGCTTTTTACATGACATGCAATCTCTCCAAAGCCTCAATAAATCGAGCAAAGAATAGGAGGAGCAAGAGAAAATTTGAGTCCCTCAGCCATGGCGCCCGCTACTACAAATAATGAAGGACGAATAGCATCTGCTGACATAGAACTTGGGAAGACCACTATTCTTAGCCAATACGCGATGAATGCTGCGAGCTCCCCATAGATAGAATACTTGGCATGACCTTTTATATCTTTGCGAAGATGTTTAAGCTCTGGTGAACGGTTGCCATTGAATCTAGAAAGAAAGAGAAGAGAGAAATGAGTAAATGAAGTCAAGATTATATACATATTTAGCTGTGATGGAAGAGAGAGGAGAGGAAAATTACTTGAAAGCTCTGCTGAAGTGGGCCAGCCATTGCATAGGATGAATTTTATGGATGTTGGGGAATTTCAATATTTCTTTGAAAAGTTTGATGGTCTATTCCGAAATGAAAGGGATACGATCAGGAGAAGAGATGAAAGCAAATTCTTCATTGGTAGGAACAAATTCATCAAAGAATTGACCAGTTATTGGCAAACCAGTAATCCTATGAACATCCCAAAGTGTGATGCTCATTTTGCCTTCAGGAAGATGGAAAGAATTAGTGGAGGAACACCAATAGTTAAGGAATGCCTTCAAAATAGAAGGTTCTTTGTAAAAGTGATGCAACGTCGCTTCAATTGCGTGGAAGATGTCAATCTTCAACAGCCTCTCAGCATGTTTTGCCAAAACTGCAATAGCCCGTTCAGGATAATAATTGCGGGGAGTTAAGAGACCTCTTAGTTTGAATTCTTATGGGCTCCAGATGAAGCAACGATGGCTAAAACGTTGCCTGAGTGTTTCATAAAAACAAGTCGGGTATAGACTATGAACGTCGTAAGAGGGGACGAGGAAAATCATGGGATGAATGTTGCCTATTTGGCGGCTGCAGGATACCTTCTAATAGTCTAGGTTCCTTAAATGACTAGGATTCTGTATAGGCCAGTCTTTCTGCAGTCAGGTGATCCTTGGGTTTGCAGATCAGCATGGAGTGATGGCGGTGAATACTGATGGGAATCATGATGACGCCTTATTTGTAAGGGTTGCCAAATTGAATGGTACCCTGAACAGCACGGACAGATTCCCAAGAGTTGTGGAGTTTCTTCCTATTGTGTTCTTTAATCTTCTCTTGAAACTCTTGGGCTTTGTTTCGACGATGCTTCTTGGGTCTGGAAGGAGGAGGGGTCTCTTCTCTAGCAGGCGGCTTTTAATTGATCGTCTGATAATACGTCGTTGTCTTCAACCATTCAGCCCAGTCACATTCGCGACCGTGCCTTGGAGGCATTTTCAGATCGCCCATGGCGATAGCCCTGTGGATGGGAGATGATAGCATCTCAATGCATTGGGAGAAGTCGAATGTGAGGAGTACTGGTTCCTTTATATAGGCAGGGCATCTAGAGGTCGTTTTAAATCATTTACGCAGGGGTTGAGCCAGAGATGATGGTGATTCTGTTGCTTGAGGGGTTACCATTTGATAAGCCCCGGTGTTTGGTAGCTCTCGGTGGGAGGGTTGATCAGAAGGAGGATCGACGGCAATGAAAGTTCTTTTGGTTCGAGCCATGTTGAAGATGAGGAAATTGTGTTAAGATCGAGGAGATTGCTGAAGTGGCAGTTGTGTGGATCATGTAATGAACAGGGTGTTGCGTGGTTCGCGTAACAGATAACGCGTTGCGCGGGCAGTGTAACAAGTTGAAAGCCTTACACGACGAAGGAATCATTGTGTGGTTCATGCAACAGATAATGCGTTGCGTGGGTAGTGTAACGAGTTGAAAGCCTTGTGTGACGAAGGAATAGTTGAGCGGATCGAGCAACAAATATCGGTTGCGCGAGAAAAAGTTTTTTCGCGAGACTTCCTCTGCAGAATGGAAGGATAAGAAAATGAACCAAGTTTGAATATTTATAGAAGTTTGGGTCAGGTATCGTACTCGGGTAGGCATTTCAGAGGTCGCACAACGGCCTTAAGAGTAACAGAAACTAGAAGGAAGATGAGGATTGATCCTGATTCTTTGGTTTAAGAGAACAAAGAACGGATCAAGGGGGCATCTGTTGGAGCATAAAAATTATGAAGGGGAGAAAGATTTAAGATTGAAAGATGGATATAGAATGAAAGGGATGGATGGAAGAACAGTTTAGTTAGTTGCGCGGGCTGCGTAACAACGAAGCTCCATTGCACGGGTCACGCAACCAAAAGGCATCATTACGCGGATCGCGCAACCAATGAAGTCCGTTACGTGGGTCACGCAACCAAAAGGCGTCATTGCACGGATCACGCAACTAAGGAAGTCCATTACGTGGGTCGCACAACCAATAAACACTGTTACGCGGATCGTGCAATCAACAAAAGAAAGGCATTGTGATGAATGGCCTTCTCTACATGCAAAGTAGGTGCAAGGGCATGAGAATTGGGGATTGGCACGTGTGAAAAACCTATAAATACCCCATTCCCCCTCTCATTTTGGGGGATTGAAGATTTCAGAGAACAGAGCAAAGCGATTGAAGGTAGAGAGCAGAGGGAAGGCTTAGTTGCGCGGATCACGCAACGTGTCTATTTGTTGCGCAGATCGCACAACATCTCTTTCGTGTTGCACGGATCGCGCAACTGGCATATCGGTTGCGCGGGTCACACAACAGGCTCATGATTCAACCAAGCATACTGTGGGAATTGCAGGGAGAGTTCAAGTCCAGCATTCATCTCCACAAGTTCTTCTTTGAAAAGAAGAAATTCCTCCTAAGTATTGGAAGATGATCAAAATAGCGCCGGAATGCTGCCGAAATTTCTATCTTATTGAAGATCGACTGATCAATTCAGCAATTCCTCCTAAGTATTAGGAGATGGCTAAAATAGCATCGAGATGCTGCCGGATTTAAGATTGGACATATAAAACTTGCTAATTGTAACTTGTTATTTTTTACCTATCTTAGAATCAAGGGATATTAAAGGGATGTAAATGAACTCAGCAATAATAATATGATCATTGATCTATGTTCATTCTCTTTGTTATACTCAAATAAGATAATCTCCCAAATAGAACGCATTTGTTTTCTTGTCAAAACACGGGCTATCATTCTAATGAGATCAAAATAGTCTAAATTCGACCACTGAAGAGAGAGTTATGAAGGATACTATTGGACAAGGCGATGAAGGAAAAATTTAGGATTGACGACTACGATCCCAATTACGGATGCACAAATGGTCAAGGAATATGACAATAAAAGTTAGGAATGAAAGAGCACTAAAGTACCTTTCAGATGACCAAAAATCGACCCAATCTGACATGAAATGAGGGAGTTTTGAGCATCTCTGTTGGATCACGTGATTCAGAAAGATTCACATTCCAAATTGCAAAATGACGATCGAAGAGTTCCAACATGCTTTTGGGATGTCTAACAGTCTCAGAATTAGCCAATTCTATTCTCATTTGGAAGCTTGTCGAGTTACCATTCCAATGAGCTCAAAATAGTCTAAATTTGACCACTGAAGAGAGAGTTATGATGGTTACTATTGGACAAGGAGATGAAGAAAAAATTCAGGACCGACGACTCCAATCCCACTTACGGATGCACAAATGGTCTCGGAATATGACGATTCAAGTGAAGAATGAAAGAGCACTAAAGGACCTTTCAAATGACCAAAAATAGACCCAATCCGACATCTAACGAGGGAGTTATGAGCATCTCCGTTGGATTGCACAATTTGGAAAGATTAACAATCCAAATTGCATAATGACGATCGAAGAGTTCCAACGTGCACTTGGGATATCGAACAGTCTAAGAATTATCCAATTCTGGTCCCATTTGGAAGCTTGTCGAGTTACCATTCTAATAAGCTCAAAATCATCTAAATTCGACCCTGAAGAGGGAGTTATGATGGTTAATATTGGACAAGGAGATGAAAGAAAAATTTAGGACCGACCACTTCGATCCCACTTACGGATGCACAAATGGTTCGGAATACGATGATTCAAGTCAGGAATGAAAGAGCAGTAAAGTACCTTTCAGATGACCAAAAATTGACCCAATCTGACATCGAACAAGGGAGTTATGAGCATCTCCATTGGATCACGTAATTTGGAAAGATTAACAATCCAAATTGCAAAGTGATGATCAAAGAGTTCTAACGTGCTTTAAGCTTATCGACCAGTCTTAAAATTAGCTAATTCTGATCCCATTTGGAAGCTTGTTGAGTTAGCATTCTAATGAGCTCAAAATAGTCTAAAGTCGACCACTGAAGAGAGAGTTATGAAGGTTACGATTGGACAAGGAGATGAAGGAAAAATTCAAGACCGACGACTGCGATCCCACTTGTGGATGCGCAAATGGTCTCGGAATACGACGATTCAAGTCAGGAATGAAAGAGCATTAAAGTACCATTCAGATGACCAAAAATTGACCCAATTCGACATCAAATGAGAGAGTTATGAGGATCTTCGCTAGATATCGCGTGATTTGGAAACATTAACAATCGAAATTGTAAAATGATGATCGAAGAGTTCCAATGTACTTTTCGGATATCGAACGGTCTCAATATTAGCAAATTTTGGTCCCATTTGGTAGCTTGTCGACTAACCATTTCAATGAGCTCAAAATAGGCTAAATTCATCCACTGAAGAGAGAGTTATGATGGTTACTATTGGACAAGGAAATGAAGGGAAAATTCAGGATCGACAACGGCGATCCCACTTACGGATGCGCAAATGGTCTCGTAATACGATGATTCAAGTCAGGAATGAAAGAGCTCTAAAAGTACCTTTCCGATGATAAAAAATTGACCTAATCCAACATTAAACGAGGAAGTTATGAGCATCTCTGTTGGATCGCGCGATTTGGAAAGATTAACAATCCAAATTGCAAACGATGTTAGAATTAGACAATTCTGGTCCCATTTGGGAGCTTGTCGAGTAACCATTCCAATGAGATCAAAATAGTCTAAATTTGAACACTGAAGAGAAAGTTATGAAGGTGGAGATGAAGGAAAAATTTAGGACCGACGACTGTGATCCCACTTACGGATGCACAAATGGTCTAGGAATACGACGATTCAAGTCTGGAATGAAAGAGCACTAATGTACCTTTCAGATGACTAGAAATTGACCCAATCCAACATCAAACGAGGGAGTTATGAGCATCTCCGTTGGATTGTGTAATTTGGAAAGATTAGCAATCTAAATTGCAAAATGATGATCGAATAGTTCCAACGTGCTTTAGGGATATCGAACGGTCTCAGAATTCTCCCATTCTGGTCCCATTTGGAAGCTTGTCGAGTTAGCATTCCAATGAGCTCAAATAGTCAAAAGTCGACCACTAAAGAGAGAGTTATGAAGGTTACTATTGGACAAGTAGATGAAGGAAAAATTCAGGATTGACGACTGCTTTCCCACTCACGAATGCGCTAATGGTCTCGGAATACGATGATTCAAGTCAGGAATGAAAGAGCACTAAAGTACCTTTCAGATGACCAAAAACTGACCCATTTCGACAACTAACAAGGGAGGTAAGAGCGTCTCCATTGGATCACATAATTTGGAAATATTAACAACCCAAATTGCAAAGTGACGATCGAAGCGTTCGAACGTGCTTTTGGGATATCGACGGTCTCAGAATTAGCCTCTTTTGGTCACATTTGGAAGATTGTCGAGTTACCATTCTAATGAGCTCAATAGTCGAAAGTCGACCAATGAAGAGAGAGTTATGAAGTTACTATTGGAAAGGTGATGATGGAAAAATTCAGAACAGGCGACTACGATCCCACTTTCAGATGTACAAATGGTCTCGGAATATGACGATTCAATTCAGGAATGAAAGAACACTAAAGTACCATTCAGATGACCAAAAATAGACCCCAATCTGACATCAAACGAGGGAGTTATGAGCATCTCCATTGGATCGCGCGATTTGGAAAGATTAACAATCTGAATTGCGAAATGACAATCAAAGAGTTCCAACGTGCTTTTGTGATATCGAACGGTCTCAGAATTATCCTATTCTGGTCCCATTTAGAAGCTTGTCGAGTTACCATTCCAATGAGCTCAAAATAGTCGAAATTCGATCACTGAAGATAGAGTTATGAAGGTTACTATTGGACTAGGAGATGAAGGTAAAATTCAGAAATGATGACTGCAATCACACTCACTAATGCACAAATGGTCTCAGAACACGACGATTCAAGTCAGGAATGAACAAGCTCTAAACTACCTTTCAGATGACCAAAAATTGACCCAATCCAACATCAAATGAGGGAGTTATGAGCATCTATGTTGAAATGCGTGATTTAGAAAGATTAACAGTCCAAATTGCAAAATGACCATCGAAGAGTTCCAACGGGCTTTTGGGATATCGAACAGTCTCAGAATTAGACAATTCTAGTCCCATTTGGAAGTTTGTCGAGTTACCATTCCAATGAGCTCAAAACAGTCTAAATTCAACCACCAAAGAGAGAGTTATGAAGGTTACTATTGGACAAGGAGATGAAGAAAAAATTGAGGTCTGACGATGGCTATCCAACTTACCGTTGCGTAATGGTCTCAGAATACGATGATTCAAGTCAGGAATGAAAGAGCACTAAAGTACCAATCAGATGACCAAAAATCGACCCAATCCGACATCAAATGAGGGAGTTATGAGGATTTCCATTGGATCGTACGATTTGGAAAGATTAACAATCCAAATTGTAAAATGATGATCGAAGAGTTCCAACATGCTTTTGGGATATCGAACGGTCTCAGAAATAGCCAATTCTGGTCCCGTTTGGAAGCTTCTTGAGTTAGCATTCTAATGAGCTCAAAATAGTCTAAAGTCGACCACTGAAGAGAATGTTATGAAGATTACTATTGGACAAGGAGATGAAGGAAAAATTTAGGATCGACAACTGCGATCCAAACTACGGATGCGCAAATGGTCTCGGAATACGATGATTCAAGTTAGGAATGAAAGAACGCTAAAGTACCATTTAGATGAACAAGAATCGACCCAATCCGACATCAAACAAGGGAGTTATGAGCATCTCTGTTGGATCGCACGATTTGGAAAGATTAACAATCCAAATTGCACAATGATGATAGAAGAGTTCTAACGTGCTTTTGGGATATCGAACGGTCTCGAAATTAGCCAATTCTGGTCCCATTTGGAAGCTTATCGTGTTACCATTCCAATGAGCTCAAAACAGTCTAAATTCAACCACTGAAGAGAGAGTTATGAAGGTTACTATTGGACAAGGAGATGAAGGAAAAATTCAGGACCGATGATTGCGATCCCACTTACGGATGCACAAATGGTCTCGGAATATGACGATTCAAGTTAGCAATGAAAGAGCACTAAAGTACCATTCAGATGATAAAAAATAGACCCAATCTGTCATCAAATGAGAGAGTTATGAGCATCTCCATTGGATCACGCAATTTGGAATTATTAACAATCCAAATTGTAAAATGACGATTGAAGAGTTCCAACGCGCTTTTGGGATATTGCACGGTCTCAGAATTAGCCAATTCTGGTCCCATTTGGAAGCTTGTCGAGTTACCATTCCAATGAGCTCAAAATAGTCTAAATTCGGCCACTAAAGAGAGAGTTATGAAGGTTACTATTGGACATGGAGATGAATGAAAAATTTAGTACCGATGACTGCGATACCACTTACGGATGCACAAATGGTCTCGGAATTCAATGATTCAAGTCTGGAATGAAAGAGCACTAAAGTACCATTCAGATGACTAAAAATTGACCCAATCCAACATCAAAGAAGGGATTTATGAGCATCTCTATTGGATCGCACGATTTGGAAAGATTAACAATCCAAATTGCAAAATAATGGTTGAAGAGTTCCAATGTGCTTTTAGGATATCGAACGATCTCAGAATTAGCCAATTCAGGTCCCATTAGGAAGTTTGTCGAGTTACCATTACAATGAGCTTAAAATAGTCTAAATTTGACAACTGAAGAGAGAGTTATGAAGGTTACTATTAGACAAGGAGATGATGGTAAAATTCAGAACCGACGACTGCGATCCCACTTACGGTTGCACAAATGGTCTCGGAATACGACAATTAAAGTGAAGAATGAAAGAGCTCTAAAGTACCTTTCAGATGACAAAAAATTGACCCAATCTGACATCAAACGAGGGAGTTTTGAGCATCCCCGTTGGTTCATGTGATTTGGAAAGATTAACAATCCAAATTGCAAAATGACGTTCGAAGAGTTCCAACGGGCTTTTGAGATATCGAACAGTCTCAGAATTAGACAATTCAGGTCTCATTTGGAAGCTTGTTGAGTTACCATTCCAATGAGCTCAAAATAGTCTAAATTTAACCACTAAAGAGAGAGTTATGATGGTTAGTATTGGACAAGGAGATGAAAGAAAAATTCAGGACCGACCACTTCGATCCCAATTATGGATGCGCAAATGGTCTCGAAATACGACGATTCAAGTTATGAATGAAAGAGCACTAAAGTACCTTTCAGATGACCAAAAATTGACCCAATCCGACATTAAACGAGGGAGTTATGAGTATCTCCATTGTATCTTGCAATTTGGAAAGATTAATAATCCAAATTGCAAAATGATGATCGAAGAGTTCTAATGTGCTTTAGGGATATCGAACGGTCTTAGAATTAGCCAATTCCGGTCCCATTTGGAAGCTTCTCGAGTTAGCATTCCAATGAGCTCAAAATAGTCTAAAGTTGACCACTGAAGAGAGAGTTATGAAGGTTACGATTGGACAAGGAGATGAAGGAAAAATTCAGGACCGACAACTGTGATCCCACTTATGGATGCGCAAATGGTCTCGGAATATAACGATTCAAGTCAGGAATGAAACAGCATTAAAGTACCATTCAGATGACTAGACATCGACCCAATCCGACATCAAATGAGGGAGTTACGAGGATCTCAATTGGATCGCGCGATTTGGAAACATTAACTAATTGCAAAATGTTGATTGAAGAGTTCCAATGTGGTTTTCGGATATCGAACGGTCTCAATATTAGCCAATTCTGGTCCCATTTGGCAGCTTGTCGAGTTACCATTACAATGAGCTCAAAATAGTCTAAATTCAATCACTAAACAAAGAGTTTTGAAGGTTACTATTGCACAAGGAGATGAAGGAAAAATTCAGGACCAACGACTGCGATCCCACTTACGGATGTGCAAATGGTCTCGAAATACGATGATTCAAGTCAGGAATGAAAGAGCTCTAAATGTTCCTTTCAAATGACAAAAAATTGACCCAATCCGACATCAAATGAGGGAGTTATGAGCATCTCCGTTGGATCGTGTGATTTGGAAAGATTAACAATTTAAATTTTAAAATGACGATTGAAGAGTTCCAACGGGCTTTTGGGATATCTAACGTTGTTAGAATTAGACAATTCTGGTCTCATTTGGGAGCTTGTCGAGTTACCATTCCAATTAGATCAAAATAGTCTAAATTTGAACACTGAAGAAAGAGTTACGAAGGTTACTCTTGGACATGGAGATGAAGGAAAAATTTAAGACCGACGACTGCGATCCAACTTACGGATGCACAAATGGTCTCGGAATACGACGATTCAAGTCAGGAATGAAGGAGCACTAATGTACCTTTTAGATGACCAAAAATTGACCCAATCCGACATCAAACGAGGGAGCTATGGGCATCTCCATTGGATCGCAGAATTTAAATGATTAACAATCCAAATTGCAAAATGACGATCGAAGAGTTCCAACGTGATTTTGGGATATCGAACGGTATCAGAATTATCCTATTCTGGTGCCTTTTGGAAGCTTGTCGAGTTAGCATTCCAATGAGCTCAAAATAGTCTAAAGTCGACCACTGATGGGAGAGTTATGAAGGTTACTATTGGACAAGGAGATGATGGAAAAATTCAGGACTGATGACTGCTTTCCCTCTTATAGATGCGCTAATGGTCTCGGAATACGACGATTCAAGTCAGGAATGAAATGGCATTAAAGTACCTTTCAGATGAACAAAAACTGACCCAATTCGACAACAAACAAGGGAGTTAGGAGCATATCCGTTGGATCACGCAATTTAGAAAGATTAACAACCCAAATTGCAAAATGACAATCGAAGCGTTCCAACGTGCTTTTGGGATATCGACGGTCTCAGAATTAGCCACATCTGGTCCCATTTGGAAGCTTGTCCACTTATCATTCCAATGAGCTCAATAGTCTAAAGTTGACCAATGAAGAGAGAGTTATGAAGGTTACTATTGGAAAGGAGATGATGGAAAAATTCAGAACCAACGACTGCGATCCCACTTACGGATGCGCAAATGGTCTCGAAATACGACGATTCAAGTCAAGCTAAGAATGAAAGAGCACTAAAGTACCATTAAGATGACCAAAAAATATACCCTAATCTGACATCGAACGAGGGAGTTATGTGCATCTCCATTGGATCACGTGATTTGGAAAGATTAACATTTCAGATTACGAAATGACTATCAAAGAGTTCCAACGTGCTTTTGTGATATCGAACAGTCTTCGAATTATCCAATTATGGTCCCATTTGGAAGTTTGTCGAGTTACCATTCCAATGAGCTCAAAATATTCTAAATTCGACCACTGAAGATAGAGTTATGAAGGTTACTATTGGACAAGGAGATGAAGGTAAAATTTAGAACCAACGACTCCAATCCCACTTACTGATGCCCAAAAGGTCTCGGAATATGATGATTTAAGTCAGGTTTAAAAGAGCTCTAAAGTACCTTTCAGATGACCAAAAATTGACCTAATCCAACATTAAATGAGGGAGTTATGAGCATCTTTGTTGAATCGCGCGATTTGAAAAGATTAACAATCCAAATTGTAAAATGATGATCGAAGAGTTCCAACGGCCTTTCGGGATATCAAACAGTCTTAGAATTAGACAATTCTGGGCCCATTTGGAAGCTTGTCGAGTCACTATTCAAATGAGCTCAAAATAGTCTAAATTCAACCACTAAAGAGAGAGTTATAAAGGTTACTATTGGACAAGGAGATAAAGGAAAAATTTAGGACCGACGACGGTGATCCCACTTACAGTTGCGCAAATGGTCTTTAAATACGACAATTCAAGTCAGGAAGGAAAGAGTACTAAAGTGCCAATCAGATGACCAAAAATTGACCCAATCCGACATCAAATGAAGGAGTTATGAGGATCTCCATTGGATCGTGCGATTTAGAAAGATTAACAATCTAAATTGCAAAATGATGATTAAAGAGTTCCAACGTGCTTTTGGGATATCGAACGGTCTTAGAATTTTCCAATTCTGGTCCCATTTGGAAGCTTGTCGAGTTACCATTCTAATGAGCTCAAAATAGTCTAAATTCGACAACTGAAGAGAGAGTTATGATGCTTACTATTGGACGAGGAGATGAAAGAAAAATTCAGGACCCACCCCTTCGATCCCACTTACGGATGCGCAAATTGTCTCGAAATATGACGATTCAAGTAAGGAATGAAAGAGCACAAAAGTACCTTTCAGATGACTAAAAATCGACCGAATTCGACATCAAACGAGGGAGTTATGAGCATCTCCATTGGATCACGTAATTTGGAAAGATTAACAATCCAAATTGCAAAATGATGATTGAAGTGTTCCAACGTGCTTTTGGGATATCGAACGGTCCCAAAATTAGCCAATTCTGGACCCATTTGGAAGCTTGATGTGTTACCATTCCAATCAGCTCAAAATAGTCTAAATTTAACCACTGAAGAGAGAGTTATGAAGGCTACTATTGGACAAGGAGATAAAAGAAAAATTCAGGACCAATGACTACGATCCCACTTACGGATGTGCAAATGGTCTCAGAATATGACGATTCAAGTTAGGAATGAAAGAGCACTAAAGTACCATTCAGATGACAAAAATAGACCCAATCCATCATCAAACTAAGGAGTTATGAGCATCTCCATTGGATCATGCAATTTGGAAATATTAACAATCCAAATTGCAAAATGACGATCGAAGAGTTCCAACATGCTTTTGAGACATTGCACAGTCTCAGAATTAGCCAATTTTGTTCCATTTGGAAGCTTGTCGAGTTACCATTCCAATGAGCTCAAAATAGTCTAAATTCAACCACTGAAGGGAGAGTTATGATGGTTATTATTGGACAAGGAGATGAAGGAAAAATTCAAGACCGTCGACTGCAATCCCTCTTACGGATGTGCAAATGGTATCGGAACACGATGATTCAAGTCAGGAATGAAAGAGCACTAAAGTACCATTCTGATGACCAAAAAATGACCCAATCCGACATCAAATGAGGAAGTTATGAGCATCTCCATTAGATCGCTCAATTTGGATAGATTAACATCCAAATTGCAAAATGACGATCAACGAGTTCCAACGTGCTTTTGGGATATCGAACGGTCTCAGAATTAGCCAATTCTGGTCCCATTTGGAAGCTGGTCGACTTAGCATTGCAATGAGCTCAAAATAGTCTAAAGTCAACCAATAAAGAGAGAGTTATGAAGGTTACTATTGGACAAGGAGATGAAGGAAAAATTTTGGACCGACGACTACGATCCCACTTACGGATGCGCAAATGGTCTCGGAATACGACGATTCAAGTCAGGAATGAAAGAGCACTAAAGTACCATTCAAATGACAAAAAATAGACCCAATCCGTCATCAAATACGAGAGTTATGTGTATCTCCATTGGATCCCACAATTTGGAAAGATTAACAATCCAAATTGTAAAATGACGTTCAAAGAGTTCAAATGTACTTTAGGGATATCGAACGGTCTCAGAATTAGCCAATTCTGGTCCCATTTGGAAGCTTGTCTAGTTACCATGCCAATGAGCTCAAAATAGTCTAAATTCGACCGTTAAAGAGAGAGTTATGATGGTTACTATTGGACAAGGAGATGAAGGAAAAATTTAGGACGGACAACTGCGATCCCTACTACGGATTCGCAAATGGTCTCAGAATACGACGATTCAAGTCAGGAATGAAAGAGCATTAAAGTACCTTTCAAATGACCAAAAATTGACCCAATTCGACGACAAACGAGGGAGTAATGAGCATCCCCATTAGATCACACAATTTGGAAAGATTAACAATTCAAATTGCAAAATGATGATCAAAGAGTTCTAACGTGCTTTTGGGATATCGAATGGTCTCAGAAATAGCCAGTTCTAGTCCCATTTGGAAGCTTGTTGAGTTACCATTCTAATGCGCTCAAAATAGTCTAATATCGACCACTGAAGAAAGAGTTATGATGGTTACTATTGGGCAAGGAGATGAAAGTAAAATTCAGGACCGACCACTTCGATCCCACTTACAGATGCACAAATGGTCTCGGAATACGACGATTCAAGTCAGGAATGAAAGACCACTAAAGTACCATTCAGATGACAAAATATAGACCCAATCCGACATCAAATTAGGGAGCAATGAGCATCTCCATTGGATCACGCAATTTAGAAAGATTAACAATCCAAATGGCAAAATGATGATCAAAGAGTTCTAACGTGCTTTTGGGATTTTGAACGGTTTTAAAATTAGCCAATTCTAGTCCCATTTGGTAGCTTGTCAAGTTACCATTCTAATGAGCTCAAAATAGACTGAATTTGACCAATGAAGAGTGAGTTAAGATGGTTACTATTGGACAAGGAGATGAAGGAAAAATTCAGGACCTACGACTGCAATCCCTCTTACGAATGCGCAAATGGTCTTGAAATACGACGATTCAAGTCAGGAATGAAAAGATCACTAAAGTACCTTCCAAATGACCAAAAATCGACCTAATTCGACAACAAACGAGGGAGCAATGAGCATCTCTGTTGGATCACGCGATTTGGAAAGATTATCAATACAAATTGCAAAATGACGATCGAAGAGTACCAATGTGCTTTTGGGATATCGAACAGTCACAGAATTAGCCAATTCCGATCCCATTTGGAAGCTTGTCGAGTTACCATTCAAATGAGCTCAAAATAGTCTAAAGTCGACCACTGAAGAGAGAGTTATGAAGGTTACTATTGGATAAGGAGATGAAGGAAAAATTCAGAATCGACGACTGCGATCCAACTTACGGATGCCCAAATGGTCTTCGAATACGACGATTCATGTCAGGAATGAAAGAGCACTAAAGTACCATTCAGATGACCAAAAATTGATCCAATCTGACATCAAACGTGGAAGTTATGAGCATCTCCATTGGATCGCGCAATTTGGAAAGATTAACAATCCAAATTACAAAATGATGATGGAAGAGTTCCACCGTGGTTTTAGCAAATCGAACGGTCTCAGAATTAGCCAATTCTGGTCCCATTTGGAAGCTTGTCGAGTTACCATTCTAATGAGCTAAAAGTAGTCTAAATTCGATAGCTGAAGAGAGAGTTATGTGGTTACTATTGGACAAGCAGATGAAAGAAAAATTCAGGACTGACCACTTCAATCCCACTAACGGAGGCGTAAATGGTCTCAGAATATGACGATTCAAGTCAGGAATGAAAGAGCACTAAAGTACCTTTCAGATGACCAAAAATCTGTCCAATCTGACATCAAATGAGGGAGTTATGAGCATCTCCATTGGATCGCGCAATTTGGAAAGATTAACAATACAAATTGTAAAATGACAATCGAAGAGTTCCAACGTGCTTTTGGGATATCGAACGGTCTCAGAATTAGCCAATTCTGGTCCCATTTGCAAGCTTCTTGAGTTAGCATTCCAATGAGCTCAATATAGTCTAAAGTCGACCACTAAAGAGAGAGTTATGAAGGTTACTATTGGACAAGGAGATGAAGGAAAAATTCTAGACCGACGACTGCGATCCCACTTACGGATGCGCAAATGGTCTTAGAATATGCGATTCAAGTCAGGAATGAAAGAGCACTAAAGTACGATTCAAATGACCAGAAATCAGCCCAATTTGACATCGAACAAGGGAGTTATGAGGATCTCCATTGGATGGCTCGATTTGGAAAGACAAACAATCCAAATTGCAAAATGATGATCAAAGAGTTCCAACGTGCTTTTCGAATATCGAACGACCTCAATATTAGCCAATTTTAGACCCATTTGGCAGCTTGTCGAGTTACCATTCCAATGAGCTCTAAATAGTCTAAATTCAACCACTGAAGAGAGAGTTAAAAAGGTTACTATTGGACAAGGAGATGAAGGAAAAATTCAGGATCGAGGACTGCGATCCCACTTATAGATGTGCAAATGGTCTCGCAAAATGACGATTCAAGTCAAGAATGAAAGAGCACCAAAGTACCATTCAAATGACAAAAAATACACCCAATCCATCATTAAACGAGGGAGTTATGAGCATCTCCATTGGATCCCACAATTTGGAAAGATTAACAATCCAAATTGCAAAATGACGATCGAAGTGTTCCAACGCTCTTTTGGGATATCGAACGGTCTATGGATTAGCCAATTTTGGTCACATTTGGAAGCTTGTCGAGTTACCATTCTCATGAGCTCAAAATAGTCTAAATTCGACGATTGAAAAGAGAGTTATGATGGTCATTATTGGACAAGGAGATGAAAGAAAAATTCAGAACTGACCCCTTTGATCCCACTTACGGATGTGCAAATAGTCTCGGAATATGACTATTCAAGTCAAGAATGAAAGAGCACTAAAGTACCTTTCAGATGACCAAAAATTGACCGAATCCGACATCAAACATGGGAGTAATGAGCATCTTCGTTGGTTCGCACAATTTGGAAAGATTAACAATCCAAATTTCAAAATGACGATTAAAGAGTTCTAACGTGCTTTTGGGATATCAAACGGTCTCAGAATTATCCAGTTCGGGTCCCATTTGGAAGCTTGTCGAGTTAGCATTCCAATGGCTCAGAATAGTCCAAAGTCAACCAACGAAGAGAGAGTTATGAAGGTTACTAACGGACAAGGAGATGAAGGAAAAATTCAGGACCAACGACTGCGTTCCCACCTACGGATCCTCAAGTGGTCTCAGACTTGAACGATTCAAGTCAGGAATGAAAGAACACTAGAGTACCATTCAGATGAACAAAAATTGACCCAATCTGACATTAAACGAGGGAGTTATGAGCATCTCCATTGGATCGCACGATTGAGAAAGATTAACAATCCAAATAGTGAAATGATGATCGAAGTGGCTCAACGTGCTTTTAGGATATCTAACGGTCTTAGAATTAGCCAATTCTGGTCCCATTTGGAAGCTTGTCTAGTTGTCATTCCAATGAGCTCAAAATAGTCTAAATTCAACCACTAAAGAGAGAGTTATGAAGGTTATTATTGGACAAGTAGATGAAGGAAAAAATTTAGGACCGACGACTGCGATCCCACTTACGGATGCGCAAATGGTCTTGGAATATGACAATTGAAGTCAGGAATGAAAGAGCACTAAAGTACCATTCAGATGACAAAAAATAGACCCAATCTGCCATCAAACAAGGGAGTTATGAGCATCTCCATTGGATCACGCAATTTGAAAATATTGACAATCTAAATTGCAAAATGACAATCGAAGAGTTCCAACATGCTTTTAGGATATCGTACGGTCACAGAATTAGCCAATTGGGGATCCATTTGGAAGCTTGACGAGTTACCATTCCAATGAGCTCAAAATAGCCTAAATTTGACCACTCAAGAGGGAGTTATGATGGTTACTATTGGACAAGGAGATGAACGAAAAATTCAGGACCGACGACCGTGATCCCTCTTTCGGATACGCAAACGGTCTTGGAATACGACGATTCAAGTCAAGAATGAAAGAGCACTAAAGTACCATTCAGATGATAAAAAACAGACCCAATCTGTCATCAAACGAGGGAGTTATGTGTTGGATCCAACAATTTAGAAAGATTAACAATCCAAATTGCAAAAAGACGATCAAAGAGTTCCAACGTGCTTTTAGGATATCGAATGGTCTATGAATTTTCCATTCTGGTCCCATTCAGAAGCTTGTCGAGTTACCATTCCAATGAGCTCAAAATAGTCTTAATTCGACCACTGAAGAGAGAGCTATGATGGTTACGATTGGACAAGGAGATGAAGGAAAAATTCAAGACCGACGACTGCGATCCCTCTCACGGATGAGCAAATGGTCTTGGAATACGACGATTCAAGTCAAGAAGGAAATAGCACTAAAGTACCTTTCAAATGACCAAAAATCGACCCAATCTGACATCAAACGAGGGAGTTATGAGCATCTCCATTGGATCGCACAATTTGGAAAGAATAACAATTCGAATTGCAAAATGACGATCGAAGAGTTCCAACGTGCTTATGGGATATCGAATGGTCTCAGATTTAGCCAATTATGGTCTCATTTGGAAGCTTGTCAAGTTACCATTCTAATGAGCTTAAAATAGTCTAAATTCGACCACTGAAGAGAGAGTTATGATGGTTACTATTGGACAAGGAGATGAAGGAAAATTTTAGGACCAACGACTGCTTTCCCACTTACGGATGCGCTTATGGTCTCTGAATACGATGATTCAATTCAGGAATGAAAGAGCACTAAAGTACCTTTCAGATGACCAAAAATTGACCCAATTCGACAACAAATGAGGGAGTTATGAGCATCTCACTGGATCGCACAATTTGGAAAGATTAAGAATCTAAATTGTAAAATGACGATCGAAGAGTTCCAATGTGCTTTTGGGATATTGAATGGTCTCAGAATTATCCAATTCTGGTCCCATTTGAAAGCTTGTCGAGTTACCATTCCAATGAGCTTAAAATAGTCTAAAGTCAACCACTGAAGAGAGAGTTATGAAGGTTACTATTGGACAAGGAGATGAAGGAAAAATTTAGAACCGACGACCACGATCCCACTTACGGATGAAGAAATGGTCTTTGAATACGACGATTCAAGTCAGGAATGAAAGAGCACTAAAGTACCATTCAGATGGCCAAAAATTGACAAAATATGACATCAAACGAGGGAGTTATGAGCATCTCCATTGGATCGCACAATTTGGAAAGATTGACAATCTGAATTGCAAATCGACGATCGAAGAGTTCCAACGTGCTTTTGGGAAATCGAACAGTCTCAGAATTAGCCAATTCTGGTCCCATTTGGAAGCTCATTGAGTTACCATTCTAATGAGCTCAAAATAGTCTAAATTCGTCCACTGAAGAGAGAGTTATGATGGTTACTATTTGTTTCGACAAGAAAACAAATGCGTTTAATTTGGGGAATTTATTCAATGATAATAAAGAAAGAACGAGAGAACATTGATCACATTTATTTGAGTTCATTTACATCCTCGGATTCCCTTGATTCTGAAAACAAAGTACAATTAATGCAATGTAATGAATGAAAGAGAAGACAGTCCGATAGAAATTTCGGCAGCATTTCGACGCTTCTTTCAGTCATATCCTAGTACTTGGGAGGATTGTCGATCTGATCAACTAGTCTTAGGCTTGAAATCAGTCCTGAGCATCCTTCCAGTCATTCTTCCTTTAACCCTCCTTGAAATGGTAAGCGGTTTTGTTAAACGGGCTTGAGAACTTGCCCAGAGTGTAAGATTATAGGGTTGCCACCATCTGATCAGCTTGAAACTTTATACGTGGCCTTGGGACCACAAACTAACCGTACATATCAAATTTCAGCTCCTGGATCTCTATGGAAATGGCCAAACTGATAGATCAACCCTTGAAATCCTGATTTGGGGCCCGCCTGATATCTAGATATGCTTCAAACTCGGTCTTAACGCGTTAAATAAGCTGATAATGCGGATAGGTGGAGCAGATTCCTCACAAACATCATGCTGAAGTCCACATGCACGTCACATGTACATCATGTACAAGTGCACAAGCCATGCACGAGATTTCCCAAAGTCGGTCAGCGCCTGCTGACCGATGTCTTCTTCTCAAACTCAAAAACTCCAACAGCGTCTTCATTGTCCCTCTGCAATTTTCTCAGTGTGGCCCAATCCTCATCCAAATCATTAATTTGGATCGTCCATTCACTCCAAAGCGTGGGTATTACCCTCGCCTAGGTGAGCTTTTGACCCCATGCAAAGTGTTGCAGAATCTTAACCGTTGAGTGTAAGATGGACGGCAGAGTAGATAAGCTCGTGGGTCATGCTGATTTTACTCCAAAAAAACTCCCTTCCAGATGGTTTTTTGTCCTAAATCCAATGGACAGAGTGGATTTTCCAAACAACTTCAGTAAGTGAACCACCAAACCTCACAGAGTCGACGTACATTGACTCTGTTGCAAAACAGAGGTTCTATCTTTTTGCTATGGGTCACCATCATGCAGTGAAAGGTGGATCTGAACCGTTCATCAGGTAGAGGGGGGAAAACCCATCAAAACCATGTTGAGCTTTCATGGCCATCTTCTTCCTTATGATTGTTATATTGATCACAAAGAGACCTTTCGGCTACTGTTTTAGTTTGATTGTCTCAGTGGGCCACGTCACCGGATGATCAAAGTTCACCATTCATGATTAAAATATCAAGAGGAATCCAGTGAATGGTGTGGATTCCTCTAAAGATAGCTATACTGCGCATCACTAACAACACAATGAAAGGCAATGGAATCCTCTGTTTACGCCCAACTGAAAGTCCGGTCGGTTGCGCGGTTCGCGCAACGGAATTCTTCCCTTGGATAGCATAACGTTACTATATGGCTTGCATGAATCATCACTTAGATGAATTCCCGCTTCTGTTGCGTGGGTCGCACAACAAGCAGACCATGCAATAACAGTCTTCTTCTGCTGATGGTAGAAATGCAGTTTTCGTTGCGCGGGTCACGCAATAGTGACTTCTTGCTCTTTCCTCTCTTCTACTTCTTCATTTCCTGGCCCACCAAAATGATCCAACCCTTCAACTGAAGCAGGGGAAGGGTATTTATAGGCCCCACTACTCTTACAAAGTGGTGATCACCACCAGTTATCCCTTTACATATGGACATCTTCTTTTCTTAAACCATGGTGTCCACCAAGCTCCCTCCTAAATGGTGGTGTACAACCTCACACCTGTGCACCCCTTTTTACAAAGCTACCCTTTTCAATCCCTTTTACCAAAATACCTAAACTATCATTGGACATGGAATTTTACTAAAATACCTAAACTACCCCCCGGACATGGATTTTTACCAAAATACCAAAAATACCCCTAGACATGAATTTTTACCAAAATACCTAAAATACCCCAGGACATGAACTTTTACCAAAATACTTAAAATACTCCTAGGTATGGATTTTTACCAAAATACAGAGTGCACAACCTTGGAAAAGATCCGCACCATGAAATTCTCTGACCATTGCAATGGAATATTTTTTATGCCTCAACACTATTAGACAAGGAGATGAAAGAAAAATTCAGGACTGACCACTTCGATCCCACTTACGGATGTGCAAATGGTATCGGAATATGACGATTCAAGTCAGGAATGAAAGAGCAGTATAGTACCTTTCAGATGACCAAAAATAGACCCAATTCAACATCAAATGAGGGAGTTAGGAGCTTCTCTTTTGCATCACACAATTTGTAAAGATTAACAATCCAAATTGCAAAATGACGATCGAAGAGTTCCAACATGCTTTTGCGATATCGAACGGTCTCAGAATTACCCAATTTTGTTCCCATTTGGAAGCTTGTCGGTTACCATTCCAATGAGCTCAAAATAATCTAAATTCAACAACTGAAGAGAGAGTTATGAAGGTTACTATTAGACAAGGAGATGAAGGAAAAATTCAGGACCGACGACTGTGATCCCACTTACAGATGCGCAAATGGTCTCGGAATATGATGAATCAAGTCAGGAATGAAAGAGCTCTAAAAGTACCTTTCAAATGATAAAAATCGACCCTAATTTGACATCAAACGGGGAGTTATGAGCATCTCCATTGGATCATGCAATTTGGAAAGATTGACAATCTAAATTGCAAAATGATGATGAAGGAGTTCTAACATGCTTTAGGGATATCGAATGGTCTCAGAATTAGCCAATTCCGGTCCCATTTGGAAGCTTGTCGAGTTAGCATTCCAATGAGCTCAAAATAGTCTAAAGTCGACCACTGAAGAAAGAGTTAGGAAGGTTACTATTGCATAAGGAAATGAAGGAAAAATTCAGGATTGACGACTGCGATCCCACTTACGAATGCATAAATGGTCTCAGAATACGACGATTCAAGTCAGGAATGAAAGAGCACTAAAGTACCTTTCAGATGACCAGAAATCGACCCAATTCGACATCAAACGAGGGAGTTATGAGCATCTCTGTTGGATTGCGCAATTTGGAAAGATTAACAATCCAAATTGCAAAATGACGATTGAAGAGTTCCAACGTGCTTTTGGGATATCAAACGGTCAATGAATTAGACAATTCTAGTCCCATTTGGAAACTTGTCGAGTTACCATTCCAATGAGCTCAAAATAGTCTAAATTCGACCACTGAAGAGAGAGTTATGATGGTTACTAATGGAGAAGGAGATGAAGGAAAAATTCAGGACCAACGACTTCGATCCTTCTTACGGATGCACAAATGGTCTCGAAATACGATGATTGAAGTCATGAATGAAAGAGCACCAAAGTACCTTTCAGATGACCACGAAATGACACAATCCGATACTAAACGAGGGAGTTATGAGCATCTCTGTTGGATCGCGTAATTTGGAAAGATTAACAATCCAAATTGCAAAATGACGATCAAAGAGTTCCAACGTGCTTTTGGGATATCGAACGGTCTCAGAATTAGCGAATTCTGGTCCCATTTGGAAGTTTGTCGAGTTACCATTCTAATGTGCTCAAACTAGTCAAAATTCAACCACTGAAGAGAGAGTTATGATGGTTATTATTGGACAAGGAGATGGAGGAAAATTTAGGACCGACAACTGCGATCCCACTTGCAGATGCGCAAATGGTCTCGGAATATGATAAATCAAGTCTGGAAACAATGAGCACTAAAGTACCATTCAGATGACCAAAAATCGACCCAATTCGATAACAAATGGGGGAGTTATGAGCATCTCCATTAGATCGTACAATTTGGAAAGATTAAGAATCTAAATTGCAAAATGACGGTCGAAGAGTTCCAATGTGCTTTTGGGATATCGAGTGGTCTTAGAATTATCCAATTCTAATCCCATTTAGAAGCTTGTCGAGTTACCATTCCAATGAGCTCAAAATAGTCTAAAGCCAACCACTGAAGTGAGAGTTGTGAAGGTTACTATTGGACATGGAGATGAAGGAAAAATTTAGAACCGACGACTGCGATCCCACTTACGGATGCACAAATGGCCTTTGAATACAACGATTCAAGTCAGGAATGAAAGAGCACTAAAGTACCATTCAGATGGCCAAGAATTGACACAATCCGACATCAAACGAGGGAGTTATGAGCATCTCCATTGGATCGGACAATTTGGAAAGATTAACAATCCAAATTGCAAAATGACGATCAAAGAGTTCCAACGTGCCTTTGAGATATCCAACGGTCTCAGAATTAGCCAATTCTGGTCCCATTTGGAAGCTCGTCGAGTTACCATTCTAATGAGCTCAAAATAGTCAAAATTCAACCACTGAAGAGAGAATTATTATGGTTACTATTGGACAAGGAGATGAAAGAAAAATTCAAGACTGACCACTTCGATCCCACATACGGAGACACAAATGGTCTCAGAATACGACGATTCAAGTCTGGAATGAAAGAGCAGAAAAGTACCTTTCAGATGACCAAAAATCGACCCAATGCGACATCAAATGAGGGAGTTAGGAGCTTCTCTTTTGGATCACACAATTTGTAAAGATTAACAATCCAAATTGCAAAATGATGATCGAAGAGTTCCAACGTGCTTTTATCAAACGGTCTCAAAATTACCCAATTATGTTTCCATTTGGAAGCTTGTTGGTTGCCATTCCAATGAGCTCAAAATTGTCTAAATTCAACAACAGAAGAGAGAGTTATGAAGGTTACTATTAGACAAGGAGATGAAGGAAAAATTCTGGACTGACGACTACGATCCCACTTATGGATGCACATATGGTCTGGGAATACGACGATTCAAGTCAGGAATGAAAGAGCAGTAAAGTAACTTTTAGATGACCAGAAATAGACCCAATTCGACATTAAATAAGGGAGTTATGAGCATCTCCATTGGATCCCACAATTTAGAAAGATTAACAATCCAAATTGTAAAATGACGATCAAAGGGTTCTAACGTGCTTTTGGAATATCGAACGGTCTATGAATTAGCCAATTCTGGTCCCATTTGGAAGCTGGTCGAGTTAACATTCCAATGAGCTCAAAATAGTCTAAATTCGACCACTAAAGAGAGAGTTATGATGGTTACTATTGGGCAAGGAGATGAAGGAAAAATTCGAGATCGACGACTGCGATCCCTCTTACGGATGCGCAAATGGTTTCGGAATACGACGATTCAAGTCAGGAATGAAATAGCACTAAAGTGCCTTTCAAATGACCAAAAATCAACCCAATACGACATCAAACGAGGGAGTTATGAGTATCTCCGTTGGATCGCGCAATTTGGAAAGAATAACAATCCAAATTACAAAATGACGATCGAAGAGTTCCAACGTGCTTTTGGGATATTGAATGGTCTCAGAATTAGCCAATTCTGATCCCATTTGGAAGCTTGTCAAGTTACCATTCTAATGAGCTCAAAATAGTCTAAATTTGACCACTAAAGAGAGAGTTATGATGGTTACTATTGGGCAAGGAGATGAAGGAAAAATTCAGGACCGATGACTACTTTCCCACTTACGGATGCGCTAATGGTCTCGAAATATGATGATTCAAGTCAGGAATGAAAGAGCACTAAAGTACCTTTCAGATGACCAAAAAGCAACCCAATTCGATAACAAACGAGGGAGTTATGAGCATCTCCATTAGATCGTACAATTTGAAAAGATTAAGAATCTAAATTGCAAAATGACGATCGAAGAGTTCCAATGTGCTTTTGGGATATCAAATGGTCTTAGAATTATCCAATTCTAGTCTCATTTAGAAGCTTGTCGAGTTACCTTTCTAATGAGCTCAAAATAGTCTAAAGTCAACCACTGAAGAGAGAGTTATGAAGGTTACTATTGGACAAGGAGATGAAGGAAAAATTTAGAACAGACAACCGTGATCCCACTTACGGATGCACAAATGGTCTTTGAATACAATGATTCAAGTTAGGAATGAAAGAGCACCAAAGTACCATTCAGATGGCCAAAAATTGACACAATCCGACATCAAACGAGGGAGTTATGAGCATCTCCGTTGGATCGCACAATTTGGAAAGATTAACAATCCAAATTGCAAAATGATGATCGAAGAGTTTCAACGTGCTTTTGGGATATCCAACGGTCTCAGAATTAGCCAATTCTTGTCCCATCTGGAAGCTCGTCGAGTTACCATTCTAATGAGCTCAAAATAGTATAAATTCGACTACTGAAGAGAGAGTTATGATGGTTACAATTGGATAAGGAGATGAAAGAAAAAGTCTAGAATGACCAATTATATCCCACTTACGGATGCCCAAATGATCTCGGAATATGATGATTCAAGTCAGGAATGAAAGAGCAGTAAAGTACCTTTCATATGACCAAAAATTGACCCAATCTGACATCAAACGAGGGAGTTAGGAGCTTCTCTTTTGGATCACACAATTTGTAAAGATTAACAATCCAAATTGCAAAATGACGATTGAAGAGTTCCAACATGCTTTTTTGATATTGAACGGTCTCAGAATTACCCAATTCTGTTCCCATTTGGAAGCTTGTTGGTTACCATTCCAATGAGCTCAAAATATTCTAAATTCAACAACTGAAGAGAGAGTTATGAAGGTTACTATTAGACAAGGAGATGAAGGAAAAATTCAGGACCGATGACTACTTTCCCACTTACGGATGCGCAAATGGTCTCGGAATACGACGAATCAAGTTAAGAATGAAAGAGCTCTAAAAGTACCTTTCAGATGACAAAAAATTGATCATAATCTGACATTAAACGAGGGAGTTATGAGCATCTCCATTGGATTGCACAATTTGGAAAGATTAACAATCCAAATTGCAAAATGATGATGAAAGAGTTCTAACGTGCTTTAGGGATATCAAACGGCCTCAGAATTAGCCAATTCTGGTTCCATTTGGAAGCTTGTCGAGTTAGCATTCCAGTGAGCTCAAAATAGTCTAAAGTTGACCACTGAAGAGAGAGTTATGAAGGTTACTATTGGACAAGGAAATGAAGGAAAAATTCAGGATCGATGACTGCGATCCCACTTATGGATGAACAAATGGTCTCAGAATACGACGATTGAAGTCAAGAATGAAAGAGCACTAAAGTATCATTCAGATGACTAGAAATCGACCCAATCCAACATCAAACGAGGGAGCTACAAGGATCTCCATTGGATGGCGTGATTTGGAAAGATTAACAATCTAAATTACAAAATGATGATTGAAGAGTTTCAACGTACTTTTCGGATATCGAACGGTCTCAATATTAACCAATTCTGGTCCCATTTGGCAGCTTGTTGAGTTACCATTCCAATGTGCTCAAAATAGTCTAAATTTAACCACTGAAGAGAGAGTTATGAAGGATACTATTGGAGAAGGAGATGAAGGAAAAATTTAGGACTGACAATTGCGATCCCACTTACGGATGCGCAAATGGTCTCGGAATACGATGAATCAAATCAGGAATGAAAGAGCTCTAAAAGT
This sequence comes from Magnolia sinica, assembly GCF_029962835.1. Classification (NCBI taxonomy): domain Eukaryota; kingdom Viridiplantae; phylum Streptophyta; class Magnoliopsida; order Magnoliales; family Magnoliaceae; genus Magnolia; species Magnolia sinica. The sequence goes on from NC_080573.1 coordinate 74,846,849, forward strand.
ACCTTTCAGATGACAAAAAATCAACCCAATCCGACATCAAACGTGGGAGTTATGAGCATCTCCATTGGATCATGCGATTTGGAGAGATTAACAATCCAATTTGTAAAATGACGATCGAAGAGTTTCAACTGGCTTTTGGGATACCGAATGGTGTTAGAATTAGACAATTCTGGTCTCATTTGGGAGTTGTCGAGTTACCATTCCAATCAGATCAAAATAGTCTAAATTTAAAACACTGAAGAGAGAGTTATTAAGGTTACTCTTGGACATGGAGATGATGGAAAAATTCAGGACTGACGACTACGATCTGACTTACGGATGCACAAATGGTCTTGGAATATGACGATTCAAGTCAGGAATGTAAGAGCACTAAAGTACCTTTCAGATGACCAGAAACCACCCCAATTCAACATCAAACGAGGGAGTTTTGAGCATCTCTGTTAGATCACGTGATTCAGAAAGATTTATAATCCAAATTGCAAAATGACAATCGAAGAGTGCCAACGTGCATTTGGGATATCGAATGGCCTATGAATTAGCCAATTCTGGTCCCATTTGGAAGCTTGCCAAGTTACCATTCCAATGAGCTCAAAATAGTCTAAATTTGACCACTGCAGAGAGAGTTATGATGGTTAGTAATGGAGAAGGAGATGAAGGAAAAATTCAAGACCGACGACTATGATCCCTCTTATGGATGCGCAAATGGTCTCGAAATACGAAGATTCGAGCCAGGAATAAAAGAGCACTAAAGTACCTTTCAGATGACCAAAAAACAACCTAATCCTACATCAAACGAGGGAGTTATGAGCATCTTCGTTGGATCGCGCGATTAGGAAAAATTAACAATCCAAATTATAAAATGACGATCGAAGTGTTCTAACGTGCTTTAGGGAAATCGAACGGTCGCCAATTCTGGTCCCATTTTGAACCTTGTTGAGTTAGCATTCCAATGAGCTCAAAATAGTCTAAAGTCGGCCACTGAAGAGAGAGTTATGAAGGTTACTATTGGACAAGGAGATGAAGGAAAAAATCAGGACCGACAACTGCAATCCCACTTACGGATGCACAAATGGTCTCGGAATATGACAATTCAAGTTAGGAATGAAAGAGCACTAAAGTACCATTCAGATGACCAGAAATTGACCCAATCCAACATCAAACGAGGGAGTTATGAGGTTCTCCATTGGATCACTTGATTTGGAAAGATTAACAATCCAAGTTGCAAAATGATGATCGAAGAGTTCCAACGTGCTTTTCAGATATCGAACAGTCTCAATATTAGCCAATTCTGGTCTCATTTGGCACCTTGTCGAGTTATGAAGGTTACTATTGGATAAGGAGATGAAGGAAAATTTCAGGACCGACGACTGCTCCCATTTACGAATGCGCAAATGGTCCCTCTTACGGATGCGCAAATGGTCTTGGAATACGACGATTCAAGTCAGGAACCAAAGAGCACTAAAGTCCCATTCAGATTATTAGAAATCGACCCAATCCGACATCAAATGAGGGATTATGTGCATCTCCATTGGATCGCGTGATTTGGAAAGATTAACAATCTAAATTGCAAAATGACAATTGAAGAGTTCCAACGGGCTTTTGGGATATCGAATGGTATCAGAATTAGACAATTCTGGTCTCATTTGGGAGCTTGTCAAGTTACCATTCCAATGAGATCAAAATAGTCTAAATTTGAACGTTAAAGAGAGAATTATGAAGGTTACTATTGGACATGGAGATGAAGGAAAAATTCAGGACCGACGACTACGATCTCACTTACGGAAGCGCAAATGGTCTCGGAATACGACGATTCAAGTCAGGAATGAAACAGCACAAAAGTACCATTCAGATGACCAAAAATTAACCCAATCCAACATCAAACGAGGGAGTTATGAGCACCTCCATTGGATCACGTGATTTGGAACTATTAACAATCTAAATTGCAAAATGACGATCGAAGAGTTCCAACGTGCTTTTGGGATGTCGAACGGTCACAGAATTAGACAATTCTGGTCTCATTTGGAAGCTTGTCGAGTTACCATTCCAATGAGATCAAAATAGTCTAAATTTGAGCACTAAAGAGAGTGTTATGAAGTTACTATTAGAGAAGGAGATAAAGGAAAAATTCAGGACCGACGACTGCGATGCCACTTACGGATGCGCAAATGGTCTCAGAATACGACGATTCATGTTAGGAATGAAAGAGCACTAAAGTACTCAGATGACTAGAAATTGATCAAATGAGGGAGTTTTGAGCATCTCCGTTGAATGACACGATTTGGAAAGATTAACAATCTAAATTGCAAAATGACGATCGAAGAGTTCCAACATGCTTTTGGGATATTGAAAGGTCTAAGAATAAGTCAATTCTGGTCCCATTAGGAAGCTTGTCGAGTTACCATTCCAATGAGAGCTAATAGTCTAAATTTGACCACTGAAGAGAGAGTTATGAGGGTTACTATTGGACAAGGAGATGATGGTAAAATTCAGAATCGACGACTACGATCCCAACTACGGATGCGTTAATGGTCTCGAAATATGACAATTCAAGTTAGGAATGAAAGAGCTCTAAAGTACCATTCAGATGTCCAAAAATGGACCTAATCCGACATTAAACGAGGGAGTTATGAGCATCTCCATTGGATTACGCGATTTGGAAAGATTAACAATCCAAATTGCAAAATGACGATCGAAGAGTTCCGACGGGCTTTCGGGATATCGAACAGTCTCAGAATTAGACAATTCTGGTCCCGTTTAGAAGCTTGTTGAGTTACCTTCCCAATGAGCTAAAAATAGTCTAAATTCAACCACTCAAGAGAGAGTAATGAAGGTTACTATTGGACAAGTAGAAAAAGGAAAATTCAGGACCGACCACTGCGATCCCACCTACGGATGCACAAATGGTCTCGGAATACGATGATTCAAGTCAGGAATGAAAGAGCTCTAAAGTATTATTCAGATGACAGGAAATCGACCTAATCCGACATCAAATGAGGGAGTTATGAGGATCTCTGTTGGATGGCACAATTTGGAAAGATTAACAATCTAAATGCAAATTGATGATCGAAGAGTTCCAACATGCTTTTCGGATATGGAACGGTCTCAATATTACCGAATTCTGATCCCATTTGACAGCTTGTTGAGTTACCATTCCAATGAGCTCAAAATAGTCTAAATTCAACCACTGAAGAGAGAGTTATGATGGTTACTATTGGACAAGGAGATGAAGGAAAAATTCAGGACCGACCACTGTGATCCCACTTACGGATGCGCAAATGGTCTCGAAATACGATGATTCAGGTCAGGAATGAAAGAGCTCTAAAGTCCCATTCAGAGGAACAGAAATCGACCCAATCCGACATCAAACGAGGGAGTTATGAGCATCTCCGTTGGATCCCGCGATTTGGAAAGATTAACAATCTAAATTGCAAAATGATGATCGAAGAGTTCCATCGGGTTATTAGGATATCAAACTGTGTTAGAATTAGACAATTCTGGTCTCATTTGGGAGCTTGTCGAGTTACCATTCCAATGTGATCAAAATAGTATAAATTTAAACACTGAAGAGAGAGTTATTAAGGTTACTATTGGACAAGGAGATGAAGGAAAATTTTAGGACCGACAACAACGATCCCACTTACGGATGCACAAATGGTCTAGGAATACGACGATTCAAGTCAGGAATGAAAGAGCACTAAATTACCTTTCAGATGACCAGAAATCGACTTAATCCGACATCAAACGAGGGAGTTATGAGCATCTCCATTGGATCGCACAATTTAGAAAGATTAACAATCCAAACTGCAAAATGATGATCGAAGAGTTCCAACGTGCTTTTGGGATATCGAACGGTCTCAGAATTAGCCAATTTTGGTCCCATTTGGAAGCTTGTCGAGTTACCATTCCAATGAGCTCAAAATAGTCTAAATTCAACTATTGAGGAGAGAGTTATGAAGGTTACTGTTAGACAAGGAGATGAAGGAAAAATTTTAGACCGACGACTGTGATCCCACTTATGGATGCACAAATGGTCTCGAAATTTGACGATTCAAGTCAGGAATGAAAGAGCACTAAAGTACCATTTAGATGATAAAAAATAGACCCAATCTGTCATCAAACGAGGGAGTTATGGGCATCTCCATTGGATACTGCAATTTGAAAAGATTAACAATCCAAAATGCAAAATGATGATCGAAGAGTTCCAACGTGATTTTGGGATATCGTACGATCTCAAAATTAGCCAATTCTGGTCCCATTTGGAAGCTTGTCAAGTTACCATTCCAATGAGCTCAAAATAGTCTAAATTCGACCACTGAAGAGAGAGTTATGATGGTTACTATTAGACATGGAGATGACATGGAGATGAAGGAAAAATTTAGGACCGATGACTGCGATCCCTCTTACGTATGCACAAATGGTATCGAAAAATGACGATTGAAATCAGGAATGATAGAGCACTAAAGTACCATTTAGATGACCAAAAATCAACCCAATCCGACTTCAAACGTGGGAGTTATGAGCATCTCCTTTAGATCGCTCAATTTGGAAAGATTCACAATCTAAATTACAAAATGATAATCAAGAAGTTCCAACATGCTTTTGGGATATCGAACGGTCTCAGAATAAGCCAATTCTAGTCCCATATGGAAGCTTGTCAAGTTAGTATTCCAATGAGCTCAAAATATTGTAAAGTCAACCACTGAAGAGAGAGTTATGAAGATTACTATTGGACAAGGAGATGAAGGAAAAATTCAGGACCGACGACAGTGATCCCACTTACGGATGTGCAAATAGTCTCGGAATACGATGATTCAAGTCAGGAATGAAACAACACTCAAATACCATTCAGATGAGAAAAATAGTCCCAATCCGTCATCAAACGAGGGAGTTATGAGCATCTCCATGGATCCTGCAATTTGGAAAGATAAACAATCCAAATTGAAAAATGACGATCGAAGAGTTCCAACATGCTTTTGGGATATCGAACGGTCTATGAATTAGCCAATTCTGGCCCCATTTGGAAGCTTGTCGAGTTACCATTCCAATGAGCTCAAAATAGTCTAAAGTAGACCACTAAAGAGAGAGTTATGATGGTTACTATTGGACAAGGAGATGAAGGAAAAATTCAGGACTAACGACTGCGATCCCTCCTACGGATGCGCAAATGGTCTCAGAATATGACGATTCAAGTCAGGAATGAAAGAGCACTAAAGTACCATTCAGACGACTAAAAACCAACCCAATCCGACATTAAACGAGGGAGTTATGAGCATCTCCGTTGGATCGTGCTATTTTGAAAGATTAACAACCCAAATTACAAAATGACGATCGAAGAGTTCCAATGTGCTTTTGGGATATCGAACGGTCTCAGAATTAACCAATTCTTGTCCCATTTGAAAGCTTGTCGAGTTACCATTCTAATGTGCTTAAAATATTCTAAATTTGACCACTAAAGAGAGAGTTATGATGGTTACTATTAGACAAGGAGATGAAGGAAAAATTCAGGACCAATGACTGCTTTCCCACTTACGGATGTGTTAATGGTCTTGGAATATGACGATTCAAGTCAGGAATGAAAGAGCACTAAAGTACCTTTCAGATGACCAAAAATTGACCCAATCCGACATCAAACGAGGGAGTTATGAGGATCTCCGTTGGATCGCGCGATTTGGAAAGATTAAGAATCTAAATTTCAAAATAATGATCGAAGAGTTCCAACGTGCTTTTCGGATATCGAACGGTCTCAATATTAGCCAATCTTGGTCCCATTTGGCAGCTTGTCGAGTTACCATACCAATGAGCTCAAAATAGTCTAAGTTCAACCACTGAAGAGTGAGTTATGAAGGTTACTATTGGACAAGGAGATGAAGGAAAAATTCAGGACTTACGATTGCGATCCCTCTTACGGATGCGCAAATGGTCTTGGAATATGATGATTCAAGTTAGGAATGAAAGAGCACTAAAGTCCCATTCAGATGACCAGAAATCGACCCAATCCGACATCAAATGAGGGAGTTTTGAGCATCTCCGTTGGATCACGCGATTTTGAAAGATTAACAATCTAAATTGCAAAATAACGATTGAAGAGTTCTAATGGGCTTTTTGGATATCGAAGGGTGTCAGAATTAGATAATTCTGGTCTCATTTGGGAGCTTGTTGAGTTACCATTCTAATGAGATCAGAACAGTCTAAATTTGAACACTGAAGAGAGAGTTATGAAGGTTAATATTGGAAATGGAGATGAAGGAAAAATTTAGGACCGACAACTACGATCCCACTTACGGATGTACAAATGGTCTAGGAATACGACGATTCAAGTCTAGAATGGAAGAGCACTAAATTACCTTTTAGATGACCTGAAATCGACCCAATCCGACATCAAATGAGGGAGTTATGATCATCTCCATTGGATCGTGCAATTTGGAAAGATTAACAATCTAAATTGCAAAATGATGGTTGAAGAGTTCCAACGTGCTTTTAGGATATCGAACGGTCTCAGAATTAGCCAATTCTGGTCCCATTTGGAAGCTTGTCGAGTTACCATTCTAATGAGCTCAAAATAGCCTAAATTCAACCACTGAAGAGATTGTTATGAAGGTTACTGTTGAGGCATAAAAAATATTCCATTGCATTGGTCAGAGAATTCCATGGTGCAGATCTTGTCCAGGATTGTGCACTCCGTATTTTGGTAAAAATCCATATCCAGGGGTATTTTGGTAAAATTCATATCCGGGGGTATTTCAATAAAAATCCATATCAAGAGGTAGTTTACGTATTTCAGTAAAAATCCATATCCAGGGGTAGTTTAGGTATTTCAATAAAAATCCATATCCAGGGGTAGTTTAGGTATTTCAGTAAAAATCCATATTTAGGGGTAGTTTAGGTATTTCGGTAGAAATCCATATCTAGTGGTAGTTTAGGTATTTGAGTAAAATTTATTAAAAAGGGTATTTTGGGAATAAAGAGTGCACATTGTCATTTTAATTGAGAGAGGTTGTACACTACCATTTAAGGGAGAGCTTGGTGGACACCGTGGTTTAAGAGAAGAAGATGTACATGTGTGAAGGGATAAGTAGTGGTGATCACCACTTTGTAAGGGTAGTGAGGCCTATAAATACCCCACTCCTACTCTATTTGAAGGGTTGGATCAGTTGGTGGGCCAAAAAAGGAGAGAGAAGTAAGGTAGAAGAGGGGGAGACCTTCACGCCACTTTTCAAGGGATTTGGAAAAGATCCTTTGCACGGTCATGTGCAACAAGAATGGGAGATTTCCCATAAGCCATACATCTCGTAATGCTGTTCGAGGGAGGATTTCCGTTGCGTGGGACCGTGCAACCGACCGAATCCTCGGACGTGGGTAAACAGAGGAAGAAAGTTTCTTCCTTCCAACTGTGTTGCTGGTGAGGTCCATTACAGCAGTCTTTTGAGAGATCCACACTGTCCACTGTCTTCATCTGGTAATTTCTACTGTGAAAGGCCGGTTTTGATCATCCGATGATGTGGCCTACAAAGATAATCGAGTTGCAACGGTAGTTCAACGGTTCGTTTGCGATCACCTTAACGATGATACGAACGAGCATGGTTGCCAAAGATCAACATGGTTTCAATGGGTTTTTCTCCCTATACCTGATGGACGATTCAGATCAGTCCTTTGTTGCATGATGGTGGCCCACTACAGATGAACGGAGCCTCTGTTTTGCAACAGAGTCGACGTACGTCGACTCTGTGAAGTTTGATGGTTCATTTGTTGAAGCCAAGTGGAAAATCCACTCCATCCATTGATTTCAGGACGAAAAACCATCCGAAAGGAGTGTTTTTGGAGTGAAATCGGTGTAGTCCATGAGCTTGTCTACTCCGCCGTCCATCTTACATTTAACAGTTGGGATTCTGCAATAGCCTGCATGGTTTCAAAATACCACCTTGGTGAGGGCTAAATCTCCCTTCTGTACGCAATGGACAGTACTGATTGATGATTTGAATGTGGAGTGGGCCCCACTAAGAAAATTGCAAATGGGCAGCGTAAACACTGTTTGCATTTATTTGAATTGGGAAGAAGACGTCGGTCAGCGCACGCTGACCGACTTTGGCTATAACAGTGCACGGGTTGTGCACTTGTATTTCATGTACATGTGGGCTCCAGCATGGTGTTCGTGGGAAATCTGCTCCGTTCATCTACCTTGCTACTATGTTTAATGCGCTGACACCGAGTTTGAAGCATATCCAGATATCAGGATTTCAGGGGCTGATCTATCATTTTGGCCATTTCCACAGAGATTCAGGTGCTGAAATTTGACGTGTACGGCTGATTTGTGGTTCCAAGGCTATGTATAAAGTTTTGAGCTGATCGGATGGTGGTAACCCTGTAATCTTACATTCTGGATGAGTTTTTAGGCCCGTTTAAAAAGTTCGTTCCACATTTCAAGGAAGATTCAAGGAAGAATGACTGGAAGGATGCTCAGAACAGATTTTAAGCTCGAGATTGGTTGCTCAATTCAACAATTCCTCCTAAGTCCTAGGAGATGACTGAAACAGGCGTCAAAATGCTACCAAAATTTCTATCTGACTTTGATTGATTGTACTTTGTTTTCAGAATCAAGGGAATCTGAGGATGTAAATGAACTTGGAATAAATGCGATCAATGTTCTCTTATTGAATTCTTTGCTATCATTGAATAAATCTCCCAAACCAAACACATTTGTTTTCTTCTTGAAACAGTTACTATTAGACAAGGAGATGAAGAAAAAATTCAGGACCGACGACTGCGATCTCACTTACAGATTCTCAAATGGTCTCGAAATATGATGATTCAAGTTAGGAATAAAAGAGCACTAAAGTACCATTCAGATGACAAAAAATAGACTCAATCTGTCATCAAACGAGGGAGTTATGAGCATCTCCATTGGATCCTGCAATTTGGAAAGATAAACAATCCAAATTACAAAATGACAATCAAAGAGTTCCAACGTGCTTTTGGGATATCGTACGGTCTCAGAATTAGCCAATTCTAATCCCATTTGGAAGCTTGTCGAGTTACCATTCAATGAGCTTAAAATAGTCTAAATTCGACCACTGAAAAGAGAGTTATAATGGTTACTATTGACGAGGAGATCAAGGAAAAATTCAAGCGGCGATCCCTCTTACAAATGCGCAAATGGTATCAAAATATGACAATTCAACTCAGGAATGAAAGATCACTAAAGTACCATTCAGATGACAAAAAATAGAGCCAATCCATCATCAAACGAGGGAGTTATAAGCAACTCCATTGGATCCCTCAATTTAGGAAGATTAACAATCCAAATTGCAAGATGATGATCGAAGAGTTCCAACATGCTTTTGGGATATCGAACGGTCTCAGAATTAGCCAATTCCGGTCCCATTTGGAAGATTGTCGAGTTACCATTCCAATGATCTCAAAATAGTTTAAAGTCTACCACTGAAGAGAGAGTTATGAAGGTTACTATTGGACAAGGAGAAGAATGAAAAATTCAAAACCAACGACTGCGATCCCACTTACAAATTCGTAAATGGACTCAGAATACGAAGATTCAAGTCAGGAATGAAAGAGCATTAAAGTACCTTTCAGATGACCAAAAATTGACACAATCTGACATTAAAAGGCGGAGTTATGAGCATCTTCGTTGGATCGCGTAATTTTGAAAGATTAACAATCCAAATTGTAAAATGATGAACGAAGAGTTCCAACGTGCTTTTGGGATATCGAACGGTCTCGGAATTAGCCAATTCTGGTCCCATTTGGAAGCTTGTCGAGTTACCATTCTAATGTGCGTAAAATAGTCTAAATTCGACTACTGAAGAGAGAGTTATGATCGTTAGTATTGGACGAGGAGACGAAGGAAAAATTCAGGACTGACGACTGCTTTCCCACTTACGGATGCGATAATGGTCTGGAATATGACGATTCAAGTCAAGTATGAAAGCACTAATGTACCTTTTAGATGACCAAAAATTGACTGAATCCGACATCAAACGAGGTAGCTATGAGCATCTCTGTTGGATCGCGCAATTTGGAAAGATTAACAATCCAAATTGTAAAATGATGATCGAAGAGTTCCAACTTGCTTTTGGGATATCGATGGTCTCAAAATTAGCCAATTTTGGTCCCATTTGGAAGCTTGTCGAGTTACCATTTCAATGAGCTCAAAATAGTCTAAATTCGACTACTGAAGAGAGAGTTTTGAAGGTTACTATTGGAAAAGGAAATGAAGGAAGAATTCAAGACCGACAAATGCGATCCCACTTACGGATGAGAAAATGGTCTCAGAATACGATCATTCAAGTCAGGAATGAAAGAGCACTAAAGTACCATTCTGATGACAAAAAATCAACCCAATTCGAAATCAATCAAGGGAGTTATGAGCATCTCCATTGGATTGCGCGATTTGGAAAGATTAACAATCCAAATTGCAAAATGACGATCGAAGAGTTCCAACGTGCTTTTGGGATATTGAACGGTCTTAGAATTAGCCAATTCTAGTCCCATTTGGAAGCTTGTCGACTTACATTCTAATGAGCTCAAAATAGTCTAAATTCGACCATAGAAGAGTGAGTTATGATGGTTACTATTGGACAAGGAGATGAAAGAAAAATTTAGGACTAACCACTTCGATCCCACTTACGGATGCGCAAATGGTCTCAGAATACGACGATTCAAGTCAGGAATGAAAGAGCACTAAAGTACCTTTCAGATGACCAAAAATTGACCGAATCTGACACTAAACGAGGGAGTTATGAGCATCTCTGTTGGATCGGGATATTTGGAAAGATTAACAATCCAAATTTCTAAATGACGATTGAAGAGTTCTAACTTGCTTTTGGGATATCGAACGGTCTCAGAATTATCCAATTCTGGTTGCATTTAGAAGCTGTCAAGTTACCATTCCAATGAGCTTAAAATAGTCTAAAGTAGACCACTAAAGAGAGAGTTATGAAGGTCACTATTGGACAAGGAGATGAAGGAAAAATTCAGGACCGACGACTGCGATCCCACCTATGGATGCGCAAATGGTCTTGGAATGCGACGATTCAAGTTAGGAATGAAAGATCACAAAAGTACCATTTAGATGACTAGAAATTGACCCAATCCGACATCAAATGAGGGAGTTATGAGCACCTCCATTGGATCGCATGATTTAGAAAGATTAACAATCCAAATTGTAAAATGATGATTGAAGAGTTCCAACGTGCTTTTGGGATTTTGAATGGTCTTAGAATAAGCCAATTCTGGTCCCATTTGGAAGCTTGTCGAGTTATCATTCCAATGAGCTCAAAATAGTCTAAATTCGACCACTGAAGAGAGAGTTATGAAGGTTACTATTGAACAAGGAGATGAAGGAAAAATTCAGGACCAACGACTGCGATCCCACTTACAGATTTGAAAAAGGTCTTGGAATACGGCGATTCAAGTCCGGAATGAAAGAGCACTAAAGTACCATTCAGATGACAAAAAATAGACCCACTCTGTCATCAGACGAGGGAGTTATGAGCATCTCCATTGAATCCTACAATTTGGAAAGATTAACAATCCAAATTGTAAAATGACGATCGAAGAGTTCCAATGTGCTTTTGGGATATCGAATGGTCAATGAATTAGCCAATTCTGGTCCATTTGGAAGCTTTTCGAGTTACCATTCCAATGAGGTCAAAATAATCTAAATTCGACCACTGAAGAGAGAGTTATGATGGTTACTATTGGACAAGGAGATGAAGGAAAAATTCAGGACCGACAACTACGATCCCTGTTATGGATGCACAAATGGTCTTGGAATATGACAATTCAAGTTAAGAAAGAAAGAGCACTAAAGTACCTTTCAGATGACCAAAAATTGACCCAATCCGTCATCAAACGAGGGAGTTATGAGCATCTCCGTTGGATCACATAATTTAGAAAGATTAACAATCCAAATTGCAAAATGATGATCGAAGCGTTCCAACGTGCTTTTGAGATATCGAACGGTCTCAGAATTAGGCAATTTTGGTCCCATTTGGAAGCTTGTCGACTTACCATTCCAATGAGCTTAAAATAGTCTAAATTTGACCCCTGAAGAGAGAGTTATGATGGTTACTATTAGACAAGGAGATGAATGAAAAATTCAGGACAGACCACTTCGATCCCACTTTCGGATGTGTAAATGGTCTTGGAATACGACGATTCAAGTCAGGAATGAATGAGCACTAAAGAACCTTTCAGATGACCAAAAATTTACCCAATTTGACATCAAATGAGGGAGTTATGAGCATCTCCATTGGATCGCGTAATTTAGAAAGATTAACAATCCAAATTGCAAAATGATGATCGAAGAGTTCTAACGTCCTTTTGGGATTTCGAACGGACTCAGAATTAGCCAATTCTGATCCCATTTGGAAGCGTGTCAAGTTAGCATTCCAATGAGCTTAAAATAGTCTAAAGTTGACCACTGGAGGGAGAGTTATGAAGGTTACTATTGGACAAGGAGATGAAGGAAAAATTCAAGACCGATGACTGCGATCCCACTTACGGATGCACAAATGGTCTCGGAATACGATGATTGAAGTTAGGAATGAAAGAGCACTAAAGTGCCATTCAGATGACCAGAAATCCACCCAATCCGACATCAAATGTGGGAGTTATGAGTGTAAGACCCGTGTCCTAATCCGTACTGTTCCGTTAGCTTCCGCGGTCCTTCCGGTCAAATTCCGGCAACCTTCGCACTGTATTCGGTGTTTGCGCACGATCCTAAGCCAGGTCCCGCGCACCGACGTCGGCTTGATCCGAAAGTTATATCATAGCGACCGCGTCGTCGCCGCGGTTCCAACGCCGTGACTTGCGCACTGAACCGATACCCAGGCAAGAAGATGCCGATCAGCGTTTATTCCGAAGAAACACCGCGCGTTGCGGATTTCGAGGAAATCTCTACAATTAGTCCCATCAATCAACCATTAAAGCATCCCATACCTCAAGTACATCAACCCATCCCCACCTTTTTCAAAAGTCCACCATTCTTTCCACCTCACCACTCCTCTTTTCCAAATTTCAACAACAACCATACACCTTTTCACAATTTTCAACCCAAACCATCCCCCATCACTCCATCACCCATCTCTTTCTCTCTCTCTCTCCCTTTACAACTATCTCTCTTATTCATTTTTTTCAAAAAAATCCAAATCCAAGAGAGAGCACCATACGTATGAGTCCCCCATGGTGAGAAAACTTCATTTGTGAGGTCCACCTTTCCCACCCCTTCATCTCTCATCTCAACCATCCATTTCTCATCTTCCTCCATCAAAGAGGAGCTCAAGGAGCTAAGGAAGCCAAGGGAGCAAGAAGATCAAGCGGTGGGTGTTTGGATAGGATAGATTTTGATGCTTTTAAGTTGGGCCAAGTGAGGCCAACCGATCAATGGTTTGGATCTCACTTTGGACCCTAAGATGTGGCCAATGGCCCACTTGGATCATCATGATCATTCCATGATGGGGCCATTCTCCATGGACCCCATCATGATGTTTATTTCTTTGCATGCTTAGGGTCATCTAGACCATTTAATTTAGTGGAGAAGGGATCTCCACCGTTGGATCTAATTTTTTAGAGACCCATGTGTAATGGGGCCCACTTGATGTATGATTTAGTGCAAGGGAGGGCCCATAGTGCCGGGGTCCCTCCATCACACGGTCTCACTCTCTATCTCTCTCCCTTTTTATTTTAATTGTTTTATTTTTATTTTTATTTTTATGTTAATGAGGTTATGTGGCCCACTTGAATGGACCCCACCATAGGGTATGTATTCCATCCAACTCACCTACGAGTGGGGCCCACCTTGTGTGTAGTATACACACCATCCTCCATGAGGTGGCCCACATAAGTAAGGCCCACCTCTAGCATATTTGCAGAGTCCAGCGTCCAGGGACGCTGGACGTTTCATGGAAAATGTAAAAATTTGCTTGGTTTGGGGATGGCCCACTTGTGTAGGCCCCACCTTGATGTATGTATTAAATCCATGCCGTTCATTCCTTTCCCAAGATGATTTTAGGCGTTGAGCCAGAAGGTGGGATCCATCAGACCTTCAGGCGGGCCATACCATAGCAAATGGTGGTTTTCCACCATTGAAAACTTCCTTGATTGGTTGTACATTGAAATATGTCCAATATTGGACTTGTTTTGCTCATGGTGAGCCATGGAAGAACGCTGGATGGTGTGGATTCACTGGATGTGGACCCCACCTGCAAAATCTGCAGATTTTCTAAAAAAACATAAAATGAATTAATAAAGAAGAAGCAGCTACTGCTGCTGTTGTCAGCGTTGCAGCAGGCACCGCCAGCACACGTCCGGGCGGACAGCGGACGGTGACCGAGCAGCCACCCACGGCTGCAGCCGTGGCCCACACTGTAGGAAACAGTTGGATGGGACTTCTACCCTTGAAATTCTTTTGGGGTCCACAGAAGTTTCGGATCAGGGTGAAATTTGTTTTCACCCTTCATCTTGGCCCACGTGGCCTTATCAACGGGTTGGATGGAAAGCAAACATTATGGTGGGCCCCACATGGAGCCCACAGTGATGTAAGTGTTTTATCTCCACCGTCCGCCTGGACGGTGGAGCCCTCTGTGTGCGTGTGTGTGCGCGTGTGTGTGTGGGTGCATGTGTGTGCTGGTGTGTGTGTATATATATTTTTATATAATATTATATTACATATAATATATGTTATATGTATATATATAATGTCATATTATATATATAATATCATATGTTATATATATATATAATATTGTATTATATACAATATATGTTATATATATATATAATGTTATATTAAATATAATATTATATGTTTTATATATATATATATATATATGTGTGTGTGTGTGTGTGTGTGTATATTATATTATATATAATTTATTGATGGTGGGAGGCCCACCTCAGTACTTGTGACCCATGGTTGAGGCCCACTTTAATGTATTAGGGGCCCATGGGTCGAGGTCCATTTGATGTAATGGGGCCAATGAGTTGAGGCCCATTTGATGTGCACATGGGGCCCAATTGGTGAGGCCCATTTGATACGTATAAGGCCCAGGTGAGTAGACCCATTTGATGTACATATGGAGCCCAACTGTCGAGTCCCATTTGACACGTGTAAGGCCCATAAGCTTAGGCCTATTTGATATGTTCTGAAGCCCCCGGGTTATAGCCCATTGCAATGCACATAAGGCCCATTGGTGCGGCCCATTGGTGTGGCCCACTTAATGAATATAAGGCCCATATGACTTGGCTAATTTGATGTATTTAAGGGCCCAATGGATGTACCTAAGGTCCATTGCAATGTGTGATCCCAAAACAGCTTATGAAATGATATTTGTGGCAGTCGTGCCTTGGGAGCAATGTTGGTTTAACGTCCACATTGTAAGTGTAGTGTGGTTAAATGTCCGCATTATGACTTTTCCTTGGGCCACTGTTAGGCCCATATGTGTAATGTGTAGGCCGTCTAGGCCCACCTTCGTTATGTACATCATCCATCCTATATAGCATGTTTAATTCCATGATTCCTGATCATATGCATCATACGTATGCTTGATATGAGAAATGACTGATCATAGCATATGCCTTTGGGCAGATTGTTTAGGGGCTCCCGTACAGGGGGTGTTGCCCTACATGAGCGCATGATACGCGCAGGATTGCTGTATGACTGGGTAGTGTGATTCATGCATTCGCATTGTGTGGTATGGTTACTATACGCCCTAGCGACATCAGGGCCGTAGCCTCCACAGACGTATCGTGGTTGGCAGGATTGGATACCGAAAATCTTGTTCTACATGGGGTGCTATAGATATCCCTGGGTGAAAGTCCCTAAACCCTTATGGTACCAAGAGGTTGCTCCAACGTCTAGACCGAGTGGGTGCATGAGCGCCGAGTGCCGATTACCAGACGGTTGCGCTTTCCACTATGTCGTGGTTGGTTGGAAGGGGGTGCGGCCTTACTCGCCCGAGAGTAGGGGCAATGCTAGGCTGAGTTTGACCAGCTCGAGGAATGGGTCCGCTATTGACGAGCCGAGCCCGATATTGGCAGGCGGATAGTGAGGTCTTTTCCACTCACCTTATTGCGCGCGATGGGGCGGCAATCTGGCTTGGAGTGTACTAGACCCCGGTGATATTCCAGATTTGAGCCGTATTGACATGTGGACTTAGATGAGGATTTGTATGCTTGACTTACATTTCGCATTGCATGGCCTTGGTATGGCCGACATCATTCTTTACACCGCATGGCCTTGGTACGGCTAATGGAATTCTTAGCATTCATTAGCATTTTCCGCATTACTCTGATACTGCATGACTACATTATCACCTTAAGCATACACTTTCACCACCCTCTAAGCTTTCTATAAGCTTATGCACGACCGTTGCGTGCAGGTGACGTTGGATCGCAGCAGCGCTGAGGCTTGGACGCGTGGCTGATCTTTTGGAGCTCTCTTTTTTTGTCTATCATCATTGTATTTCCTTTATGCTCACTGTACTTGTAAAGTTTTTGATTATAGTGGAAATGTGATGGAGTTTTTGGTCGTTGTTTGTGGGTTATGCCTTTGGTTATGCTTATTACGAATCAAACTGACGTACAAAATCCTCCTTGTAGCATCCCAGGATCGGAACCTGGCGAATGGGCGCTGGGAGCCGAGAATGGGGTTCTACGGAGGCTGTCGGCGCCGGATTCGGCGATCGGGAATTTTGTGAGCCCGGTCTCCGAGTTTGGGGCGTGACAATGAGCATCTCCGTTGGATCGCGCGATTTCGAAAGATTAACAATCCAAATTGAAAATGATGATCGAAGAGTTCCAACGTGCTTTTGGGATATCGAACGGTCTCAGAATTAGCCAATTCTAGTCCCATTTGGAAGCTTGTCGAGTTACCATTCCAATGAGTTCAAAACAGCCTAAATTCAACCACTAAAGAGAGAGTTATGAAGGTTACTATTGGACAAGGAGATGAAGGAAAAATCCAGGACCGACGACTACGATCCCACTTACGGATGCGCAAATTGTCTCGGAACAAGAAAACTCAAGTCAGGATTGAAAAAGCACTAAAGTACCATTCAGATGATAGAAAATAGACCCAATCCGTCATCAAATGAGGGAGTTATAAGCATCTCCATTGGATCCCGCAATTGGGAAAGATTAACAATCCAAATTGTAAAATGACGATCGAAGAGTTCCAACATGCTTTTAGGATATCGTACGGTCTCAGAATTAGCCAATGAGCTTATCGAGTTACCATTCCAATGAGCTCAAAATAGCCTAAATTCGACCACTGAAGAAAGAGTTATGAATGATACTATTGGACAAGGAGATGAAGAAAAAATTCAGGACCAATGACTGCGATCCCTTTTATGAATGCGGAAATGGTCTCAGAATACGACGATTCCAGTTAGGAATGAAAGAGTACTAAAGAACCTTTCAGATGACCAAAAATTACCCCAATCTGACCTCAAACGAGGGAGTTATGAGCATCTCCATTGGATCGCTCAATTTGGAAAGTGTAACAATCCAAATTGCAAAATGATGATCGAAGAGTTCCAACGTGCTTTTGGGATATCGAAAGATCTCAGAATAAGCCAATTCTGGTCCCAGTTGGAAGCTTGTCAAGTTAGCATTCCAATGAGGTAAAAATAGTCTAAAGTTGTACACTAAAGAAAGAGTAATGAAGGTTTCTATTGGACAAGGAGATGAAGAAAAAATTCAGGGTCGATGACTGCAATCCCTCTTACGGATGGGTAAATGGTATCAAAATATGATGATTCAAGTCTGGAATGAAATAGTACTAAAGTACCTTTCAGATGACCAAAAATCGACCCAATTCGACATCAAATGAGGGAGTTTTGTGCATCTCCGTTGGATCACTCAATTTGGAAAGATTAATGATCCAAATTGCAAAATGACGATCGAAGAGTTCCACGTGATTTTGGGATATCCAAAGATCTCAGAATAAGCCAATTTTGGTCTCATTTGGAAACTTGTCGAGTTAGTAATCCAATGAGCAAAAAATAGTCTAAAGTCGACCACTGAAGAGAGAGTTATGAGGGTTACTATTGGACAAGGAGATGAAGGAAAAATTTAGGACCAACGACTTCTTTCCCACTTAAGGATGTGCTAATGGTCTCGAAATACGATGATTCAAGTCAGGAATGAAAGAGCACTAAAGCACCTTTCAGAAGACCAAAAATTGACCCAATTCGACACCAAACGAGGGACTTATGAGCATCTCTGTTGGAACGCATGATTTGGAAAGATTAACAATCCAAATTGCAAAATTATGATCAAAGAGCTCTAACATGCTTTTGGGATATCGAAGGGGTGTCAGAATTAGCCAATTTTGGTCCCATTTGGAAGCTTGTCGAGTTACTATTCCAATGAGCTCAAAATAGCCTAAATTCAACCACTGAAGAGAGCGTTATGAAGGTTACTATTGGACAAGGAGATGAAGTAAAAATTAAGGACTAACAACTACGTTCCCAGTTACGGATGCGCAAATGGTCTCGAAATACGACGGTTCATGTTAGGAATGAAAGAGCACTAAAGTACCTTTCCGATGACCAAAAATCAACCCAATCCAACCTCAAATGGGGGAGTTATGAGCATCTCTGTTGGATCACACGATTTGGAGAGATTTGAAATCCAAATTGTAAAATGACGATTGAAGAGTTCCAATGTGCTTTTGGGATATCGAACGGACTCAGAATTATCGAATTTTGGTCCCATTTGGAAGCTTGTCGAGTTACCATTCCAATGAGCTCAAAATAGTCTAAATTCAACCACTAAAGAGAGAGTTATGAAGGTTACTATTGGACAAGGAGATGAAGGAGAAATTCAGGATCGACGACTACGATCCAACTTATGAATGCGCAAAGGACTTGAAATACGAAGATTCAAGTCAAGAATGAAAGAGCACTAAAGTACCTTTCAGATGATCAAAAATTAACCTAATCCAACATTAAACGAGGGAGTTATGAGCATCTCCGTTGGATCGCACGATTTGAAATGGTTATCATTCTAAATTGTAAAAAGACGATCGAAGAGTTCCAATAGGCATTAGGGATATCGAACGGTCTTAGAATTTGACAATTCTGGTCCCATTTGGAAGCTTATTGAGTTATCATTCCTATGATCATAAAATAGTCTAAACTCGTCCATTGAAGAGAAGGTTGTGAAGGTTACTATTGGACAAGGAGATGAAGTAAAAATTCAGGACCGATGGCTGCGATCCCTCTTACGAATGCCCAAATGGTCTCAGAATACTATGATTCCAATATGGAATGAAAAAGCAGTAAAGTACCTTTCAAATGACCAAAAATTGACCCAATCTGACATCAAATGAGTGAGTGATGAGCGTCTTCATTGGATTGCGTGATTTGGAAAAAATAACGATCCAAATTGCAAAAAGAAGATCAAAGAGTTCCAACGGGCTTTTGGGATATTAAACGGTCTCAGAATTAGACAATTCAAGTCCCATTTCGAAGCCTGTCGAGTTACCATTCCAATGAACTCAAAATAATCTAAATTTGACCATTGAAGAGAGAGATATGAAGGTTACTATTAGACAAGGAGATAAATGAAAAATTCAGGACCGACGACTACGATCTCACTTACGAATGCGCAAATGGTCTCGGAATACGACGATTCAAGTCAAGAATGAAATGGCTAAGATCTGACTTATAGATGCACAAACGGTCTCAGGATAAGACAATTTAAATATGATAATTCAAGTTAGGAATGAAAGAGCACTAAAGTACCTTTAAGATGACCAAAAATTGACCCAATTTGACATCAAACGAGGGAGTTATGAGCATCTCCATTGGATCGCGCAATTTGGAAAGATTAACAATCTAAATTGCAAAATGATGATTGAAGAGTTCCAATGTGCTTATGGGATATCGAACGGTCTCAGAATTAGCCAATTAATGTGCCATTTGGAAGCTTGTCAAGTTACCATTCCAATGAGCTCAAAATAGTGTAAATTCGACCTATGAAGAGAGTTATGAAGGTTACTATTGGACAAGGAGATGAAGGAAAAATTAATGACCGACGACTGCGATCCCACTTACGGGTGCCCAAATGGTTTCAGAATACCACGATTCCAATCAGGAATGAAAGAGCATTAAAGTACCTTTTAGATGACCAAAAATTGCCTCAATCTGACATCAAACGAGTGAGTGATGAGCGTCTCCATTGTATCACGAGATTTGGGAAGATTAATGATCCAGGTTGCAAAATCATGATCAAAGAGTTCCAACATGCTTCTAGGATATCGAACGGTCTAAAAATTAGCCAATTCTGGTACCATTAGGAAGCTTGTCGAGTTACCATTCCAATGAGCTCAAAATAGTCTAAATTCGACCACTGAAGAGAGAGTTATGAAGGTTACAATTGGACAAGGAGATGAAGGAAAAATTCAGTACTAACGACTGCGATCCCACTTACGGATGCGCAAATGGTCTCGAAATACAACGATCCAAGTTAGGAATCAAAGAGCACTAAAGTACCTTTCAGATGACCAAACATTGACCCAATCCGACATCAAACAACGGAGTTATGAGCATCTCCGTTGGATCTCACAATTTGGAAAGATTAATAATCCAAATTGCAAAATGACGATCAAAGAGTTCCAACGGGCTTTTGGGATATCGAACGGTCCCATAATTAGACAATTCTGGTCCCATTTGGAAGCTAATCGAGTTACCATTCCAATGAGCTCAAAATAATCCAAATTTGACCACTGAAGAGAGAGTTATGAAGGTTACTATTGGATAAAGAGATGAAGGAAAATTGAGGACCGACGACTGCGATCCCACTTACGGATGCGCAATTGGTCTCTGAATACGACAATTCAAGTCAGGAATGAAAGAGCATTATAGTACCTTTCATAAGACCAAAAATCGACCCAATCTGACATCAAATGAGGGAGTTATGAGCATCTCCGTTGGATTAAACGATTTGGGAAGATTAACAATCCACATTGTAAAATGATGATCGAAGAGTTCCAACGTGCTTTTGGGCTGTCGAACGGTCTTAGAATTAGCCAATTCTGGTCCCATTTGGTAGCTTGTCGAGTTTCTATTCCAATGAGCTCAAAATAGTCTAAATTCGATCACTGAAGAGAGGGTTATGAAGGTTACTATTGCACAAGGAGAAGAAGGAAAAATTCAGGACCATCAACTTTGATCCCACTTTCAGATGCGCAAATGGTCTCAGGATACGACGACTCATGTCAGGAATGAAAGACCAGTAAAGTACCTTTCAGATGACCAAAAATTGAGTCAATCCAACGTCAAACAAGTGAGTTATGAGCATCTCCATTGGATTACACAATTTGGAAAGATTATCATTCCAAATTGCAAAATGACAATCAAAGAATTCGAACGGGCTTTCAGGATATCGAACGGTCTGAGAATTAGACAATTCTGGTCCCATTTGGAAGCTTGTCGAGTTATCATTCGAATGAGCTCAAAATAGTCTAAATTCGACCACTGTAGAGAGAGTTATGAAGGTTACTATTGGACAGGAGATGAAGGAAAAATTCAGGACTAACAACTCCGATCCCACTTACGGATGCACAAATGGTCTCGGAATACGATGATTCAAGTTAGAAATGAAAGAGCACTAAAGTACCTTTTAGATGACAAAAAATTGACCCAATCTGACATCAAATGAGGGAGTTATGAGCATCTCCATTGGATCGCATGATTTGGAAAGATTAATAATCTAAATGGCAAAATGACAATCGAAGAGTTCCAATGGGCTTTTGGGATATCGAACGGTCTCAGAATTAGACAATTCGGGTCCCATTTGGAAGCTTGTCGAGTTACCTTTCCAATGATCTAAAAATAGTCTAAATTCGACCATTGGAGAGAGAGTTATGAAGGTTACTATTGGATAAGGAGATGAAGGAAAAATTCAGGACTTGCGACTGCGATCCCACTTACAGTTGCGCAACTGGTCTCGGAATATGACGATTCAAGTCAGGAATGAAAGAACTTGTCGAGTTACCATTCCAATGAGCTCAAAATAGTTAAAATTTGACCACTGAAGAGAGAGTTAGGAAGGTTACTATTGGACAAGGAGATGAAGGAAAAATTTAGGACCTGCGACTGCAATCCCACTTATGGATGTGGAAATGGTCTCAAAATATGATGATTCAATTCAAGAATGAAAGAGCAGTAAAGTACCTTTTAGATGACAAAAAATTGTCCCAATCCGACATTAAACTAGGGAGTTATGAGCATCTTCGTTGGATCACGTGATTTGGTAAGATTAACAATCCAAATTGCAAAATGACGATCGAAGAGTTCAATCGGGATTTCAGGATATCGAATGGTCTCAGAATTAGACAATTCTAGTCCCATTTGGAAGCTTGTCAAGTTACCATTCCAATGAGCTCAAAATAGACTAAATTCGACCACTGAAGAGAGAGTTATGAAGGTTATTATTGGACATGGAGATGAAGGAAAAATTCAGAACTGACGACTGCGATCCCACTTACGGATGCCCAAATGGTCTCGGAATACCACGATTCCAATGTGGAATGAATGGGCATTAAAGTACCTTTCAATGACCAAAAATCAACCCAATCTGGCATCAAACGAGCGAGTGATGGGTGTCTCCATTGGATCGCACGATTTGGAAAGATGAATGATCGAAATTGCAAAATGATGATCGAAGAGTTCCAATGTGCTTCTGGGATATCGAACGGTCTCAGAATTAGCCAATTCTGGTCCCATTAGGAAGGTTGTCGAGTTACCATTGCAATGAGCTCAAAATAGTCTAAATTCTACCACTTAAGAGAGAGTTATGAAGGTTACTATTGGACAAGGAGATGAAGGAAAAATTCAGGACAGACGACTACGATCCCACTTACGGATGCGCAAATGGTCTCGGAATACGATGATTCAAGTTAGGAATTGAAAAAGCGCTAAAGTACCTTTCAGATGACCAAAAATTGACCCAATCCAACATCAAACGAGGGAGTTATGATCATCTCCATTGGATCGCACGATTTGGAAAGATTATCAATCCAAATTGCAAAAAGACGATCGAAGAGTTCCAACGGGCTTTCGGGATATCGAACAGTCTCAGAATTAGTCAATTCTGGTCCCATTTGGAAGCTTGTCGAGTTATCATTCCAATGATCTTAAAATAGTCTAAACTTGACCACTATGGAGAGGGTTATGATGGTCACTATTGCACAAGGAGATGAAGGAAAAATTTAGGACCGACGACTGTGATCCCTCATACGGATGCCCAAATATTCTCCGAATACCACCATTCCAATCCAGAATGAAAGAGCATTAAAATACCTTTCAGATGACTAAAGACCCAATCTGACATCAAATGAGCGAGTGATGAGTGTCTCCATTGGATTACGTGATTTGGAAAGATTAACGATCCAAATTGTAAAATGACAATCATAGAGCTCAAACATGCTTCGTGGATATCGAACGGTCTCAGAATTAGCCAATTCTGGTCCCATTTAGAAGCTTGTCGAGTTACCATTCCAATGAGCGTAAAATAATCTAAATTTGACCACTGAAGAGAGAGTTATGAAGGTTACTATTGGATAAGGAGATGAAGGAAAAATTCAGGGCTGACGACCGTGATCCCACTTACGGATGCACAAATGGTCTCGGAATACGACGATTCAAGTCAGGAATGAAAGAGCACTAAAGTACCTTTCAGATGACAAAAAATTGACCCAATCCGACATCAAACGAGGGAGTTATGAGCATCTATATTGGATCATGCGATTTGGAAAGATTAACAATCCAAATTGTAAAATGACAATCGAAGAGTTCCAATTGGCTTTCGGGATATCGAACGGTCTCATAATTAGATAATTCTGGTCCCATTTGGAAGCTTGTCGAGTTACCATTCCAATGAGCTCAAATTAGTCTAAATTTGACCACTGAAGAGAGAGTTATGAAGGTTACTATTGGACAAGGAGATGAAGGAAAAATTCAGGACCTGCGATTGCGATAACACTTATGGATGCGCAAATGGTCTTGGAATACGATAATTCAAGTCTGGAATGAAAGAGCACTAAAGTTCCAGTCAGATGACCAAAACTTGACCCAATTTGACATCAAACGAGGGATTTATGAGCATCTCCATTGGATCACGCGATTTGGAAAGATTAACAATCCAAATCGCAAATTGATGATCTAAGAGTTCTAGTGGGCTTTCAGGATATCGAACGATCTTAGAATTAGACAATTCTGGTCCCATTTGGAAGCTTGTCGAGTTACCATTCCAATGAGGACAACAAACTCGACCACTGAAGAGAGGATTATGAAGGTTACTTTTAGACAAGGAGATGAAGGAAAAATTCAGGACCGACGACTGCGATAACTCTTACGGATGCCCAAATGGTCTCAGAATACCACGATTCCATTCCAGAATGAAAGAGCATTAAAGTACCTTTCAGATGACCAAAAATTGACCCAATCTGACATCAAATGAGTGAGTGATGAGCATCTTCATTGGCTCACACGATTTGGAAAGATTAACGATCCAAGTTACAAAATGACGATCGTAGAGTTCCAACGTCCTTCTGGGATATCGAACGGTCTCAGAATTAGCAAATTCTGGTCTTATTTGGAAGCTTGTTGAGGTACTATTCCAATGAGCTCAAAATAGTCTAAATTTGAACACTGCAGAGAGAGTTCTGAAGGTTACTATTGGACAAGGAGATGAAGGAAAAATTCAAGACCGACGACTGCAATCCCACTTACGGATGCACAAATGGTCTCGGAATATGACGATTCAATGTAAAGATTAACAATCCAAATTACAAAACGACGATCATAGAGTTCCCACGTGCTTCTGGGATATTGAACGGTCTCAGAATTTGACAAATCTAATCCCATTTGGAAGCTTGTCGAGTTACCACTCCAATGAGCTTAAAATAGTTAAAATTCGACCACTAAAGAGAGAGTTAGGAAGGTTACTATTGGACAAGGAGATGAAGGAAAAATTCAGGACCTGCGACTGCGATCCAACTTATGGATGTGCAAATGGTCTCGAAATATGATGATTCAAGTCAAGAATGAAAGAGCAGTAAAGTACCTTTTAGATGACAAAAAATTGACCTAATCCGACATTAAACTAGGGAGTTATGAGCATCTTCGTTGGATCACATGATTTGGTAAGATTAACAATCCAAATTACAAAATGACGATTGAAGAGCTCAATCAGGATGTCAGGATATTGAATGGTCTCAGAATTAGACAATTCTGGTCCCATTTGGAAGCTTGTCAAGTTACCATTCCAATGAGTTCAAAATAGACTAAATTCGGCCACTGAAGAGAGAATTATGAAGGTTATTATTAGATAAGGAGATGAAGGAAAAATTCAGAACCGACAACTGCGATCCCACTTACAGATGCCCAAATGGTCTCGGAATACCACGATTCCAATATGGAATGAATGGGCATTAAAGTACCTTTCAATGACCAAAAATTAACCCAATCTGGCATCAAACGAGCGAGTGATGAGTGTCTCCATTGGATCGCATGATTTGGAAAGAAGAATGATCGAAACTGCAAAATGATGATCGAAGAGTTCCAATGCGCTTCTGGGATATCGAACGATCTCAGAATTAGCCAATTCTAGTCCTATTAGGAAGCTTGTCGAGTTACCATTGCAATGAGCTCAAAATAGTCTAAATTCTACCACTAAAGAGAGAGTTATGAAGGTTACTATTGGACAAGGAGATGAAGGAAAAATACAGGACAGACGACTACGATCCCACTTACGGATGCGCAAATGGTCTCGGAATACGATGATTCAAGTTAGGAATTGAAAAAGCGCTAAAGTACCTTTCAGATGACCAAAAATTGACCCAATCCAACATCAAACGAGGGAGTTATGAGCATCTCCATTGGATCGCACGATTTGGAAAGATTATCAATCCAAATTGCAAAAAGACGATCGAAGAGTTCCAACGGGCTTTCGGGATATCGAACAGTCTCAGAATTAGTCAATTCTGGTCCCATTTGGAAGCTTGTCGAGTTATCATTCCAATGATCTTAAAATAGTCTAAACTTGACCACTATGGAGAGGGTTATGATGGTCACTATTGCACAAGGAGATGAAGGAAAAATTTAGGACCGACGACTGTGATCCCTCATACGGATGCCCAAATATTCTCCGAATACCACCATTCCAATCCAGAATGAAAGAGCATTAAAATACCTTTCAGATGACTAAAGACCCAATCTGACATCAAATGAGCGAGTGATGAGTGTCTCCATTGGATTACGTGATTTGAAAAGATTAACGATCCAAATTGTAAAATGACAATCATAGAGCTCAAACATGCTTCGTGGATATCGAACGATCTCAAAATTAGACAATTCTAGTCCCATTTGGAAGCTTGTCGACTTACCATTCCAATAAGCTCAAAATAGTCTAAATTGGACCACTGAAGAGAGAGTTATGAAGGTTACTATTGGACAAGGAGATGAGGGAAAAATTCAGGACCGATGACTGCAATCCAACTTACGGATTTGCAAATGGTCTTGAAATATGACGATTCAAGTTAGGAATGAAAGAGCACTAAAGTACCTTTCAGATGACAAAAAATTGACCCAATCCGACATCAATCGAGGGAGTTATGAGCATCTCCATTAGATCATGCAATTTGAAAAGATTAACAATCCAAATTGTAAAATGACAATCGAAGAGTTCCAATTGGCTTTCGGGATATCGAACGGTCTCATAATTAGATAATTCTGGTCCCATTTGGAAGCTTGTCGAGTTACCATTCCAATGAGCTCAAATTAGTCTAAATTTGACCACTGAAGAGAGAGTTATGAAGGTTACTATTGGACAAGGAGATGAAGGAAAAATTCAGGACCTGCGATTGCGATAACACTTATGGATGCGCAAATGGTCTTGGAATACGATAATTCAAGTTTGGAATGAAAGAGCACTAAAGTTCCAGTCAGATGACCAAAACTTGACCCAATTTGACATCAAATGAGGGATTTATGAGCATCTCCATTGGATCACGCGATTTGGAAAGATTAACAATCCAAATCGCAAATTGATGATCTAAGAGTTCTAGTGGGCTTTCAGGATATCGAACGATCTTAGAATTAGACAATTCTGGTCCCATTTGGAAGCTTGTCGAGTTACCATTCCAATGAGGACAACAAACTCGACCACTGAAGAGAGGATTATGAAGGTTACTTTTAGACAAGGAGATGTAGGAAAAATTCAGGACCGACGACTGCGATAACTCTTACGGATGCCCAAATGGTCTCAGAATACCACGATTCCATTCCAGAATGAAAGAGCATTAAAGTACCTTTCAGATGACCAAAAATTGACCCAATCTGACATCAAATGAGTGAGTGATGAGCATCTTCATTGGCTCACACGATTTGGAAAGATTAACGATCCAAGTTACAAAATGACGATCGTAGAGTTCCAACGTCCTTCTGGGATATCGAACGGTCTCAGAATTAGCAAATTCTGGTCTTATTTGGAAGCTTGTTGAGGTACTATTCCAATGAGCTCAAAATAGTCTAAATTTGAACACTGCAGAGAGAGTTCTGAAGGTTACTATTGGACAAGGAGATGAAGGAAAAATTCAAGACAGACGACTGCGATCCCACTTACGGATGCACAAATGGTCTCGGAATATGACGATTCAATGTAAAGATTAACAATCCAAATTACAAAACGACGATCATAGAGTTCCCACGTGCTTCTGGGATATCGAACGGTCTCAGAATTTGACAAATCTAATCCCATTTGGAAGCTTGTCGAGTTACCACTCCAATGAGCTTAAAATAGTTAAAATTCGACCACTAAAGAGAGAGTTAGGAAGGTTACTATTGGACAAGGAGATGAAGGAAAAATTCAGGACCTGCGACTACGATCCAACTTATGGATGTGCAAATGGTCTCGAAATATGATGATTCAAGTCAAGAATGAAAGAGCAGTAAAGTACCTTTTAGATGACAAAAAATTGACCTAATCCGACATTAAACTAGGGAGTTATGAGCATCTTCGTTGGATCACATGATTTGGTAAGATTAACAATCCAAATTACAAAATGACGATTGAAGAGCTCAATCGGGATGTCAGGATATTGAATGGTCTCAGAATTAGACAATTCTGGTCCCATTTGGAAGCTTGTCAAGTTACCATTCCAATGAGTTCAAAATAGACTAAATTCGGCCACTGAAGAGAGAATTATGAAGGTTATTATTAGATAAGGAGATGAAGGAAAAATTCAGAACCGACAACTGCGATCCCACTTACAGATGCCCAAATGGTCTCGGAATACCACGATTCCAATATGGAATGAATGGGCATTAAAGTACCTTTCAATGACCAAAAATCAACCCAATCTGGCATCAAACGAGCGAGTGATGAGTGTCTCCATTGGATCGCATGATTTGGAAAGAAGAATGATCGAAACTGCGAAATGATGATCGAAGAGTTCCAATGCGCTTCTGGGATATCGAACGATCTCAGAATTAGCCAATTCTAGTCCTATTAGGAAGCTTGTCGAGTTACCATTGCAATGAGCTCAAAATAGTCTAAATTCTACCACTAAAGAGAGAGTTATGAAGGTTACTATTGGACAAGGAGATGAAGGAAAAATACAGGACAGACGACTACGATCCCACTTACGGATGCGCAAATGGTCTCGGAATACGATGATTCAAGTTAGGAATTGAAAAAGCGCTAAAGTACCTTTCAGATGACCAAAAATTGACCCAATCCAACATCAAACGAGGGAGTTATGAGCATCTCCATTGGATCGCACGATTTGGAAAGATTATCAATCCAAATTGCAAAAAGACGATCGAAGAGTTCCAACGGGCTTTCGGGATATCGAACAGTCTCAGAATTAGTCAATTCTGGTCCCATTTGGAAGCTTGTCGAGTTATCATTCCAATGATCTTAAAATAGTCTAAACTTGACCACTATGGAGAGGGTTATGATGGTCACTATTGCACAAGGAGATGAAGGAAAATTTTAGGACCGACGACTGTGATCCCTCATACGGATGCCCAAATATTCTCCGAATACCACCATTCCAATCCAGAATGAAAGAGCATTAAAATACCTTTCAGATGACTAAAGACCCAATCTGACATCAAATGAGCGAGTGATGAGTGTCTCCATTGGATTACGTGATTTGAAAAGATTAACGATCCAAATTGTAAAATAACAATCATAGAGCTCAAACATGCTTCGTGGATATCGAACGGTCTCAGAATTAGCCAATTCTGGTCCCATTTAGAAGCTTGTCGAGTTACCATTCCAATGAGCGTAAAATAATCTAAATTTGACCACTGAAGAGAGAGTAATGAAGGTTACTATTGGATAAGGAGATAAAGGAAAAATTCAGGGCTGACGACCGCGATCCCACTTACGGATGCACAAATGGTCTCGGAATACGACGATTCAAGGCAGGAATGAAAGAACACTAAAGTACCTTTCAGATGACAAAAAATTGACCCAATCTGACATCAAATGAGGGAGTTATGAACATCTACGTTGGATCATGAGATTTGGAAAGATTAACAATCCAAATTACAAAATGACAATCGAAGAGTTCCAATTGGCTTTCAGGATATCGAACGGTCTCAGAATTGGACAATTCTGGTCCCATTCGGAAGCTTGTCGAGTTACCATTCCAATGAGCTCAAATTAGTCTAAATTCGACCACTAAAGAGAGAGTTATGAAGGTTACTATTGGACAAGGAGATGAAGGAAAAATTCAGGACCTGCGATTGCGATAACACTTACGGATGGGCAAATGGTCTTAGAATACGACAATTCAAGTCTAGAATGAAAGAGCACTAAAGTTCATGTCAGATGACCAAAATTTGACCCAATCTGACATCATACGAGGGAGTTATGAGCATCTCCATTGGATCACATGATTTGGAAAGATTAACAATCCAAATCGCAAATTGACGATCTAAGAGTTTCAGTGGGCTTTCAGGATATCGAACGGTCTCAGAATTAGACAATTCTGGTCCCATTTGGAAGCTTGTCGAGTTACCATTTCAATGAGGACAACAAAATCAACCACTAAAGAGAGGATTATGAAGGTTACTATTAGACAAGGAGATGAAGGAAAAATTCAGGACTGACGACTGCGATAACTCTTACGGATGCCCAAATGGTCTCAGAATACAACGATTCCATTCCAGAATGAAAGAGCATTAAAGTACCTTTCAGATGACCAAAAATTGACCCAATCTGACATCAAATGAGTGAGTGATGAGCATCTTCATTGGCTCACACGATTCGGAAAGATTAACGATCCAAATTGCAAAATGACGATCGTAAAGTTCCAACGTCCTTCTGGGATATCGAACGGTCTCAGAATTAGCCAATTCTGGTCCCATTTGGAAGCTTGTTGAGGTACCATTCCAATGAGCTCAAAATAGTCTAAATTCGAACACTGAAGAGAGAGTTCTGAAGGTAGTATTGGACAAGGAGATGAAGGAAAAATTCAAGATTGACGACTGCGATCCCACTTACGGATGCGCAAATGGTCTCAGAATACGACGATTCAATGTAAAGATTAACGATCCAAATTACAAAATGACGATCATAGAGTTCCCACGTGCTTCTAGGATATCGAACGATCTTAAAATTAGACAAATCTGATCCCATTTGGAAGCTTGTCGAGTTACCATACCAATGAGCTCAAAATAGTTAAAATTTGACCACTGAAGAGAGAGTTATGAAGGTTACTATTGGACAAGGAGATGAAGGAAAAATTTAGGACTGATGACTACAATCCCACTTACGGATGCGCAAATGGTCTTGGAATACGACGATTCAAGTCAGGAATGAAAAAGCACTAAAGTACCTTTCAGATGACTAAAAATTGACCCAATTTGACATCAAACGAGGGAGTTATGAACATCTCCGTTGGATCGCATGATTTGGAAAGATTATCAATCCAAATAGCAAAAAGACGATCAAAGAGTTCCAACGGGCTTTCGGGATATCGAACGGTCTAAGAATTAGTCAATTTTGGTCTCATTTGGAAGCTTGTCGAGTTATCATTCTGATGATTTTAAAATAGTCTAAACTCGACCACTACGGAGAGGGTTATGACGGTTACTATTGGACAAGGAGGTGAAGGAAAAATTCAGGACCAACAACTGCGATCCCTCATACGGATGCCCAAATATTCTCAGAATACCACGATTCCAATCCAGAATGAAAGAGCATTAAAGTACCTTTCAGATGACCAAAAATTGACCCAATCTGACATCAAATGAGCGTGTGATGAGCATCTATATTGGATTACGCAATTTGGAAAGATTAACGATCCAAATTGTAAAATGACAATCGTAGAGTTCCAACATGCTTCTTGGATATCGAACGGTCTCAGAATTAGCCAATTCTGGTCCCATTTATAAGCTTATCGAGTTACCATTCCAATGAGCTCAAAATAATCTAAATTTGACCACTGAAGAGAGAGTTATGAAGGTTACTATTGGATAAGGAGATGAAGGAACAATTCAGGGTTGACACTGCGATCCCACTTACAGATGCACAAATGGTCTCGGAATATGACAATTCAAGTCAGGAATGAAAGAGCACTAAAGTACCTTTCAGATGACAAAAAATTGACCCAATCCGACATCAAACGAGGGAGTTATGAGCATCTACATTGGATCACGTGATTTGGAAAGATTAACAATCCAAATTGCAAAATGACAATCGAAGAGTTCAAATTGGCTTTCGGGATATCGAACGGTCTTAGTATTAGACAATTCTAGCCCCATTTGGAAGCTTGTCGACTTACCATTCCAATGAGCTCAAATTAGTCTAAATTCGACCTAAAGCGAGAGTTATGAAGGTTACTATTAGATAAGGAGATGAAGGAAAAATTCAGGACCTGCGATTGCGATAACACTTACGGATGCACAAATGGTCTCAGAATATGACAATTTAAGTCAGGAATGAAAGAGCACTAAAGTTCCTTTCAGATGACCAAAAATCGACCCAATCTGATTTCAAATGAGGGAGTTATAAGCATCCCCATTGGATCACACGATTTAGAAAGATTAACAATCTAAATTGCAAATTGACGATCCAAGAGTTCCAGTGGGCTTTCGAGATATTGAACGGTCTCAGAATTAGACAATTCTGGTCCCATTTGGAAGCTTGTCGAGTTACCATTCCAATGTGGACAAAATAGTCTAAACTCGACCACTAAAGAGAGGGTTACGAAGGTTACTATTAGACAAGGAGATGAGGGAAAAATTTAGGACCAACGACTGTGATCTCTCTTACGGATGCCCAAATGGTCTCAAAATACCACGATTCCATTCCAAAATGAAAAAGCATTAAAGTACCTTTCAGATGACCAAAAATTGACCCAATCTGACAACAAATGAGCGAGTGATGAGCATCTCCATTGGCTCACATGATTTGGAAAGATTAATAATCCAAATTGTAAAATGATGATTGTAGAGTTCCAACGTCCTTCTAGGATATCGAACGGTCTTAGAAGTAGCCAATTCTAGTCCCATTTGGAAGCTTGTTGAGGTACCATTCCAATGAGATCAAAATAGTCTAAATTTGAACACTGAAGAGAGAGTTATGAAGGTTACTATTGGACAACGAGATAAAGGAAAAATTCAGGACTGACAACTGTGATCCTACTTACGGATGCGCAAATGGTCTCGGAACATGACGATTCAATGGAAAGATTAACGATCCAAATTACAAAATGATGATCCTAGAGTTCCCACGTGCTTCTGTGATATTGAACAGTCTTAGAATTAGACAAATCTGGTTCCATTTGGAAGCTTGTCGAGTTACCATTCCAATGATTTCAAAATAGTCCAAATTCGACCGCTAACGAGAGAGTTATGAATGATACTAATGGACAAGGAGATGAAGAAAAAATTCAATACCAATGACTGCGATCCCACTTACGGATCTGCAAATGGTCTAGGAATACGACGATTCAAGTCAGGAATGAAAGAGCACTAAAGTACCTTTTCGATGACCAATAATCAACCCAATCTGACATTAAACGTGGGAGTTATAAGGATCTCCATTGGATCCCACAGTTGGGAAAGACTAACAATAAAAATTGCAAAATGACGATTGAAGAGTTCCAACGAGCTTTCGGGATATCAAACGTCTCAGAATTAGAGAATTCTAGTCTCATTTGGAAGCTTGTCGAGTTACCATTCCAATGTGCTCAAAATAGTCTAAATTTTACCACTGAAGAGGGAGTTATGAAGGTTACTACTGGACAAGGAGATGAAGGAAAAATTCAAGACCGACGATTATGATCCCACTTTTGGATGCGCAAATGGTCTCAGAAAATGATGATTCAAGTCAGGAAGGAAAGAGCACTAAAGTACCTTTCAGATGACCAAAAATTGACCCAATCAAATAGCAAACAAGGGAGTTATGAGTGTCTCCATTGGATCGCGCGATTTGGAGAGATAAACAATCCAAATTACAAAATGACGATTAGAGAATTCCAACGTGCTTTTTCTATATCGAACGGTCTCAGAATTAACCAATTCTGTGCCCATTAGGAAGCTTGTTGAGTTACCATTCCAATGAGCTCAAAATATTCCAAATTTGACTACTGAAGAGAGAGTTATGAAGGTTACTATTGGACTAGGAGATGAAGGATAAATTCAGGACAGACGACTGCGATCCCACTTACGAATGCGTAAATGGTCTCAGAATACGACGATTTAGGTTAGGAATGAAAGAGCACTAAAGTACCTTTCAAATGACTAAAAATTGACCCAATCCAACATCAAACGAGGGAGTTATGTGCATCACCATTGGATTGTATGATTCAGAAAGATTAACAATCCAAATTGCAAAATGACGATCGAAGAGTTCCAACGTGCTTTTGGGATGTCGAACAGTCTTAGAATTAGCCAATTCTGGTCCCATTTGGAAGCTTGTCGAGTTACCATTCCAATGATCTCAAAATAGTCTAAACTCGACCACTGAAGAGAGATTTATGAAGGTTACTATAGGACAAGGAGATGAAGGAAATATTCAAGACTGACGATGCGATCCCACTTACAGATGCCCAAATGGTCTCGGAATACCACGATTCCAATCCGGAATCAAAGAGCATTAAAGTACCTTTCAGATGAGCAAAAATCATCCCAATCTGACATCAAATGAGCGAGTGATGAGCATCTCAGTTAGATGACACGATTTGAAAAGATTAATGATCTAAATTACAAAATGACGATCGTAGAGTTCCAACGTGCTTCTGG
Source organism: Magnolia sinica (assembly GCF_029962835.1). NCBI lineage: Eukaryota > Viridiplantae > Streptophyta > Magnoliopsida > Magnoliales > Magnoliaceae > Magnolia > Magnolia sinica. The sequence goes on from NC_080573.1 coordinate 74,881,135, forward strand.
GATATTGAACGGTCTCAGAATTAGCCAATTCTGGTCCCATTTGGAAGCTTGTCGAGTTACCATTCCAATGAGCTCAAAATAGTCTAAATTCAACCACTGAAGAGAGAGTTATGAAGGTTCCTATTAGACAAGGACATGAAGGAAAAATTTAGGACCGACGACTGCGTTCCCACTTACGGTTGAGCAAATGGTCTCAGAATACAATGATTCAAGTCAGGAATGAAAGAGCACTAAAGTACCTTTCAGATGACCGAAAATCGACCCAATCCAACATCAAATGAGAGAGTTATGAGCATCTCTATTGGATCATTCGATTTAGAAAGATTAACAATCCAAATTGCAAAATGACGGTTGAAGAGTTCCAACATGCTTTTGGGATATCAAACGATCTCAAAATTAGCATATTCTAGTCCCATTAGGAAGAGTTACCATTCCAATGAGCTCAAAATAGTCCAAATTCATCCACTGAAGAGAGAATTATGAAGGTTACTATTGGACAAGGAGATGAAGGAAAAATTCAAGACCGATGACTGCGACCCCACTAACAGATGCACAAATGGTCTGCGAATATGACGATTCAAGTCAAGAATGAAAGAGCACTAAAGTACCTTTCAGATGACCAAAAATTGACCCATCCGACATCAAACGAGGGAGTTATGAGCATCTCTGTTAGATCACGTGATTCAGAAAGATTAACAATCCAAATTGCAAAATGATGATCGAAGAATTCCCACGTGCTTCTGGGATATCGAATGGTCTTAGAATTAGCCAATTCTGGTCCCATTTGGAAGCTTGTCAAGTTACCATTCCAATGAGCTCAAAATAGTGTAAATTCAACCACTGAAGAGAGAGTTATGAAGGTAACTATTGGATAAGGCGTTGAAGGAAAAATTCAGGACCGACGACTGCGATCCCACTTGCGGATGCATAAATGGTCTCGAAATACGACGATTCAAGCCCAGAATGTAAGAGCACTAAAGTACCTTTCATATGAACAAAAATCGACCCAATCCGAATTAAATGAGGTAGTTATGAGCCAGTTGGATCCCATGATTTGGAAAGATTAACAATCAAAATTGTAAAATGATGATCGAGGAGTTTCCAAATTACAAAATGACGATCGATGAGTTCTAATGGGCTTTTAGGGTATCTAACGATCTCAGAATTGGGCAATTCTGGTCCCAATTGGAAGCTTGTCGAGTTACCACTCCAATGAGCTCAAAATAGTCTAAATTCGACCTTTCAAGAGCGAGTTATGAAGGTTATTGGACAAGGAGATGAAGAAGAAATTTAGGACCGACGATTGCGATCCCAGTTACGGATACCCAAATGGTCTCGGAATACCACGATTCCAATCAAAATGAATGAGCATTAAAGTACCTTTCAGATGACCAGAAATTGACCCAATCTGATATCAAACAAGTGAGTGATGAGCGTCTCTGTTGGATCACGCAATTTGGAAAGATTAACGATTTAAATTGCTAAATGACGATCGAAGAGTTCCAACGTGCCTATGGGATATCGAACGGGCTCAGAATTAGCCAATTCTAGTCCATTCTGGAAGCTTGTCGAGTTACAATTCCAATGAGCTCAAAATAGTCTAAATTCGACCACTGAAGTGAGAGTTATGAAGGTTACTATTAGACAAGGAAATGAAGGAAAAATTTAGGACCAGCGATAACGATCCAACTTACGAATGCGCAAATGGTCTCGGAATACAATGATTCAAGTCATGAATGAAAGAGCACTAATGTACCTTTCAGATGATGAAAAATTGAATCAATTTGACATCAAACAAGGGAGTTATGTGCATCTCCGTTGGATCACGCGATTTGGAAAGATTAACAATCCAAATTGCAAAATGACGATCAAAGAGGTCTAACGGGCTTTTGGTATATCGAACGGTCTCAGAATTAGACAATTCTGATCCCATTTGGAAGCTTGTCGAGTTATCATTCCAATGAGCTCAAAACAGTCTAAATTCGACCACTGCAGAGAGAGTTATGAATGATACTATTGGACAAGGAGATGAAGGAAAAATTCAGGACCGACGACTGTGATCCCACTTATGGATGCACAAATGGTCTCGAAATATGACGATTCAATCTGGAATGAAAGAGCACTAAAGTACCATTCAGATGACCAAAAATTAACCCAATCCAACACCAAACGAGGGAGTTATGAGCATCTCTGTTGGATTGCACGATTTAGAAAGATTAACAATCCAAATTGCAAAATGACGATCGAGGAGTCCAACGTGCTTTTAGGATATCAAACGGTCTCAGAATTAGCATATTCTAGTCCCATTAGGAAGTTGGTTGAGTTACCATTCCAATGAGCTCAAAATAGTCCAAATTCGACCACTAAAGAGAGAGTTATGAAGGTTAATATTGGACAAGGAGATGAAGGAAAAATTCAGGACCGACGACTGCGATCCTACTGATGGATGCACAAATGGTCTCAAAATATGATGATTTAATTCAAGAATGAAAGAGCACTAAAGTACCTTTCAAATGACCAAAAAATGACCCAATTTAACATCAAACGAGGGAGTTATGAGCATCTCCGTTGGATTGTGCGATTCGAAAAGATTAACAATCCAAATTGTAAAATGATGATCGAAGAGTTCAAACATGCTTTCGGGATGTCGAACGGTCTCAGAATTACTCAATTCTAGTCCCTTTTGGTTGCTTATCAAGTTTCCATTCCAATGAGCTCAAAATAGTCTAAATTTGACAACTGCAGAGAGAGTTATGGAGGTTACTATTGGACAAGGAGATGAAGGAAAAATTCAGGACCAACGACTGTGATCCCACTTACGTATGCCCAAATTGTCTCGGGATACGACAATTCAAGTCAGGAATGAAAGAGCACTAAAGTACCTTTCATATGACCAAAAATCAACCCAATTCGACATTAAATGGGGGAGTTATAAGGATCTCCGTTGGATTGCCTGATTTGGAAAGATTAATAATAGAAATTGCAAAATGACGATTAAAGAGTTCCATCGAGCTTTCGGGATATCGAACGGTCTCAGAATTAGACAATTCTAGTCTCATTTGGAAGCATGTCGAGTTACCATTCCAATGTGCTTAAAATATTCTAAATTCGACCACAGAAGAGAGAGTTATGAAGGCTACTATTAGACAAGGAGATGAAGGAAAAATTTAGGACCGACGACTGCGATCCCACTTACGGATGCGCAATAGGTCTCGGAATACGATGATTTAAGTCAAGAATGAAAGAGCACTAAAGTATCTTTCAGATGACCAAAAATCGACCCAATCCGACATCAAACGACGGAGTTATGTGCATCTCCGTTAGATCACGCAATTTGGTAAGATTAACAATCCAAATTGCAAAATGACGATTGAAGAGTTCTTATGTGCTTTTGGGATATCGAATGGCATCAGAATTAGCCAATTCTGGTCTCATTTGGAAGCTTGTCGAGTTACCATTCCAATGTGCTCAAAATAATCTAAATTTGACTACTGAAGAAAGAGTTATGAAGGTTAACAATCTAAATTGCAAAATGAGGATCCAAGAGTTCAGCAGGCTTACGGGGAATCGAACGGTCTCAAAATTAGACAATTCTGGTCCCATTTGGAAGCTCATCGAGTTACCATTCCAATGAGCTCAAAATTGTCTAAATTCAACCACTGAAGAGAGAGTTATGAAGGTAACTATTGGACAAGGAGATGAAGAAAAAATTCAAGACCGACGACTGCGATCCCTCTTACGGATGCCCAAATGGTCTCAGAATACCATGATTCCAATCTAGAATGAAAGTGCCTTAATGTACCTTTCTGATGACAAAAAATGACCGAATCTAACATCAAATGAGAGAATGATGAGCGTCTCCTTTGGATCGCAAGATTTGGAAAGATTAACGATCTAAATTGCAAAATGACGATTGTAGAGCTCTAACGTGCTTCTTGGATATGAATGGTCTCAGAATTAGACAATTCTGGTCCCATTTGGAAGCTTGTTGAGTTACCATTCCAATGAGCTCAAAATAGTCTAAATTCGACCACTGAAGAGAGAGTTATGAATGTTGGACGAGGTGAAGGAAAAATTCTGGACCAACGACTCGATCCCACTTACGGATGCGCAAATGGTCTTGGTTTATAAGGATCATGTCAGGAATGAAAGAGCACTAAGGTACCTTTCAGATGACCAAAAATTGACCCAATCTGACGTCAAATGAGGGAGTTATGAGCATCTCTGTTAGATCACGCGATTTAGAAAGAATAGTAATCCAAATTGCAAAATGACGATCGAAGTGTTCCAATGTGCTTTTGGGATACCGAACGGTCTCAGAATTAGCCAATTCTGGTCTCATTTGGAAGCTTGTCGAGTTACCATTCCAATGAGCTCAAAATAGTCTAAATTCAACCACTGAAGAGAGAGTTATGAAGGTTACTTTTGGAAAGGAGAAGAAAGAAAAATTTAAGACCGATGACTGCGATCCCACTTGCAGATGCCCAAATGCTCTCAGAATACCACGATTCCAACTAGTAATGTATGAGCATTAAAGTACCTTTTAGATGACTAAAAATTGACCCAATCTGACATTAAATGAGCGACTGATGAGCGTCTCCATTGGGTCGTATGATTTGGAAAGATTAACGATTCAAATTGCAAAATGACGATCGAAGAGTTCCAATGTGCTTCTGGAATATTGAATGGTCTCGGAATTAGCCAATTCTGGTCCCATTTAGAAGCTTGTCGAGTTACAATTCCACTAAGTTCAAAATAGTCTAAATTCGACCACTGAAGAGAGAGTTATGAAGGTTACTATTGGAAAGGAGATGAAGGAAAAATTTAGGACCAACGACTGCGATCCCTCTTACGGATGCCCAAATGGTCTCAGAATACCACGATTCCAATCCAGAATGAAAGAGCATTAAAGTACATTTCAAATGAACAAAAATTGACCCAATCTTACATCAAATGAGTGAGTGATGAGCGTCTCTATTGGATCGCGTAATTTGGAAAGATTAATGATCCAAATTGCAAAATGACGATCGTAGAGTTCCAACGTGCTTCTTGGATATCGAACGGTCTCGGAATTAGCCAATTTTGGTCTCATTTGGAAGCTTGTCGAGTTACCATTCCAATGAGCTCAAAATTGTCTAGATTTGACCACAGAAGAGAGAGTTATGAAGGTTATTATTTGGACAGGAGATGAAGGAAAAATTTAGGACTCACGACTGCGATCCCACTTACTGATGCGCGAATGGTCTCAGAATACAACGATTCAAGTCAGGAATGAAAGAGCACTAGAGTACCTTTCAGATGATAAAAAATTGACCGAATCTGACTTCAAATGAGGGAGTTATGAGCATCTCCATCGGATCATGCGATTTGAAAAGATTTACAATCCAAATTGCAAAATGACAATCCAAGAGTTCAACGGGCTTTCGGGGTATCGAACGGTCTCAGAATTAGACAATTCTGGTCCCATTTGGAAGCTTGTCGAGTTACCATTCCAATGAGCTCAAAATAGTCTAAATTCAACCACTGAAGAGAGAGTTATGAAGGTTATAATGGAGATGAAGGAGAAATTTAGGACCGGCGACTGCGATCCCACTTACGGATACCGAAATGGTCTCGGAATACCACGATTCCAATTAGGAATGAATGAGCATGAAAGTACCTTTCAGATTACCAAAAATCAACCCAATCTGACATCAAACGAGTAAGTGATGAGCGTCTCCATTGGATCATGGGATTTGGAAAGATTAACGATTCAAATTGCAAAATGACGATTGAAGAGTTCCAACGTGCTTTTAGGATATTGAACGGTCTCAAAATTAGCCAATTCTTGTCTCATTTGGAAGCTTGTCGAGTTTCAATTCCAATGAGCTAAAAATAGTCTAAATTTGACCACTGAAGAGAGAGTTATGAAGGTTACTATTGGAAAGGAGATGAAGGAAAAATTTAGGACCGACGACTGCGATCCCTCTAACGGCTACCCAAAAGGTCTCAGAATACCATGATTCCAATCCAGAATGAAAATGCCTTAAAGTACCTTTCTGATGACAAAAAATTGACCCAATCTGACATCAATTGGGAGAGTGATGAGCGTCTCCTTTAGATCACACAATTTGGAAAGATTAATGATCTAAATTGCAAAATGACGATTATAGAGCTCCAACGTGCTTCTTGGATATCGAACGGTCTCAGAATTCGTCAATTCTGGTCCCGTTTAGAAGGTTGTTGAGTTACCATTCTAATGAGCTCAAAATAGTCTAAATTCGACCACTGAAGAGAGAGTTATGAAGGTTACTATTTGGATAGGAGATGAAGGAAAAATTGAGGACTGACGACTCTGATCTCACTTACTGATGCGCAAATGGTCTCGGAATACAACGATTCAAGTTAGGAATGAAAGAACAATAGAGTACCTTTCAGATAATAAAAAATTGACCTAATCTGACTTCAAACGAGGGAGTTATGAGCATCTCTGTTGGATCGCGCGATTTGGGAAGATTAACAATCCAAATTGCAAAATGACGATCAAAGAGTTCAACGGGCTTTCGGGGTATCAAAAGTCTTAGAATTAGACAATTCTGGTCCCATTTGGAAGCTTGACTAGTTACAATTCCAATGAGCCCAAAATAGTCTAAATTTGACCAGTGAAGAGAGACTTATGAAGGTTACTATTGGACAAGGAGATGAAGGAAAAATTCAGGACCGACGACTGCGATCCCAATTACGGATGCCCAAATGGTATTAGAATACCATGATTCCAATCCAGAATGAAACTGCCTTAAAGTACCTTTCTGATGACCAAATATCGACCCAATCTGACATCTAATGAAAGAGTGATGAGCGTCTCTTTTGGATCGCACGATTTGGAAAGATTAACGATATAAATTGCAAATTGACGTTTGTCGTGCTCCAACATGCTTCTTGAATATCGAACAGTCTCAGAATTAGCTAATTCTGGTCCCATTTGGAAGCTTGTCGAGTTGTCATTCCAATGAGCTCAAAATAATCTAAATTCAACCACTGAAGAGAGAGTTATGAAGGTTACTACTGGACAAGGAGATGAAGAAAAAATTCAGGATCGACGACTGCGATCCCTTTTTCGGATGCCCAAATGGTCTTAGAAAACCATGATTCCAATACAAAATGAAAGTGCCTTAAAGTACCTTTCTGATGACCAAAAATTGACCCAATCCGACATCAAATGAGAGAGTGATGAGCGCCTCTTTTGGATTGCATGATTTGGAAAGATTAACGATCTAAATTGCAAAATGACAATTGAAGAGCTCCAACATGCTTCTTGGATATCGAACGGTCTCAAAATTAGCCAATTCTGGTCCCATTTGGAAGCTTGTCGAGTTACCATTCCAATGAGCTCAAAATAGTCAAAATTTGACCACTGAAGAGAGAGTTATGAAGGTTACTATTGGACAAGGAGATGAAGGAAAAATTCAGGACCTGCAACTACGATGCCACTTACGGATGTGCAAATGGTCTCGGAATACGACGATTTAAGTCAGGAATAAAAGAGCACAAAAGCACCTATAAGATGACCAAATATTGACCTAATCTGACATCAAACGAGGGAATTTTGAGCATCTCCATTGGATCACGCGATTTGGAAAGATTAACAATCCAAATTGTAAAATGACAATCGAAGAGTTCCCATGGGCTTTCAGGATATCGAACCGTCTTAGAATTATACAATTCTAGACCCATTTGGAAGCTTGTCGAGTTACCATTCCAATGAGCTCAAAATAGTCTAAATTTGACCACAGAAGAGAGAGTTATGAAGGTTACTATTAAACAAGGAGAAGAACAAAAAATTCAGGACCTGCAACTGCGATGCCACTTACGGATGCGCAAATGGTCTCGGAATATGACGATTCAAGTCAAGAATGAAAGAGCAATAAAGTACCTTTAACATGACCAAAAATCGGCCCAATCCGACATCAAACAAGGGAATTTTAAGCATCTTCGTTCGATCACGTGATTTGGAAAGATTAAGAATCCAAATTGCAAAATGACAATCGAAGAGTTCCAACTGGCTTTCAGGATATCGAACGGTCTCAGAATTAGAAAATTTTGGTCCCATTTGGAAGCTTGTCGAGTTACCATTCCAATGAGCTCAAAATAGTCTAAATTCGACCACTGAAGAGAGAGTTATGAAGGTTTCTATTGGAAAAGAGATGAAGGAAAAATTCAGGACCGACGACTGCAATCCCACATACGGATGCCCAAACGGTTTCGGAATGCCACGATTCCAATCAGGAATCAATGAGCATTAAAGTACCTTTAAGATAACCAAAAATCAACCCAATCTGACATCAAATGAGTGAGTGATGAGCATCTCTAATGGATCATACAATTTAGAATGATTAATGATCTAAATTGCAAAATGACGATCGTAGAGCTCTAATGTGCTTCTTGGATATCGAACGGTCTCAGAATTAGCCAATTCTGGTCCCATTTAGAAGCTTGTTAGGTTACCATTCCAATGAGCTCAAAATAGTCTAAATTCGACCACCGAAGGGAGAGTTATGAAGGTTACTATTGGACAAAGAGATGAAGGAAAAATTCAAGATTGATGATTGGGATCCCACTTATGAATGCGCAAATGGTCTCAGAATATGATGATTCAAGTCAAGAATGAAAGAGCACTAGAGTACCTTTCACATGACAAAAAATTGACCCAATTTGACATCAAATGAGGGAGTTATGAGCATCTCCATAGGATCACGCGATTTGGAAAGATTAACAATCAAAACTGCAAAATGACGATCTAAGAGTTCCAATAGGCTTTCGGGATATTGAACGGTCTTAGAATTTGACAATTCTGGTCCCATTTGGAAGCTTGTCGAGTTACCATTCCAATGAGCTCAAAATAGTCTAAACTCGACCATTGAAGAGAGGGTTATGAAGGTTACTATTGGACTAGGAGATGAAGGGAAAATTTAGGACTGGCGACTGCGATCCCACTTATGGATGCCCAAATGGTCTCAGAATACCATGATTCCAATCCGAAATGAAAGAGCATTAAAGTACCTTTCAGATGACCAAAAATTGACCCAATCTGACATCAAATGAGCGAGTCATGAGTGTCTCCATTGTATCGCGTGATTTGGAAAGGTTAACGATCCAAATTACAAAATGACGATCGTAGAGTTCCACCGTGCTTCTTGGATATAACACTGTCATAAATTAGCCAATTCTGGTCCCGTTTGGGAGCTTGTCGAGTTACCATTCCAATCAGCTCAAAATAGTCTAAATTCGACCACTGAAGAGAGTTATGAAGGTTACTATTTGACAAGGAGATGAAGGAAAAATTCAGGACCGACGACTGCGATCCGACTTATGGATGCCCAAATGGTTTCGGAATACCACGATTCCCATCAAGAATGAAAGGGCATTAAAGTACCTTTCAGATGACCAAAAATCAACCCAATCGGACATCAAATGAGCGTGTGATGAGCGTCTCCATTGTATCGCATGATTTGGAAAGATTAACGATCCAAATTGCAAAATGATGATCGAAGAGTTCAAACGTGGTTCTGGGATATCGAACGGTCTAAGAATTAGCCAATTCTGGTCCCACTAGGAAGCTTGTCGAGTTACCATTCCAATGAGCTAAAAATACTCTAAATTCAACCACTTAAAAGAGAGTTATGAAGGTTACTAGTAGACAAGGAGATGAAGGAAAAATTCAGGGCGGACGACTGCGATCCCACTTATGGATGCGCAAATGGTCTTGAAATACAATGATTCAAGTTAAGAATAAAAGAGAACTAAAGTACCTTTCAGATGACCAAAAATGGACCCAATCCGACATCAAACAAGGGAGTTATGAGCATCTCCGCTGGATCATGCGATTTGGACAAATTAACCATCCAAATTGTAAAATGACAATCGAAGAGTTCCAACGTGCTTTTGGGATATTGAACGGTCTCAGAATTAGCCAATTCTGGTCCCATTGGGAAGCTGGTTGAGTTACCATTCCAATGAGCTCAAAATAGTCTAAATTTGACCACTGAAGAGAGAGTTATGATGGTAACTCTTAGACAAAGAGCTGAAGGAAAATTTTAGGACAGACGACTACGATCCCACTTACAGATGCGCAAATGGTCTCAAAATACCATGATTCCAATATGGATGAAAGAGCATTAAAGTACCTTTTGGATGACTAAAAATTGACACAATCTGACATCAAATGAGCGAGTGATGAGCGTGTCCGTTGGATTGCATGATTTGGAAAGATTAACGATCCAAATTGTAAAATGACGATCAAAGAGTTCCAACGGGCTTTCGGGATATCGAACGGTCTCAGAATTAGACAATTCTGGTCCCATTTGCAAGCTTGCCGAGTTATCATTCCAATGATCTCAAAATAGTCTAAGCTCGACCACTGATGAGAGGGTTATGAAGGTAACGGTGGGACAAGGAGATGAAGGAACAATTCAGGACCTACGACTGCGATCCCTCTTACGGATGCCCAAATGGTCTCAGAGTACCATGATTCCAATACAGAATGAAAGAGCATTAAAGTACCATTCGGATGACTAAAAATTGACCCAATCTAACATCAAATGAGCGAGTGATGAGCGTCTCCATTGGATTGCACGATTTGGAAAGACTGACGATCCAAAATGCAAAATCACCATCGACGAGTTCCAATGGACTTTCGGGATATCAAACGGTCTCAGAATTAGACAATTCAGGTCCCATTTGGAAGCTTGTCGAGTTTTCATTCCAATGAACTCAAAATTGTCTAAATTTGACCACTGAAGGGAGAGATATTAAGGTTACTATTGGATAAGGAGATGAAGAAAAAATTCAGGACCGACGACTGCGATCCCACTTATGGATGCGCAAATGGTCTTAGAATACGACGATTCAAGCTAGGAATGAAAGAGCACTAAAGTACCTTTTAGATGGCCAAAAATTGACCCAATCCGACATCAAATGAGGGAGTTATGAGCATCTCCATTGAACGCGCGATTTCGAAAGATTAGCAATCCAAATGGCAAAATGACGATCGAAGAGTTTGAACGTGCTTTTGGGATATCGAACGGTCTCAAAATTAGACAATTCTGGTCCCATTAGGATGCTTGTCGAGTTACCATTCCAATGAGTTCAAAATAGTCTAAATTCAACCATTGAAGTGAGAGTTATGAAGGTTACTTTTGGACAAGTAGAAGATAGAAAAATTCAGGACCGACAACTGCGATCCGACTTACAGATGCACAAATGGTCTAGGGATACGAGAATTCAAGTCAAGAATGAAAGAGCACTAAAGTACCTCTAATATGACCAAAAATTGACCAAATCCAACATTAAACAGGGGAGTTATGAGCATCTCCATTGGATCACACAATTTGGAAAGATTAACAATCCAATTTGCAAAATGAAGATCGAAGAGTTCCAATGTGCTTTTGGGATATCGATCGGTCTCAGAATTAGCCAATTCTGGTCCCATTTGGAAGCTTGTCGAGTTACCATTCCAATCAGCTTAAAATAGTCTAAATTTGACCACTAAAGAGAGTTATGAAGGTTACTATTTAACAAGGAGATGAAGGAAAAATTCAGGACCGACGACTGCGATCCGACTTATGGATGCCCAAATGGTTTCGGAATACCACAATTCCAATCAGGAATGAAAGGGCATTAAAGTACCTTTCATATGACTAAAAATCGATCCAATCTGACATCAAATGAGCGTGTGATGAGCGTCTCCATTGTATTGCACGATTTCGAAAGATTAACGATCCAAATTGTAAAATGACGATCGAAGAGTTCAAATGTGCTTATGGGATATTGAACGGTCTAAGAATTAGCCAATTCTAGTCCCATTAGGATGCTTGTCGAGTTACCATTCCAATGAGCTAAAGATACTCTAAATTCGACCACTTAAGAGAGGGTTACGAAGGTTACTAGTAGACAAGGAGATGAAGGAAAAATTCAGGGTGGACGACTGCGATCCCACTTATGGATGCGCAAATGGTCTCAAAATACAATGATTCAAGTTAGGAATCAAAGAGCACTAAAGTACCTTTCAGATGACCAAAAATGGACCCAATCCGAAATCAAACAAGGGAGTTATGAGCATCTCCGTTGGATCACGCGATTTGGAAAATTAACCATCCAAATTGCAAAATGACGATCGAAGAGTTCCAACGGGCTTTTGGGATATCGAATGGTCTCATAATTTGAGAATTCTAGTCCCATTTTGAAGCTTGTCGAGTTACCATTCCAATGAGCTCAAAATAGTCTAGATTTAGCCATTGAAGAGAGAATTATGAAGGTTACTATTGGACAAGGAGACGAAGGAAAATTCAGGACGACGACTGCAATCCTACTTACAGATGCGCAAATGGTCTCGGAATCCGATGATTCAAGTCAGGAATCAACGAGCACTATAGTAACTTTCATATGACCAAAAATTGACCCAATCTGACATCAAACGAGCGAGTTATGAGCATCTCCGTTGGATTGCACGATTTAGAAAGATTAGCAATCCAAATTGCAAAATGATGATCGAAGAGTTCCAACGTGCTTTCGGGATATCGAACGGTCTCAGAATTAGACAATTCAGGTCCCATTTGGAAGCTTGTCGAGTTTTCATTCCAATGAACTCAAAATTGTCTAAATTTGACCACTGAAGGGAGATATATTAAGGTTACTATTGGATAAGGAGATGAAGAAAAAATTCAGGACCGACGACTGCGATCCCACTTATGGATGTGCAAATGGTCTCGGAATACGACGATTCAAACTAGGAATGAAAGAGCACTAAAGTACCTTTTCGATGACCAAAAATTGACCCAATCCGACATCAAATGAGGGAGTTATGAGCATCTCCATTGAACACGCAATTTCGAAAGATTAACAATCCAAATGGTAAAATGACGATCGAAGAGTTCCAACGTGCTTTTGGGATATCGAACGGTCTCAGAATTAGCCAATTCTGGTCCCATTAGGATGCTTGTCGAGTTACCATTCCAATGAGCTCAAAATAGTCTAAATTCAACCATTGAAGTGAGAGTTATGAAGGTTACTTTTGGATAAGGAGAAGAAGGAAAAATTTAGGACCGACAACTGCGATCCGACTTATGGATGCGCAAATGGTCTAGGGATACGACAATTCAAGTCAAGAATGAAAGAGCACTAAAGTACCATTAATATGACCAAAAATTGACCCAATCCAACATCAAACAAGGGAGTTATGAGCATCTCCATTGGATCACGTAATTTGGAAAGATTAACAATCCAATTTGCAAAATGATAATCAAAGAGTTCCAATGTGCTTTTGGGATATTGAATGGTCTCAGAATTAGCCAATTTTGGTCCCATTTGGAAGCATGTCGAGTTACCATTCCAATCAGCTCAAAATAGTCTAAATTCGACCACTGAAGAGAGTTATGAAGGTTACTATTGGACAACGAGATGAAGGAAAAATTCAAGACTGATGACTGTGATTCCACTTACGGATGCCCAAATGGTTTCGGAATGCCACGATTCCAATCAGGAATGAAAGGGCATTAAAGTACCTTTTAGATGACCAAAAATTAACCCAATCTGACATCAAACGAGCGTGTGATGAGCGTCTCCATTGTATCGCATGATTTGGAAAGATTAACGATCCAAATTGCAAAATGACGATCGAAGAGTTCCAATGTGCTTCTGAGATATCGAATGGTCTAAGAATTAGCCAATTCTGGTCCCATTAGGAAGCTTGTCGAGTAATCATTCCAATGTGTTGAAAATACTCTAAATTCGACGACTTAAGAGAGAGTTATGAAGGTTACTAGTAGATATGGAGATGAAGGAAAAATTCAGTATGGACGACTACGATCCCACTAATGGATGCACAAATGGTCTCAAAATACAACAATTTAAGTTAGGAATCAAAGAGCACTAAAGTACCATTCAGATGACAAAAAATGGACCCAATCAGACATCAAACAAGGGAGTTATGAGCATCTCTGCTGGATCATGCGATTTGGAAAGATTAACCATCCAAATTGTAAAATGACAATCGAAGAGTTCCAACTGGCCTTTGGGATATCGAATGGTCTCATAATTAGAGAATTCTAGTCCCATTTTGAAGCTTGTCGAGTTACCATTCCAATGAGCTGAAAATAGTCTAAATTTGCCCAATGAAGAGAGAATTATGAAGGTTACTATTGGACAAGGAGATGAAGGAAAATTAAGGATGACGACTGCGATCCCACTTACGGATGCGCAAATGGTCTCAGAATACGATGATTCAAGTCAGGAATCAAAGAGCATTATAGTACCTTTCATATGACCAAAAATTGACCCAATCCGACATCAAATGAGGGAGTTATGAGCATCTCCGTTGGATCGTATGATTTAGAAAGATTAACAATTCAAATTGCAAAATGATGATTGAAGAGTTCCAATGTGCTTTTGGTTTGTCGAACGGTCTTAGAACTAGACAATTCTGGTCCCATTTGGAAGCTTGTCGCGTTATCATTCCAATGATCTCAAAATAGTCTAAACTTGACCACTGAAGAGAGGGTTATGAAGGTTACTATTAGACAAGGTGATGAAGGAGAAATTCTGGACCAACAACTGCGATCCCCTTACGGATGCCCAAATGGTTTCAGAGTATGACGATACTAATACGGAATGAAAGCGCATTAAAGTACCTTTCAGATGACCAAAATTTGACCCAACCTTACTTCAAATGTGCGAGTGATGTGCGTCTCCATTGGATCACAGGATTTGGAAAGATTAACGATCCAAATTGCAAAATGATGATCGTGTAGTTCCAACGTGCTTTTTAGATGTTGAACGGTCTCAGAATTAGGCAATTCTGGTCCCATTTGGAAGCTTGTCGAGTTACCATTCCAATGAGCTCAAAATAGTCTAAATTCGACCATTGAAGAGAGAGTTATGAAGGTTACTATTGGACAAGGAGAGGAAGGAAAAATTCAAGACTGACGACTGCGATCTCACTTGCGTATGTGAAAATGGTCTCGGAATATGATGATTCAGTTAGGAATGAAAGAGCACTAAAGTACCTTTCAAATGACCAAAAATTGAACCAATCCGACATCAGACGAGGGAGTTTTGAGCATCTCCGTTGGATCGCACGATTTAAAATGATTAACGATCCAAATTGCAAAATGACGATCAAAGAGTTCCAACGGGCTTTTAGGATATCAAACGGTCTCAGAATTAGACAATTATGGTCCCATTTGGAAGATGGTCTAGCTACCATTCCAATGAGCTCAAAATAGCCTAAATTCGACCATAGAAGAGAGAGTTATGAAGGTTACTATTACACCAGGAGATGAAGGAAAAATTCAAGAGCTGCGACTGCGATCCCACTTAGGGATGCGCAAATGGCATTGGAATACGAAGATTCTAGTCAGGAATGAAAGAGCACTAAAGTACCTTTCAGATGACTAAAAATTGACCCAATTTGACATAAAACAAGGGAGTTATGAGCATCTCCATTGGAACGTGCGATTTGGAAAGTTAAACGACCCAAATTATAAAATGACGATCGAAGAGTTCCAATGGGCTTTCGGGACATCAAACGGTCTCAGAATTAGACAATTATGGTCCCATGTGGAAGCTTGTCAAGTTACCATTCCAATGAGCTCAAAATAGTTTAAATTCGACTACGGAAGAGAGAGTTACGACTGCGATCCCACTTATGGATGCACAAATGGCCTCGAAATACAACGATTCATGTAAGGAATGAAAGACCAGTAAAGTACCTTTCAGATGAGCAAAAATTGACCTAATCCAACATCAAACGATGGAGTTATGAGCATCTCCATTAGATTGCTTGATTTGTAAAGGTTAACATTCCAAATTGCAAAATGACAATTGAAGAGTTCCAACGTGCTTTTGGGATATCGAATAGTCTCAGAATTAGCCAATGCTGGTCCCATTAGGAAGCTTGTCGAGTTACCATTCTAATGAGCTCTAAATAATCTAAATTCGACCACTGAAGAGAGAGTTATGAAGGTTACTATTGGACAAGGAGATGAAGGAAAAATTCAGGACCGATGACAACAATCCTAGTTACGGATGCGCAAATGGTCTCCGAATACGACAATTCAATTCAGGAATGAAAGAGCACTAAAGTACCTTCAGATGACCAAAAATCAACCCAATCTGACAACAAAGGAAGGAGTTATGGGCATCTCCATTGGATTGCATGATTTGGAAAGATTATACATCCAAATTGCAAAAAGATGATCAAAGAGTTCCAACGGGCTTTCGGGATATCGAACGGTCTCAGAAGTAGACAGTTCTGGTCCCATTTGGAAGCTTGTCGAGTTATCAATCTAATGATCTTAAAATAGTCTAAAATCGACCACTAAAGAGAGGGTTATGAAAAATTCAGGACCAATGACTATGATCCATCATACAAATGCCCAAATGGTCTTAGAATATCACTATTCCAATCTGGAATGAAAGGGCATTAGAGTACCTTTCAGATGACAAAAAATCAACTCAATCTGACATCAAATGAGCGAGTGACGAGCGTCTCCGTTGGATCGCACGATTTGGAAAGATTAACTGTCCAAATTGCAAAAAGACGATCGAAGAGTTCCAATGTGCTTCTTGGATATCGAACGGTCTCAGAATTAGCCAATTCTGGCCCCATTTGGAAGGTCAGCGAGTTACCATTCCAATGAGCTCAAAATAATCTAAATTCGACCACTGAAGAGGGAGTTATGAAGGTCACTATTGGACAGGAGATGAAAGAAAAATTCAAGACTGACGACTCCGATCTCACTAACAGATGCGCAAATGGTCTCAAAATACGACAATTCAACTCAGGAATGAAAAAGCACTTAAAGTACCTTTCAGATGACAAAAACTTGACCCAATCCAACATCAAACGAGGGAGTTATGAGCATCTCCGTTGGATCGCACGATTTGGAAAGATGAACAATCCAAATTCCAAAATGACAATCGAAGAGTTCTAATGGGCTTTCAGGATATCGAATGGTCTCAGAATTAGACAATTCTGGTCCCACTTGAAAGCTTGTTGAGTTACTAATCCAATGAGCTCAAAATAGCCTAAATTCGGCCACTGAAGAGAGAGTTATGAAGGTTACTATTGGACTAGGAGAAGAAGGAAAAATTCAGGACCTATGACTGCGATCCCACTTATGGATGTGAAAATAGTCTTGGAATATGTTGCTTCAATTCAGGATTGAAAGAACCCTAAAGTACCTTTAAGATGACCAAAAATCGACCTAATCTGACATCAAATGAGGGAGTTATGAGCATCTCCATTGGATCGCATGATTTGGAAAGATTAACAATCCAAATTGCAAAATGTCGATCAAAGAGTTCCAACAGGCTTTCAGGATATCGAACGGTTTCAGAATTAAACAATTCTGGTCCCATTTGGAAGCTTGTCGAGTTACCATTCTAATGAGCTCAAAATAGTCTAAATTTGACCACTAAAGAGAGATTTATGAAGCTTACTGTTGGACAAGGAGATGAAGGAAAAATTCAGGACCGACAACTGCGATCCCACTTACGGATGTCCAAATGGTCTTAGAATACCACGATTCCAATCAGGAATGAATGAGCATTAAAGTACCTTTCAGATGACCAAAAATCAACCCAATCTGACATCAAATGAGCAAGTGATGAGCGGCTACTTTGAATCGCGCGATTTGGAAAGATTAACGATCTAAATTGCAAAATGACAATCGTACAGTTCCAACGTGCTTCTTGGATATCGAACGGTCTCAGAATTAGCCAATTCTGGTCCCATTTGGAAGCTTATCGAGTTACCATTCCAATGAGCTCAAAATAGTCTAAATTCGACCACTGAAGAGAGAGTTATGAAGGTTATTATTGGACAAGGAGATGAAGGAAAATTTCAGGACTTGAGACTGTGATCCCACTTATGGATGTACAAATGGTCTCGGAATATGATGATTCAAGTCAGGAATGAAAGACCACTGAAGTACCTTTAAGATCACCAAAAATCGACCTAATCCGACAATAAAAGAGGGATTTATGAGCATCTCCGTTGGATCACGCGATTTAGAAAGATTAACAATCCAAATTGCAAAATGACAATCGAAGAGTTCCAACGGGCTTTCAGGATATCGAACGGTCTCAGAATTTGACAATTCTAGAC
Organism: Magnolia sinica; assembly: GCF_029962835.1. Classification (NCBI taxonomy): domain Eukaryota; kingdom Viridiplantae; phylum Streptophyta; class Magnoliopsida; order Magnoliales; family Magnoliaceae; genus Magnolia; species Magnolia sinica. The sequence goes on from NC_080573.1 coordinate 74,899,277, forward strand.
CCATTTGGTAGCTTGTCGAGTTACCATTCCAATGAGTGCAAAATAGTCTAAATTTGACTACTAAAGAGAAAGTTCTGAATGTTACTATTGGAAATGAGATGAAGGAAAAATTCAGGACCGACGACTGCGATCCCACTTACGAAAGCCCAAATAGTCTCGGAATAGCATGATTCCAATAAGGAATGAACGAGCATTAAAGTACCTTTCAGATGACCAAAAATTGACCCAATCCGACATCAAACAAGGGAGTTATGAGCATCTCCGTTAGATCGCATGATTTGAAAAGATTAACGGTCCAAATTGCAAAATGACGATCGTAGAGTTCCACCATGCTTCTTTGATATCGAACGGTCTCAGAATTAGCCAATTCTGGTCCCATTTGGATGCTTATCCTATACAATTCCAATGAGCTTAAAATAGTCTAAATTTGACCACTGAGGAGAGAGTTATGAAAGTTACTATTAGACAGGGAGAGGATGGAAAAATTTAGGACTGATGACTGCGATCCCACTTACGGATGCGTAAATGGTCTTGGAATACAACGATTCATGTCAGGAATGAAAGATCACTAAGTAACCTTTCAGATGACCTAAAATCGACCCAATTCGATATCAAACGAGGGAGTTATGAGCATCTCCGTTGGATCGCGCAATTTGGAAAGATGAATGATCCAAATTGCAAAATGACGATCGAAGAGTTCAAATGGGCTTTCAAGATATCAAACGGTCTTAGAATTAGCCAATTCTGGTCCCATTTGGAAGCTTATCTAGTTACAATTCAAATGAGCTCAAAATAATCAAAATTTGACCACTGAAGAGAGAGTTATGAAGGTTACTATTGGACAAGGAGATGAAGGAAAAATTCAGGAGTGACGACTGCGACCCACTTATGGATGTGCAAATGGTCTCAGAATACGACGATTCAAGTTAAGAATGAAAGAGCACTAAAGTACCTCTCAGATGACCAAAAATTGACCCAATCTGAGATTAAACAAGGGAGTTATGACCATCTCCATTGGATTGCGTGATTTTGAAAGATTAACAATCCAAATTGCAAAATGATGATCGAAGAGTTCGAACGTGCTTTTGGGATATCGAACGGTCTCAGAATTAGCCAATTTTGTAACCATTAGGAAGCTTGTCAAGTTACCTTTCCAATGAACTCAAAATAGTCTAAATTCGACCACTGAAGAGAGAGTTATGAAGGTTACTATTGGATAAGGAGATGAAGGAAAATTTCAGGACTGGTGATTGCGATCCCACTTAAGGATGCTCAAATGGTCTCGGAATACGACGATTCAAGTAAGGAATGAAAGGGCACTAAAGTACCTTTCAGATGACCAAAAATTGACCCAATCTGACATCAAACGAGGGAGTTATGAACATCTCTGTTGGATAGCACGATCTGGAAAGATTAATAATCCAAACTGTAAAATGACGAATGAAGAGTTCTAACGTGCTTTTGGGATATCGAACGGTCTTAGAATTACCCAATTCTGGTGCCATTAGGAAGTTTGTCTAGTTACCATTGCAATGAGCTCAAAATAGTCTAAATTCAACAACTGAAGAGAGATTTATGAAGGTTACTATTGGATAGGGAGATGAAGGAAAATTCTGGATCGACGACTGCGATCCCACTTACGGATGTGCAAATGGTATCTGAAAATGACAATTCAAGTTAGGAATGAAAGAACACTAAAGTACCTTTCAGATGACAAAAAATTGACCCAATCTGACATCAAATGAGGGAGTTATGAGCATCTCCATTGGATTGCACGATTTGGAAAGATCATTAATCCAAATTGCAAAAAGACGATTGAAGAGTTCCAACGGGCTTTCAGGATATCGAATAGTCTCAGAATTAGACAATTCTGTTCCCATTTGGAAGCATGTCGAGTTGTCATTCCAATGATCTCAAAATAGTTAAACTCGACCCCTAAAGAGAGGGTTATGAAGGTTACTATTGGACAAGGAGATGAAGGAAAAATTCAGGACCGATGACTGCAATCCCTCTTACGGATACCCAAATGGTCTCAGAATACCACGATTCCAATACAGAATGAAAGAGCATTAAAGACCTTTCAGATGACTAAAAATTGACCCAATCTAATGTCAAAAGAGCAAGTGATGAGCGTCTCCGTTGGATTGCACGATTTGGAAAGATTAACGATCCAAATTGTAAAATGACGATCAAAGAGTTCCAACGGGCTTTCTAGATATCGAACAGTCTCAGAATTAGACAATTCACGTACCATTTAGAAGCTTGTGGAGTTACCATTCCAATGAGCTCAAAATAGTCTAAATTCGACCACTGAAGAGAGAGATATGAAGGTAACTATTGGTCAAGGAGATGAAGGAAAATTTAGGACAGATGATTGTGATCCCACTTACGGATGCGCAAATGGTCTCGGAATATGACGATTCAAGTTAGGAATGAAAGAGCACTAAAGTACCTTTTAAATGACCAAAAATTGACCCAATCCGATATCAAACGAGGGAGTTATGGGCATCTCCTTTGGATTGCGTGATTTAGAAAGATTAACAATCCAAATTGTAAAATGACAATCGAAGAATTCCAACGTGCTTTTGGGATATCGAACGGTCTTAGAATTAGCCAATTCTGGTCCTGTTCAGAAGCTTGTAGAGTTACCATTCCAATGAGCTCAAAATAGTCTAAATTCAGCCACTAAAGAGAGAGTTATGAAGGTTGCAATTGGACAAGGAGAAGAAGGAAAAATTCAAGACCGACGACTACGATCTGACTTATGGATGCGTAAATAGTCTCGAAATATGACGATTCAAGTCAGGAATGAAAGCGCACTAAAGTACCTTTCAGATGTCCAAAAATGGACCCAATCCGACATCAAACGAGGGAGTTATGAGCATCTCCATTGGATTGCGTGATTTAGAAATATTAACAATCTGAATTGCAAAATGATGATCGAAGAGTTCCAATGTGCTTTTGGGATATCGAACGGTCCCAGAATTAGCCAATTCTGGTCCCATGTGGAAGCTTGTCGAGTTACCATTCCAATGAACTCAAAATAGTCTAAATTCGACCACTGAAGAGAGTTATGAAGGTTACTATTAGACAAGGAGATTGTAAGTGCTATAGTTTATATCCCTGTCTATTGTCAAATTTGTGGTGCCAAAATCACTGTTATGTTATATATAACTTGCATAAGTGAAGCTCTCTCAAGGATCAACATTCATGAACAAGCTAAGCTCACAACAAGCAAAGCTCACAAGACAAGACTCAAGTTGCACTGAGTTCAAGGCAGTATGTAAAGAACTCAAGACTCTTTCAAGATTGATCTACATCAAGACTTCAAGACTCATTCTTTAAGGTCACTTGTTCCGAATGTTTCAATGTCCTTTACTTCATGATTGAGGTTTGATTGGCCATAGGTTGACCTTAGAAGTAGGTCATTTCGGATACATAAACCGAATGTTTATTTTACATGTGATTGGTCTGTTCTTCGACTAGTCCTAGGCCTTCTTCGACTAGTCCTAGACTTGCTTCGACCAGTCTAAGAAAATCCTCGATCAGTCGTAAGTTTGTTACAAATTCCGGATAAAATCTGTTAGGCTTTGACTAGTCCAGGAATCTGTTCGACCAGTCGTAGGAACAGTGTTGACTACATCTACGACCAGTTGAAAATCTTCGACTCGAATTCCAGCGAAGTTTTACAGGACCTACGACCAGTCGAAGGAGACCTACGACCAGTCGTAGGAAAGCTTCGACCAGTCGTAGAACGGTCAGAGCATATCCCGCCAGATTTTTCAAATATCTGTTGTTGCTTCGACTAGTCGAAGAGCACTCTAGACCAGTTGAAGACCCAATCTTCTCACCTATAAATAGTGCACGAATCTCAGAAGAAATTATCGATTTAATTAATTCATTCAAGCCAATCTTCGTCGAACTTCTGAGAGATAATTCTGTGCTCCATCTAAGCTAAGTGTGCTTATTTAATATTCTCTTTCCTTAGCTTTATTTAATTGATTTTGTTTCTGCTATTCCAATCTGATTTGATAAAGAGGAATTATTATTCCCTTTCTTTGGAATCAAAATCAATTAAGGCAAGCCCTATTCGGTTTAATTTAAAATCTATTAGAATTAGAACCATTGTAATTGAGTACTGGACATTGAACTTGGACATTCAATCATCTACTCGACTTAGTTCTAGGCTGCTACAACGAAGAAGATAATCGGTATTTTACATTTAATTGTAAATCCCTTTCTATTTTGGTTTCTTTCAAGATTTGCAGAAAAATCTTGTTGTATTGGTTATCCGAGGAGAGCCAGACAACTCAGAAGTGGGGTTTTTTTAATTGTGTAAGCCCACATACAAAGACACAATTGTAAAGGTTTTGGGTGAACCTGGGAAAACCTATATTTAGTGAACGCTAATATCCCCTGTGTGAGGATATTAGGAGTGGAGTAGCTTTTTGTGTGGCTGTTGTTTAACAGTTGCTGAACACACAGCCGAACCACTATAAACCCTTGTGTTTGATTGATTTATTCTTCTAATTTTTAATTATTCTTTTGTGGGATGTATGTATGGTGGTGAATGTTGTAATTATTTAATTCAAGCTTTGTGAGAATGTTGTAATAGCTTAGAATTTATTTTCTGCTATTCCTTTATAAGCTTGATTTTCAATTTCATTTGAAAGTTGTTCCAGCAAGGTTGCCCTGCCATTTTTATGGTGTATGGCTGTCCCTAGAACAATACATTTTTAATTACAAGTTATTTCAATTCGGTTTATATTTATTATTGCATTCCTCTTCGATTTGAGACTTGATACAAAGATTTTTCTAGAAATAAGGTTGTCCTACCATAAACTCTGTTTTTGGTGTAAGGTTGTCCTTAGAACAACGTTTGTATCAACCTCTCAAGATCTGAATTTTGAGGTTATTTTAATTTACTGCATTGTGATTTACTTTGGCTATCATTTTCTTTTTATTTCCGTAGTTATTAGTTTTATTTGGCATTGTCCTATTCACCCTCCCCCCCCCCCCTCTAGGACATATAGCTTGGCCTCTTCAGAGATGAACAAAAATTTTAGGACCAACAACTGCGATCTCACTTACGGATGCCCAAATGGTTTCAGAATACCACGATTCCAATCAAGAATGAAAGAGTACTACAGTACCTTTCAGATGACCAAAATTTGACCCAATCTGACATCAAACGAGCAAGTGATGAGCGTCTCCATTATATCGTGCAATATGGAATGATTAACAATCCAAATTTCAAATGATGATCGAAAGTTCGAAAGTGCTTCTGGGATATCGACCTGTCTAAGAATTAACCAATTCTGGTCCCATTAGGAAGCTTGTAGAGTTACCATTCCAATGAGCTCAAAAAACTCTAAATTCGACCACTTAAGAGAGAGTTATGAAGGTTACTATTGGACATGGAGATGAAGAAAAATTCATGACTGATGACTGCGATCACACTTTTGGATGCGTAAATGGTCTCGGTATACAACGATTCAAGTTAAGAATGAAAGAGAACTAAATACCTTTCAGATGACCAAAAATTGACCCAATTTGACATCAAACATGAGAGTTATGAGCATCTCCATTGGATCACGTGATTTGGTAAGATTAACGATCCAAATTGCAAAATGATGATCGAAGAGTTCCAACGGGCTTTTGGGATATCGAACGGTCTCATAATTAGACAATTCTAGTCCCATTTGGAAGCTTATCGAGTTACCATTCCAATGAGCTCAAAATAGTCAAAATTTGACCCCTAAAGAGAGAGTTATGAAGGTTACTAGTGGACAAGGAGATGAAGGAAAAATTCAGGACCGGCGACTGCGATCCCACTTACGGATGCACAAATGGTCTCGGAATATGACGATTCAAGGAATGAAAGAGCACTAAAGTACCTTTCAAATCACCAAAAATTGAATCAATCCGACATTAAACGAGGGAGTAATGAGCATCTCTGTTAGATCGTGCGATTTAGAAAGATTAACAATCCAAATTGCAAAATGATGATTGAAGAGTTCCAACGTGCTTTGGGATATCGAATGGTCTCAAAATTAGCGAATTCTGGTCCCATTAGGAAGCTTGTCGATTTACCATTTCAATGAGCTCAGAATAGTCTAAATTCGATCACTAAAGAGAGGGTTATGAAGGTTACTATTGGACAAGGATATGAAGAAAAAATTCAAGACTGATGACTGCGATCCCCCTTACGGATGCGCAAATGGTCTCAAAATACGGTTATTCAAGTTAGGAATGAAAGAGCACTAAAGTACCTTTCAGATGACCAAAAATCGACCCAATATGACATTAAACGAGGGACTTATGAGCATCTCTATTGGATCGTACGATTTGGAAAGATTATTAATCCAAATTGCAAAAAGACAATTGAAGAGTTCCAACGGGCTTTCGGGATATCGAACGGTCTCAGAAATAGGCAATTCTGGTCCCAATTGGAAGCTTGTCGAGTTATCATTCCAATGATCTCAAAATAGTCTAAACTCATCCACTGAAGATAGGGTTATGAAGGTTACTATTGGACAAGGAGATGAAGGAAAAATTCTGGACCGACGATTGCGATCCCTCTTATGGATGCCCAAATGTTCTTAAAATACCACGATTCCATTACCGAATGAAAGAGCATTAAAGTACCTTTTCAGATGACCAAAAATTGACCCAATCTGACATTAAATGAGTGAGTGATGAGTGTCTCCATTAGATCGCATGATCTGGAAAGATTAACGATCCAAATTGCAATATGACAATAATAGAGTTACAACGTGCTTATTGGATATCGAATGGTCTCAGAATTAACCAATTCTAGTCCCATTTGGAAGCTTGTCGAGTTACCATTCCAATGAGCTCAAAATAGTCTAAATTCGACCACTGAAGAGAGAGTTACGAAGGTTACTATTGAACAAGGAGATAAAGGAAAAATTCAGGACTGACGACTGCATTCCCACTTATGGCATGCAAATGGCCTTGGAATACGACGATTCATGTCTGGAATGAAAGAGCACTAAAGTATCTTTCAGAAGACCAAAAATTGACCCAATACAACATCAAAGATGGAGTTATGAGCATATCCGTTGGATCCCGCGATTTAGAAAGAATAACAATCCCAATTGCAAAATGACGATCGAAGAATTCCAACGAGCTTTCGGGATATTGAACGGTCTCAGAATTAGATAATTCAGGTCCCATTTGGAAGCTTGTAGAGTTACCATTCCAATGAGTTCAAAATAGTCTAAATTCGACCACTGAAGAGAGGATATGAAGGTTACTATTGGTCAAGGAGATGAAGAAACAATTCAGGACCGATGACTGCGATCCCACTTATGAATGCGCAAATGGTCTCGGAATACGATGATTCAAGTCAGGAATGAAAGAGCACTAAAGTACCTTTTAGATGTCCAGAAATTGACCAAATCCGTCATCAAACGAGGGAGTTATGAGCATCTCTGTTGGATTGCACGATTTGGAAAGATTAACAATCCAAATTGCAAAATGATGATCGGAGAATTCCAACGTGCTTTTGGGATATTAAATGGTCTCAGAATTAGCCAATTCTGGTCCTGTTAGGAAGCTTGTCGAGTTACCATTCCAATGAGCTCAAAATAGTCTAAATTCAACCACTGAAGAGAGAGTTATGAAGGTTACTATTGGACAAGGAGAAGAAGGAAAAATTCAGGACCGATGACTGCGATCCGACTTAAGGATGCGTAAATGGCTCGGGATATGACAATTCAAGTCAGGAATGAAAAGCACTAAAGTACCTTTCAGATGACGAAAAATCGACCCAATCTGACATCAAACGAGGGAGTTATGAGCATCTCCATTGGATCATGCAATTTGGAACGATTAACAATCCGAATTGCAAAATGATGATCGAAGAGTTCCAATGTTCTTTTGGGATATCGAATGGTCTTAGAATTAGTCAATTCTGGTCCCATTTGGAAGCTTGTCGAGTTACCATTCTAATGAGCTCAAAATAGTCGAAATTCAACCACTGTAGAGAGAGTTATGAAGGTTACTGTTGGACAAGGAGATGAAGGAAAAATTCATGACCAACAACTGCGATCCCACTTACAGATGCCAAAATGGTTTTATAATACCACGATTCTAATCAGGAATGAAAGAGCATTAAAGTACATTTCAGATGACCAAAAATCGACCCAATCTAACATCAAACAAGCGAGTGATGAACGTCTCTATTATATCGCGCGATTTGGAATGATTAACGATCCAAATTGAAAAATTATGATCGAAGAGTTCCAATGTGCTTCTGGGATATCGAACAGTCTAAGAATTAACCAATTCTGGTCCCATTAGGAAGCTTGTCGAGTTACCATTCCAATGAGCTCAAAATAGTGTAAATTCGACCACTTAAGAGAGAGTTATGAAGGCTACTATTGGACATGGAGATGAAGAAAAATTCATGACTGGCGACTAGGATCCAACTTACGGATGTGTTAATGGTCTCAGAATACAACGATTTAAGTTAAGAATGAAAGAGAACTAAAGTACCTTTTTGATGACCAAAAATCAACCCAATCCGACATCAAATGCGGGAATTATGAGCATCTTCGTTGGATCGTATGATTTGGAAAGATTATTAATCCAAATTGCAAAAAGACGATTGAAGAGTTCCAACGGGCTTTCGGGATATCGAACAGTCTTAGAATTAGGCAATTCTGGTCCCAATTGGAAGTTTGTCGAGTTATCATTCCAATGATCTCAAAATAGTCTAAACTCACCCACTGAAGATAGGGTTATGAAGGTTACTATTGGACAAGGAGATGAAGGAAAAATTCTGGACCGACGACTGCGATCCCTCTTATGGATGCCCAAATGTTCTTAAAATACCACGATTCCATTACCGAATGAAAGAGCATTAAAGTACCTTTTCAGATGACCAAAAATTGACCCAATCTGACATTAAATGAGCGAGTGATGAGTGTCTCCATTAGATCGCATGATCTGGAAAGATTAACGATCCAAATTGTAAAATGATGATAATAGATTTCCAACGTGCTTCTTGGATACCGAACGGTCTCAGAATCAGCCAATTTTGGTCCCATTTGGAAGCTTGTCGAGTTACCATTTCAATGAGCACAAAATAGTCTAAATTTGACCACTGAAGAGAGAGTTATGAAGGTTACTATTGAACAATGAGATGAAGGAAAATTTTAGGACTGACGACTGCATTCCCACTTATGGATATGCAAATGGTCTCGGAATACGACGATTCATGTCAGGCATGAAAGAGCACTAAAGTATCCTTTAGATGACCAAAAATTGACCGAATCCAACATCAAAGAGGGCATTATGAGCATCTCCATTGGATTGCGCAATTTGGAAAGATTAACAATCCCAAGTGCTAAATGACGATTGAAGAGTTCCAATAGGCTTTCGGGATATCAAGTGTCACAGAATAAGATAATTCTGGTGCCATTTGGAAGCTTGTCGAGTTACCATTCTAACGAGCTTAAAATAGTCTAAGCTTGACCATTGAAGAGAGAGTTATGAAGGTTACTATTGGATAAGGAGATGAAGGAAGAATTCAAGACCGACGACTGCGATCCCACTTACGAATGCCCAAATGGTCTCGGAATACCATGATTCCAACCAGGAATGAATGAGCATTAAAGTACCTTTCAGATGACCAAAAATTGACCCAATCTAACATCAAACAAGCGAGTGATGAGCACCTTCGTTGGATCGCGCAATTTAGAAAGATTAACCATCGAAATTGCAAAATGGCAATCGAAGAGTTCCAACGTGCTTCTGGGATATCAAACGGTCTCAAAATTAACCAATTCTGGTCGCATTTGGTAGCTTGTCGAGTTACCATTCCAATGAGCTCAAAATAGTCTAAATTCAACCATTGAAGAGAGAGTTATGAAGGTTACTATTGGATAAGGAGATGAAGGAAGAATTCAGGACTGACAACTGCATTATCACTTACGGATATGCAAATGGTCTCAAAATACGACGATTCATTTATGGAATGAAAGAGCACTAAAGTACCTTTCAGATGACCTAAAATTGACCCAATCCGACATCAAACAAGGGAGTTATGAGAATCTACGTAGGATCGCGCGATTTAGAAAGATTAACGATCCAAATTGCAAAATGACGATCGTAGACTTCCAATGGGCTTTCAAGATATCGAGTGCTCTCAAAATTAGACAATCTCGGTCCCATTTGGAAGCTTGTCAAGTTACCATTCCAATGAGCTCAAAATAGTCTAAATTCGACCACTAAAGAGATAGTTATGAAGGTTACTATTGGACAAGTAGATGAGGGAAAAATTCAGGATTGACGGCTGTGATCCCACTTATGGATGCACAAATGGTCTTGAAATATGACAATTCAAGTCAAGAATGAAAGAGCACTAAAGAACCTCTTAGATGACCAAAAATCAACCCAATCCGACATTAAACAAGGGAGTTATGAGCATCTCCATTGGATCGCGTGTTGTCGAAAGATTAACAATACAAATTGCAAAATGACGATCGAAGAGTTCCAACGTCCTTTTTGGATATCGAACGGTCTCAGAATTAGCCAATTCTGGTCTCATTAGGAAGCTTGTCGAGTTACCATTCCAATGAGCTCAAAATAGTCTAAATTTGACCACTGAAGAGAGAGTTATGAAGGTTACATTAGATAAGGAGATGAAGGAAAATTTCAGGACCGAAAACTTCGATCCCACTTACAGAGGCCCAAATGGTCTCAAAATATGACGATCCCAGTCAGGAATGAAAGAGCACTAAAGTACCTTTCAGATGACCAAAAGTTGACCCAATCCCACATCAAACGAGGGTGTCGAGTTACCATTCCAGTGAGCTTAAATAGTCTAAATTCGACCACTAAAGAGAGAGTTATGAAGGTTACTTTTGGACAAGGAGATGAAGGAAAAATTCAGGACCGACGACTGTGATCCCACTTACGGATGCGCAAATGGTCTTGGAATACGATGATTCAAGTTAGGAATGAAAGAGCACTAAAGTACCTTTCAGATGACCAAAAAATGACCCAATCCAACATTAAACGAGGGAGTTATGAGCATCTCCATTGGATGGCACGATTTGGTAAGATTAACAATCCAAATTGGAAAATGACGATTGAAGAGTTCTAACGGGCTTTCAGGATATCGAATGGTCCTAAAATTAGACAGTTCTGGTCCCATTTGGAAGCTTGTCGAGTTACCATTCAAATGAGTTGAAAATAGTCTTAATTCGACTACTGAAGAGAGTTATAAAGGTTAAAATTGGACAAGGAGATGAAGGAAAAATTTAAGACTGATGACTGCGATCCCACTTATGGATGCCCAAATGGTCTTGGAATACCATGATTCCAATCTGACATCAAACGAGCACTAATGTACCTTTATCATGACCAAAAATTGACCCAATCTGACATCAAACGAGCGAGTGATGAGCGTCTCCGTTGGATTGTGCGATTTGGAAAGATTAACGATCCAAATTGCAAAATGATGATTGAAGAGTTCCAACGTGCATCTGGTATATCGAACCGTCTCAGAATTATCCAACTCTGGTCCCAATTAGAAGCTTGTCGAGTTACAATTCCAATGAGCTCAAAATAGTATAAACTCAACCACTGAAGAGAGGGTAATGAAGGTTATTATTGGACAAGGAGATAAAGGAAAAATTTAGGACCGATGACTATGATCCCTGTTACGGATGCCCAAATGGTCTCAGAATACCACGATTCCAATCCGAAATGAAAGATCATTAAAGTACCTTTCAGATGACCAAAAATTGACCCAATCTGACATCAAATGAGCGAGTGATGAGCGTCTCTGTTAGATCGCGCGATTTGGAAAGATTAACGATCCAAATTGCAAAATGACGATTGTAGAGTTCCAACGTGCTTCTTGGATATCGAACGGTCTCAGAATTAGCCAATTCTGGACCCATTCGGAAGCTTGTCGAGTAACCATTCCAATGAGCTCAAAATAGTCTAAATTAAACCACTGAAGAGAGAGTTATGATGGTTATTATTGGACAAGGAGATGAAGGAGAAATTTAGGACCATCGACTACAATCCCACTTACGGATGCACAAATGGTCTCGAAATGCGGTGATTTAAGTCAGTAATGAAAGAGCACTAAAGTACCATTAAATGACCAGAAATCAACCCAATCTGACATCAAACGAGGGAGTTATGTGCATCTTCGTTGGATCGCGTGATTTGGAAAGATTAACAATCCAAATTATAAAATGACGATTGAAGAGTTCCATTTCGAAGCTTGTAAACTTACCATTCCAATTAGCCTAAAATAGTCTAAATTTGACCACTGAAGAGAGTGTTATGAAGGTTACTATTGGACACAGAGATGAAGGAAAAATTCAGGACCTGCGACTGCGATCCCACTTACGGATATGCAAATGGTCTAAGAATACGACGATTCAAGTCAGGAATGAAAGAGCAGTAAAGTACCTTTCAGATGTCCAAAAATTGGCCCAATCCGACATCAAACGAGAGAGTTATGAGCATCTCCGTTGGATCGCTCGATTTGGAAAGATTAACGATCCAAATTGCAAAATGATGATTGAAGAGTTCCGATGGGCTTTTGGGATATCGAACGGTCTCAGAATTAGACAATTCTAGTCCCATTTAGAAGCTTGTCGAGTTACCATTCTAATGAGCTCAAAATAGTCAAAATTCGACCACTGAAGAGAGAGTTATGAAGGTTACTATTTGACAAGACGAGAAAGGTAAAATTCTGGACCGATGACTACGATCCCTCTTATGGATGCCCAAATGGTCTCAGAATACCACGATTCCAATACAGAATGAAAGAGCATTAAAGTACCTTTTAGATGACCAAAAATTGACCCAATCTGAAGTCAAAAGAGCAAGTGATGAGTGTCTCCGTTGGATCGCACGATTTGGAAAGATTAACGATCTAAATTGCAAAATGGCGATTGACAAGTTCCATTTGGAAGCTTGTCGACTTACCATTCCAATGAGCTCAAAATAGTCTAAATTTGACCACTGAAGAGAGTGTTATGAAGGTTACTATTAGACAAGGAGATGAAGGAAAAATTCAGGATATGCGACTGCGATCCCACTTATGGATGGGCAAATGTTCTCGAAGTACGACGATTCATGTCAAGAATGAAAGAGCACTAAAGTACCTTCGGATGCCCAAATGAGGGAGTTATGAGCATCTCCATTAGATCGCACAATTTGGAAAGATTATCAATCCAAATTGCAAAAAGACAATCGAAGAGTTCCAACTGGCATTCAGGATATCGAACGGTCTCAAAATTTGACAATTCTGATCCCATTTGGAAGCTTATCGAGTTATCATTCAATGATCTCAAAATAGTCTAAACTCGACCACTGAAGAGATGGTTACGAAGGTTACTATTGGACAAGGAGATGAATGAAAAATTCAGGATCGATGACTACGATCCCTCTTACAGATGCCCAAATGGTCTCGGAATACCACGATTCTAATCCGAAATGAAAGAGCATTAAAGTACCTTACTGATGACCAAAAATCAACCCAATCTGATGTCAAATGAGCGAGTGATGAGCGTCTCCATTGGATCGCTCGATTTGGAAAGATTAATGATCCAAATTGCAAAATGACAATCTTAGAGTTACAATGTGCTTCTTGGATATCGAACGGTCTCAGAATTAGCCAATTCTGGTGCCATTTGGAAGCTTGTCGAGTTAGCATTCCAATGAGCTCAAAATAGTCTAAATTTAACCACTGAAGAGAGAGTTATGATGGTTACTATTGGACAAGGAGATGAAGGAAAAATTTAGCAGCAACAACTGCAATCCCACTTACGGATGCGTAAATGGTCTCAGAATATGATGATTCAAGTTAGGAATGAAAGAGCAATAAAGTACCATTCAGATGACCCAAAATCAACCCAATTCGACATCGAACTGGGGATTTATAAGCATCTCTATTGGATCACGTGATTTGGACAAATTAACGATCCAAATTGCAAAATGACGAAGGAAGAGTTCCAACGGGCTTTTGGGATATCGAATGGCCTTAGAATTAGGCAATTCTGGTCCCATTTGAAAGCCTGTCAGGTTACCATTCCAATGAGCTCAAAATAGTCTAAATTCGACCACTGAAGAGAGAGTTATGAAGGTTACTACTAGACAAGGAGATGAAGGAAAAATTTAGAACCGACGACTGTGATCCCACTTACGGATGCCCAAATGGTCTCGGAATACCTCAATTCCAATCAGGAATGAAAGAGCATTAATGTACCTTTCAGATGACCAAAAATTGACCCAATCTGACATCAAATGAGTGAGTGATGATGGCCTTCATTTGATCATGCAATTTGGAAAGATTAACGATCCAAATTGTAAAATGATGATCTAAGAGTTCCAACGTGCTTCTGGGATATCGAATGGTCTCAGAATTAGCCAATTCTGGTCGATTTTGGAAGCTTGTCGTGTTACCATTCAAATGAGCTTAAAATAGTCAAAATTTGACCACTGAAGAGAGAGTTATGAAGGTTACTATTACAAAAGGAGATGAAGGAAAGATTCAAGACTAATGATTGCGATCCAACTTATGGATGCGCAAATGGTCTCAGAATACGACGATTCAAGTCAGGAATGAAAGAGCACTAAAGTACCTTTCAAATTACTAAAAATTGACCCGATCCGACATCAAACGAGGGAGTTATGAGCGTCTCCATTGGATCGTACAATTTGGAAAGATTAACAATCCAAATTACAAAATGACGATTGAATATTTCCAATAAGCTTTCGGGATATCGAACAGTCTCAGAATTAGACAATTCTGGCCCCATTTGGAATCTTGTTGAGTTATCATTCCAATGAGCTCAAGATAGTCTAAATTCAACCATTGAAGAGAGCTATAAAGGTTACTATTGGACAAGGAGATGAAGGAAAATTTCAGGACCGACGACTGCAATCCCACTTATGGATTCCCAAATGGTCTCCGAATACCACGATTCCAATCAGGAATGAAAGAACATTAAAGTACCCTTTCACACGACCAAAAATTGACCCAAGCTGACATCAAACGAGTGGGTGATGAGCGTCTCTATTAGATCGCACGATTTATAAAGATTAACGATCCAAATTGCAAAATGACGATCAAAGAGTTCCGACGTGCTTCTGGGATATTGAACGGTCTCAAAATTAGCCAATTCTAGTCCCATTTCGAAGCTTTTCGAGTTACCATTCCAATGAGCTCAAAATAGTCTAAATTCGACCACTAAAGTGAAAGTTATGAAGGTTGCTATTGGACAAGGAGATGAAGGAAGAATTCAGGACAGAAGACCGCATTCCCACTTACAGATATGCAAATGGTCTCAGAATACGACGAATCATGTTAGGAATGAAAGAGCACTAAAGTACCTTTTAGATGACCAAAAATTGACCCAAGCCGACATCAAACGAGGGAGTTATGAGCTTCTCCATTGGATCACGCGATTTGGAAAGATTAACAATCCCAATTGCAAAATGACGATCAAGGAGTTCTAATGGGCTTTCGGGATATCGAATGGTCTCAGAATTTGACAATTTCAGTCCTATTTGGAAGCTTGTCAAGTTATCATTCCAATGAGCTCAAAATAGTCTAAGTTCGACCACTAAATAGAGAGATATGAAGGTAATTATTGGACAAGGAGATGATGGAAAAATTCAGGACCGACGACTACGATCCCACTTATGGATACACAAATTATCTCAGAATACGATGATTCAAGTCAAGAATGAAAGAGCACTAAAGTACCTCTCAGATGACTAAAAATTGACCCAATCTAAAATCAAACAAGGGAGTTATGAGCATCTCTATTGGATCAGTCGATTTCAAAAGATTAACAGTCCAAATTGTAAAAAGACAATCGAAGAGTTCCACCAGGCTTACGAGATATCGAACGGTCTCCGAATTAGACAATTCTAGTCCCATTTGGAAGGTTGTCGAGTTACCATTCCAATGAACTCAAAATAGTCTAAATTCGACCACTAGAGAGAGAGTTACGGAGGTTACTATTGCACAAGGAGATGAAGGAAAGATTCAGGACTAACGACTGCAATCCCACTTACGGATGTGTAAATGGTCTCAGAATATGATGATTTAAGTCAGGAATGAAAGAGCACTAAAGTACCTTTCAGATGACCAAAAATTGACCCAATCCGACATCAAACGAGGGAGTTATGAGCATCTCCGTTGGATCGCGCGATTTGGAAAGATTAACAATCCCAATTGCAAAATGACGATCGAGGAGTTCTAATGGGCTTTCGGGATATCGAACGGTCTCAGAATTAGGCAATTTCGGTCCTATTTGGAAGCTTGTCAATTACCATTCCAATGAGCTCAAAATAGTCTGAATTCGACCACTGAAGAGAGAGATATGAAGGTTAATATTGGACAAGGAGATGATGGAAAAATTCAGGACCGATGACTACGATCCCACTTATGGATGCACAAATTATCTTAGAATATGAAGATTCAAGTCAAGAATGAAAGAGCACTAAAGTACCTCTCAGATGACCAAAAATTGACCCAATCCGAAATCAAACAAGGGAGTTATGAGCATCTCTGTTGGATCACTCAATTTCGAAATATTAACAATCCAAATTGCAAAAAGACAATGGAAGAGTTCCACCGGGCTTACGGGATATCGAACGGTCCCTAAATTAGACAATTCTAGTCCCATTTGGAAGGTTGTCGAGTTACCATTCCAATGAACTCAAAGTAGTCTAAATTTGACCACTGAAGAAAGAGTTATGGAGGATACTATTACACAGGGAGATGAAGGAAAGATTTAGGACTAATGACTGTGATCCCACTTACGGATGTGCAAATGGTCTCGGAATACGACGATTCAAGTCAGGAATGAAAGAGCACTAAAGTACCTTTCAGATGACCAAAAATTGACCCAATCTGACATCAAACGAGGGAGTTATGAGCATTTCCATTGGATCACGCGATTTGGAAAGATTAAGAATCAAAATTGCAAAACGATGATCGAAGAGTTCCGACATGTTTCTGGGATATCGAAGGATCTCAAAATTAGCCAATTCTGGTCCCATTTGGAAGCTTGTCGAGTTACCTTTCCAATGAGCTCAAAATAGTTTAAATTCGACCACTAAAGAGAGAGTTATGAAGGTTATTATTAGACAAGGAGATGAAAGAAGAAGTCAGGACAGACAACTACATTCCAACATACGGATATGCAAATGATATTGAAATATGACGATTCATGCCAGGAATGAAAGAGCACTAAAGTACCTTTCGGATGACCAAAAATTGACCCAATCTGACATCAAACGAGTGGGTTATGAGCATCTCCGTTGGATAGCGTGATTTAGAAAGAATAACGATCCAAATTACAAAATGATGATCGAGGAGTTCTAATCAATTTTCAGGATATCGAACAGTCTCAGAATACCCCGATTCAAGTCAGGAATGAAAGAACTCTAAAGTACCTTACAGATGACCAAAAATCGACCCAATTCGACATCAAACGGGGGAGTGATGAGAGTTATGAAGGTTACTTTTGGACAAGGAGGTGAAGGAAAAATTCAGGACCGAGGACTGCGATCCCACTTGCGGATGCACAAAAAGGTATCGGTATACGACAATTCAAGGAATGGAAGAGCACTAAAGTACCTTTTAGGTGACCAAAAATCAACCCAATTTGACATCAAACGAGGGAATTATGAGCATCTTCGTTGGATTGCGCGATTTCGAAAGATTAACAATCTAAATTGCAAAATGACGATCGAAGAGTTCCAACGGGCTTTTGGGATATTGAACGGTCTTAGAATTAGACAATTTTATTCCCATTTGGAAGGTTGTCGAGTTACCATTCCAATGAACTCACTACCATTCCAATGAACTCAAAATAATCTAAATTCGACCATTGAAGAGAGAGTTATAAAGGTTACTATTAGACAAGGAGATGAAGTAAAAATTCAGGATCGATGATTGTGATCCGAATTACGGATTCGCAAATGGTCTCGGAATACGAATATTCAAGTCAGGAATAAAAGAGAACTAAAGTACCTTTCAGATGACCAAAAATTGAACCAATCCGACATCAAATGAGGGAGTTATGACCATCTCCGTTGGATAGCACGATTTGGAAAGATTAACAATCTAAATTGCAAAATGGCAATTGAAGAGTTCCAACGTGCTATTGGAAAATCGAACGGTCTCAGAATTAGCTAATTCTGGTCCCATTAGGAAGCTTGTCGAGTTACCATTCCAATAAGCTCAAAATAATCTAAATTTGACCACTAAAGAGAGAGTTATGAAGGTTACTATTGGACAAGGAGATGAAGGGAAAATTCAGGACCGACGACGGCGATCCCACTTACGATGCGCAAATGGTCACAGAATACGATGATTCAAGTTGGGAATGAAAGAGCACTAAGGTACCTTTCAAATGACCAAAAATCGACCCAATCCGACATCAAATGAAGGAGTTATGAGCATCTCCATTGGATCACACGATTTAGAAAGATAAACAATCCAAATTATAAAATGACAATCAAAGAGTTCCAACGTGCTTTTGGGCTATCGAACGGTATCAAAATTAGCCAATTCTTGTCCAATTAAGAAGCTTGTCGAGTTACCATTCCAATGAGCTCAAAATAGTCTAAACTCGACCACTAAAGATAGGGTTATGAAGGTTTCTATTGGACAAGGAGATGAAGGAAAAATTCTGGACCGATGACTGTGATCCCTCTTATAGATGCGCAAATGGTCTCAGGATACCATGATTCCAATACGGAATGAAAGAGGATTAAAGTACCTTTCAGATGACTAAAAATTGTCCCAATCTGACATCAAATGAGTGAGTGATGAGAATCTCCATTGGATCACACGATTTGGAAAGATTAATGATCCAAATTACAAAATGACGATTGAAGATTTCCAACGTGCTTTCAGAATATTGAACGGTCTCATAATTTGACAATTCTGGTCCCATTTGGAAGCTTGTCGAGTTACCATTACAATGAGCTCAACATAGTCTAAATTCAACCACTGAAGAGAGAGTTATGAAGGTTACTATTGGACAATGAGATGAAGGAAAATTTTAGGACCGACGACTGCGATCCCACTTACGGATGCCAAAATGGTCTCTGAATACCACTATTCCATTTAGGAATGAAAGAGCATTAAAGTACCTTTCACATGACCAAAAATTGACCCAATCTAACATCAAACGAGCGGGTGATGAGCGTCTCTATTGGATCGTGCGATTTAGAAAGATTAAAGATCCAAATTGTAAAATGACGATCAAAGAGTTCCGACGTGTTTCTGGGATATCGAACGGTCTCAAAATTAGCCAATTCTGGTCCCATTTGGAAGCTTGTCGAGTTACCTTTCTAATGAGCTCAAAAAATTCTAAATTCGGCCACTAAAGAGAGAGTTATGAAGGTTACTATTGGACAAGGAGATGAAATAAGAATACAGGATAGATGACTGCGATCCCACTTACGGATGCGAGGGATCACTAAAGTGATTACGATTCATGCCAAGAATGAAAGAGCACTAAAGTACCTTTTGGATGACCAACAATTGACCCAATCTGACATCAAACGAGGGAGTTATGAGCATCTCCGTTGGATAGAGCAATTTAGAAAGATTAACGATCCAAATTGCAAAATGACGTTCGAGGCGTTCTAATGGGCTTTTGTGATATTGAACGTCTCAGAATTAGAGAATTTCGGCCCCATTTGGAAGCTTGTTAAGTTACCATTCCAATGAGCTCAAAATAGTCTAAATTCGACCACTGAAGAGAGAGATATGAAGGTTACTATTGGACAAGGAGATGATGGAAAAATTCGGGACCGATGATTGCGATCCAACTTATGGATGCGAAAATTATCTCAAAATACGACGATTTAAGTCAAGAATGAAAGAGCACTAAAGTACCTCACAGATGATTAAAAATCGACCCAATCCGAAATCAAACATGGGAGTTATGAGCATCGCCATTGGATCGCGCGATTTCGAAAGATTAGTAATCAAAATTTCAAAATGATGAGCGAAGAGTTCCAATGGGCTTTCGGGATATCAAACGGTCTCAGAATTAGACAATTCTAATCCCATTTGGAAGGTTGTCAAGTTACCATTCCAATGAACTCAAAATAATCTAAATTAGACCACTGAAGAGAGAGTTACGAAGGTTACTATTGGACAAGGAGATGAAGGAAAAATTCAGGACCGACGATTGTGATCCCACTTACAGATTCGCAAATGGTCCCGGAATACAATTATTCAAGTCAGGAATGAAAGAGAGCTAAAGTACCTTTTAGATGACTAAAAATTGAACCAATCCGACATCAAACGAGGGAGTTATGACCATCTCTGTTGGATCTCACGATTTGGAAAGATTAACAATCCAAATTGCAAAATGACGATTGAAGAGTTCAAACGTGCTTTTGGGAAATCGAACGGTCTCAGAATTAGCTAATTCTAGTCCCATTAGGAAGCTTATTGAGTTACCATTCCAATGAGCTCAAAATAATCTAAATTCGACCACGGAAGAGAGAGTTATGAAGGTTACTATTGCATAAGGAGATGAAGAAAAGATTCAGGACTAATGACTGTTATCCCACTTACGGATGCACAAATGATCTCGAAATACGACGATTCAAGTCAGGAATGAAACTAAAGTACCTTTCAGATGACCAGAAATTGACCCAATCCGACATCAAATGAGGGAGTTATGAGCATCTCCATTGGATAACACGATTTGCAAAGATTATCAATCCAAATTGCAAAAAGACAATCGAAGATTTCCAACGAGATTTCGGGATATTGAACGGTCTCAGAATTACACAATTTTAGTCCCATTTGGAAGCTTGTTGAGTTATCATTCCAATGATCTCAAAATAGTCTAAACTCGACCAGTAAAGATAGGGTTACGAAGGTTTTTATTGGACAAGGAGATGAAGGAAAAATTCAGGACCGACGACTGCGCTCCCTCTTATGGATGCCCAAATGGTCTCAGAATACCACGATTCCAATACGGAATGAAAGAGCATTAAAGTACCTTTTAGATGACCAAAAATTGACCCAATCTGACATCAAATGAGCGACTGATGAGCATCTCTGTTGGATCGCGCGATTTGGAAAGATTAACGATCTAAATTACAAAATGACAATTGAAGAGTTCCATTTGGAAGCTTGTCGACTTACCATTCCAATAAGCTCAAAATGGTCTAAATTCAACCACTAAAGAGAGTGTTATGAAGGTTACAATTGGACAAGGAGATGAAGAAAAAATTCAAGACCTGTGACTGCGATCCCACTTGCAGATGCACAGGTCTCGAAATACGACTATTCAAGTCAGGAATGAAAGAGCACCAGAGTACCTTTCGGATTTCCAAAAATCGTCCCATTTCGACATTAAACGAGGGAGTTATGAGCATCTTCATAGGTTCGCTCGATTTGAAAAGATTAACGATCCAAATTGCAAAATGACAATCGAAGAGTTCCGATGGGCTTTCGGGATATCGAACGGTCTCAGAATTAGACAATTCTGGTCCCATTTAGAAGCTTGTCGAGTTACCATTCTAATAAGCTCAAAATAATCTAAATTCGACCACTGAAGAGAGAGTTATGAAGGTTACTATTGGGCAAGGAGATGAAGGAAAAATTCTGGATCGACGACTGCGATCCCACATATGGATGCACAAATGGTCTCGGAATATGACAATTCAAGTTAAGAATGAAAGAGCACAAAATTACCTCTTAGATGACCGAAAATTGACCCAATCTGACAACAAAAAAGGTAGTTATCAGCATCTCCATTGGATCGCGCAATTTTAAAAGATTAACAATCCAAATTGCAAAATGACGATCGAAGAGTTCCAACGTGCTTTTGGTATATCGAACGGTCTCAGAATTTGCCAATTCTGGTCTCATTTGGAAGCTTGTCAAGTTACCATTCCAATGAGCTCAAAATAGTCTAAATTCAACCACTGAAGAGAGATTTATGAAGGTTATTATTGGACAAGGAGATGAAGGAAAAATTTAAGACCGACGACTGTGATCCAACTTACGGATGCGCTAATGGTCTCGAAATACAACCATTCAAGTCAGAATGAAAGAGCACTAAAGTACCTTTCAGATGGCCAAAAATTGACCCAATCTGACATCAAATGAGGGAGTTATGAGCTCTCCATTAGATCACATCATTTGGAAAGATTATCCATCCAAATTGCAAAAAGACGATCGAAGAGTTCCAATGGGCTTTCGGGATATTAAACGGTCTCAGAATTAGACAATTCTAGTCCCATTTGGAAGCTTGTCGAATTATCATTTCAATGATCTCAAAATAGTCTAAAATCAACCACTGAAGAGAGGGCTATGAAGGTTACTATTGGACAAGGAGATGAACGAAAAATTCTGGACCGACGACTGCGATCCCTGTTACGGATGCCCAAATGGTCTCAGGATACCGCGATTCTAATTCAGAATGAAAGAATGTTAAAGTACCTTTCAGATGACTAAAAATCAACTTAATCTGACATCAAATGAGTAAACGATGAGCGTCTCCATTGGATCACGCGATTTGGAAATATTAACAATCAAAATTGCAAAATGACGATCGTAGAGTTCCAACGTGCTTCTTGGATATCGAACGTTCTTAGAATTAGCCAATTCTGGTCCTATTTGGAAGCTTGTAGAGTTACCATTCCAATGAGCTCCAAATACTCTAAAATTGACCACTGAAGAGAGAGTTAAGGTGGTTACTATTGGACAAGGAGATGAAGGAAAAATTCAAGACCGACGATTGCAATCCCACTTATGGATGTGCAAATGGTCTCGTAATACGACGATTCAAGTCAAGAATGAAAGAGCACAAAAGTACCTCTCAGAAGACCAAAAATCGACCCAATCCGACATCAAATAAGGGAGTTATGAGCATCTCCATTAGATCACACGTTTCGACAAATTAACAATCCAAACTGCAAAATGACGATTGAAGAGTTCCAACGTGCTTTTGGGATATAGAACGATGTCAGAATTAGCCAATTTTGGTCCCATTAGGAAGCTTGTCAAGTTACCATTTCAGTGAGCTCAAAATAGTCTAAATTCAACAACTGAAGAGAGAGTTATGAAGGTTACTATTGGACAAGGAGATGAAGGAAAAATTCAGGATCGGCGACTGCGATCCCACTTACAGATGCACAAATGGTCCCGGAATACGACGTTTCAAGAAAGGAATGAAAGAGCACTAAAGTACCTTTCAGATGACCAAAAATTGACCCAATCCGACATCAAATGAGGGAGTTATGAGCATCTCCAGTGGATCGCACAATTTAGAAAGATTATCAATCCAAATTGCAAAAAGACAATTGAAGAGTTCCAACTGGCATTTGGGATATCGAACGGTCTCAGAATTAGACAATTCTGATCCCATTTGGAAGCTTGTCAAGTTATCATTTTAAATATCTCAAAATAGTCTAAACTTGACCACTAAAGAGAGGGTTATGAGGGTTACTATTGGATAGAGAGATGAATGAAAAATTCAGGACCGACAACTACGATCCCTCTTACGGATGCCCAAATGGTCTCAGAATACCACGATTCCAATCCGGAATGAAAGAGCATTAAAGTACCTTTCAGATGACCATAAATTGACCCAATCTGACATCAAATGAGTGAGTGATGAGCATCTCCATTGGATTGCTTGATTTGGAAAGATTAATGATCCAAATTGCAAAATGACGATCGTAGAGTTACAATGTGCTTCTTGGATATCGAACGGTCTCAGAATTAGCCAATTCTGGACACATTTGGAAGCTTGTCGGGTTAGCATTCCAATAAGCTCAAAATAGTCTAAATTTGACCACTGAAGAGAGAGTTATGATGGTTATTATTGGACAAGGAGATGAAGGAAAAATTTAGGAGCAACGACAGCAATCCCACTTACGGATGTGAAAATGGTCTTGGAATATGATCATTCAAGTCAAGAATGAAAGAGCACTAAAGTACCATTCAGATGACCTAAAATCAATCCAATCCGACATCAAACTAGGGAGTTATGAGCATCTCCGTTAGATCGCACAATTTGGAAAGATTAACAATCCAAATTGCAAAATGATGAACGAAGAGTTCCAACGGGCTTTTGGGATATCGAACGGCCTCAGAATTAGGCAATTCTGGTTCCATTTGGAAGCTTGTCAGGTTACCATTCCAATGAGCTCAAAATAGTCTAAATTCAACCACTGAAGAGAGAGTTATGAAGGTTTCTACTGGACAAGGTGATGAAGGAAAAATTCAGGACCGATAATTGTGATCCCACTTACGGATGTCCAAATGGTCTCGGAATACCTCGCTTCCAATTAGGAATGAAAGAGTATTAATGTACCTTACAGATGACTAAAAATGGACCCAATCTGACATCAAATAAGCGAGTGATGATGGCCTTCGTTGGATCACACAATTTAGAAAGATTAAAGATCCAAATTGCAAAATGACGATCGAAGAGTTCCAACGTGCTTCTGGGATATCGAATGGTCTCAGAATTAGCCAATTCTGGTCCATTTTGGAAGCTTGTCAAGTTACCATTCCAATGAGCTTAAAATAGTCTAAATTCGACCACGGAAGAGAGAGTTATGAAGGTTACTATTGCACAAGGAGATGAAGAAAAGATTCAGGACTAATGATTGTTATCCCACTTATAGATGCACAAATGATCTCGGAGTACGACGATTCAAGTCGGGAATGAAAGAGCACTAAAGTACCTTTCAGATGACCAAAAATTGACCCAATCCGACATCAAACGAGGGTGTTAGAGCGTCTCCGTTGGATCACGCAATTTGGAAAGATTAACAATCCAAATTGCAAAATGACGATTGAAGATTTCCAACGGGCTTTGGGGATATCGAACGGTCCCAGAATTAGACAATTCTGGCCCCATTTGGAATCTTGTCGAGTTATCAATCCATTGAGCTCAAAATAGTATAAATTCAACCACTGAAGAGAGAGTTATGGAGGTTACTATCGGATAAGGAGATGAAGGAAAATTTCAGGACCGAAGACTGCGATCCCACTTACGGATGCCCAAATGGTTTCCGAATACCACGATTCCAATCAGGATTGAAAGAACATTAAAGTACCCTTTCACATGACCAAGAATTGACCCAATCTGACATCAAACGAGCAGGTGATGATCGTCTCTATTGGATCACCCAATTTGGAAACATTAACGATCCAAATTGCAAAATGACGATCGAAGAGTTCCAATGTGCTTCCGGGATATTGAACAGTCTCAAAATTAGCCAATTCTGGTCCAATTTGGAAGCTTCTCAAGTTACCATTCCAATGAGCTCAAAATAGTCTAAATTCGACCACTGAAGTGAGAGTTATGAAGGTTACTATTGGACAAGGAGATGAAGGAAGAATTCAGGATAGATGACCGCATTCCCACTTATAGATATGCAAATGGTCTCGGAATACGATGATTCATGTTACGAATGAAAGAGCACTAAAGTACCTTTCAGATGACCAAAAATTGATCCAATCCAACATCAAAAGTGGGAGTTATGAGAATCTCCATTGGATAGCGCGATTTGGAAAGATTAATGATCCAAATTACAAAATGATGATCGAGGAGTTCCAATGGGCTCTCGGGATATCGAACGGTCTCAGAATTAGATAATTTCGATCCCATTTAGACGCTTGTCAAGTTACCATTCCATTAGCTTAAAATAGTCTAAATTCGACCACTGAAGAGAGAGTTATGAAGGTTACTATTGGACAAGGAGATGATGGAAAAATTTAGGACCGACAACTGCGATCCCACTTATGGATGCGTAAATGGTCTCGGAATACGACAATTCAAGTTAAGAATGAAAGAGCACTAAAGTACCTCTCAGATGACTAAAAAATGACCCAATCCGATATCAAACGAGGGAGTTATGAGCATCTCCATTGGATCGCCCGATTTGGAAAGATTGACAATCCAAATTGCAAAATGACAATCGAAGAGTTCCGACATGCTTTTGGGATATCGAACGGTCTCAGAATTAGCCAATTCTGGTCCAATTTGGAAGCTTGTCAAGTTACCATTCCAATGAGCTCAAAATAGTCTAAATTTGACCACTGAAGAGAGAGTTATGAAGGTTACTATTGGACAAGGAGATGAAGGAAAAATTTAGGACCAACGACTGCGATCCCACATACGGATGCCCAAATGGTCTCGGAATATGACGATTCTAGTCAGGAATGGAAGAGCACTAAAGTACCTTTCAGATGACCAAAAATTGACCCAATCCGACATCAAACGAGGGAGTTATCAGCATCTCTGTTGGATCGCATGATTTGAAAAGATAAAGAATCCAAATTGCAAAATGACGATCGAAGAGTTCCAACGTGCTTTTGGGATATCGAACAGTCTCGAAATTATCCAATTCTAGTGGCATTTGGAAGCTTGTCAAATTAGCATTCCAATGAGTTCAAAATAGTCTAAATTTGACCACTAAAGAGAGAGTTATGAAGGTTACTATTGGACAAGGAGATGAAGGAAAATTTCAGGACCGACGATAGTGATTGCACTTACCGATGCCCAAATGGTCTCGAAATATGATGATTATAGTCAGGAATGAAAGATTACTAAAGTACCTTTCAAATGACCAAAAATTTATCTAATCTGACAAAAAATGAGGGAGTTATGAGCAACTCTATTGGATCGCGTGATTTAAAAACTTTAAAGATCTAAATTGCAAAATGATGATCAAAGAGTTCTGACGTGTTTCTGAGATATCGAACAGTCTCAAAATTAGCCAATTCTGGTCTCATTTGGAAGCTTGTCGAGTTACCTATTCCAAAGAGATCAAAATAGTCTAAATTCAACCACTGAAGAGAGAGTTATGAAGGTTACTATTGGACAAGGAGATGAAAGAAGAATTCAGGATAGACGACTACATTCCAACTTACGGATATGTAAATGGTCTCGGAATACGACGATTCATGTCAGGAATGAAAGAGCACTAAAGTACCTTTTGAATGACCAAAAATTAACCCAATTCAACATTAAACGAGGGAGTTATGAGCAGCTCGATTGGATAACGCGATTTAGAAAGATTAACGATCCAAATTGCAAAATGATGATCGGGTATTTCCAATGGGCTTTCGGGGTATCGAACAGTCTCAGAATTAGACAATTTTGGTCCCATTTGAAAGCTTGTCAAGTTACCATTCCAATGAGCTCAAAATAGTCTAAATTCGACCACTGAAGAGGGAGTTATGAAGGTTACTTTTGGACAAGGAGATGATGCAAAAATCCAGGACCGATGACTGCGATCCCACTTATGATGCGCAAATTGTCTCAGAATACGACAATTCAAGTCAAGAATGAAAGAGCACTGAAGTACCTCTCAGATGACTAAAAATCAACCCAATCTGAAATCAAACAAGGGAGTTATGAGCATCTCCATTGGATCGCGCGATTTCGAAAGATTAACAATCTAAATTGCAAAATGACGATCGAAGAGTTCCAACGTGCTTTTGGGATATCGAATGGTCTCAGAATTAGACAATTCTTGTCCCATTTGGAAGGTTGTCGAATTATCATTCCAATGAACTCAAAATAATCTAAATTCAACCACTGAAGGAAGAGTTATGAAGCTTACTATTGGACAAGGAGATGAAGGAAAAATTTAGGATCGAAGACTTTGATCCCACTTATGGATGCGCAAATGGTCTCAGAATATGATTATTGAAGTCAGGAATGACAGAGAACTAAAGTACCTTTCAGATGACCAAAAAATGAACCAATCCGACATCAAATGAGGGAGTTATGAGCATCTCCGTTGGATCACACGATTTGGAAAGATTAACAATCCAAATTGCTAAATGACGATTGAAGAGTTCCAACGTGCTTTTGGGAAATCGAATGGTCTTAGAATTAGCCAATTCGGGTCCTATTAGGTAGCTTGTCAAGTTACCATTCCAATGAGCTCAAAATAATCTAAATTCGACCACTGAAGAGAGTTACGAAGGTTACTATTGGACAAGAAGAGGAAGGAAAATTTCAGGACCGACGACTGCGATCCCACTTACGGATGCGCAAATGGTCTCAGAATATGATGATTCAAGTCAAGAATGAAAGAGCATTAAAGTACCTTTCAGATGACCAAAAATCGACCCAATCCGACATTAAATGAGGGAGTTATAAGCATCTCTATCGGATCGCACGATTTGGAAAGATTATCAATCCAAATTGCAAGAAGACGATCGAAGATTTCCAACGGGCTTTCGGGATACTGAACAATCTCAAAATACACAATTCTGGTCCCATTTGAAAGCTTGTCGAGTTATCATTCTAATGATCTCAAAATAGTCTAAACTTGACCACTGAAGATAGGGTTATGAAGGTTACTATTGGACAAGGAGATGAAGGATAAATTCAGGTCCGATGACTGTGATCCCTCTTATGGATGCCCAAATGGTCTCAGAATACCAAGATTCCAATACGGGATGAAAGAGCATTAAAGTACCTTTCAAATGACCAAGAATTGACCTAATCTGACATCAAATGAGCGAGTGAAGAGCGTATCGATTGGATCATGAGATTTGGAAAGATTAATGATCTAAATTGCAAAATGGTGATCTTAGAGTTCCAACATGCTTCTTGGATATCGAACGGTCTTAGAATTAGCCAATTCTGGTCCCATTTGGAAGCTTGTCGAGTTAGCATTCCAATGAGCTCAAAATACTCTAAATTCGACCACTAAAGAGATAGTTACAAAGGTTACTACTGAACAAGGAGACGAAGGAAAAATTCAGGACCTGCGACTACTATCCCACTTACGGATGCTCAAATGGT
This sequence comes from Magnolia sinica, assembly GCF_029962835.1. Taxonomy (NCBI): domain Eukaryota; kingdom Viridiplantae; phylum Streptophyta; class Magnoliopsida; order Magnoliales; family Magnoliaceae; genus Magnolia; species Magnolia sinica. The sequence continues at coordinate 74,928,115 of NC_080573.1, forward strand.
CTTGGAATACGATGATTCATGTCAGGAATGAAAGAGCACTAAAGTACCTTTCAAATGACCAAAAATTAACCCAATCCGACATCAAATGAAAGAGTTATGAGCATCTCCATTTGATCGCGCGATTTAGAAAGATTAACAAACCGAATTGTAAAATGACGATCAAAGAGTTCCTATGAGCTTTCGGGATATCGAACGGTCTCATAATTAGACAAATCCAGTCTCATTCAGTAGCTTGTCGAGTTAGCATGCCAATGAGCTCAAAATAGTCTAAATTTGACCACTGAAGAGACAATTATGATGGTTACTATTAGACAAGGAGATAAACGAAAAATTCAGGACCGGTGACTGCGATCCCACTTACGGATGCGCAAAGGTCCTGGATTATGACGACTCAAGTAAGGAATGAAAGAGCACTAAAGTACCTTTCAGATGACTAAAAATTGAACCAATCTGACATCAAACGAAGGAGTTATGAGCATCCCCGTTGGATCGCATGATTAGGAAAGATTAACAATCCAAATTGCAAAATGACAATTGAAGAGTTCCAACATGCTTTTGGGATATCGAACGGTCTCAGAATTAGCTTATTCCGATCCCATTAGGAAGCTTGTCGAGTTACCATTCCAATGAGCTCAAAATAATCTAAATTTGACCATTGAAGAGAAAGTTATGAAGGTTACTATTGGACTAGGAGATGAAGGAAAAATTCAGGACCGACGATTGTGATCCCACTTACGGATGCCGAATTGGTCTCAGAATACGACGATCCCAGTCAGGAATGAAAGAGCACTAAAGGACCTTTCAGATGACCAAAAATTGACCCAATTCGACTTCAAACGAGGGAGTTGTGAGCATCTCCGTTGGATCACAGGATTTGGAGAAATTATCAATCCTAATTGTAAAAAGACGATCGAAGAGTTCCAACAGGCTTTCAGGATATCAAACGGTCTCAGAATTAGATAATTCTGGTCCATTTGGAAGCTTGTCGAGTTATCATTCCAATGATCTCAAAATAGTCTAAACTCGACCACTGAAGATAGGGTTATGAAGGTTACTATTGGACAAGGAGATGAAGGAAAAACTTAGGACCGACGACTGCGATCCCTCTTATGGATGCCCAAATGGTCTCGGAATACCACGATTCCAATACTGGATGAAAGAGCATTAAAGTACCTTTCGGATGACCAAAAATTGACCCAATCTGACATTAAATGAGCAAGTGAAGAGTGTCTCCATTGGAACGTGCGATTTCGATAGATTAATGATCCAAATTGCAAAATGGCGATCTTAGAGTTCCCACGTGCTTCTTGGATATCGAATGGTCTCAGAATTAGCCAATTCTGGTCTGGTCCCATTTGGAAGCTTGTCGAGTTAGCATTCCAATGAGCTCAAAATCGTCTAAATTCGACCATTGAAGAGTGAGTTACAAATGTTACTATTGAACAAGGAGATGAAGGAAAAATTCAAGACCTACGACTGCGATCCCACTTATGGATGCACAAATGGTCTCGGAATAAGACGATTCAAGTTAGGAATGAAAGAGCACTAAAGTACCTTTCAGATGACAAAAAATTTACCCAATCCGACATCAAATATTTAGTTATGAGCATCCACGTTGGATCGCATGATTTCAAAAGATTAACAATCCCAATTGTAAAATGACGATCGAGGAGTTCCATCGGGCTTTCAGGATATCGAACGGTCTCAGAATTAGACAATTCTGGTCCCATTTGGAAGCTTGTTGAGTTACCATTTGAATGAGCTCAAAATAGTCTAAATTTGACCACTGAAGAGAGAGTTATAAAGGTTACTATTGGATAAGGAGAAGAAGGAAAAATTCACGACCAAAGACTGCGATCCCATTTACGGATGCACAAATGGTCTTGGAATACCATGAATTCCAATTAGGAATGAATGAGCATTAAAGAACCTTTCAGATGACCAAAAATTGACCCAATCTGACATCAAATGAGCGAGTGATGAGGGTCTCAGTTGGATCGCACGAATTGGAAAGATTAACAATCAAAATTGTAAAATGATGATCGAAGAGTTGCAAGGTGCTTCTGGGATATCGAACGGCCTCAGAATTAGCCAATTCTAGTCCCATTTGGAAGCTTGCACAGTTACAATTCCAATGAGCTCAAAATCGTCTAAATTTGACCACTGAAGAGAGAGTTTTGAAGGTTACTATTGGACAAGGAGATTAAGGAAGAATTCAGGACAGATGACTGCATTCCCACTTATGGATATGCAAATGGTCCCAAAATACGACGATTCATGTCAGGAATGAAAGATCACTAAAGTACCTTTCAGATGACCAAAAATTGACCCAATCCGACATCAAACGAGGGAGTTATGAGCATCTCCGTTGGATAACGTGATTTGGGAAGATTAACGATCCAAATTGCAAAATAACGATCAAGGAGTTCCAATGGGCTTTCGGGATAGTGAACGGTCTCAGAATTAGACAATTCTGATCCCATTTGGAAGCTTGTCAAATTACCATTCCAATGAGGTCAAAATAGTCTGAATTCGACCACTGAATAGAGAGTTATGAAGGTTACTATTGGACAAGGAGATGATGGACTAATTCAGGACCGACGACTGCGATCGCACTTATGGATGCGCAAATGGTCTCAGAATACGACGATTCAAGTTAAGAATGAAAGAGCACAAAAGTACCTCTCAGATGACCAAAAATTGACCCAATCCGACATCAAACAAGGGAGTTATGAGCATCTCCATTGGATCACGCGATTTCGAAAGATTAACAATCCAAATTGCAAAATGACGATCGAAGAGTTCCAACGGGCTTTCGGGATATTGAACGTTCTCAGAATTAGACAATTCTGGTCCCATTTGGAAGGTTATCGAGTTACCATTCCAATGAACTCAAAATAGTCTAAATTCAACCTTTGAAGAGAGAGCTATAAAGGTTACTGTTGGACAAGGAGATGAAGGAAAAATTCAGGACTGATGACTATGTTCCCACTTACGGATGCACAAATGGTCTTGGAATACAACGATTCATGTCAGGAATGAAAGACACTAAAGTACCTTTCAGATGACCAAAAATTGACCCACTCCGACATTAAACGAGGGAGTTATGAGAATATCTGTTGGAACGCATGATTTGGAAAGAATAAGAATCCAAATTGAAAAATGAGTATTGAAGAGTTCCAACGTGCTTTTGGGATATTGAACGGTCTCAGAATTAGCCAATTCTGGTCCCATTAGGAAGCTGTTGAGTTACCATTCCAATGAGCTGAAAAAAGTCTAAATTCGTCCAATGAAGAGAGAGTTATGAGGGTTACTATTGGACAAGGAGATGAGGGAAAAATTCAGGACAGATGATTGCGATCCCACTTACGGATGCGCAAATGGTCTCGGAATACGACGATTCAAGTATGGAATGAAAGAGCACTAAAATTCCTTTCAGATGACCAAAAATTGACCCATTCTGACATCAAATGAGGGAGTTATGAGCATCTCCATTGGATCACGCAATTTGTAAAGATTAACAATCCAAATTGCAAAATGACGATCGAAGAGTTCCAATGGGCTTTCGGGATATCGAACGGTCTAAGAATTAGACCCTTCTCATCCCATTTAGAAGCTTGTCGAGTTACCAATACAATGAGCTCAAAATAGTCTAAATTCAACCTTTGAAGAGAGAGTTATGAGGTTACTATTGGACAAGGAGATGAAGGAAAAATTTAGGACTGACTACTGCGTTCCTACTTACGGATGAGCAAATGATCTCGGAATACGACGATTCAAGTCAGGAATGAAAGTGCACTAAAATAGTTTCAGATGAATGAAAATTGACCCAATCTGACATCAAATGTGGGAGTCATCTCCGTTGGATAGCACGATTTGGAAAGATTATCAATCCAAATTACAAAATGACTATTGAAGAGTTCCAATGTGCTTTTGGGATATCAAACAGTCTTAGAATTAGCCAATTCTGGACCCATGCTTGTCGAGCCACCATTCCAATGAGCTCAAAATAGTCTCAATTCGACCACTAAAGAGAGAGTTATGAAGGTTACTATTGGACAAGAAGATGAAGGAAAAATTTAGGACCTATGACTGCGATCCCACTTACGATTGCATAAATGGTCTCAGAATATGACGATTCAAGTGAAGAATGAAAGAGCACTAAAGTACCTTTCAGATGACCAAAAATCGACCCAATCCGACATCAAACGAGGGAGTTATGAGCATCTCCGTTGGATCGCACGATTTGGAAAGATTATCAATCCAAATTGCAACAAGACGAACGAAGAGTTCCAATGAGCCTTCGGGATATGGAACGGTCTCAAAATTAGACAATTCTAGTCCCATTTTGAAGCTTGTCAAGTTATCATTTCAATGATCTCTAAATAGTCTAAACTTGACCACTGAAGAGAGGGTTATGAAGGTTACTATTGGATAAGGAGATGAAGGAAAAATTCAGGACCGACGACTGCGATCCCTCTTATAGATGCCCAAATGGTCTCAGAATACCATGATTCCAATCCAAAATGACCGAGCATTATAGTACCTTTCAGATGACCAAAAATCGACCCAATCTGACATCAAATGAGTGAGTGATGAGCGTCTCCATTGGATCACGCAATTTGGAAAGATTAACGATCCAAATTGCAAAATGATGATCGTATAGTTCCAAAGAGCTTCTTAGATATCAAACGGACTCAGACTTAGCCAATTCTTGTCCCATTTGGAAGCTCGTCGAGTTACCATTGTATTGAGCTCAAAATAGTCTAAATTCTACCACTGAAGAGAGAGTTATGTGGTTACTATTTGACAAGGAGAGGAAGTAAAAATTCAGGACTAACGACTGCGATCCCACTTACGGATGCGCAAATGGTCTTGGAATATGAAGATTCATGTCAGGAATGAAAGAGCACTAAAGTACCATTCAGATGACCAAAAATCAACCCAATCCGACATCAAATGACGGAGTTATGAGAATCTCCTTTGTATCACGTGATTTGGAAAGATTAACAATCCAAATTGCAAAATGACGATTGAAGAGTTCCATTTGGAAGCTTGTCGACTTACCATTCGAATGAGCTCAAAATAGTCTAAATTCGACTACTAAAGAGAGTGTTATAAAGGTTACTATTAGATAAGGTGATGAAGGAAAGTTTCAGGACCTGCGACTGTAATCCCACTTACGGATGCACAAATGGTCTCGGAATATGATGATTCAAGTCAGGAATGAAAGAGCACTAAAGTTCCTTTCAGATGACCAAAAATTGGCCCAATCCGACATGGAACGAGGGAGTTATGAGCATCTCTGTTGGATCACTCGATTTGGAAAGATTAATGATCCAAATCACAAAATGACGATCGAAGAGTTCCGATGGGCTTTCAGGATATCGAAGGGTCTCAGAATTAGACAATTCTCATCCCATTTGGATGCTTGTCGAGTTACCATTCTAATGAGCTCAGCAGAGTCAAAATTTGACCACTGAAGAGAGAGTTATGAAGTTTACTATTGGACAAGGAGATGAAGGAAAAATTCCAGACTGACGACTTTGATCCCACTTATGGATGCGTAAAAGGTACTGCAATATGATGATTTAAGTAAGGACTGTAAGAGCACTGAAGTACCTTTCAGATGACCAAAAATTGACCCAACCCGACATTAAACGAGGGAGTTATGAGCATCTCTGTTGGATCGCACGATTTAGAAAGATTAATACTCCAAATTGAAAAATGATGATTGAAGAGTTCCAACGTGCTTTTAGGATATCGAACAGTCTCAGAATTAGCCAATTCTGGTCCCATTAGGAAGGAAATCGAGTTACGATTCCAATAAACTCAAAATAGTCTAAATTCGACCACTGAAGAGAGAGTTATGGAGGTTACTATTGGACAAGGAGATGAAGGAAAAATTCAGGACCTATGACTGCAATCCCACTTACGGATGTGCAAATGGTCACGGAATACGACGATTCAAGTCAGGAATGAAAGTGCACTAAAGTACCTTTCAGATGAACAAAGATTAACCCAATCCGACATCAAACGAGGGAGTTATGAGCATCTCCGTTGGATCGCACGATTTGGAAAGATTATCAATCCAAATTGCAAAAAGACGATTGAAGAGTTCCAATGGGCTTTCGGGATATCGAATGGTCTCAAAATTAGACAATTCTAGTCCCATTTTGAAGCTTGTCGAGTAGTCATTTCAATGATCTCAAAATAGTCTAAACTTGACCACTAAAGAGAGGGTTATGAAGGTTACTATTGGACAAGGAGATGAAGGAAAAATTCAGGACTGATGACTGCGATCCCTCTTACGGATGCCCAAATGTTCTCAAAATACCATGATTCCAATCTGGAATGAAAGAGCATTTAAGTACCTTTCAGATGATAAAACACTAACCCAATCTGACATTAAATGAGAGAGTGATGAGCATCTTCATTGGATCACACGATTTGGAAAGATTAACAATCCTAATTTCAAAAAGATGATTGAAGAGTTCCAACGTGCTTTTGGGATATCGAACGGTCTCCGAATTAGCCTATTCTGGTCCCATTTAGAAGCTTGTTGAGTTACCATTCCAACGAACTTAAAATAGTCTAAATTCGACCACTGAAGAGAGAGTTGTGATGGTTACAATTGGACAAGGAGATGAAGGAAAAATTCCAGAGCAACGATTGTAATCCCACTTACGAATGCGTAAATGGTCTCGGAATACGATGATTCATGTCAGGAATGAAAGAGCACTAAAGTACCTTTCAAATGACCAAAAATTGGCCCAATCCGACCTCTAACGAGGGAGTTAGGAGCATCTCCGTTGGATCACACGATTTGGAAAGATTAACGATCCAAATTGCAAAATGATGATCGAAGAGTTCCAACGTGCTTATGGGATATCGAATGGTCTCAGGATTTGCCAATTCTGGTCCTTTTTGGAAGCTTGTCGAGTTACCATTCCAATGAACTCAAAATAGTTTAAATTCAATCACTGAAGAGAGAATTATGAAGGTTACTATTGGACAAGGAGGTGAAGGAAAGATTCAGGACTAACGACTGTGATCCCACTTACGGATGCGCGAATGGTCTCAGAATACGATGATTCATGTCAGGAATGAAGGAGTAGTAAAGTACCTTTCAGATGACTAAAAATTGACCAATCAGTCATCAAACGAGGGAGTTATGAGCATCTCCATTAGATCTCGCGATTTGGAGAGATAAATAATTCAAATTGCAAAATGATGATTAAAGATTTGCAACGGGCTTTTGGGATATCAAATGGTCTCAGAATTAGACAATTCTGGTCCCATTTGGTAGCTTGTCGAGTTACCATTCCAATGAGCTCAAAGTAGTCTAAATTCAACCACTAAAGAGGCAGTTATGAATGTTACTATTAGACAAGGAGATGAAGGAAAAATTCAGGACCGACGTCTGCGATCCCACTTACGGATTTGCAAGTGTTCTCAGAATACGATGATTCAAGTCAGGAATGAAAGAGCACCAAAGCACCTTTCAGATGACCAAAAATTGACCCAGTCTGACATCAAACAAGGGAGTTATGAGCATCTCCATTAGATAATGTGATTTGGAAAGATTAACGCTCCAAATTGTAAAATGACGATCGAAGAGTTCCAACATTCTTTTGGGATATCGAACGGTCTCAGAATTAGCCAAATCTGGTCCCATTTGGAAGCTTGTCAAGTTGACCACCGAAGAGAGTTATTATGGTTACTATTGGACAAGGAGGTGAAGGAAAAATTCAGGACTGACGACTGCGATCCCACTTATGGATGCCCAAATGGTTTCGGAATACCACGATTCCAATTAGGAATGAAAGAGCAATAAAGTACCTTTCAGATGACCAAAAATCGACCCAATCTGACATCAAACGAGTGAGTGATGAGCGTCTCTATTGTATTGTGTGATTTGGAAAGATTAACGATCGAAATTGCAAAATGATGATTGAAGGGTTCCAACGTGCTTCTGGGATATCGAACGGTCTAAGAATTAACCAATGCTGCTCCCATTAGGAAGCTTGTCGAGTTACCATTCCTATAAGCTCAAAGTAGTCTAAATTTGACCACTTAACAGAGAGTTATGAAGGTTACTATTGGTCAAGGAGATGATGAAAAATCCAAGATTGACGACTGCGATCCCACTTACGGATGCACAAATGGTATCAGAATACAACTATTCAAGTTAGGAATGAAAGAGAAATAGGGTACCTTTCATATGACCAACAATCGCTAATCCGACATCAAACGAGGGAGTTATGAGCATCTCCGTTGGATCGCGCGATTCGTAAAGATTTACAATCCGAGTTACAAAATGACGATTGAAGAGTTCCAATGGGCTTTTACGATATCGAACGGTCTCATAATTAGAAAATTCTAGTCCCATTTGGAAGCTTGTCGAGTTACCATTCCAATAGGCTTAAAATAGTCTAAATTTGACCACTGAAGAGAGTTAAGAAGGTTACTATTGGACAAGGAGATGATGGAAAAATTCAGGACCAGCAACTGCAATCCCACTTACAGATGCGCAAATGGTCCCGAAATACTATTGGACAAGGAATGAAAGAGCACTAAAGTACCTTTCAGATGACCAAAAATTGAACCAATCCGACATCAAACGAGGAAGTTATGACCATCTCTGTTAGATCGCACAATTTGGAAAGATTAACAATCCAAATTGCAAAATGACGATTGAAGAGTGCCAATGTGCTTTTAGGATATTGAACGGTCTTAGAATTAGACAATTCTGGTCCCATTAGGAAGCTTGTCGAGTTACCATTCCAATGAGCTCAAAATAGTTTAAATTTGACCACCGAAGAGAGAGTTATGAAGGTTACTATTGGATAAGGAGATGAAGGAAAAATTCAGGACCTGCGACTGCGATCCTACTTATAGATGCATAAATGGTCTCAGAATACGATGATTCAAGTCAGGAATGAAAGAGCACTCAAGTACCTTTCAGATGACCAAAAATCGACCCAAATCGACATCAAACGAGGAAGTTATGAGCATCTCCATTGGATCGCATGATTTCAAATTATTACTAATCTAAATTGTAAAAAGACGATCGAAGAGTTCCAATGGGCTTTCAGGATATCAAACGGTCTCAGAATTAGACAATTATAGTCCCATTTGGAAGCTTGTCGAGTTATCATTCCAATGATCTCAAAATAGTCTAAACTCGACCACTGAAGATAGTGTTATGAAGGTTATTATTGGACAAGGAGATGAAGGAAAAATTCAAGACCGATGACTGCGATCCCTCTTATGGATGCCCAAATGGTCTCAGAATACCACGATTCCAATACGGAATGAAACAGTATTAAAGTACCTTTCAGATGACCAAAAATTGACCCAATCTGACATCAAATGAGTGAGAGATGAGCGCCTTCATTGGATCCGGCGATTTGGAAAGATTAACGATCTAAATTACAAAATGACGATCGTAGAGTTCCAACGTGCTTCTTAGATATCGAACGGTCCCAGAATTAGGCAATTCTAGTCCCATTTGGAAGCTTGTCAAGTTACCATTCCAATGAGCTCAAAATAATCTAAATTTGACTACTGAAGAGAGAGTTATGAAGGCTATTATTAAACAAGGAGACGAAGGAAAAATTCAGGACCTGCAACTGCGATCCCACTTATGGAGGCGCAAATGGTCTCGGAATACAACGATTCAAGTTAGAAATGAAAGAGTGCTAAAGTACCTTTCAAAAGACCAAAACTTGACCCAATCCGACATCAAAGAGGGACTTATGAGCATCTCTGTTGGATTGCGCAATTTGGAAAGATTAACAATCCCAATTGCAAAATGACGATCGAAGAGTTCCATCAGGCTTTTAGGATATCGAACGGTCTCAAAATTAGATAATTTTGGTCCCATTTGGAAGCTTGTCGAGTTACAATTCCAATGAGCTCAAAATAGTCTAAATTCGACCACTGAAGAGAGAGTTATGAAGGTTACTATTAGACAAGAAGATGAAGGAAAAATTCATGACTGACAACTGCAATCGCACCTACGGATGCACAAATGGTCTCAGAATGCCATGATTCCAATCAGGAATGAATGAGCATTAAAGTACCTTTCAGATGATCAAAAATCAACCTAATCTGACATCAAACGAGTGAGTGATTAGCGTCTTCGTTGGATCGATCAATTTGGAAAGCTTAACGATCGAAATTGTAAAATGACGATTGAAGAGTTCCAATGTGCTTCTAGGATATCGAACGGTCTCAGAATTAGCTAATTCTGGTCCCATTTGGAAGCTTGTCCAGTTACAATTCCAATGAGATCAAAATAATCTAAATTTGACCACGAAGAGAGAGTTATGAAGGTTACTATTGGACAAGGAAATGAAGGAAGAATTCAGGACTGATGACTGCATTCCCATGCACGGATATGCAAATGGTCTCGGAATATGACGATTCATGTTAGGAATGAAAGAGCACTAAAGTACCTTTCAGATGACCAAAGATTGACCCAATCCCACATCAAACGAGGGAGTTATGAGCATCTACGTTGGATCACGAGATTTGGAAAGATTAACGATCCAAATTGCAAAATGACAATCGATGAGTTCCAATGTGCTTCTAGGATATCGAATGTTCTCAGAATTAGCCAATTCTGGTCCCATTTGGAAGCTTGTCCAGTTTCAATTCCAATGAGATCAAAATAGTCTAAATTCGACCACTGAAGAGAGAGTTGTGAAGGTTACTATTGGACAAGGAGATGATGGTAGAATTCAGGACTGACGACTACATTCCCACTACGGATATGCAAATGGTCTCGGAATACGACGATTCATGTTAGGAATGAAAGAGCACTAAAGTACCTTTCAGATGACCAAAAATTGACCCAATCAGACATCAAACGAGGGAGTTATGAGCATCTCCATTGGATCACGTGATTTGAAAAGATTAACGATCCAAATTGTAAAATGACGATCGAAGAGTTCCAATGGGCTTTTGGGATATCGAAAGGTCTCAGAATTAGACAATTCTAGTCCCATTTGGAAGCTTGTCAAGTTACCATTCCAATGAGCTCAAAATAGTCTAAATTCAACCACTGAAGAGAGAGTTATGAAGGTTACTATTGGACAAGGAGATGAGTAAAAAATTTGGGACTGAGGATTGCGATCCTACTTTCGGATGCCCTAATGGTCTCCGAATATAACCATTCAAGTCAAGAATGAAAGTGCTCTAAAGTACCTTTCAGATGACCAAAAATCATCCCAATTTGACATCAAACGAGGGAGTTATGAGCATCTCCGTTGGATCGCATGATTTCGAATTATTACCAATCCAAATTGCAAAAAGACGATCGAAGAGTTCCAACGGGCTTTCTGGATATCGAACGGTCTTAGAATTAGACAATTCTGGTCCCATTTGGGAGCTTGTCAAGTTATCATTCCAATGATCTCAAAATAGTCTAAACTCGACCACTGAAGATAGGGTTATGAAGGTTACTTTTGGACAAGGAGATGAAGGAAAAATTCAGGACCGACGACTGGGATACCTCTTAGGAATGCCCAAATAGTCTCAGAATACCACGATTCCCAAACGGAATGAAAGAGCATTAAAGTACCTTTCAGATGACCAAAAATTGACCCAATCTAACATCAAATGAGTGAGTGATGAGCATCTTCGTTGCATCCAGCAATTTAGAAAGATTAACGATCTAAATTACAAAATGATGATCGAAGAGTTCTAACGTGCTTCTTGGATATCTAACAGTCTCAGAATTAGCTGATTCTGGTCCCATTTGGAAGCTTGTCAAGTTACCATTGCAATCAGCTTAAAATAATCTAAATTCGACTACTGAAGAAGGAGTTATGAAGGTTACTATTGAACAAGGAGACGAAGGAAAAATTCAGGACGTGCGACTGTGATCCAACTTACGGATGCGCAAATGGTCTCGGAATACAATGATTCAAGTCAGAAATGAAAGAGCACTAAGTACCTTTCAAAAGACCAAAAATTGACCCAATCCGACATTAAAGAGGGAGTTATGAGCATCTCCGTTAGATCACGCGATTTGGAAAGATTAACAATCCCAATTGTAAAATGACGATCGAAGAGTTCCATTGGGCTTTCAAGATATTGAATGGTCTAAGAATTAGATAATTTTGGTCCATTTGGAAGCTTGTCGAGTTACCATTCTAATGTACTCAAAATAGTCTAAATTTGACCACTAAAGAGAGAGTTATGAAGGTTACTATTGGACAAGGAGATGAAGGAAAAATTCACGACCGACGACTGCCATCCCACTTACGGATGCCCAAATGGTCTCGGAATACCATGATTCCAATCAGGAATGAATGAGCACTAAAGTACCTTTCAGATGACCAAAAATTGACCCAATCTGGAATCAAACGAGTGAGTGATGAGCATGTCCGCTGGATCGAGCGATTTGGAAAGTTTAACGATCGAAATTGCAAAATGGCGATCGAAGAGTTCCAATGTGCTTCTAGGATATTGAACGGTCTCAGAATTAGCCAATTCGGGTCCCATTTGGAAGCTTGTCCAGTTACAATTCCAATGAGATCAAAATAGTGTAAATTCGACCACTGAAGAGAGAGTTATGAAGGTTACTATTGGACAAGGAGATGAAGGAAGAATTCAGGACTGATGACTGCATTCCCACCTACGGATATGCAAATGGACTCAGAATACAATGATTCATGTTAGGAATGAAAGAGCACTAAAGTACCTTTCAAATGACCAAAAATTGACCCAATCTGATGTCAAACGAGGTAGTTATGATCATCTCTGTTGGATCGCGTGATTTGGAAAGATTAACAATCCAAATTGCAAAATGACGATTGAAGAGTTCCAATGGGATATCGGGATATCGAATAGTCTCAGAATTAGACAATTTCGGTCTCATTTGGAAGCTTGTCAAGTTACCATTCCAATGAGCTTAAAATAGTCTAAATTCAACTACTAAAGAGAGAGTTATGAAGGTTACTATTGGACAAGGAGATGATGGAGAAATTCAGGACCGACGATTGCCATCCCACTTATAGAAGCGCTAATGGTCTCAGAATACAACCATTCGAGTCAAGAGTGAAAGAGCTCTAAAGTACCTTTCAGATGACCAAAAATCAACCCAATCCGACATCAAACAAGGAAGTTAAGAGCATCTCCATTGGATCGCATGATTTTGAATTATTACCAATCCAAATTGTAAAAAGACGATCGAAGAGTTCCAACAGGCTTTCAGGATATCGAACGGTCTCAAAATTAGACAATTTTGGTCCCATTTGGAAGCCTGTCGAGTTTTCATTACAATGATCTCAAAATAGTCTAAACTCGACCACTGAAGATAAGGTTATGAAGGTTACTATTGGACAAGGAGATGAAGGAAAAATTCAGCACTGACGACTGCGATCCCTCTTACGAATTCCCAAATGGTTTCAGAATACCACGATTCCAATATGGAATGAAAGATCATTAAAGTACCTTTTAGATGACCAAAAATTGACCCAATCTAACATCAAATGAGCGAGTGATGAGCATCTTCCGGTGATTTGGAAAGATTAACGATCTAAATTACAAAACGACGATCGTAGAGTTCCAACGTGCTTCATGGATATTGAACAGTCTCAGAATTAGCCAATTATGGTCCCATTTGGAAGCTTGTCAAGTTACCATTCCAATGAGCTCAAAATAATCTAAATTCGACTACTGAAGAGACAGTTATGAAGGTTACTATTGAACAAGGAGATGAAGGAAAAATTCAGGACCTGCGACTGCGATCCAACTTACGGATGCACAAATGGTCTTCGAATACAACGATTCAAGTCAGAAATGAAAGAGCACTAATGTATGTTTCAAAAGACCAAAAATTGACCTAATCCGACATCAAAGAGAGAGTTATGAGCATCTCCATTGGATCGCACGATTTGGAAAGATTAACAATCCCAATTGTATAATGACGATCGAAGAGTTCCATCGGGCTTTCAGGATATCGAACGGTCTCAAAATTAGATAATTTTGGTCCCATTTGGAAGCTTGTCGAGTTACCATTCCAATGAGCTCAAAATAATCTAAATTCGACAATGGAAGAGAGAGTTATGAAGGTTACTATTTGATAAAGAGATGAAGGAAAAATTCACGACCGACGACTGTGATCCCACTTACGGATGCCCAAATGGTCTTAGAATACCATGATTCCAATCAGGAATGAATGAGCATTAAAGTACCATTCATATGACCAAAAATCAACCCAATCTGACATCAAACAAGTGAGTGATGAGCGTCTCCGTTGGATCAAGCAATTTGGAAAGATTAATGATCCAAATTGCAAAATGACGATCTAACAGTTCCAATGGGCTTTTGGGATATCGAACGGTCTCAGAATTAGACAATTTAGGTCCCATTTGGAAGCTTGTCAAGTTACCATTCCAATGAGCTCAAAATAGTCTAAATTCGACCACTGAAGAGAGAGTTATGAAGGTTACTATTGGACAAGGAGATGATGGAAAAATTCAGGACCGACGAATGCAATCCCACTTACGGATGCGCTAATGGTCAAAGCATACAACCATTCAAGTCAAGAATGAAAGAACTCTAAAGTACCTTTCAGATGACCAAAAATTGACCCAATCCGACATCAAATGAGGGAATTATGAGCATCTCCGTTGGATAGCACGATTTCGAATTATTACCCATCCAAATTGCAAAAAGACGATCAAAGAGTTCCAACGGGCTTTTGAGATATCTAACGGTCTTAGAATTAGACAATTCTGGTCCCATTTGGAAGCTTGTCGAGTTATCATTCCAATGATCTCAAAATCGTCTAAACTCAACCACTAAAGATAGGGTTAGAAGGTTACTATTGGACAAGGAGATGAAGGAAAAATTCAGGACCAACGACTGCTATCCCTCTTACGAATGCCCAAATGGTCTCAGAATACCATGATTTCTATATGGAATGAAAGAGCATTAAAGTACCTTTCAGATGACCAAAAATTGACCCAATCTGACATCATATGAGCGAGAGATGAGCGTCTTCGTTAGATCCGGCGATTTGGAAAGATTAACGATCTAAATTACAAAATGATGATCGTAGAGTTCCAACATGCTTCTTGGATATCGAGCGGTCTCAGAATTAGCCAATTCGGGTCCCATTTAGAAGCTTATCAAGTTACCATTCCAATGAGCTCAAATTAATCTAAATTCGACTACTGAAGAGAGAGTTATGAAGGTTACTATTAAACAAGGAGATGAAGAAAAACTTCCGGACCTGCGACTGCGATCCCACTTACGGATGCGCAAATGGTCTCAAAATACGATAATTCAAGTCAGAAATGAAAGAGCACAAAAGTAACTTTCAAAAGACCAATAATTGACCCAATCCGACATCAAAGAGGGAGTTATGAGCATCTCCGTTGGATCGCGTGATTTGGAAAGCTTAACAATCCCAATTGCAAAATGATGATCGAAGAGTTCCATCGGGCTTTCAGGATATCGAACGGCCTCAGAATTAGATAATTTTGGTCCCAATTGGAAGCTTGTCGAGTTACCATTCCAATGAGCTCAAAATAGTCTAAATTCGACCACTGAAGAGAGAGTTATGAAGGTTACAATTGGACAGGGAGATGAAGGAAAAATTCATGACCGACGACTGCGATCCCACTTACGGATGCCCAAGTGGTCTCGGAATACCATGATTCCTATCAGGAATGAATGAGCATTAAAGTACCTTTCAGATGACAAAAAATCGACCCAATCTGGCATCAAACGAGTGAGTGATGAGCGTCTCCATTGGATCGAGCAATTTAGAAAGATTAACGATCGAAATTACAAAATGGCGATCGAAGAGTTCCAATGAGCTTTTAGGATATCGAACGGTCTCAGAATTAGCCAATTCTGGTCCCATTTGGAAGCTTGTCCAGTTACAATTCCAATTTGATCAAAATACTCCAAATTCAACCACTGAGGAGAGAGTTATGAAAGTTACTATTGGACAAGGAGATGAAAGAAGAATTCAGGACTGACAGCTGCATTCCCACTTACGGATATGCAAATGGTCTCGAAATACGACGATTTATGTTGGGAATAAAAGAGCACTAAAGTACCTTCCAGATGACCAAAAATCGACCCAATCCAACATCAAACGAGGGAGTTATGAGCATCTCCGTTGGATCACACGAATTGGAAAGATTAACCATCCAAACTACAAAATGACGATCGAACAGTTCCAATGTGCTTCTAGGATATCGAACGGTCTCAGAAATAGCCAATTCTGGTCCTATTTGGAAGCTTGTCTAGTTACAATTCTAATGAGACCAAAATAGTCTAAATTCGACCACTGAAGAGAGAGTTATGAAGGTTACTATTGGACCAGGAGATGAAGGAAGAATTCAGGACTGACGACTGCATTCCCACTTACGGATATGCAAATTATCTCGGAATATGACGATTCATGTTAGGAATGAAAGAGCACTAAAGTAACTTTCAGATGACCAAAAATCGACCCAATCCGACATCAAACGAGGGAGTTATGAGCATCTCTATTGGATCACACGATTTGGAAATATTAATGATCCAAATTGCAAAATGACAAACGAAGAGTTCCAATGGGCTTTCAAGATATCGAACGGTCTCAAAATTAGAAAATTCTGATCCCATTTGGAAGCTTGTCGAGTTATCATTCCAATGATCTCAAAATAGTCTAAACTCGACCACTGAAGATAGGGCTATAAAGGTTACTATGGGACAAGGAGATAAAGGAAAAATTCAGGACCAACGATTGCGATCTCTCTTACGAATGCCCAAATGGTCTCAGAATGCCACGATTCCAATACGCAATGAAAGAGCATTAAAGTACCTTTCAGATGACCAAAAATTGACCCAATCTGACATCAAATGAGCAAGTGATGAGCATCTTCGTTGGATCCGGCGATTTGAAAAGAATAACGATTTAAATTACAAAATGACGATCGTAGAGTTCCAATGTGCTTCTTGGATATCGAACGGTCTTAGAATTAGCCAATTCCGGTCCCATTTGGAAGCTTGTCAAGTTACCATTCTAATGAGCTCAAAATAATCTAAATTCGACTACTGGAGAGAGAGTTATGAAGGTTACAATTAAATAAGGAGACGAAGGAAAAATTCAAGACTTACAACTGCGATCCCACTTACGGATGCGGAAATGGTCTCGGAATACGACGATTCAAGTCAGAAATGAAAGATCACTAAAGTACCTCTCAAAAGACCAAAAATTGACCCAATCCGACATCAAAGAGAGAGTTATGAGCGTCTCCATTGGATCGCGTGATTTGGAAAGATTAACAATCCCAATTATAAAATGACGATCGAGAGTTACATCGGCCTTTCAGGATATCGAACAGTTACAGAATTAGATAATTTTGGTCCCATTTGGAAGCTTGTTGAGTTACCATTCCAATGAGCTCAAAGTAGTCTAAACTCGACCACTGAAGAGAGAGTTATGAAGGTTACTATTGGACAAGGAGATGAAGGAAAAATTCACGACCGATGACTGCAATCCCACTAACGGATGCCCAAATGGTCTCAGAATACCATGATTCCAATTAAGAATGAATGAGCCTTAAAGTTCCTTTCATATGACCAAAAATTGACTCAATCCGACATCAAACAAGTGAGTAATGAGCGTCTCCGTTGGATCGAGCGTTTTGGAAAGATTAACGATCGAAATTGCAAAATGACGATCGAAGAGCTCCAATGTGCTTCTAGGATATCGAACGGTCTCAGAATTCGCCAATTCTGGTCCCATTTGGAAGCTTGTCCAGTTACAATTCCAATGAGATCAAAATAGTCTAAATTTGACCACTGAAGAGAGAGTTATGAAGGTTACTATTGGACAAGGAGATGAAGGAAGAATTCAGGACTGAAGACTGCATTCCCACTTACGGATATGCAAATGGTCTCGGAATTTAACGATTCATGTTAGGAATGAAAGAGCACTAAAGTACCTTTCAAATGACCAAAAATTGACCCAATCCGACATCAAACGAGGGAGTTATGAGCATCTCCGTTGGATCACATGATTTGGAAAGATTAACGATCCAAATTGAAAAATGATGATCGAAGAGTTCCAATGGGCTTTCGGGATATCGAATGGTCTCAGAATTAGACAATTCCGGTCCCATTTGGAAGCTTGCCAAGTTACCATTCCAATGAGCTAAAAATAGTCTAAATTCGACCATTGAAGAGAGAGTTGTGAAGGTTACTATTAGACAAGGAGATGATGGAAAAATTCAGGACCAACGACTGCGATCCCACTTACAGATGCACAAATGGTTGCGGTATACAACCATTCAAGTCAAGAATGAAAGAACTCTAAAGTACCTTTCAGATGACCAAAAATTGACCCAATCCGACATCAAATGAGGGAGTTATGAGCATCTCCGTTGGATCGCACGATTTCGAATTATTACCAATCCAAATTGCAAAAAGACGATCGAAGAGTTCCAACGGGCTTTCGGGATATCGAACAGTCTCAGAATTAGACAATTCTGGTCCTATTTGGAAGCTTGTTGAGTTATCATTCCAATGATCTCTAAATAGTCTAAACTCGACCACTGAAGATAGGGTTCTGAAGGTTACTATTAGACAAGGAGATGAAGGAAAAATTCAGGACCGATGACTGCGATCCCTCTTACGAATGCCCAAATGGTCTCAGAATGCCACGATTCCAATACGCAATGAAAGAGCATTAAAATACCATTCAGATGACAAAAAATTGACCCAATCTGACATCAAATGAGCGAGTGATGATTGTCTTCATTGGATCCGGTGATTTGGAAAGATTAACGATCTAAATTAAAAATTGATGATCGTAGAGTTTCAACGTGCTTCTTGGATATCGAATGGTCTCAGAATTAGCCAATTCTAGTCCCATTTGGAAGCTTGTCAAGTTACCATTCCAATGGGCTCAAAATAATCTAAATTCGACTACTGAAGAGAGAGTTATGAAGGTTACTATTGAATAAGGAGACGAAGGAAAAATTCAGGACCTGCGACTGCGATCCCACTTACGGATGCACAAATGGTCTATGATTACGATGATTCAAGTCAGAAATGAAAGAGCACAAAAGTACCTTTCAAAAGACCAAAAATTAATCCAATCTGACATCAAAGAGGGAGTTATGAGCATCTCTGTTGGATCCTGCAATTTGGAAAGGTTAACAATCCTAATTATAAAATGACAATTGAAGAGTTCCATCGGGCTTTCAGGATATCGAACGGTCTCAGAATTAGATAATTTTGGTCCCATTTGGAAGCTTGTCGAGTTACCATTCCAATTAACACAAAATAGTCTAAATTTGACCACTGAAGAGAGAGTTATGAAGGTTACTATTGGACAAGGAGACGAAGGAAAAATTCACGTTCGATGACTGCCATCCCACTTACGGACACCCAAATGGTCTCGGAATACCATGATTCCAATCAGGAATGAATGAGCATTAAAGTACCTTTCAGATGACCAAAAATTGACCCAATCTGACATCAAACGAGTGAGTGATGAGCGTCTCCGATGGATCGAGCGATTTGGAAAGATTAACGGTCAAAATTGTAAAACGACAATCGAAGAGTTCCAATGTGCTTCTAGGATATTGAACGGTCTCAGAATTAGCTAATTCTGGTCCCATTTAGAAGCTTGTCCAGTTACAATTCCAATGAGATCAAAATAGTCTAAATTCGACCACTGAAGAGAGAGTTATGAAGGTTACTATTGGACAAGGAGATGAAGGAAGAATTCAGGACTGACGACTGCATTCCCATTTACAGATATGCAAATGGTCTCAGAATACGACGATTCATGTTAGGAATGAAAGAGCACTAAAGTACCTTTCAGATGACTAAAATTGACCCAATCCGACATCAAACGAGGGAGTTATGAGCATCTTCATTACATCACGTGGATTGCAAAATGACTATCGAAGAGTTTCAATGGGCTTTCGGGATATCGAATGGTCTCAGAATAAGACAATTCCAGTCCCATTTAGAAGCTTGTCAAGTTACCATTCCAATGAGCTGAAAATATTTTAAATTCGACCACTAAAGAGAGAATTATGAAGGTTACTATTAGACAAGGAGATGATGGAAAAATTCAGGACCAACGACTGTGATCCCACTTACGGATGTGCTAATGGTCTCGGAATACAGCCATTCAAGTCAAGAATGAAAGAGCTCTAAAATACCTTTCAGATGACCAAAAATTGACCCAATCCGACATCAAATGAGGGAGTTATGAGCATCTCTGTTGGATCGCATGATTTTGAATTATTACCAATGCAAATTGCAAAAAGACGATCGAAGAGTTCCAACGGGCTTTCGGGATATCGAACGGTCTCAGAATTAGACAATTCTGGTCCCATTTGGAAGCTTGTCGAGTTATCATTCCAATGATTTCAAAATAGTCTAAACTCGACCACTGAAGATAGGGTTATGAAGGTTACTATTGGACAAGGAGATGAAGGAAAAATTCAGGACCGACGACTGCCACTATGCCAAAACTGTGTAAAAAGGACGGTCTAGAACCGTCTCAAATGACCAAAAAGGATGGTCATGGACCGTCGCATGGGCCGTCAAATTTTGACATGTCATATTACTTATAGGACGATAAAAAACTGTCATTCTTATTGATGAAAAAAGTACGATCATGGACCGTCTCTTATGAGCCTTCAGAGGACGGCCATCGACCGTCCTTAAAAAGGACCGTCATAGACCGTCTCTGATGAGCCTTTAAAGGACGACCATGGACTGTCCTTTAAAAGGACGGTCATGGACCGTCCTTAAAAAGGACTGTCATGGACCGTCTCTTATGGCCCTTCAAAGGACGGCTATGGACCGTCCTTTAAAAGGATGGTCATGGACCGTCCTTTAAAAGGACTATCATAGACCATCTCTTATGAGCCTTCAAAGGACGGCCACAGACCGTCCTTAAAAAGGACTGTCATGAACCGTCCCTTATGAGCCGTCAAAGCACATTTTCAAATTTGAGAGGATCAATATACACCTGTTACAATATATTTCATCGTATTCTTCCTGATATACACCTGTTATATAATATATTTCATCATATTCACATTCATATCCATCTAAACCCAAACTACGTAAATCCAACATAAACTACATTCATCCAAACATAAACTACATCCATCCAAACACAAACAATCTTATCCACATTACATTCATCCACACATAAATACATATAAGTTTAACATCATAAATAAAAAAAGGAAAAAAATCAGCAATAATTTTCTTTTTGTATCTTTCATCCGAAAAAAATTTATTAAACTAACAAAACATTATAATTCAGAATCATGACGAATTGCATAAACTTCTTCCAAAAAAGTGGGCACTTTTTTAAAATAAAACTGATCATTAAAATAAAACTAATGCAAGCAAATAATGCAAAAAAGTGTTTCAATTCAAGTTAATAGAAACACAACAAAAATTAAAGCTCTGTAAAAATGGGCATGTGTTAAAAGAGATACATTCTTATTTGTTGCCATGTGATTGGGCTACAATTCAATTTAATAGAAATAACAACAAAAATTAAAGCTTTGTAAAAAGGGGCATGTGTTAAAAGGGATACATTCTTGTTTCTTGCCATGTGATTGGGATACATTATTACAGCAATTGGTTTTGGGTTCGGGATTGGGTTTAGGTTTGGGTTTTCAAGTTTAGGTTTAGGTTTAGGTTAGGGAGTTGAGATTAGGATTAGGTGTAGGTTTAGGTTTAAGGATTTGAGAATAGATTTAGGTTTTAGGTTTAGGTTATAGGTTTTAGGTTATAGGTTTAGGATTAGGTTTAGGATTAGATTTTAGGTTATAGGTTATAAGTTTAGGTTATAGGTTATATGTTATAGGTTAAGGTTTAGGTTATAGGTTTTGGTTTAAGTTTAGGTTAAGGTTTAGGTTTAGGTTATAGGTTTAGGTTAAGGTTTAGGTTTTAGTTATAGGTTATAGTATATAGGTTACAGCTTTAGGGAATTGAGAACAGGTTAAGGTTAAGGTTTAGGTTTAGGAAATCGGGTCCGGGTTCAAGATCGGGTTTAGGTTTGGGTTTTCAAGTTTAGGTTTAAGTTTAGGTTAGGGAATTGAGATTAGGATTATGTGTAGGTTTAGGTTTAAGGATTTGAGAATACATTTCGATTTTAGATTTAGGTTTAGGTTTTAGGCTTAGGTTTAGGTTATAGGTTTAGGTTATAAGTGCAAGTAATAGGTTTAGGTTAAGGTTAAGCTATAGGTTAAGGTTTACGGAATTGAGAATAGGTTAAGGTTTAGGTTTAAGAAATCGGGTTTGGGTTCGGGATCGGGTATAGGTTTGGGTTTTCAAGTTTAGGTTTAGGTTTAGGTTAGGGAGTTGAGATTAGGATTAGGTGTAGGTTTAGGTTTAAGGATTTGAGAAACATTAAGGTTTTAGGTTTAGGTTTAGGTTATAGGTTATAGGTTATAGGTTTAGGTTTAGGTTTAGGCTTAGGTTTAGGTTATGAGTTATAGGTTTAGGGAATTGAGAATAGGTTAAGGTTTAGGTTTAAGAAATCGGGTTCAGGTTCAGGATCGGGTTCAGGTTTTGGTTTTCAAGTTTAGGTTTAGGTTTAGGTTAGGGAGTTGAGATTAGGATTAGGATTAAGTGTAGTTTTAGGTTTAGGGATTCGAGAATACGTTTAGGTTTTAGGTTTAGGTTTAGGTTATAGATTATTGGTTTAGGTTAAGGTTTAGGTTTAGGTTATAAGCTATAGGATTAGGGAATTGAGAATAGGTTAAGGTTTAGGTTTAGGTTATAAGCTATAGGTTTAGGGAATTGAGAAAAGGTTAAGGTTTAGGTTTAGAAAATCGGGTTTGGGTTCGGGTTCGGGATTGGGTTTAGGTTTGGGTTTTCAAGTTTAGGTTTAGGTTTAGGTTAAGGAGTTGAGATTAGTATTAGGAGTAGCTTTAGGTTTAGGAATTTGAGAATACATTAGGTTTTAGGTTTAGGTTTATGTTATATGTTATATAGGTTTAGGGTTAGGTTTAGGTTATAAGCTATAGGTCAAGGGAATTGAGAATAGGTTAAGGTTTAGGTTTAGGAAATCGGGTTTGGGTTCGTGATCGGGTTTAGGTTGGGGTTTCAAGTTTAGGTTTAGGTTAGGGAGTTGAGATTAGGATTAGGTTTAGGGATTTGAGAATTCATTTAGGTTTTAAGTTTAGGTTTAGGTTATAGGTTATTAGTTTAGTTTAGGTTATAAGCTATAGGTTTAGGGAATTGAGAATAGGTTAAGGTTTAGGTTTAGGAAATCGAGTTCAGGTTCGGGATTCGGTTTACGTTTGGCTGTTCAAGTTTAGGTTTAGGTTTAGGTTAGGGAGTTGAGATTAGGATTAGGTGTAGGTTTAAGTTTAGGGATTTGAGAATACATTAAGGTTTAGGTTTAGGAAATCGGGTTCGGGCTCGGGATCGGGTTTAGGTTTGAGTTTTCAAGTTTAGGTTTAGGTTTAGGTTAGGGAGTTGAGATTAGGATTAGCAGTAGGTTTAGGTTTAGGGATTTGAGAATATATTTAGGTTTTAGGTTTATGTTTAGGTTATTGGTTATAGATTTAGGTTTAGGTTTAGGTTTAGATATAAGTTTAATTTTCGGTTTAGGTTATAAGCAATAGGTTTAGGGAATTGAGAATAGGTTAAGTTTTAGGTTTAGGAAATCAGGTTTGGGTTCGGGATCGGGTTTAGGTTTGGGTTTTCAAGTTTAGGTTTAGGTTTAGGTTATGGAGTTGAGATTAGGATTATGTGTAGGTTTAGGTTTAGGTTGTAGGTTACATGTTTAGGTTTAGGTTTAGGTTGAGGTTAAGGTTTAGGTTTAGGCTTAGATTTAGGTTATAAGCTATAGGTTTAGGGAATAGGTTTAGGTTTAGGAAATCACGTGCGGGTTTAGGATCGGGTTTAGGTTTTGGTTTTCAACTTTAGGTTTCGGTTTAGGTTAGGGAGTTAAGATTAGGATTAGGAGTAGGTTTGTGTTTAGGGATTTGAGAATACATTTAGGTTATAGGTTTAGGTTTAGG
Source organism: Magnolia sinica (assembly GCF_029962835.1). Classification (NCBI taxonomy): domain Eukaryota; kingdom Viridiplantae; phylum Streptophyta; class Magnoliopsida; order Magnoliales; family Magnoliaceae; genus Magnolia; species Magnolia sinica. The sequence goes on from NC_080573.1 coordinate 74,952,153, forward strand.
TTATAGTTTATAGGTTTAGGTTTAGGTTTCAGTTTAGGTTATGAGCAATAGGTTTAGGGAATTGAGAATAGGTTAAGGTTTAGGTTTAGGAAATCGGGTTCGGGTTCGGATTCAAGTTTAGGTTTGGGTTTTCAAGTTTAGGTTTAGGTTTACGTTAGGGAGTTGAGATTAGGATTAGATGTAGGTTTAGTTTTAGGGATATAAGAATACATTAAGGTTTAGGTTTAGGTTTAGGTTATAGATTACAGGTTTAGGTTTAGGTTTAGGTTTAGGTGAAGGTTTAGGTTTAGGCTTAGGTTTAGGATATAAGCTATAGGTTTAGGAAATTGAGAATAGGTTAAGGTTTAGGTTTAGAAAATCGGGTTCGGGTTCGGGATCGGGTTTAGGTTTTAATTTTCAAGTTTAGGTTTAGGTTTAGTTTAGGGAGTTGAGATTAGGATTAGGTGAAGGTTTAGGTTTAAGGATTTCAGAATACATTTAGGCTTTCGGTTTAGATTTTGGATATAGGTTATAGGTTTAGGTTTAGGTTTAGGTTAACGTATAGGTTTAGGTTATAAGCAATAGGTTTAGGGAATTGAGAATAGGTTATGGTTTAGGTTTAGAAAATCGGGTTCGTGTTCGGGATCACGTTTAGGTTTGGGTTTTCAAGTTTAGGTTTAGGTTTAGGTTAGGGAGTTTAGGTTAGGATTAGGTGTAGGTTTTGATTTAGGGATTTGAGAATACATTAAGGTTTAGGTTTAGGAAATCAGGTTCGGGTTCGGGATCGAATTTAGGTTTATGTTTTCAAGTTTAGGTTTAGGTTTAAGTTAGGGAGTTGACATTAGGATTAGGTGTAGGTTTAGGTTTAGGGATTTGAGAATACATTTAGGTTTTAGGTTTATGTTTGTAAGTGCTATAGTTTATATTCCTGTTTGTTGTCAAATTTGTGGTGCCAAAATCACTGTTATGTTATATATAACCTGCTTAAGTGAAGCTCTCTCAAGGATCAACATACATGAACAAGCTAAGCTCACATCAAGCAAAGCTCTCAAGTACAAGACTCAGGATCTTGAATGAAAGAACTGATCACAAGACAAGATCTTGAATGCAAGAGCTGCTCACAAAACAAGACTCAAGCCGAAAAGAAAGTACAAGGCAAGACTCAAGCTGAACTCAAGACTCAAGCTGAAACTCAAGCCACTTTCATGATTGAGCTTCTTCAAGGTTTAATCTTCATCAAGACTTCAAGGCTCATTCTTCATGGTCTCTTATTTCAATGTCCATACTTCATGATTGAGGTTTATTTGACCATAGGATGACCTTAGAAGTAGGTCATTTCGGATACATAAGTCGAATGTTATTTTACATGTGATTGGTCTGTTCTTCGACCAGTCTTAGGTCTGCTTCGACTAGTCTTATACTTGCTTCGACCAGTCTAAATTTCCTGGATCGATCGTAAGTTTGTTACAAATTCCGGATAAAATCATAGCCTTCGACTAGTCCCGGAACTGCTCGACCGATCGTAGGAACAGTGTCGACTATCTTCGACCAGTCGTAGAATCTACGACTCGACTTTGCAGGACCTACGACCAGTCGAAGGAAACCTACGACCAGTCGTAGGTGACCTACGACCAGTCGTAGGAAGGCTACGACCAGTCGTAGAACGGTCTGAGCATATCCCGCTGAATCTTTCAAATATCTGTTATGGCTTCAACTAGTCGAAGAGCACTCTAGACCAGTCGAAGACCTGATCTTCTCACCTATAAATAGAGCACGAATCTCAGAAGAAATGATCGATTTAATTATAGTATTCAAGCCAATCTTCGTCGAACTTCTGAGAAATAATTCTGCGCTCCATCCAAGCTAAGTGTGCTTATTTAATATCTTCTTTCCTTAGCTTTATTTTAATTGATTTTGTTTTTGCTATTCCAATCTGATTTGAAAAGAGGAATTGTTATTCCCTTTCTTTGGAATCAAAATCAATTAAGGCAAGCCCTATTTGGTTTAATTTAAAATCTATTAGAACTAGAACCATTGTAATCGAGTACTGGACATTGAACTTGGACATTCAATCATCTACTTTGATTTGGTTCTACCGGGCTGCTACAGCGAAGAAGATATTCAGGTATTTTACATATTGTAAATTCCTTTCTATTATTTTGGTTTCTTTCAAGATTTGCCAGAAAAATCTTGTTATATTGGTTATCTGAGGAAAGCCAGGAAAACTCAGAAGTGGGGGTTTTTTAATTGTGTAAGCCCACATACAAAGACACAATTGTAAGGGTTTTGGGTGAACCTGGGAAAACCTATCTTTAGTGAACGCTAATATCCCCTCGTGTGAGGATATTAGGAGTGGAGTAGCTTTTGTGTGGCTGTTGTATAACAGTTGGTGAACACACAGGTGAACCACTATAAATCCTTTGAGTTGTGGTTGATTGATTTATTCTTTTAATTATTTTTATTCTTTTTGTGGGATGTATGTATGGTGGTGAATGTTGTAATTATTTCAAGCTTTGTGAGAATGTTGTAATAGCTTAGAATTTACTTTCTTCTATTCCTTTATAAGCTTGTTTTTCAATTTCATTTTGAAAGTTGTTCCAGCAAGGTTGCCCTGCCATTTTTATGGTGTATGGCTGTCCCTAGAACAATACATCTTTAATTACAAGTTATTTCAATTCAGTTCATATTTGTTTTTGTATTCCTCTTCGATTTGAGACTTGATACAAAGACCTTTCTAGAAATAAGGTTGTCCTACCATAAACTCTGTTTTTGGTGTAAGGTTGTCCTTAGAATAACGTTTGTATCAACCTCTCAAGATCTGAATTTTGAGGTTGTTTTTCTTTCCTGCATTATTATTTAATTTGGCTATCATTTTCTTTATTATTCCGCTGTTATAAGTTTTTATTTGGCATTGTCCTATTCACCCCCCCTCTAGGACATATAGCTTGGCCTTTTCAATGTTTAGGTTATAGGTTATAGGTTTAGGTTTAGGTTTAGGTTAATGTAAAGGTTTAGGTTTCAGTTTAGGTTATAAGCAATAGGTTTAGGGAATTGAGAATAGGTTAAGGATTAGGTTTAAGAAATCGGGTTCGGGTTCGGGATCGGGTTTAGGTTTTGCTTTTCAAGTTTAGGTTTAGGTTTAGGTTAGGGAGTTGAGATTAGGATTAGGCGTAGGTTTAGGTATAGGGATTTGAGAATACATTTAGGTTTTAGGTTTAGGTTTAGGTTATAGGTTACAGGTTTGGGTTTAGGTTTAGTTTAGGATAAGGTTTAGGTTTAGGCTTAGGTTAAGGATATAAGCTATAGGTTTAGTGAATTGAGAATAGGTTAAGGTTTAGGTTTTGGAAATCGGGTCCAAGTTCAGGATCTGGTTTAGGTTATGGTTTTCAAGTTTAGGTTTAGGTTTAGGTTTGGGAGTTGAGATTAGGATTAGGTGTAGGTTTAGGTTTAGGGATTTAAGAATACATTAAGGTTTTAGGTTTAGGTTTAGGTTATAGATTACATGTTTAGGTTTAGGTTTAGGTTTAGGTTTAGGTTAAGGTTTAGGTTTTGGCTTAGGTTTAGGTTATAAGCTATAGGGTTACGGAATTGAGAATAGGTTAAGGTTTAGGTTTAGGAAATCGGGTTCAGGTTTGGGATCAGGTTTAGGTTTGGGTTTTCAAGTTTAGCTTTAGGTTTAAGTTAGGGTGTTGAGATTAGGATTAGGTGTAGGTTTAGGTTTAAGGATATGAGAATGCATTAAGGTTTAGGTTGAGGAAATCAGGTTCGAGTTCGGGATCGGGTTTAGGTTTGAGTTTTCATGTTTAGGTTTAGGTTTAGGTTAGGGAGTTGAGATTAAGATTAGGTGTAGGTTTAGGTTTTGGGATTTCAGAATACATTTAAGTTTTAGGTTTATGTTTAGGTTATAGGTTATAGGTTATAGGTTTAGGTTTAGGTTTAGGTTAAGGTATAGGTTTAGGTTTCGGTTTAGGTTATAAGCAATAGGTTTAGGGAATTGAGGATAGGTTAAGGTTTTGGTTTAGGAAATCAGGTTCAGGTTCATGATGGGGTTTAGGTTTTGGTTTTCAAGTTTATGTTTAGGTTTAGGTTTGGGAGTTGAGTTTTGGATTAGGTGTAGGTTTAAGTTTTGGGATTTGAGAATACATTTAGGTCTTAGGTTTATGTTTACGTTATAGGTTATAGGTTGAGGTTTAGGTTTAGGTTAAGGTATAGGTTTAGGTTTCGGTTTAGGTTATAAGCAATAGGTTTAGGGAATTGAGAATAGGTTAAGGTTTAGGTTTAGGAAATCGGGTTCGGGTTCAGGTTCGGGATCGGGTTTAGGTTTTGGTTTTCAAGTTTATTTTTAGGTTTAGGTTAGGGAGTTGAGATTAGGATTAGGTGTAGGTTGTGGTTTTGGGATTTGAGAATACATTTAGGTTTTAGGTTTAGGTTTAGGTTATAGGTTACTGGTTTGGGTTTAGGTTTAGGTTTAGGTTAATGTTTATGTTTAGGCTTAGATTTAGGATATAAGCTATAGGTTTAGTGAATTGAGAATAGGTTAAGGTTTCAGTTTTGGAAATCATGTCCGAGTTCGGGATCGGGTTCAGGTTTTACTTTTCAAGTTTAGTTTTAGGTTTAGGTTCGGGAGTTGAGATTAACATTAGGTGTAGGTTTAGGTTTAGGGATTTGAGAATACATTTAGGTTTTAGGTTTAGGTTTAGGTTGTAGGTTGTAGGTATAAGTTTAGGTTTAGGTTAAGGTATAGGTTGAGGTTTTGGTTTAGGTTATAGGCAATAGGTTTAGGGAATTGAGAATAGGTTAAGGTTTTGGTTTAGGAAATCTCGGGTTCGGGATCGGGTTGAGATTTGCGTTTTCAAGTTTAGGTTTAGGTTTAGGTTAGGGAGTTGAGATTAGGATTTGGTGTAGGTTTATGTTTAGGGATTTGAGAATGTAAGTGCTATAGTTTATATCCCTATTTATTGTCAAATTTGTGGTGCCAAAATCACTATTATACTCTGTTATAAGCTCTCTCAAGGATCAACGTTCATAAACAAGCAAAGCTCACAAGTACAAGGATCAATCTTGAATGTAAGAACTGCTCACAAGACAAGAATCAAGCTGTACTTCAAGAAGACCTGTACTTCAAGAAGAGTACAAGGCAGTTTGTAAAGAACTCAAGACTCTTTCAAGGTTGAGCTTCATCAAGATTTCAACTACATTAAGACTTCAAGGTCACTAGTTCCTAATGTTTCAATGTCCTTACTTCATGGTTGAGGTTTGACTAACCTTAGGTTGACCTTAGAAGTAGGTCATTTTGGATATATAAGTCGAATGTTATTTTACATGAGTATGGTCTATTCTTCGACTAGTCCTAGGCCTTCTTCAACTAGTCCTAGAGTTGCTTCGACCAGTCTAAGAAATTCCTCGATCAGTCGTGAGTTTGTTACAAATTTTGGATAAAATCTATTAGGCTTCGACTAGTCTAGGAATCTGTTCGACCAGTCGAAGGAACAGTGTTGACTGCATCTTCGACCAGTCAAAAATCTTCGACTCAAAATCCAGCGTTGTTTTTTAGGTTCTTCGACCAGTCGAAGGAGACCTTCGACCAGTCGTAGAACGGTCAGAGCTTATCCCGCTGGATTTTTTAAATATCTGTTATTGCTTCGACTAGTCGAAGAGCTCCCTATACCAGTCGAAGACACGATTTGCTCACCTATAAATAGTGCACGAATCTCAGAAAAAATTATCGAATTAATTAATCCATTCAAGCCAAGCTTCGTCGAACTTCTGAGAGATAATTCTGTGCTCCATCTAAGCTAAGTGTGCTTATTTAATATTCTCTTTCCTTAGCTTTATTTAATTGATTTTGTTTCTGCTATTCCAATCTAATTTGATAAGAGGAATTGTTATTCCCTTTCTTTGGAATCAAAATCAATTAAGGCAAGCCCTATTTGGTTTAATTTAAAATCTATTAGAATTAGAACCATTGTAATTGAGTACTGGACATTGAACTTGGACATTCAATCATCTACTCTGATTTGGTTCTACCGGGCTGCTACAACGAAGGAGATAATCAGGTATTTTACATTTAATTGTAAATTCATTTCTGTTTTGGTTTCTTTCAAGATTTACTAGAAAAATCTTGTTGTATTGGTTATCTGAGGAGAGCCAGGAAAACTCAGAAGAGGGATTTTTTTAATTGTGTAAGCCCACAGACAAAAACATAATTGTAAAGGTTTTGGGTGAACCTGGGAAAACCTATTTTCTTAGTGAACGCTAATATCCCCTGTGTGAAAATATTAGGAGTGGAGTAGCATTTTGTGTGGCTATTGTTTAACAGTTGGTGAACACATAGGCGAACCACTATAATCCCTTGTGTTGTGGTTGAATGATTTATTCTTCTGATTTTTAATTATTCTTTTGTGGGATGTATGTATGGTGGTGAATGTTGTAATCATTTAATTCAAGCATTGTGAGAATGTTGTAATAGTTTAGAATTTATTTTCTGCTATTCCTTTATCAGCTTGATATTCTATTTCTTTTAAAAGTTGTTCCAGCAAGGTTGCCCTACCATTTCTATGGTGTATGGCTGTCCCTAGAACAATACATTTGTGATTGTAATTTATTTTAATTCAGTTTGTATTTATTTCTGTATTCCTCTTCGATTTGAGATTTGATACAAAGATCTTTCTAGAAATAAGGTTGTCCTACCATAAACTCTGGTTTTTGGTGTAAGGTTGTCCTTAGAACAACATTTGTATCAACCTCTCAAGATCTGAATTTTGAGGCTGTTTTACTTTCCTGCATTGTGATTTATTTTGGCTATCATATTCTTTTTAATTCCGCTGTTATAAGTTTTATTTAACATTGTCTTATTCACCCCCCCCTCTAGGACATATAGCTAGGCCTTTTCAGAGAATTCATTAAGGTTTAGGATTAGGAAATCGGGTTCGGGTTCGGGATCGTGTTTAGGTTTGTGTTTTCAAGTTTAGGTTTAGGTTTAGGTTAGAGAGTTGAGATTAAGATTAGCTGTAGGTTTTGGTTTCGGGAGTTGAGAATATATTTAGGTTTTAGGTTTATGTTTAGATTATAAGTCATAGGTTTAGGTTTAGGTTTAGGTTTCAATTTTGGTTATAAGCAATAGGTTTAGAGAATTGAGAATAGGTTATGGTTTACGTTTAGGAAATCGGGTTCGGGTTCGGGATCTGGTTTAGGGTTTTGTTTTCAATTTTAGGTTTAGGTTTAGGTTAGGGAGTTGGGATTAGGATTAGGTGTAGGTTTAAGCTTAGGGATTTGAGAATACAATTAGGTTTTAGGTTTAGGTTTAGGTTAAAGCTTACAGGCTTAGGTTTAGATTTAGGTTTAGGTTAAGGTTTAGGTTTAGGCTTAGGTTTAGGTTATAAACTATAGGTTTAGAGAATTGAGAATAGGTTAAGGTTTAGGTTTTGCAAACCGGGTTCGGGTTCAGTATTGAGTTTAGGTTTTGGTTTTCATGTTTAGGTTTAGGTTTAGGTTAGGGAGTTGAGATTAGGTTTATGTGTAGGTTTAGGTTTAGGGATTTGAGAATACGTTTAGGTTATAGGTTTAAGTTTAGGTTATAGGTTACAGGTTTAGGTTTAGGTTTAGGTTTAGGTTAAGGTTTAAGTTTAGGCTTAGGTTTAGGTTATAAGCATTAGGTTTAGGGAATTGAGAATAGGTTAAGGTTTAGGTTTAGGAAATCGGGTTCGGGTTCGGGATCGGGTTTAGGTTTTGGTTTTCAAGTTTATGTTTAGGTTTAGGTTAGGGAGTTGAGATTAGGATTAGGTGTAGGTTGTGGTTTTGGGATTTGAGAATACATTTAGGTTTTAGGTTTAGGTTTAGGTTATAGGTTACTGGTTTGGGTTTAGGTTTAGGTTTAGGTTAAGGTTTATGTTTAGGCTTAGATTTAGGATATAAGCTATAGGTTTAGTGAATTGAGAATAGGTTAAGGTTTCAGTTTTGGAAATCATGTCCGGGTTCGGGATCGGGTTCAGGTTTTACTTTTCAAGTTTAGTTTTAGGTTTAGGTTCAGGAGTTGAGATTAACATTAGGTGGAGGTTTAGGTTTAGGGATTTGAGAATACATTTAGGTTTTAGGTTTATGTTTAGGTTATAAGTTATAGGTATAAGTTTAGGCTTAGGTTAAGGTATAGGTTTTGGTTTTTGTTTAGGTTATAGGCAATAGGTTTAGGGAATTGAGAATAGGTTAAGGTTTAGGTTTAGGAAATCTCGAGTTCGGGATTGGGTTGGGATTTGGGTTTTCAAGTTTAGGTTTAGGTTTAGGTTAGGGAATTGAGGTTAGGATTTGGTGTAGGTTTACGTTTAGGGATTTGAGAATTCATTAAGGTTTAGGATTAGGAAATCGGGTTCGGGTTCAGGATCGTGTTTAGGTTTGTGTTTTCAAGTTTAGGTTTAGGTTTAGGTTTGAGAGTTGAGATTAAGATTAGGTGTAGGTTTTGGTTTTGGGATTTGAGACTACATTTAGGTTTTAGGTTTATGTTTAGGTTATAAGTCATAGGTTTAGGTTTAGGTTTAGGTTAAGGTATAGGTTTAGGTTTCGGTTTTGGTTATAAGCAATAGGTTTAGGGAATTGAGAATAGGTTATGGTTTACGTTTAGGAAATTGGGTTCGGGTTCGGGATCTGGTTTAGGGTTTTGTTTTCAATTTTAGGTTTAGGTTTAGGTTAGGGAGTTGGGATTAGGATTAGGTGTAGGTTTAGGTTTAGGGATTTGAGAATACATTTAGGTTTTAGGTTTAGGTTTAGGTTATAGCTTACAGGTTTACCTTTAGATATGGGTTTAGGTTAAGGTTTAGGTTTAGGTTATAAGCTATAGGTTTAGGGAATTGAGAATAGGTTAAGGTTTAGGTTTTGGAAACCGGGTTCGGGTTCGGTATCGGGTTTAGGTTTTGGTTTTCATGTTTAGATTTAGGTTTAGGTTAGGGAGTTGAGATTAGGTTTATGTGTAGGTTTAGGTTTAGGGATTTGAGAATACGTTTAGGTTTTAGGTTTAGGTTTAGGTTAAGGTTTAAGTTTAGGCTTAGCTTTAGGTTATAAGCATTAGGTTTAGGGAATTGAGAATAGGTTAAGGTTTAGGTTTAGGAAATCGGGTTCGGGTTCGGGAACAGGTTTAGGTTTGGGTTTTCAAGTTTAGGCTTAGGTTTAGGTTAGGGAGTTGAGATTTGGATTAGGTGTAAGTTTAGGTTTAGGGATTTGAGAATACATTATTGTTGAGGTTTAGGAAATCAGGTTTGGGTTCGGGATCGGGTTTAGGTTTGAGTTTTCATGTTTAGGTTTAGGTTTAGGTTAGGGAGTTGAGATTGGGATCAGGTGTTGGTTTAGGTTTAGGGATTTGAGATTACATTTAGGTTTTAGGTTTATGTTTAGGTTATAGGTTATAGGTTTAGGTTAAGGTATAGGTTTCGGTTTTGGTTTAGGTTATAAGCAATTGGTTTAGCGAATTTTTGAATAGGCTAAGGTTTATGTTTAGGAAATTGGGTTCAGGTTCGGGATGGGGTTTAGGTTTGGTTTTCAAGTTTATGTTTACGTTTAGGTTAGGGAGTTGAGATTAGGATTAGTTGTAGATTTAGGTTTAGGGATTTGAGAACACATTTTGGTTTTAGGTTTAGGTTTAGGTTAAAGGTTACAGGCTTAGGTTTATGTTTAGGTTTAGGTTAAGGTTTAGGTTTAAGCTTAGGTTTAGGTTATAAGCTATAGGTTTAGGGAATTGACAATAGGTTATGGTTAAGGTTTAGGAAATCGGGTTCGGGTTCGGGATCGGGTTTAAGTTTGGGTTTTCAATTTTAGGTTTAGGTTTATGTTAGGGAGTTGAGATTAGCATTAGGTGTAGGTTTTGGTTTAGGGATTTGAGAATACGTTAAGGTTTAGGTTTAGGAAACGGGTTCGGGTTCGGGATCGGGTTTAGGTTTAAGTTTTCATGTTTAGGTTTAGGTTTAGGTTAGGGAGTTGAGATTAGGATTAGGTGTAGGTTTAGGTTTAGGGATTTGAGAATACATTTAGGTTTTAGGTTTAGGTTTAGGTTATAGGTTATTGGTTTAAGTTTAGGTTATAAGCTATAGGTTTAGGGAATTGAGAATAGGTTAAGGTTTAGGTTTAGGTAATCGGGTTCAGGTTCGGGATCGGGTTTAGGTTTGGGTGTTCAAGTTTAGGTTTAGGTTTAGGTTAGGGAGTTGAGATTAGGATTAGGTGTAGGTTTTGGTTTGGGGATTTGAGAATACATTAAGGTTTAGGTTTAGGAAATCGAGTTCAAGTTCGGGATCGGGTTTTAGTTTGAGTTTTCAAGTTTAGGTTAAGGTTTAGGTTAAGGAGTTGAGGTTAGGATTAGTTGTAGGTTTTGGTTTAGGGATTTGAGATTACATTTAGGTTTTTGGTTTATGTTTAGGTTATAGGTTACAGGTTTAGGTTTAGGTTTAGGTTTAGGTTTAGGTTTAATTTTTGGTTTAGGTTATAAGCAATAGGTTTTGGGAATTGAGAATAGGTAAAGTTTTGGGTTTAGGAAATCAGGTTTGGGTTCGGGATCAGGTTTAGGTTTGGGTTTTCAAGTTTAGGTTTAGGTTTAGGTTTTGGAGTTGAGATTAGGATTAGGTGTTGGTTTAGGTTTAGGGATTTGAGGAAACATTTAGGTTTTAGGTTTAGGTTTAGGTTATAGGTTACATGTTTAGGTTTAGGTTTAGGTTTAGGTTATGGTTTAGGTTTAGGCTTAGGTTTAGGTTATAAGCTATAGGTTTAGGGAGTAGTTTAGGTTTAGGAAATCGCGTTCGGGTTCGAGATCGGGTTTAGGTTATGGTTTTCAAGTTTAGGTTTAGGTTTAGGTTAGGGAGTTAAGATTAGGATTAGGAGTAGGTTTAAGTTTAGGGATTTGAGAATACATTTAGGTTATAGGTTTAGGTTTAGGTTATGGGTTATAGGTTCAGGTTTAGGTTTATGTTAAGGTATAGGTTTAGGTTTCAGTTTAGGTTATGTGCAATAGGTTTAGGGAATTGAGAATAGGTTAAGGTTTAGGTTTAGGAAATTGACTTTGGGTTCGGGATAGAGTTTATGTTTGGGTTTCCAAGTTTAGGTTTAGGTTTACGTTAGGGAGTTGAGATTAGGATTAGGTGTAGGTTTAGGTTTAGGGATATGAGAATACATTAAGGTTTAGTTTTAGGTTTAGGTTATAGGTTTCAGGTTTATGTTTAGGTTTAGGTTTAGGTTTAGGTGAAGGTTTAGGTTTAGGTTATAAGCTATAGGTTTTGGAAATTGAGAATAGGTTAAGGTTTAGGTTTAGGAAATCGGGTTTGGGTTCGAGATCGGGTTTAGGTTTTGGTTTTCAAGTTTAGGTTTAGGTTTACATTAGGGAGTTGAGATTAGGATTAGGTGAAGGTTTAGGTGTCACGCCCTAAACCCGGAGATCGTATTCACAGGAATCTCGATCGCCGATCTGGTGCCGACAATCTCCGCAGTACCCCATTCTCACCTCCTAGCGTCCATACGCCAGATTCTGATCCTGGGATCCTAATATAATCATTTGAATACAATGCTAAAAGGGAAATACATATATAAAAAATCAAGCACCAGAAGACCGCTGCACGCTCCAAGCTCAACAATGCTGCAACCTAACATCTCCTGCACGCATCTTTTGTGCATAAGCTTATAAAAAGCTTAGAGGGTGGTGTAAGTGTGTGCACAAGATAAGTGTCAAGTATTCAATACAATGTCATCATCATACAGTACCGAAAATACTAGTAATCCATAAATCGTACAGTATCGGACAAGATCATGAATTATCAGAGTAAGCAGAAATACTGACAAGATCATAAATCATTTGATAACAAAGTAAGCGAAAATATGGATAAGTCCATAAGTCAATCAATATCAGAATACGCAATATAGGACAACTATGCGAATGAGGAGTCATAAAGAGCCAAATATCAAATGTCGAGGATGCGATGCAATATGTAATTCCTGATGAGTTCATGAATGGCGTCAGTCATACCTAGACCACATAAATGCAGAACACGGTAATCCAAAATTCCATATGCCACGGATAGAATGCAATGTGCGGTGCGAATGGAATGACCATGCTGGAGTGTGATATTAGGATGATAGTACGTAGTATCGCAGGCTATGGGGTCTATCACAAAGGACTTCTATCCAAACCAGTCCCATACCTAAATTTAGATAGTCAGACCTAATGTGGTAGACTCCGGATCTCACGTTAGTTGCACGCCCAACCAAAATCTTAGCCTTGCGAAGATACACAACAATTAGTTGCGCACCACCAGCCCGAGTGGATAGTGAATGAAATGAATGTATGAGTATGCGACTCCTACTCAATAAGTCCACATATCAGTATGGTTCCTCTCTGGGATCATCACCGGGGTTTAGTACACTCCAAATGGCACTGTCTCTCTCCTAGTAGCACAGTCCAAGTGAGCGTAAGAAACCTCACTATCCGCCTGGCCAATAATCTGTCAATACCTATCCGGCACGTCGATAGCGGACCCATTCATGAGCTGGTCAAACTCAACCTAGTAATGCCCCCTACCCTCGGGCGGGTAAGGCCACACCCCCTCCCAACCGAACACGACACAGTGGGAGATGTGGCCTCCTGGTATTCGGCACTCAGGCGCTCATGTATCCACTCGATCTTGACGTTGGGGCATCTCCTGGCCACGGAGGTTTAGGAATTTTCACCCAAGGACATCTATGGCGCCCATATGCTAGAACCAACATTTTTGGTGTCCCATCTGGCCATCCACGATATGCCTGTGGAGGCTATGGCCATGATGTTGTTCGGGCGTACAGTAATCATAATGCAAGATGCATGATTCATACAATCCAGTCATGCATCAATCCTCCGCATACCGTGCGCTCATGTGAGATAACATCCGCCTATCAGGGAGTGTCACAACAACCTGCCTAATAACACATGCAATGATCAACCACATCTCATAACAAACATGCAGATGATGCATATGGGCATGTATCATGATGCTATGCTGTCACATACTCATAATCGGTATCCATAACTAACATCGACAATCAGCCTCGACAATGTGAACATTTAACTAGCATTGTCCCCAGGGAATGGCCCACATAGAGCCTAATATATAGTGGACCCATGGCCTCACACAAGGGCCAAATATATGACACCATGGGCCCCACTCAAGAGCTTAATACACACTACGATGGGTCTTTCCCATGGGCCTAACATACATCACAATGGGCTTCATCACCTGGCCCTTAATGCATCACAATGGGCCTCATCACATATGCCTCATATACATCACACATTGGGCCTAAAACATGGGCTGAATACACGTTACAGCGGGCCTCAAATATGGGCCGCATATATATTACATTGGGCCCCGACAATTAGAATCGGTAATCGGCCACGATAATCAAAATCGACAATCGGTTACGATAATCGGCCTCGATCGATAATCAGCTACGACCGATAATCGATAATCGACCACGACAAATCAGAATCGGTAATCGGCCTTGATCGATAATCAGCCTCGATCAATAATCGGCAATCGACCGTGACAATCGGAATCGGCATATCGGTCACCATAATCGGGATCGATCGATAATCAGAGTCAGCAAATCGGTCAGGACAATCGGATCGATCGATAATCAGAATTGGCAAATCGATCACGACAATCGGATCGATCGATAATCAGAATTGACAAATCGATCATGACGATCGGATCGATCGATAATCAGAATTGGCAAATCAGTCACAACAACCAGGATCGATCGGTAATCAGAGTCGGCAAATCGGTCACGACAATCGGGATCGATCGATAATCAGAGTCGGCAAATCAGTCATGACAATTGGATCGATTGATAATTAGAATCGGCAAATCGGTCACGACAATCAGATCGATCGATAATCAGAATCGACAAATTGGTCATGACAATTGGATCGATCGATAATCAGAATTGACAAATCGGTCACGACAATCGGATCGATCGATAATCAGAATCGGCAAATCGATCACGACGATCGGATCGATCAATAATCAGAATCGGCAAATCGGTCACGACAACCAGAATCGATCGATAAATCAGAGTCAGCAAATCGGTCACGACAATCGGGATCGATCGATAATCAAAGTCGACAAATCGGTCACGTCGATCGGATCGATCGATAATCAGAGTCGGCAAATCGGTCACGACAATCGGGATCGATCGATAATCAGAGTCGGCAAATCGGTCATGACAATTGGATCGATCGATAATCAGAATCGGCAAATCGATCACGACGATCGGATCAATCAATAATCAGAATCGGCAAATCGGTCACGACAACCAGGATCGATCGATAAATCAGAGTCGGCAAATCGGTCACGACAATCAGGATCGATCGATAATCAAAGTCGGCAAATCGGTCACGTCAATCGGATCGATCGATAATCAGAGTCGGCAAATCGGTCACGACAATCGGCCTAACAAAGGGCCTAGGGGAAGGCCACAATGTGGACATTCAACCATCATTGCTCATCAATGTGGACATTTAACCAACATTGCTCCCAAGGAGTGGCCCACATAGAACCAAACACATAATGGGCCCACGGTCTCGTATAAGGACCTAAAATACATCATCATGGGCCTCACTTATGAAGCATATATGCATCACATTGGGCCTCACTCAAATGGGTCGCAATAGATCACATTGGGCCTCCGCAAATGCAACAAGTTGGGACTCTTGTATATTAAATTGGGCCTTATCAAATGAGCCCTAAGTACATCCCATCAGCCGCACCAAATGGGCCCACAATGTGTTAAATGGGCCAAAAATACATCACAATGGTGGGCCCCACCCGCCTAGTAAATGGATGGACAGCAGGATATAAAACATATATGTCAAAGTGGGCCCACATGATTGGATGGTGTGGCTGAAACAATTACATCATGGTGTGTCCCACATCACCCATCCAGATGGACGGCGTGGATTATAATAAATTCAAGTGGGTCCCACTGTCCTGATGAAGTGGACGGTGTGGAATAAAACACATTCATTAATATTATAGTGGGGTTCACACCACTACCCAGGGATAGATGGTCGGGGCGGATATTCAATACATACACCAAGGTGGGTCCCACCCACACGCGTCACAAATGTGTGGTGGGCCCCAAGTCCCAAAAAAAGGGACGGCTAGAGGAAAACACATATATTGTGGCGGGATCCACTATCCTGGCAGATGGGCAGATGGTGGGGAGATAATACATACATCAAGGTAGGTCTCGTCCCACACAATCAGCACGTGTGGGTTGGGCCCCACATGCTGCTGAAAATGGATGAACGGTCTGGATATAACGTAACCTCTTGGTCAGACCCACCTGCTGGCGTCCATATGCATGGACTGCAGATACAACACATGTATCAGAGTGGCCTCACGTCCCAACCGTGGACGGATGGCCAGGTTATAAGCCACATACATCACATAGGTCCCACCGTCCCTATCTGGACGGTGGACTGCATGGATGAACACATGCATTAAGAGAGGGCCCACCGTCCAGATCTGGTGGGCCACGTCAAAATGGATGTGCTGTGGAATATAAAACACATGATTCAATGGTGGTGGGGGGTCCATGTCCTCAGCTGACGGACGGTGAGGATTTAATCCACACCTCGTGATGGGATCACATATTGGAGATGTTAATACAGCAGATATTGCTGCTGTAAACATACACCACCCAATCTGCTATCCATAGCATATGGGTCCCACATTGGCCCACGTAATATACATACAAATAATGTATTATAATATACACATATATATTATATTATGATAATATTTTTCTTTCTTCCCTTTTCTTTCTGTTTGTTTATTTATTTATTTATTTATTTTTTTATAGCCCCAGCGTCCAGGCCCTTGGACGGCCAGGACAACACACCACGTCAAGGGGGTTGGGGTCCATGAATGGACGGTACAGATAAAACACATACACCCCACGTGGGTCCCACACACATGTGGCCCACCTAGTAGGGATCAACTGATATTGGTGGCTTAATAAGGTTTGGGCCAGTCTGAATGTATAGCTAGAATGGGCCCCAACTATGACAACGAGGTTGGCCCCGCTTTGGCAGCGGTGTGGCCCACAAAATGGACAACGGCATGGATAAAATACATTCATTATGGTGGGCCACACACATAGAGAGAGATAGAGAGAGAGAGAGAACGGTGATGATGGGAGGAGCTCCGCCACTATGAGCTCCTCCATGATACAATGCATACATCAAGATGGGTCCCAACATATGTGGGCCCTCATACCATCAAAAACAACAAATAAAATCACCCACCTATGGCCTCCTTCTTTAGCTCCTTGGACTCCTTGGCTCCTAAGCTCCTTCTTTAAGGGAGTGAGATGAATTTTGAAGGGTTGGATGGTTAGATGAGGGGTTAGGAAAATGGGCCCTCTCTTGCATTCTTCTCTCCTTAGAGATTTGCTCTCATGGAAGCTTGAAATGGAATGAGATGGAGAGAGAGAGGGATGGGATGAAAATGGGTGGGTGGAATCGGTGTTGTAAGAAAAAGATATGGATGGTATGGGCTTGTTTAAATTTTGGTAAAAGAGTGATGGGTAGGGAGAGAGAGAGAGTTTGACTTATGGGAAAAGAGGGAGTGGTCATTTGTACTTAAGATAGGGTGAGGTGGCATGGGGTATGGGTAATGTACTTGACTTGATGGATGTAACATGTTGTAGAGATTCCCTCAAAATTCGCAACGCGCGGCGTTTCTTCAGAATGAACGCGGACCCATATCTTCAAGCTCGGGTATCGGATCGGTGCGCGAGTCATAGCGTTAGAACCGCGGTGACGACGCGGTCGCTAAGGTACGAGTTTCGTATCGAGCCAATCTCGACATGAAGGACTCGGCTTTGGATTGCGCGTAAACGTCGGATACAGGTCGAGGGTTGTCGAAATTCGACCGAGAGGACCGCAGAAGCCTACGGAATAGGACGGTCTAGGATACGGCTCTTACATTAGGTTTTGGGATTTGAGAATATAATTAGGTTTTTGGTTTGGATTTTGGTTATAGGTTAGAGGTTTAGGTTTAGGTTTAGGTTAATGTATAGGTTTAGGTTACGGTTTAGGTTATAAGCAAGACGTTTAGGGAATTGAGAATAGGTTAAGGTTTAGGTTTAGGAAATCTTGTTCGTGTTTTGGATCGCGTTTATGTTTGGGTTTTCAAGTTTAGGTTTAGTATTAGGTTAGGGAGTTAAGGTTAGGATTAGGTGTAGGTTTAGGTTTTTGGATTTGAGAATACATTAAGGTTTAGGTTTAGAAAATCGGGTTCGGGTTCAGGATCGTGTTTAGGTTTGAGTTTTCAAGTTTAGGTTTAGATTTAGGTTAGGGAGTTGAGATTAGGATTTGGTGTAGGTTTAGGTTTAGGTTAGGGAGTTGAGATTAGGATTTGGTGTAGGTTTAGGTTTAGGGATTTTAGAATACATTTAGGTTTTAGGTTTATGTTTAGGTTTTAGGTTCTAGGTTTAGGTTTAGGTTTAGGTTAAGGTATAGGTTTATGCTATAAGCAATAGGTTTAGGGAATTGAGAATAGGTTAAGGTTTAGGTTTAAGAAATCGGGTTCGGGTTCGGAATTGGGTTTAGATTTTAGTTTTCAAGTTTAGGTTTAGGATTAGGTTAGAGAGTTGTGATTAGGATTAGGTGTAGCTTTAGGTTTAGGGATTCGAGAATACATTTAGGTTTTAGGTTTCGGTTTAGGTTATAGGTTATTGGTTTAGGCTAAGGTTTAGGTTTAGGTTTAGGTTTAGGTTATAAGCTATAGGTTTAGAAAATTGAGAATAGGATAAGGTTTAGGTTTAGGTTATAAGCTATACATTTACGGAATTGAGAATAGGTTAAGGTTTGGGTTTAGGAAAGCTGGCTCGGGTTCGGGATCAGGTTTAAGTTTGGGTTTTCAAGTTTAGGTTTAGGTTTAGGTTAGGGAGTTGAGATTAGGATTAGGTGCACCTTTAGGTTTAGGGATTTGAGAATACATTTGGTTTTAGGTTTAGGTTTAGGTTATATGTTAGATAGGTATTGGTTTAGGTTTAGGTTAGAAGCTATAGGTTTAGGGAATTGAGAATAGGTTAAGGTTTAGGTTTAGGAAATCGGGTTCGGGTTCGAGATCGGGTTTAGGTTGGGGTTTTCAAGTTTAGGTTTAGGTTAGAGTGTTGAGATTAGGATTAGGTTTAGGTTTTGGTTTAGGGATATGAGAATACATTTAGGTTATAGGTTTAGGTTTAGGTTATACGTTATTGGTTTAGGTTTAGGTTTAGGTTATAAGCTATAGGTTTAGGGAATTGAGAATAGGTTAAGGTTTAGGTTTAAGAAATCGGGTTGAGGTTTGGGATCGGGTTTAGGTTTGGGTTTTCAAGTTTAGGTTTAGGTTTAGGTTAGGGAGTTGAGATTAGGATTAGGTGTAGGTTTAAGTTTAGAGATTTGAGAATACATTAAGGTTTAGGTTTAGAAAATCGGGTTCGGGTTCGGGATCGGTTTTAGGTTTGAATTTTCAAGTTTAGGTTTAGGTTTAGGTTAGGGGGTTGGGATTAGGATTAGCTGTAGGTTTAGGTTTAGAGATTTGAGATTACATTTAGGTTTTGGGTTTTTGTTTAGGTTATAGGTTATAGGTTTAGTTTAGGTATAGGTTTAGGTATAGGTTTAATTTTCGATTTAGGTTATAAGCAATAGCTTTAAGGAATTGAGAATAGGTTAAGTTTTAGGCTTAGGAAATCGAGTTTGGGTTCAGGATCGGGTTTACGTTTGGGTTTTCAAGTTTAGGTTTAGGTTTTGGTTTTCAAGTTTAGGTTTAGGTTTAGGTTTAGGTTAGGGAGTTGAGATTAGGATTAGGTGTAGGTTTAGGTTTAGGGATTTGAGAATGCATTTAGGTTTCAGGTTTAGGTTTAGGTTATAGGTTACTTGTTTAGGTTTAGGTTTAGGTTTAGGTTTAGGCTAAGGTTTAGGTTTGGGCTTAGGTTTAGGTTATAAGCTATAGGTTTAGGGAATAGGCTTAGGTTTAAGAAATCGCATTCGGGTTCGGGATCGGGTTTAGGCTTTGGTTTTCAAGTTTTGGTTTAGGTTTAGGTTAGGGAGTTAAGATTAGGATTAGGTGTAAGTTTAGGTTTAGGGATTTGAGAATACATTTAGGTTTTAGGTTTAGGTTATAGGTTATTGATTTAAGTTTAGGTTTAGGTTTAGGTTATAAGCTATAGGTTTAGGGAATTGAGAATAGGTTAAGGTTTAGGTTTAAGAAATCGGGTTCAGGTTCGAGATCGGGTTTAGGTTTGGGGTTTCAAGTTTAGGTTTAGGTTTAGGTTAGGGAGTTGAGATTAGGATTAGGTGTAGGTTTAAGTTTAGGGATTTGAGAATACATTAAGGTTTAGGTTTAGGAAATTGGGTTCAGGTTCAGGATCGGGTTTTGGTTTGAGTTTTCAAGTTTAGGTTTAGGTTTAGGTTAGGGAGTTGAGATTAGGATTAGTTGTAGGTTTAGGTTTAGGGATTTGAGATTACAATTAGGTTTTAGGTTTATGTTTAGGTTATAGGTTACAGGTTTAGGTTTAGGTATAGGTTTAATTTTCGGTTTAGGTTATAAGCAATAGGTTTTGGGAATTGAGAATAGGTTAAGTTTTAGGTTTAGGAATCGGGTTTGGGTTCGGGATCAGGTTTAGGTTTGGCTTTTCAAGTTTAAGTTTAGGTTTAGGTTATGGAGTTGAGATTAGGATTAGGTGCAGGTTTAGGTTTAGGGATTTGAGGAAACATTTAGGTTTTAGGTTTAGGTTTAGGTTATAGGTTACATGTTTAGGTTTAGGTTTAGGTTTAGGTTAAGTTTTAGGTTTAGGCTTAGGTTTAGGTAATAAGCTATAGGTTTAGGGAATAGGTTTAGGTTTAGGAAATCGCGTTCTGGTTCGGGATCGGGTTTAGGTTTTAGTTTTCAAGTTTAGGTATAGGTTTAGGTTAGGGAGTTAAGATTAGGATTAGGAGTAGGTTTAGGTTTAGGGATTTGAGAATACATTTAGGTTATAGGTTTAGGTTTAGGTTATAGGTTATAGGTTCAGGTTTAGGTTTATGTTAAGGTATAGGTTTAGGTTTCAGTTTAGGTTATGAGCAATAGGTTTAGGGAATTTAGAATAAGTTAAGGTTTAGGTTTAGGAAATCGGGTTCGGGTTCGGGATCGGGTTTAGGTTTTTGTTTTCAAGTTTATGTTTAGGTTTAGGTTAAGGTGTTGAGATTAGGATTAGGTGTAGGTTGTGGTTTTGGGATTTGAGAATACATTTAGGTTTTAGGTTTAAGTTTAGGTTATAGGTTACTGGTTTGGGTTTAGGTTTAGGTTTAGGTTAATGTTTATGTTTAGGCTTAGATTTAGGATATAAGCTATAGGTTTAGTGAATTGAGAATAGGTTAAGGTTTCAGTTTTGGAAATCGTGTCCGGGTTCGGGATCGGGTTCAGGTTTTACTTTTCAGGTTTAGTTTTAGGTTTAGTTCGGGAGTTGAGATTAACATTAGGTGTAGGTTTAGGTTTAGGGATTTGAGAATACATTTAGGTTTTAGGTTTAGGTTTAGGTTGTAGGTTATAGGTATAAGTTTAGGTTTAGGTTAAGGTATAGGTTTAGGTTTTGGTTTAGGTTATAGGCAATAGGTTTAAGGAATTGAGAATAGGTTAAGGTTTTGGTTTAGGAAATCTCGGGTTCGGGATCGGGTTGAGATTTGCGTTTTCAAGTTTAGGTTTAGGTTTAGGTTAGGGAGTTGAGATTAGGATTTGGTGTAGGGTTATGTTTTTTGATTTGAGAATTCATTAAGGTTTAGGATTAGGAAATCGGGTTCGGGTTCGGGATCGTGTTTAGGTTTGTGTTTTCAAATTTAGGTTTAGGTTTAGGTTAGAGAGTTGAGATTAGGATTAGGTGTAGGTTTTAGTTTCGGGATTTGAGAATACATTTAGGTTTTAGGTTTATGTTTAGTTTGTAAGTCATAGGTTTAGGTTTAGGTTTAGGTTAAGGTATAGGTTTAGGTTTTGGTTTTGGTTATAAGCAATAGGTTTAGGGAATTGAGAATAGGTTAAGGTTTAGGTTTAAGAAATCGGGTTCAGGTTCGATATCGGGTTTAGGTTTGGGTTTTCAAGTTCAGGTTTAGGTTTAGGTTAGGGAGTTGAGATTAGGATTAGGTGTAGGTTTAGGTTTAGGGATTTGAGAATACATTAATGTTTAGGTTTAGGAAATCGGGTTCAGGTTCGGGATCGGGTTTTGGTTTGAGTTTTCAAGTTTAGGTTTAGGTTTAGGTTAGGGAGTTGAGATTAGGATTAGTTGTAGGTTTAGGTTTAGGGATTTGAGATTACATTTAGGTTTTAGGTTTATGTTTAGGTTATAGGTTACAGGTTTAGGTTTAGGTATAGGTTTAGGTATAGGTTTAATTTTCGGTTTAGGTTATAAGCAATAGGTTTTGGGAATTGAGAATAGGTTATGTTTTAGGTTTAGGAAATCGGGTTTGGGTTCAGGATCAGGTTTAGGTTTGGCTTTTCAAGTTTATGTTTAGGTTTAGGTTTAGGTTATGGAGTTGAGATTAGGATTAGGTGCAGGTTTAGGTTTAGGGATTTGAGGAAACATTTAGGTTTTAGGTTTAGGTTTAGGTTATAGGTTACATGTTTAGGTTTAGATTTAGGTTTAGGTTAAGGTTTAGATTTAGGCTTAGGTTTAGGTAATAAGCTATAGGTTTAGGGAATTGGTTTAGGTTTAGGAAATCGCGTTCTGGTTCGGGATCGGGTTTAGGTTTTGGTTTTCAAGTTTAGGTATAGGTTTAGGTTAGGGAGTTAAGATTAGGATTAGGAGTAGGTTTAGGTTTAGGGATTTGAGAATACATTTAGGTTATAGGTTTAGGTTTAGGTTATAGGTTATAGGTTCAGGTTTAGGTTTATGTTAAG
Source organism: Magnolia sinica (assembly GCF_029962835.1). Taxonomy (NCBI): domain Eukaryota; kingdom Viridiplantae; phylum Streptophyta; class Magnoliopsida; order Magnoliales; family Magnoliaceae; genus Magnolia; species Magnolia sinica. The sequence continues at coordinate 74,974,049 of NC_080573.1, forward strand.
GTATAGGTTTAGGTTTCAGTTTAGGTTATGAGCAATTGGTTTAGGGAATTGAGAATAGGTTAAGGTTTATGTTTAGGAAATCGGGTTCGGTTTGGGGATCGGGTTTAGGTTTTGGTTTTCAAGTTTATGTTTAGGTTTAGGTTAAGGAGTTGAGATTAGGATTAGGTGTAGGTTGTGGTTTTGGGATTTGAGAATATATTTAGGTTTTAGGTTTAGGTTTAGGTTATAGGTTACTGGTTTGGGTTTAGGTTTAGGTTTAGGTTAATGTTTATGTTTAGGCTTAGATTTAGGATATAAGCTATAGGTTTAGTGAATTGAGAATAGGTTAAGGTTTCAGTTTTGGAAATCGTGTCCGGGTTCGGGATCGGGTTCAGGTTTTACTTTTCAAGTTTAGTTTTAGGTTTAGGTTCGGGAGTTGAGATTAACATTAGGTGTAGGTTTAGGTTTAGGGATTTGAGAATACATTTAGGTTTTAGGTTTAGGTTTAGGTTGTAGGTTATAGGTATAAGTTTAGGTTTAGGTTAAGGTATAGGTTTAGGTTTTGGTTTAGGTTATAGGCAATAGGTTTAGGGAATTGAGAATAGGTTAAGGTTTTGGTTTAGGAAATCTCGGGTTCGGGATCGGGTTGAGATTTGCGTTTTCAAGTTTAGGTTTAGGTTTAGGTTAGGGAGTTGAGATTAGGATTTGGTATAGGTTTATGTTTTTTGATTTGAGAATTCATTATGGTTTAGGATTAGGAAATCGGGTTTAGGTTCGGGATCGTGTTTAGGTTTGTGTTTTCAAATTTAGGTTTAGGTTTAAGTTAGAGAGTTGAGATTAGGATTAGGTGTAGGTTTTAGTTTCAGGATTTGAGAATATATTTAGGTTTTAGGTTTATGTTTAGGTTATAAGTCATAGGTTTAGGTTCAAGTTTAGGTTAAGGTATAGGTTTAGGTTTCGGTTTTGGTTATAAGCAATAGGCTTAGGGAATTGAGAATAGGTTAAGGTTTAGGTTTAAGAAATCGGGTTCAGGTTCGAGATCGGGTTTAGGTTTGGGTTTTCTAGTTTAGGTTTAGGTTTAGGTTAGGGAGTTGAGATTAGGATTAGGTGTAGGTTTAGGTTTAGGGATTTGAGAATACATTAAGGTTTAGGTTTAGGAAATCGGGTTCAGGTTCGGGATCGGGTTTTGGTTTGAGTTTTCAAGTTTAGGTTTAGGTTTAGGTTAGGGAGTTGAGATTAGGATTAGTTGTAGGTTTAGGTTTAGGGATTTGAGATTACATTTAGGTTTAAGGTTTATGTTTAGGTTATAGGTTACAGGTTTAGGTTTAGGTATAGGTTTAGGTATAGGTTTAATTTTCGGTTTATGTTATAAGCAATAGGTTTTGGGAATTGAGAATAGGTTAAGTTTTAGGTTTAGGAAATCGGGTTTGGGTTCGGGATCAGGTTTAGGTTTGGCTTTTCAAGTTTAGGTTTAGGTTTAGGTTATGGAGTTGAGATTAGGATTAGGTGTAGGTTTAGGTTTAGGGATTTGAGGAAACATTTAGGTTTTAGGTTTAGGTTTAGGTTATAGGTTACATGTTTAGGTTTAGGTTTAGGTTTAGGTTAAGGTTTAGGTTTAGGCTTAGGTTTAGGTAATAAGCTATAGGTTTAGGGAATAGGTTTAGGTTTAGGAAATCGCGTTCTGGTTCGGGATCGGGTTTAGGTTTTAGTTTTCAAGTTTAGGTATAGGTTTAGGTTAGGGAGTTAAGATTAGAATTACGAGTAGGTTTAGGTTTAGGGATTTGAGAATACATTTAGGTTATAGGTTTAGGTTTAGGTTATAGGTTATAGGTTCAGGTTTAGGTTTATGTTAAGGTATAGGTTTAGGTTTCAGTTTAGGTTATGAGCAATAGGTTTAGGGAATTGAGAATAAGTTAAGGTTTAGGTTTAGGAAATCGGGTTCGGGTTCGGGATCGGGTTTAGGTTTTCGTTTTCAAGTTTATGTTTAGGTTTAGGTTAAGGAGTTGAGATTAGGATTAGGTATAGGTTGTGGTTTTGGGATTTAAGAATACATTTAGGTTTTAGGTTTAAGTTTAGGTTATAGGTTATTGGTTTGGGTTTAGGTTTAGGTTTAGGTTAATGTTTATGTTTAGGCTTAGATTTAGGATATAAGCTATAGGTTTAGTGAATTGAGAATAGGTTAAGGTTTTAGTTTTAGAAATCGTGTCCGGGTTCGGGATCGGGTTCAGGTTTTACTTTTCAAGTTTAGTTTTAGGTTTAGGTTCGGGAGTTGAGATTAACATTAGGTGTAGGTTTAGGTTTAGGGATTTGAGAATACATTTAGGTTTTAGGTTTTGGTTTAGGTTGTAGGTTATAGGTATAAGTTTAGGTTTAGGTTAAGGTATAGGTTTAGGTTTTGGTTTAGGTTATGGGCAATAGGTTTAGGGAATTGAGAATAGGTTAAGGTTTTGGTTTAGGAAATCTCGGGTTCGGGATCGGGTTGAGATTTGCGTTTTCAAGTTTAGGTTTAGGTTTAGGTTAAGGAGTTGAGATTAGGATTTGGTGTAGGTTTATGTTTTTTGATTTGAGAATTCATTAAGGTTTAGGATTAGGAAATCGGGTTTGGGTTCGGGATCGTGTTTAGGTTTGTGTTTTCAAATTTAGGTTTAGGCTTAGGTTAGAGAGTTGAGATTAGGATTAGGTGTAGGTTTTAGCTTCGGGATTTGAGAATACATTTAGGTTTTAGGTTTATGTTTAGGTTATAAGTCATAGGTTTAGGTTAAGGTATAGGTTTAGGTTTCGGTTTTGGTTATAAGCAATAGGTTTAGGGAATTGAGAATAGGTTAAGGTTTAGGTTTAAGAAATCGGGTTCAGGTTCGAGATCGGGTTGAGGTTTGGGTTTTCAAGTTTAGGTTTAGGTTTAGGTTAGGGAGTTGAGATTAGGATTAGGTGTAGGTTTAGGTTTAGGGATTTAAGAATACATTAAGGTTTAGGTTTAGGAAATCGGGTTCAGGTTCGGGATCGGGTTTTGGTTTGAGTTTTCAAGTTTAGGTTTAGGTTTAGGTTAGGGAGTTGAGATTAGGATTAGTTGTAGGTTTAGGTTTAGGGATTTGAGATTACATTTAGGTTTTAGGTTTATGTTTAGGTTATAGGTTACAGGTTTAGGTTTAGGTATAGGTTTAGGTATAGGTTTAATTTTCGGTTTAGGTTATAAGCAATAGGTTTTGGGAATTGAGAATAGGTTAAGTTTTAGGTTTAGGAAATCTGGTTTGGGTTCGGAATCAGGTTTAGGTTTGGCTTTTCAAGTTTAGGTTTAGGTTTAGGTTATGGAGTTGAGATTAGGATTAGGTGTAGGTTTCGGTTTAGGGATTTGAGAATACATTAAGGTTTTAGGTTTAGGTTTAGGTTATAGCTTACAGGTTTAGGTTTAGATTTAGGTTTAGGTTAAGGTTTAGGTTTTAGCTTAGGTTTAGGTTATAAGCTATAGGTTTAGGGAATTGAGAATAGGTTAAGGTTTAGGTTTTGGAAACCGGGTTCGTGTTCGGTATCGGGTTTAGGTTTTGGTTTTCATGTTTAGATTTAGGTTTAGGTTAGGGAGTTGAGATTAGGTTTATGTGTAGGTTTAGGTTTAGGGATTTGAAAATACGTTTAGGTTTTAGGTTTAGGTTTAGGTTATAGGTTACAGGTTTAGGTTTAGGTTTAGGTTTAGGTTAAGGTTTAAGTTTAGGCTTAGGTTTAGGTTATAAGCATTAGGTTTAGGGAATTAAGAATAGGTTAAGGTTTAGGTTTAAGAAATCCGGTTCGGGTTCGGGAACAGGTTTAGGTTTGGGTTTTCAGGTTTAGGTTTAGGTTTAGGTTAGGGAGTTGAGATTTGGATTAGGTGTAGGTTTAGGTTTAGGTATTTGAGAATACATTATTGTTGAGGTTTTGGAAATCAGGTTTGGGTTCGGGATCGGGTTTAGGTTTGAGTTTTCATGTTTAGGTTTAGGTTTAGGTTAGGGAGTTAAGTTTGGGATTAGGTGTTGGTTTAGGTTTAGGGATTTGAGAATACATTTAGGTTTTAAGTTTGTGTTTAGGTTTAGGTTATAGGTTTAGGTGTAGGTTTAGGTTAAGGTATTGGTTTTGGTTTTGGTTTAGGTTATAAGCAATAGGTTTAGCGAATTGAGAATAGGTTAAGGTTTAGATTTAGGAAATTGGGTTCTGGTTCAGGATGGGGTTTAGGTTTGGTTTTTCAAGTTTAGGTTTAGGTTTAGGTTAGAGAGTTGAGATTAGGATTAGTTGTAGCTTTAGGTTTAGAGATTTGAGAACACATTTTGGTTTTAGGTTTAGGTTTAGGTTAAAGGTTACAGGTTTAGGTTTATGTTTAGGTTTAGGTTAAGGTTTAGGTTTAAGCTTAGGTTTAGGTTATAAGCTATAGGTTTAGGGAATTGACAATAGGTTAAGGTTTAGGTTTAGGAAATCGGGTTCGGGTTCGGGATCGGGTTTGAGTTTGGGTTTTCAATTTTAGGTTTAGGTTTTTGTTAGGGAGTTGAGATTAGCATTAGGTGTAGGTTTTGGTTTAGGGATTTGAGAATACATTAAGGTTTTGGTTTAGGAAATCGTGTTCGGGTTCGGGATCGGGTTTAGGTTTGAGTTTTCATGTTTAGGTTTAGGTTTAGGTTAGGGAGTTGAGATTAGGATTAGGTGTAGGTTTAGGTTTAGGGATTTGAGAATACATTTAGGTTTTAGGTTTAGGTTTAGGTTATAGGTTATTGGTTTAAGTTTAGGTTATAAGCTATAGGTTTAGGGAATTGAGAATAGGTTAAGGTTTAGGTTTAGGAAATCTGGTTCGGGTTTGGGATCGGGTTTAGGTTTGGGTGTTCAAGTTTAGGTTTAGGTTTAGGTTAGGGAGTTGAGATTATGATTAGGTGTAGGTTTAGGTTTTGTGATTTGAGAATACATTAAGGTTTAGGTTAAGGAAATCGGGTTCAGGTTCGGGATCGGGTTTTGGTTTAAGTTTTCGAGTTTTGGTTTAAGTTTAGGTTAGGGAGTTGAGGTTAGGATTAGTTTAGGTATAGGTTTAATTTTCGGTTTAGGTTATAAGCAATAGGTTTTGGGAATTGAGAATAGGATAAGTTTTAGGTTTAGGAAATCGGGTTTGGGTTCGGGATCAGGTTTAGGTTTGGGTTTTCAAGTTTAGGTTTCGGTTTAGGTTATGGAATTGAGATTAGGATTAGGTGTAGGTTTAGGTTTAGGGATTTGAGGAAACATTTAGGTTTTAGGTTTAGGTTTAGGTTATAGGTTACATGTTTAGGTTTAGGTTTAGGTTGACGTTAAGGTTTAGGTTTAGGCTTAGGTTTAGGTTATAAGCTATAGGTTTAGGGAATAGGTTTAGGTTTAGGAAATCGCGTTCGGGTTCGGGATCAGGTTTAGGTTAGGGTTTTCAAGTTTAGGTTTAGGTTTAGGTTAGGGAGTTATGATTAGGATTAGGAGTTTGTTTAGGTTTAGGGATTTGAGAATACATTTAGGTTATAGGTTTAGGTTTAGGTTATAGGTTCAGGTTTATGTTAAGGTATAGGTTTAGGTTTCAGTTTAGGTTATGAGCAATAGGTTTAGGGAATTGAGAATAGGTTAAGGTTTAGGTTTAGGAAATCGACTTCGGGTTCGGGATAGGGTTTAGGTTTGGGTTTCCAAGTTTAGGTTTACGTTTACGTTAGGGAGTTGAGATTAGGATTAGGTATAGGTTTAGGTTTAGGGATTTGAGAATATATTAAGGTTTAGGTTATAGCTTACAGGTTTAGGTTTAGGTTTAGGTTTCGGTGAAGGTTTAGGTTTAGGTTATAAGCTATAGGTTTAGGAAATTGAGAATAGGTTAAGGTTTAGGTTTAGGAAATCGGGTTCGGGTTCGAGATCGGATTTAGGTTTTGGTTTTTAAGTTTAAGTTTAGGTTTAGTTTAGGGTGTTGAGATTAGGATTAGGTGAAGGTTTAGGTTTAGGGATTTGAGAATACAATTAAGTTTTTGGTTTGGATTTTGGTTATAGGTTATTCGTTTAGGTTTAGGTCTACGTTAAGGTATAGGTTTAGGTTACAGTTTAGGTTATAAGCAAGACGTTTAGGGAATTGAGAATAGGTTAAGGTTTAGGTTTAGGAAATTGGGTTCGTGTTCGGGATCGCGTTTATGTTTGAGTTTTCAAGTTTAGGTTTAGGTTTAGGTTAGGGAGTTGAGGTTAGGATTAGGTATAGGTTTAGGTTTTGGGATTTGTGAATACATTAAGGTTTAGGTTTAGGAAATCGGGTTCGGGTTCAGGATCGTGTTTAGGTTTGAGTTTTCAAGTTTAGGTTTAGGTTTAGGTTAGGGAGTTGAGATTAGGATTAGGTGTAGGTTTTGGTTTAGGGATTTGAGAATACATTTAGGTTTTAGGTTTATGTTTAGGTTTTAGGTTGTAGGTTTAGGTTTAGGTTTGGGTTAAGGTATAGGTTTAGGTTATAAGCAATAGGTTTAGGGAATTGAGAATAGGTTAAGGTTTAGGTTTAAGAAATCGGGTTTGTGTTCGGGATCGGGATTAGATTTTGGTTTTCAAGTTTAGGTTTAGGTTTAGGTTAGAGAGTTGTGATTAGGATTAGGTGTAGCTTTAGGTTTAGGGATTTGAGAATACATTTAGGTTATAGGTTTCGGTTTAGGTTATAGGTTATTGGTTTAAGTTAAGGTTTAGGTTTAGGTTTAGGTTTAGGTTATAAGCTATAGGTTTAGGGAATTGAGAATAGGTTAAGGTTTAGGTTTAGGTTATAAGCTATACGTTTACGAAATCGAGAATAGGTTAAGGTTTAGGTTTAGGAAAGCTGGTTCGTGTTCGGGATCGGGTTTAGGTTTGGGTTTTAAAGTTTAGGTTTAGTTTTAGGTTAGGGAGTTAAGATTAGGATTAGGTGCAGCTTTAGGTTTAGGGATTTGAGAATACATTAGGTTTTAGGTTTAGGTTTAGGTTTTAAGTAATATAGGTATTGGTTTAGGTTTAGGTTATAAGCTATAGGTTTAGGGAATTGAGAATAGGTTAAGGTTTAGGTTTAGGAAATCGGGTTCGGGTTCGAGATCGGGTTTAGGTTGGTGTTTTCAAGTTTAGGTTTAGGTTAAAGAGTTGAGATTAGGATTAGGTGTATGTTTTGGTTTAGGAATATGCGAATACATTTAGGTTTTAGGTTTAAGTTTAGGTTATAGGTTATTGGTTTAGGTTTAGGTTTAGGTTATAAGCAATAGGTTTAGGGAATTGAGAATAGGTTAAGGTTTAAGTTTAGGAAATAGGGTTGAGGTTCGGGATCAGGTTTAGATTTGGGTTTTCGAGTTTAGGTTTAAGTTTAGGTTAGGGAGTTGAGATTAGGATCAGGTGTAGGTTTAGGTTTAGGGATTTGAGAATACATTAAGGTTTAGGTTTAGGAAATCGGGTTCTGGTTCAGGATCGGGTTTTGGTTTGAGTTTTCAAGTTTAGGTTAGGGAGTTGAGATTAGGATTAGTTGTCGGTTTATGTTAAGGGATTTAAGAATATATTAAGGTTTAGGTTTAGGAAATCGACTTCGGGTTCGGGATCGGGTTTAGGTTTGTGCTTTCAAGTTTAGTTTTAGGTTTAGGTTAGGGAGTTGGGATTAGAATTAGCTGCAGGTTTAGGTTTAGGGATTTGAGATTACATTTAGGTTTTAGGTTTATGTTTAGGTTATAGGTTATAGGTTTAGGTTTAGGTATAGGTTTAATTTTCGGTTTAGGTTATAAGCAATAGGCTTAGGGAATTGAGAATAGGTTAAGTTTTAGGTTTAGGAAATCGGGTTTGGGTTCAGGATCGGGTTTACGTTTGGGTTTTCAAGTTTAGGTTTATGTTTTGGTTTTCAAGTTTAGGTTTATGTTTTGGTTTAGGTTAGGGAGTTGAGATTAGATTAGGTGTAGGTTTAGGTTTAGGGATTTGAGAATGCATTTAGGTTTTAGGTTTAGGTTTTGGTTATAGGTTACATATTTAGGTTTACGTTTAGGTTTAGGTTTAGGCTAAGGTTTTGGTTTAGGCTTAGGTTTAGGTTATAAGCTATAAGTTTAGGGAATAGGCTTAGGTTTAAGAAATCGCATTCGTGTTCGGGATCGGGTTTAGGTTTTGGTTTTCAAGTTTCCGTTTTGGTTTTGGTTAGGGAGTTAAGATTAGGATTAGGTGTGGGTTTAGGTTTAGGGATTTGAGAATACATTTAGGTTTTAGGTTTAGGTTTAGGTTATAGGTTATTGGTTTAAGTTTAGGTTTAGGTTTAGGTTATAAGCTATAGGTTTAGGGAATTGAGAATAGGTTAAGGTTTAGGTTTAGGAAATCGGGTTCAGGTTCTGGATCGGGTATAGGTTTGGGTGTTCAAGTTTACGTTTAGGTTTAGGTTAGGGAGTTGAGATTAGGATTAGGTGTAGGTTTAGGTTTAGGGATTTGAGAATACATTAAGGTTTAGGTTTAGGAAATCGGGTTCAGGTTCGGGATCGGGTTTTGGTTTGAGTTTTCAAGTTTAGGTTTAGGTTTAGGTTAGGGAGTGGAGATTAGGATTAGTTGTAGGTTTAGGTTTAGGGATTTAAGATTACATTTAAGTTTTAGGTTTATGTTTAGGTTATAGGTTACAGGTTTAGGTTTAGGTATAGGTTTAGGTATAGGTTTAATTTTCGGTTTATGTTATAAGCAATAGGTTTTGGAAATTGAGAATAGGTTATGTTTTAGGTTTAGGAAATCGGGTTTGGGTTTGGGATCAGGTTTAGGTTTGGCTTTTCAAGTTTAGGTTTAGGTTTAGGTTATGGAGTTGAGATTAGGATTAGGTGCAGGTTTAGGTTTAGGGATTTGAGGAAACATTTAGGTTTTAGGTTTAGGTTTAGGTTATAGGTTACATGTTTAGGTTTAGGTTTAGGTTTAGGTTAAGGTTTAGGTTTAGGCTTAGGTTTAGGTAATAAGCTATAGGTTTAGTGAATAGGTTTAGGTTTAGGAAATCGCGTTCTGTTTCGGGATCGGGTTTAGGTTTTGGTTTTCAAGTTTTGGTTTAAGTTTAGGTTGGGGAGTTAAGATTAGGATTAGGAGTAGGTTTAGGTTTAGGGATTTGAGAATACATTTAGGTTATAGGTTTAGGTTTAGGTTATAGGTTATAGGTTCAGGTTTAGGTTTATGTTAAGGTATAGGTTTAGGTTTCAGTTTAGGTTATGAGCAATAGGTTTCGGGAATTGAGAATAGGTTAAGGTTTAGGTTTAGGAAATCGGCTTCAGGTTCGGGATAGGGTTTAGGTTTGGGTTTTCAAGTTTAGGTTTAGGTTTACGTTAGGGAGTTGAGATTAGGATTAGGTGTAGGTTTAGGTTTTGGGCTTTACGAATACATTATGGTTTATGTTTAGGTTTAGGTTATAGGTTACAGGTTTAGGTGTAGGTTTAGGTTGAGGTGAAGGTTTATGTTTAGGTTTAGGTTATAGGTTACAGGTTTAGGTGTTGGTTTAGGTTTAAGTGAAGGTTTTTGTTTAGGTTATAAGCTATAGGTTTAGGAAATTGAGAATAGGTTCAGGTTTAGGTTTAGGAAATCGGGTTCGGGTTCGAGATCGGGTTTAGGTTTTGGTTTCAATTTTAGGTTTAGGTTTAGTTTAGGGAGTTCAGATTAGGTTTAGGTGAAGGTTTTAGTTTAGGGATTTGAGAATACATTCAGGTTTTTAGTTTGGATTTTGGTTATTGGTTACACGTTTAGGTTTAGGTTTAGGTTAAGGTATAGGTTTAGGTTACGGTTTAGGTTATAAGCAATGGGTTTAGGGAATTGAGAATAGGTTAAGGTTTAGGTTTAGGAAATCGGGTTCGTGTTCGGGATCGCATTTAGGTTTCGGTTTTCAAGTTTAGGTTTAGGTTTAGGTTAGGGAGTTAAGGTTAGGATTAGGTGTAGGTTTAGGTTTTGGGATTTGAGAATACATTAAGGTTTAGGTTTAGGAAATCGGGTTCGGGTTCGGGATCGTGTTTAGGTTTGAGTTTTCAAGTTTAGGTTTAGGTTTAGGTTAGGGAGTTGAGATTAGGATTAGGTATAGGTATAGGTTTAGGGATTTGAGAATACATTTAAGTTTTAGGTTTATGTTTAGGTTTTAAGTTATAGGTTTAGGTTTAGGTTTAGGTTAAGGTATAGGTTTAGGTTATAAGCAATAGGTTTAGGGAATTGAGAATAGGTTAAGGTTTTGGTTTAAGAAATCGAGTTCGGGTTGGGGATTGGGTTTAGATTATTTTTTTTCAAGTTTAGGTTTAGGTTTAGGTTAGAGAGTTGTGATTAGGATTAGGTGTAGCTTTAGGTTTAGGGATTCGAGAATATATTTAGGTTTTAGGTTTCGGTTTAGGTTATAGGTTATTGGTTTAGGCTAAGGTTTAGGTTTTGGTTTAGGTTTAGGTTATAAGCTATAGGTTTAGGGAATTGAGAATAGGTTAAGGTTTAGGTTTAGGTTATAAGCTATACGCTTACGGAATTGAGAATAGGTTAAGGTTTAAGTTTAGGAAAGCTGGTTCGGGTTCGGGATCAGGGTTTAGGTTTGGGTTTTAAAGTTTAGGTTTAGGTTTAGGTTAGGGAGTTGAGATTAGGTTTAGGTGTGGCTTTAGGTTTAGGGATTTGAGAATACATTAGGTTTTAGGTTTAGGTTTGGGTTCGATGTTATATTGGTATTGGTTTAGGTTTATGTTATAAGCTATATGTTTAGGGAATTGAGAATAGGTTAAGGTTTAGGTTTAGGAAATCGGGTTCGGGTTCGAGATCAGGTTTAGGTTGGGGTTTTCAAGTTTTGGTTTAGGTTAGAGAGTTGAGATTAGGATTAGCTGTAGGTTTAGGTTTAGGGATTTGAGATTACATTTAGGTTTTAGGTTTAGGTTTAGGTTATAGGTTATAGGTTTAGGTTTAGGTATAGATTTTGGTATAGGTATAATTTTCGGTTTAGGTTATAAGCAATAGGTTTAGGGAATTGAGAATAGGTTAAGTTTTAGGTTTAGGAAATCGGGTTTGGGTTCAGGATCGGGTTTACATTTGGATTTTGAAGTTTAGGTTTAGGTTTTGGTTTTCAAGTTTAGGTTTTGGTTTAGGTTTAGGTTAGGGAGTTGAGATTAGGATTAGGTGTAGGTTTAGGTTTAGGGATTTGAGAATGCATTTAGGTTTTAGGTTTAGGTTTCGGTTATAGGTTACATGTTTAGGTTTAGGTTTAGCTTTAGCTTTATGCTAAGGTTTAGGTTTATGCTTAGGTTTAGGTTATAAGCTATAGGTTTAGGGAATAGGCTTAGGTTTAAGAAATTGCGTTCGGGTTCGGGATCGGGTTTAGTTTTTCGTTTTCAAGTTTAAGTTTAGGTTTAGGTTAGGGAGTTAAGATTAGGATTAGGTGTAGGTTTAGGTTTAGGGATTTGAGAATACGTTTAGGTTTTAGGTTTAGGTTTAGGTTATAGGTTATTGGTTTAAGTTTCGGTTTAGGTTTAGGTTATAAGTTATAGGTTTAGGGAATTGAGAATAGGTTAAGGTTTAGGTTTAGGAAATCGGGTTCAGGTTCGGGATCGGGTTTATGTTTGGGGGTTCAAGATTAGGTTTAGGTTTAGGTTCGGGTGTTGAGATTAGGATTAGGTGTAGGTTTATGTTTAGGGATTTGAGAATACATTAAGGTTTAGGTTTAGGAAATCTGGTTCAGGTTCAGGATCGGGTTTTGGTTTGAGTTTTCAAGTTTAGGTTTTGGTTTAGGTTAGGGAGTTGAGATTAGGATTAGTTGTCGGTTTAGGTTTAGGGATTTGAGAATACATTAAGGTTTAGGTTTAGGAAATCGGGTTCGGGTTCGGGATCAGGTTTAGGTTTGAGTTTTCAAGTTTAGGTTTAGGTTTTGGTTTTCAAGTTTAGGTTTAGGTTTAGGTTTAGGTTAGGGAGTTGAGATTAGGATTAGGTGTAGGTTTAGGTTTAGGGATTTGAGAATACATTAAGGTTTTGGTTTAGGAAATCGGGTTCGGGTTCGGGATCAGGTTTAGGTTTGAGTTTTCAAGTTTAGGTTTAGGTTTAGGTTAGGGAGTTGGGATTAGGATTAGCTGTAGGTTTAGGTTTTGGGACTTGAGATTACATTTAGGTTTTAGGTTTATGCTTAGGTTATAGGTTATAGGGTTAGGCTTAGGTATAGGTTTAGGTATAGGTTTAATTTTCGGTTTAGGTTATAAGCAATGTGTTCAGGGAATTGGCCATAGGTTAAGTTTTAGGTTTGAGAAATCGGGTTTAGGTTCAGGATCGGGTTTAGGTTTGGGTTTTCAAGTTTAGGTTTAGGTTTTGGGTTTCAAGTTTAGGTTTAGGTCTAGGTTTAGGTTAGGGAGTTAAGAATAGGATTATGTGTAGGTTTAGGTTTAGAGATTTGAGAATGCATTTAGGTTTTAGGTTTAGGTTTAGGTTATGGGTTACATGTTTAGGTTTAGGTTTAGGTTCAGGTTTAGGTTAAGGTTTAGGTTTAGCCTTAGGTTTAGGTTATAAGCTATAAGTTTAGGGAATAGGCTTAGGTTGAGGAAATCGCGTTCGGGTTCGGGATTAGGTTTAAGTTTTAGTTTTCAAGTTTAGGTTTAGGTTTAGGTTAGGGAGTTAAGATTAGGATTAGGTGTAGGTTTAGGTTTAGGGATTTGAGAATACATTTAGGTTTTAGGTTTAAGCTTAGCTTATAGGTTATTGGTTTAGGTTTAGGTTTAGGTTATAAGTTATAGGTTTAGGGAATTGAGAATAGGTTATGGTTTAGGTTTAAGAAATCGGGTTGAGGTTCGGGATCGGGTTTAGGTTTGAGTTTTCAAGTTTAGGTTTAGGTTTAGGTTAAGGAGTTGAGATTAGGATTAGGTGTAGGTTTAAGTTTAGGGATTTGAAAATACATTAAGGTTTAGGTTTAGCAAATCGGGTTCGGGTTCGGGATCGGGTTTAGGTTTGAGTTTTCAAGTTTAGGTTTAGGTGTAGGTTAGGGAGTTGGGATTAGGATTAGCTGTAGGTTTAGGTTTAGGGATTTGAGATTACATTTAGGTTTTAGGTTCATGTTTAGGTTATAGGTTATAGGTTTAGGTTTAGGTATATGTTTAGGTATAGGTTTAATTTTCGGTTTAGGTTATAAGCAATAGGTTTAGGGAATTGAGAATAGGTTAAGTTTTAGGTTTAGGAAATCGGGTTTGGGTTCAGGGTCAGGTTTACATTTGGGTTTTCAAGTTTAGGTTTAGGTTTTGGTTTTCAAGTTTAGGTTTAGGTTTAGGTTTAGGTTAGGGAGTTGAGATTAGGATTAGGTGTAGGTCTAGGTTTAGGGATTTGAGAATGCATTTAGGTTTTAGGTTTAGGTTTTGGTTATAGGTTACATGTTTAGGTATAGGTTTAGGTTTAGGTTTAGGCTAAGGTTTAGGTTTAGACTTTGGTTTAGGTTATAAGCTATAGGTTTAAGGAATAGGCTTAGGTTTAAGAAATCGCATTCGTGTTCGGGATCGGGTTTAGGTTTTGGTTTTCAAGTTTCGGTTTAGGTTTAGGTTAGGGAGTTAAGATTAGGATTAGGTATAGGATTAGGTTTAGGGATTTGAGAATACATTTAGGTTTTAGGTTTAGGTCTAGGTTATAGGTTATTGGTTTAAGTTTAGGTTTAGGTTTAGGTTATAAGCTATAGGTTTAGGGAATTGAGAATAGGTTAAGGATTAGGTTTAGGAAATCGGGTTCAGGTTCGGGATCGAGTTTAGGTTTGGGTGTTCAAGTTTAGGTTTAGGTTTAGGTGAGGGAGTTGAGATTATGATTAGGTGTAGGTTTAGGTTTAGGGATTTGAGAATACATTAAGGTATTGGTTTAAGAAATCGGGTTCAAGTTCGGGATCAGATTTTGGTTTGAGTTTTCAAGTTTAGGTTTAGGTTTAGGTTAGGGAGTTGAGATTAGGATTAGTTATAGGTTTAGGTTTTGGTATTTGAGATTACATTTAGGTTTTAGGTTTATGTTTAGGTTATAGGTTACAGGTTTAGGTTTAGGTATAAGTGTAGGTATAGGTTTAATTTTCGGTTTAGGTCATAAGCAATAGGTTTTGGGAATTGAGAATAGGTTAAATTTTAGGTTTAAGAAATCGGGTTTGGGTTCGGGATCTGGTTTAGGTTTGGCTTTTCAGGTTTAGGTTTAGGTTTAGGTTATGGTGTTGAGATTAGGATTAGGTACAGGTTTAGGTTTAAGGATTTGTGGAAACATTTAAGTTTTAGGTTTAGGTTTAGGTTTAGGTTTAGGCTTAGGTTTAGGTAATAAGCTATAGGTTTAGCGAATAGGTTTAGGTTTAGGAAATCGCGTTCGGGTTTGGGATCAGGTTTAGGTTTTGGCTTTCAAGTTTAGGTTTAGGTTTAGGTTAGGGAGTTAAGATTAGGATTAGGAGTAGGTTTAGGTTTAGGGATTTGAGAATACATTTAGGTTATAGGTTTAGGTTTAGGTTATAGGTTATAGGTTCAGGTTTAGGTTTATGTTAAGGTATAGGTTTAGGTTTCAGTTTAGGTTATGAGCAATAGGTTTAGGGAATTGAGAATCGGTTAAGGTTTAGGTTTAGGAAATCGACTTCGGGTTCGGGATAGGGTTTAGGTTTGGGTTTTCATGTTTAGGTTTAGGTTTACGTTAGGGAGTTGAGATTAGGATTAGGTGTAGGTTTATGTTTAGGGCTTTGAGAATACATTATGGTTTATGTTTAGGTTTAGGTTATAAGTTACAGTTTTAGGTTTAGGTTTAGGTTTTGGTGTAGGTTTAGGTTTAGGTTATAAGCTATAGGTTTAGGAAATTGAGAATAGGTTAAGGTTTAGGTTTAGGAAATTGAGAATAGGTTAAGGTTTAGGTTTAGGAAATCGGGTTTAGGTTTTGGTTTTCAAGTTTAGGTTTAGGTTTAGTTTAGGGAGTTCAGATTAGGATTAGGTGAAGGTTTTGGTTTAGGGATTTGAGAATACATTTAGGTTTTTGGTTTGGATTTTGGTTATTGGTTACACGTTTAGGTTTAGGTTTAGGTTAAGGTATAGGTTTAGGTTACGGTTTAGGTTATAAGCAATATGTTTAGGGAATTGAGAATAGGTTAAGGTTTAGGTTTAGGAAATCGGGTTCATGTTCGGGATCGCATTTAGGTTTCGGTTTTCAAGTTTAGCTTTAGGTTTAGGTTATGGAGTTGAGGTTAGGATTAGGTGTAGGTTTATGTTTTGGGATTTAAGAATACATTTAGGTTTAAGGTTTATGTTTAGGTTTTAGGTTCTAGGTTTAGGTTTTGGTTTAGGTTAAGGTATTGGTTTAGGTTACAAGTAATAGGTTTAGGGAATTGAGAATAGGTTAAGGTTTAGGTTTAAGAAATTGGGTTCGGGTTCGGGTTCATGATCGGGTTTAGATTTTGGTTTTCAAGTTTAGGTTTAGGTTTAGGTTAGAGAGTTGCGATTAAGATTAGGTGTAGCTTTAGGTTTAGGGATTCGAGAATACATTTAGGTTTTAAGTTTCGGTTTAGGTTATAGGTTATTGGTTTAGGCTAAGGTTTAGGTTTAGGCTATAAGCTATAGGTTTAGGGAATTGAGAATAGGTTAAGGTTTAGGTTTAGGTTATAAGCTATACGTTTACGGAATTGAGAATAGCTTAAGGTTTAGGTTTAGGAAAGCTGGTTCAGGTTCGGGATCGGGTTTAGGTTTGGGTTTTCAAGTTTAGGTTTATGTTTAGGTTAGGGAGTTGAGATTAGGTTTAGGTGCACCTTTAGGTTTGGGGATTTGAGCATACATTTGGTTTTAGGTTTAGGTTTAGGTTATATGTCATACAGGTATTGGTTTAGGTTTAGGTTATAAGCTATATGTTTACAGAATTGAGAATAGGTTAAGGTTTAGGTTTAGGAAATCGGGTTCGGGTTCGAGTTCGGGTTTAGGTTAGGGTTTTCAAGTTTTGGTTTAGGTTAGAGAGTTGAGATTAGGATTAGGTGTAGGTTTAGGTTTAGGGATATCAGAATACATTTAGGTTTTAGGTTTAGGTTTAGGTTATAGGTTATTGGTTTAGGTTTAGGTTTAGGTTATAAGCTATAGGTTTAGGGAATTGAGAATAGGTTAAGGTTTAGGTTTAGGAAATCGGGTTGAGGTTCGGGATCGGGTTTAGGTTTGGGTTTTCAAGTTTAGGTTTCGGTTTAGGTTAGGGAGTTGAGATTAGGATTAGGTGTAGGTTAAGGTTTAGGGATTTGAGAATACATTAAGGTTTAGGTTTAGGAAATCGGGTTCGGGTTCGGGATCGGGTTTAGGTTTGAGTTTTCAAGTTTAGGTTTAGGTTTAGGTTAGGGAGTTGGGATTAGGATTAGTTGTAGGTTTAGGTTTAGGGATTTGAGATTAAATTTAGGTTTTAGGTTTATGTTTAGGTTATAGGTTATAGGTTTAGGTTTAGGTATAGGTTTAGGTATAGGTTTAATTTTCGGTTTAGGTTATAAGCATTAGGTTTAGGGAATTGAGAATAGGTTAAGTTTTAGGTTTAGGGAATTGGGTTTGGGTTCAGGATCGGGTTTACATTTGGGTTTTCAAGTTTAGGTTTAGGCTTTGGTTTTCAAGTTTAGGTTTAGGTTTAGGTTTAGGTTTAGGTTAGGGAGTTGAGATTAGGATTAGGTGTAGGTTTAGGTTTAGGGATTTGAGAATGCATTTAGGTTTTAGGTTTAGGTTTAGGTTATAGGTTACATGTTTAGGTTTAGGTTTAGGTTTAGCTTTAGGCTAAGGTTTAGGTTTAGGCATAGGTTTAGGTTATAAGCTATAGGTTTAGGGAATAGGCTTAGGTTTAAGAAATCGCGTTCGGGTTCGTGATCGGGTTTAGTTTTTGGTTTTCAAGTTTAAGTTTAGGTTTAAGTTTGGGAGTTAAGATTAGGATTAGGTGTAGGTTTAGGTTTTGGGATTTGAGAATACGTTTAGGTTTTAGGTTTAGGTTTAGGTTATAGGTTATTGGTTTAAGTTTAGGTTTAGTTTTAGGTTATAAGCTATAGTTTTAGGGAATTGAGAATAGGTTAAGGTTTAGGTTTAGGAAATCGGGTTCAGGTTCGAGATCGGGTTAAGGTTTGGGTGTTCAACATTAGGTTTAGGTTTAGGTTAGGGAGTTGAGATTAGGATTAGGTATAGGTTTAGGTTTAGGGATTTGAGAATACATTAAGGCTTAGGTTTAGGAAATCGGGTTCAGGTTCGGGATCGGGTTTTGGTTTGAGTTTTCAAGTTTAGGTTTAGGTTTAGGTTAGGGAGTTGAGATTAGGATTAGGTATAGGTTTAGGTTTAGGGATTTGAGAATGCATTTAGGTTTTAGATTTAGGTTTAGGTTATAGGTTACATGTTTAGGTTTAGGTTTAGGTTCAGGTTTAGGTTAAGGTTTAGGTTTAGCCTTAGGTTTAGGTTATAAGCTATAGGTTTATGGAATAGGCTTAGGTTGAGGAAATCGCGTTCGGGTTCGGGATCAGGTTTAGGTTTTGGTTTTCAAGTTTAGGTTTAGGTTTAGGTTAGGGAGTTAAGATTAGGATTAAGTGTATGTTTAGGTTTAGGGATTTGAGAATACATTTAGGTTTTAGGTTTAGGTTTAGCTTATAGGTTATTGGTTTAGGTTTAGGTTCAGGTTATTAGCCATAGGTTTAGGGAATTGAGAATAGGTTAAGGTTTAGGTTTAGGAAATCGGGTTCAGGTTCGGGATCGGGTTTAGGTTTGGGTTTTCAAGTTTAGGTTTAGGTTTAGGTTTAGGTTAGGGAGTTGAGATTAGGATTAGATGTAGGTTTAGGTTTAGGGATTTGAGAATACATTAAGGTTTAGGTTTAGGAAATCGGGTTCAGGTTCGGGATCGGGTTTTGGTTTCAGTTTTCAAGTTTAGGTTTAGGTTTAGGTTAGGGAGTTGAGATTAGGATTAGTTGTCGGTTTAGGTTTAGGGATTTGAGAATACATTAAGGTTTAGGTTTAGGAAATCGGGTTCGAGTTTGGGATCGGGTTTAGGTTTGAGGTTTCAAGTTTAGGTTTAGGTTTAGGTTAGGGAGTTGTGTAAGTGCTATAGTTTATATCCCTATTTGTTGTCAAATTTGTGGTGCCAAAATCTTTGTTATGTTTTATATAACCTGCTTAAGTGAAGCTCTCTCAAGGATCATCATTCATGACTTCATGAACAAACTAAGCTCACATCAAGCAAAGCTCTCAAGTACAAGACTCAGGATCTTGAATGAAAGAACTGATCACAAGACAAGACTCTTGAATGCAAGAACTGCTCACAAGACTCAAGCTGAAAAGAAAAAGAAAGTACAAGGCAAGACTCAAGCTGAACTCAAGACTCAAGTTGAAAGTCAAGCTGAACTCAAGACTCAAGCTGAAACTCAAGGCACTTTCATGATTGTGCTACTTCAAGGTTTAGTCTACATCAAGACTTCAAGGCTCATTCTTCATGGTCTCTTGTTTCAATGTCCATACTTCATGATTGAGGTTTGTTTGACCATAGGATGACCTTAGAAGTAGGTCATTTCGGATACATAAGTCGAATGTTATTTTTCATGTGATTGGTCTGTTCTTCGACCAGTCTTAGGTCTGCCGACTAGTCCTAGACTTGCTTCGACCAATCTAAACATTTCCTGGATCGATCGTAAGTTTGTTACAAATTAGGATAAAATCTGCTAGCCTTCGACTAGTCCCGAATCATTCGACGATCGTAGGAACGATGTTTACGCATCTTGACGATCGTAGAATCTACGACTCGAAGTCCAGCGAAGATATTCAGGACCTACGACCAGTCGAAGGAAACCTACGACCAGTCGTAGGTGACCTACGACCAGTCGTAGAACGGTCTGCGCTTATCCCGTCTAATCTTTCAAATATCTGTTATGGCTTCGACTAGTCGAAGAGCACTCTAGACCAGTCGAAGACCTGATCTTCTCACCTATAAATAGTGCACGAATCTCAGAAGAAATCATCGATTTAATTATAGTATTCAAGCCAATCTTCGTCGAACTTCTGAGAGATAATTCTGCGCTCCATCCAAGCTAAGTGTGCTTATTTAATATCTTCTTTCCTTAGCTTTATTTTAATTGATTTTGTTTCTGTTATTCCAATCTGATTTGAAAAGAGGAATTGTTATTCCCTTTCTTTGGAATCAAAATCAATTAAGGCAAGCCCTGTTTGGTTTAATTTAAAATCTATTAGAACTAGAACCATTGTAATCGAGTACTGGACATTGAACTTGGACATTCAATCATCTACTTTGATTTGGTTCTACCGGGCTGCTACAACGAAGAAGATATTCAGGTATTTTACATATTGTAAATTCCTTTCTATTATTTTGGTTTCTTTCAAGATTTACCAGAAAAATCTTGTTATTTTGGTTATCTGAGGAGAGCCAGGAAAACTCAGAAGTGGGGGTTTTTTAATTGTGTAAGCCCACATACAAAGACACAATTGTAAGGGTTTTGGGTGAACCTGGGAAAACCTATCTTTAGTGAACGCTAATATCCCCTGTGTGAGGATATTAGGAGTGGAGTAGCTTTTTGTGTGGCTGTTGGATAACAGTTGGTGAACACACAGGCGAACCACTATAAATCCTTTGAGTTGTGGTTGATTGATTTATTCTTTTAATATTTTTTATTTATTCTTTTTGTGGGATGTATGTATGGTGGTGAATGTTGTAATTATTTCAAGCTTTGTGAGAATGTTGTAATAGCTTAGAATTTACTTTCTGCTATTCCTTTATAAGCTTGTTTTTCAATTTCATTTTGAAAGTTGTTCCAGCAAGGTTGCCCTGCCATTTTTATGGTGTATGGCTGTCCCTAGAACAATACATCTTTAATTACAAGTTATTTCAATTCAGTTCATATTTGTTTTTGTATTCCTCTTCGATTTGAGACTTGATACAAAGACCTTTCTAGAAATAAGGTTGTCCTACCATAAACTCTGTTTTTGGTGTAAGGTTGTCCTTAGAATAACGTTTGTATCAACCTCTCAAGATCTGAATTTTGAGGTTGTTTTTCTTTCCTGCATTATTATTTAATTTGGCTATCATTTTCTTTATTATTCCGCTGTTATAAGTTTTTATTTGGCATTGTCCTATTCACCCCCCCTCTAGGACATATAGCTTGGCCTTTTCAAGTGGTATCAGAGCCTAATAGCTCCTTTTAATTCTTGGATTTAATTCCTGAGCTAACGATTTAAGCTATTCAGATGTCAAATTTTGATAGCCTTTCAGTCACTAGGCCTCCACCCTTTGATGGCTCCAACTATGCTTATTGGAAAGCCAGAATGAGGATCTTCCTCAAATCAATGGATGAAAATGTGTGGCAAGCCACAGTGACTGAATGGAATCCTCCTATCATGGAAGTTACTGGGGTTGATGGTTCAAAGTCTATGAAAACCACACCATATTACCAATGGACCACCCTTCAGAAAAGTGAGAGTAGTGCAAATGCTAAAGCACTAAATGCAATTGCTTGCGCACTATCACCGGATGAGTTCAAAAGAATCATCTCTTGTGATACTGCAAAGCAAGCTTGGGATATATTAGAAATGACACACGAGGGTACTACAATTGTCAAAAAATCTAAAGTCCAACTCCTCACAACCAGATTTGAAGAAATTCATATGAAGGAAAATGAAATGTTTATGGACTTCTACACTAGATTGAATGACATTGTAAACTCAATGTGGGGTCTTGGCGATAAAATCCCAGAAAGTAAAGTGTGTACAAAAATACTACGCTCACTTCCTGAACGGTTCAATTCTAAAGTAACCGCAATCCAGGAACTTCGTGATACGGATAATATGAGGGTTGAAGAACTAGTTGGTTCTCTACAAACCTACGAGTTAAACTTTAAAGCTCCTAAAGGTAAATCTATCGCGCTAAAATCTTCTAAATGTAATTCAGAAGAAAATTCTGATTCAGAAGATGATATGGCTCTTTTGGCTAAAAAATTTTATAAGATTTTCAAAAGCAAGAAAAGGGTTGATTTTCAAAATCAAATGACAAAAAAGAAGTTTAGACCCAAATCTCGAAAATCCTTGAAAGATAGTCAATGTTACAACTGTCTAGAATATGGGCACTTAGCAAATAGATGTCCTAAAAGGGACAAACCCAAGAAGAAGGGTATGTTGGCTACATGGGATGAATCATCTGATTCTGAAGGTTCTCCTGAATCAGAAGATTATGAAACTGAGTCGGGCAATGAGGTCAAAGCTCTTATGACTCTAGCCAAATTCACATTTTCGAGATAATGACTCTACAAGTGAAGAAAATCTGTATAGTGATTGTGAAAATGTTGATGATCTTCATGTCGCTTACACTGCCCTATATAAGGAAAGTTGTAAAATTGTCAAACTTAAACTTCAAAAAGAAAAGTTTTCTAAACTCAAAAATTGTTTTGAATCGCTTGTCTTAGAAAAATCACAAATTTGATAATTTTGAAAAATCAAAATGCGATTTGGAATTTAAAAACTCTCAAATTGTTGATTTAAAATCTGAAATTGAGAAACTTAAAACTGAAGTTTCCTCTCTTCGAGTTTAAAGGACACATGGAAATATGCCCAAGGTGATCCAAAGTTAGAAAAATTGTTATCCGGATCAAGAAAATGTGGCGATCGATCCGGGGTTGGGCTATGATAAAAATCAACCTCCTAAACAAAAGTATACTCCTCCTATGTTTGTTAAAGGAGAGTCCTCAAACTCAAAAGGGAAAAGTACTTATCAAGATTTTTCTAAAAATTCAAAAACTTTTCAAAAACCTAGAAATAGCCATGTCAACTTTAATCAGAATCGAAATCCACTAGCTGAAAAGATAGTTGATTTACTCAAGGAGCTATTAAAATCTAACTCTATAGGTCATTCCTACAAGTATACACAAAAGAATACCAACTATGTTCCTAAACCCAAAACAATTATGAAATGGGTTCCTAAAGTCACCTGCTTGGTTGCTCACACTGCTTTCAAAGCAACAAGTCATTCAAAGTGGTACCTAGACAGTGGATGCTCCAGGCATATGACAGGTGACAAAGCTTTATTCACCGATCTGAAAGATATGACTGATGGTTCAGTCACATTTGGTGATGGTAGCAATTGCAAGATTATAGGCCAAGGTACGGTTCAACTTTTTAATCTTCCAGTGTTTAAAAATGTTTTATATGTTGAAGGCCTAAAGCACAACTTGCTTAGTATATCACAAATATGTGATAATAACCATAATGTTATGTTTTCTAATCAAAGCTGTGAAATACTAAATAATAAGGGTTCTGTAATATTAACTGGACGTAGAACGTCTGAAAATTGCTATATTATTAGTGAATCCAGCTCATCTAATCAAACATGTTACATGGTCCATACAGACGAGACTGATTTATGGCACAAACGTCTTGGACATGTACATTATCGAAATTTATATCGATTGAGCAAACGAGAACTTGTAAGAGGTTTACCCAAACTTCAGAAATTAGATAAAATATGTGGTGAGTGCCAGATAGGCAAACAAACAAAGAACTCACACAAAAAGGTGAATTCAAATACCACATCAAGACCACTCGAACTTCTCCACATGGATCTGATAGGACCTACCAGAACAGAAAGTCATG
This sequence comes from Magnolia sinica, assembly GCF_029962835.1. Taxonomy (NCBI): domain Eukaryota; kingdom Viridiplantae; phylum Streptophyta; class Magnoliopsida; order Magnoliales; family Magnoliaceae; genus Magnolia; species Magnolia sinica. The sequence continues at coordinate 74,996,524 of NC_080573.1, forward strand.
GTGGGAAAAAGTATATCCTAGTAATAGTTGATGACTTTACCAGATTCACTTGGGTAGTCTTCTTAAGGGATAAATCTGAAACCCTTGAAGAAGTAAGAAAAGTTCTCAAAAGGATTCAAACTGAAAAATCCTCTCAAATCAGTAAAATTCGTAGTGATCATGGATCTGAATTTGAGAATAGTAATTTTGAGAAGTTCTGTACCGACCAAGGAATATTACATGAATTCTCTGCTCCCAAAACTCCACAACAAAATGGAATTGTAGAAAGGAAGAATAGGGTGCTTCAAGAAATGGCTAATGTCATGTTGAATAGCATGAAGCTCTCTAAAAATCTTTGGGCTGAAGCAGTCAACACAGCTTGCTATATTATTAACCGAGTCTACACAAAAAAAGATAATAATAAGACGGCTTACGAATTGTGGTTCAATAAAAAGCCTACTGTTAAATACTTTCGAGTTTTTGGCAGCAAGTGCTATATTTTACGTGATCGTGAAAATTTGGGAAAGTTCGATACGAAGAGTGATGAAGGTATTTTTCTAGGATACTCTTTAAATAGTCGAGCTTATAGAGTTCTGAATAAAAGGACTGGTGTGATTCAAGAATCCATTAATGTTGTCATTGATGATCATTTAAACACACCAACTTCTAATTCAGATAATGATGAAGTACTAATCATTGATAAACCTGATACTTCATCAAATCAAACTGATTCTAAGTTGAAGACTGTTAAAGATCATCCAACCACACAAATTCTTGGAAACCCTCTCACTGGTGTTCGCACCCGTAGACAACTTGAGGATATATGTAATTATGTATGTTTTACATCCCAAATTGAACCATCTAACGTAAAAGAAGCGCTTACTGATGAGATCTGGATTGTTGCGATGCAAGATGAACTCAACCAATTCATAAGAAATGATGTTTGGTATCTCGTACCAAGACCTAAAGATAAACACATCATTGGAACAAAATGGATTTTCAAAAATAAGTCTGACGAACGTGGAAATATAATTAGAAACAAGGCTAGACTGGTGGTACAAGGTTATACTCAAATTGAAGGGATTGATTTTGATGAAACCTTTGCACCAGTAGCACGTCTTGAATCTATCAGACTATTTATATCCATTGCATGTTTTAAAAAGATAAAGATCTATCGATGGATGTGAAAAGTGCTTTTCTAAATGGCGATTTACATGAAGAAGTCTATGTTGAACAGCTAATGGGTTTTGAAGATTCCAAAAATACTGATTATGTGTATCGGCTTAAAAGGCACTTTATGGATTAAAACAAGCACCTAGGGCATGGTATGAGAAACTAACGAAATTTCTTTTAACTCATAATTTTCAAATGGGATCTATTGATAAAACTCTGTTTGTTAAAAAACATAATGATCATATCTTATTTGTACTGATTTATTTTGTTTATTTCATTTATGGATCAACTTGTACTGACTTGACTACTGAGTTTGCAGATTTGATGAAATCACAATTTGAAATGAGCATGGTTGGGGAATTGACTTATTTCCTTGGATTGCAAGTAAAGCAACAATCGAAGGAATATTCATTTCTCAATCTAAGTATGCCTTGAATTTAATCAAGAGATTTAGATTTGAAAATGGCAAGAATTTCGATACTCCTATGAGTACTACCCGAAACTATCAAAAGACTCTAATGGTAAAAATGTTGACTCAAAACTTTATCGGAGTATGATTGGTAGTTTGTTATATCTAACTACTAGACCCGATATTTCTCTAAGTGTTGGTATTTGCGCAAGATATCAATCGATCCAAAAGAATCTCACTTGATTGTTGTCAAGCGAATTATTAGATATGTCGCAAATATTGTAAATCTCGGTCTCTGGTATCCTCATGAAACCAATGTTCAATTAGTTGGGTACTTGACTGGGGTGGTAATCTAGATGATAGAAAATCAACCGGTGGTGGTTGTTTTTATTGGAAATTGTCTAGTTTCTGGTTTAGTAAGAAACAAAATTCTATATCACTTTCAACATTGAAGCTAAGTATATTGCAGTCTGGTAATGCATGTACACACTTGTTTGGATGCAACGAATGCTAAGTGACTATGGAATTAAACGAATTCTATGTTATTACATTGTGATAATTCCGGTCGATAAATATTTCAAAAATCCTATTCAAGCATTCTCGTACTAAGCATATTGACATTAGATTTCATTATATAAGGGAATTAGTAGAAGAAAAAGTTATATCTCTATAATATATTCCTACCGAAGATCAACGTGCTGGCATTTTCACAAAACCTCTTGATAAAAGCAGGTTCAAAAAGATGAAATTTGATCTTGGCATGTGCATTTTAAATTGATAATTTATGCCTTCTTGTATATTATTGTATATATTTGCTAGATTAAATTTCAATTTTTGTGTAAATTGCAAGATATTGAATTTTTGGGGTTTGTACGACCAGTCGTGAGTATACACGACCAGTCGTACTACGACCGGTCGTAGATACCCACGACCAGTCGTGGAGCACGGGTTTCACTTCAAATGGTATCCATGCTATCTCAAATGGTACTCAGATTTGTTTGTCATCCTTAATCTGTCATTTCATTATTCAATTTCGACTCAATCCTGGTCATAGTGACATTCCATTTGCATATTTTATGACTGTATTGGCTACTCATATGTTAGTCGATATGCCTGTTGATGAAGCACCTATCCATCATCTGATCTTCAACAATACAAATATTAATAAGATGAAGTTGGATCTGCTTCCTGAACAAGGTGGTGGTGTTGATGGTGGTCCTGAAGAAGCTGGTGTTGATATTAATATGGATGATATTTTTGAGGAACTGGATTCTGACTCTGCTAATGATCCAGATTTTGTACCATCTGATGTTGATGCACGTCTGAGTGCATTAGAGGGTAAAGTTGAGAATATTAATGTTAAGTTGGAGAACATGTCTATTGCTCATGATTTGCAATTCAAATACATGCGCAAATACCTAAGGCGCTTGAACAAAGGCATGCACCAACTTGATCCTTCTATTCCTGCTCCATCTTCAAGTTCTAATTCTGACTAGTTTCTATGAGACTTTTGGTATGTAATAACTTTATTACTTTGCTCTTGTTTGATTGAGTTTGAGTTGGATTCTATGCTGGATATTTGTTCTTAATGTAATATTTATGCTTGATATCTGTGATGCTATCTTGAGTATCTCTATGTCTCTTTTGCTATACTCTATTTCCTCCTCATGTTTACTCTCATTCCTTTATTTAGTTCTCCTTTGTCATATTGTGACAAAAAGGGGGAGAATGGTTTGTTGTTAATGTGATTGTGAGAGGAGTAGCATTGGTTATGTTACTCAGGGGGAGTGGGGTGTCAAGAAGAATAGTTGTTTGATCTTGTTTCTTGTTGAATGTTGAAACTGGTTGAATGTTAAATATTGATTATTGATTTGCATGTATTAACCAGTTGTTTTACTTTTGTTTGGTTATGTGTTTTGTCACTAATTTGACAAAGGGGGAGATTGTAAGTGCTATAGTTTATATCCCTGTTTGTTGTCAAATTTGTGGTGCCAAAATCTTTGTTATGTTTTATATAACCTGCTTAAGTGAAGCTCTCTCAAGGATCAACATTCATGACTTCATGAACAAACTAAGCTCACATCAAGCAAAGCTCTCAAGTACAAGACTCAGGATCTTGAATGAAAGAACTGATCACAAGACAAGACTCTTGAATGCAAGAACTACTCACAAGACTCAAGCTGAAAAGAAAAAGAAAGTACAAGGCAAGACTCAAGCTGAACTCAAGACTCAAGTTGAAAGTCAAGCTGAACTCAAGACTCAAGCTGAAAATCAAGCCACTTTCATGATTGAGCTACTTCAAGGTTTAGTCTACATCAAGACTTCAAGGCTCATTCTTCATGGTCTCTTGTTTCAATGTCCATACTTCATGATTGAGGTTTGTTTGACCATAGGATGACCTTAGAAGTAGGTCATTTCGGATACATAAGTCGAATGTTATTTTTCATGTGATTGGTCAGTTCTTCGACTAGTCTTGGTCTGCCTCGACTAGTCCTAGACTTGCTTCGACCACCTAAACATTTCCTGGATCGATCGTAAGTTTGTTACAAATTACGGATAAAATCTGTTAGCCTTCGACTAGTCCACGAATCACTGCTCGACCGATCGTAGGAACAGTGTCGACGCATCTTCGACCAATCGTAGAATCTACGACTCGAAGTCGAGCGCGAAGATATTCAGGACCTACGACTCGAAGGAAACCTACGACCAGATCGTAGGTGACCTACGACTGGTCCTGTGGACACTACGACCGATCGTAGAACGATCTGCGCTTATCCCGCCTAATCTTTCAAATATCTGTCATATGGCTTCGACTAGTCGAAGAGCACTCTAGACGATCGAAGACCCGATCTTCTCACCTATAAATAGTGCACGAATCTCGGAAGAAATCATCGATTTAATTATAGTATTCAAGCCAATCTTCGTCGAACTTCCGAGAGATAATTCTCTGCGCTCCATCCAAGCTAAGTGTGCTTATTTAATATCTTCTTTCCTTAGCTTTATTTTAATTGATTTTGTTTCGTATATTCCAATCTGATTTGAAAAGAGGAATTGTTATTCCCTTTCTTTGGAATCAAAATCAATTAAGGCAAGCCCTATTTGGTTTAATTTAAAATCTATTAGAACTAGAACCATTGTAATCGAGTCTTGGACATTGAACTTGGACATTCAATCATCTACTTTGATTTGGTTCTACCTGCTACAACGAAAAAGATATTCGTATTTTACATATTGTAAATTCCTTTCTATTATTTTGGTTTCTTTCAAGATTTACCGAGAAAAATCTTGTTATTTTGGTTATCCGAGGAGAGCCAGGAAAACTCGAAGTGGGGGTTTTTAATTGTGTAAGCCCACATACAAAGACACAATTGTAAGGGTTTTGGGTGAACCCGGGAAAACCTATCTTTAGTGAACGCTAATATCCCCTGTGTGAGGATATTAGGAGTGGAGTAGCTTTTTGTGTGGCTGTTGGATAACAGTTGGTGAACACACAGGCGAACCACTATAAATCCTTTGAGTTGTGGTTGATTGATTTATTCTTTTAATATTTTTTATTTATTCTTTTTGTGGGATGTATGTATGGTGGTGAATGTTGTAATTATTTCAAGCTTTGTGAGAATGTTGTAATAGCTTAGAATTTACTTTCTGCTATTTCTTTATAAGCTTGTTTTTCAATTTCATTTTGAAAGTTGTTCCAGCAAGGTTGCCCTGCCATTTTTATGGTGTATGGCTGTCCCTAGAACAATACATCTTTAATTACAAGTTATTTCAATTCAGTTCATATTTGTTTTTGTATTCCTCTTCGATTTGAGACTTGATACAAAGACCTTTCTAGAAATAAGGTTGTCCTACCATAAACTCTGTTTTTGGTGTAAGGTTGTCCTTAGAATAACGTTTGTATCAACCTCTCAAGATCTGAATTTTGAGGTTGATTTTCTTTCCTGCATTATTATTTAATTTGGCTATCATTTTCTTTTAAATTTCGCTGTTATAAGTTTTTATTTGGCATTGTCCTATTCACCCCCCCTCTAGGACATATAGCTTGGCCTTTTCAAGTTGGGATTAGGATTAGCTGTAGGTTTAGGTTTAAGGATTTGAGATTACATTTAGGTTTTATGTTTGTGTTTAGGTTATAGGTTATAGGTTTTGGTTTTGGGTTTGGTATAAGTTTAGGTATAGGTTTAATTTTCGGTTTAGGTTATATGCAATAGGTTTAGGGAATTGACCATAGGTTAAGTTTTTGGTTTGAGAATTCGGGTTTAGGTTCGGTATCGGGTTTAGGTTTGGGTTTTCAAGTTTAGGTTTAGGTTTAGGTTTTGGTTTTGGTTAGGGAGTTGAGATTAGGATTAGGTGTAGGTTTAGGTTTCGGGATTTAAGAATGCATTTATGTTTTAGGTTTAGGTTTAGGTTATAGGTTACATGTTTAGGTTTATGTTTAGGTTCAGGTTTAGGTTAAGGTTTAGGTTTAGCCTTAGGTTTAGGTTATAAGCTATAGGTTTAAGGAATAGGCTTAGGTTGAGTAAATCGCGTTCGGGTTCGGGATCAGGTTTAGGTTTTAGTTTTCAAGTTTAGGTTTAGGTTTAGGTTAGGGAGTTAAGATTCGGATTAGGTGTAGGTTTAGGTTTAGGGATTTGAGATTACATTTAGGTTTTAGGTTTAGGTTTAGCTTATAGGTTATTGGTTTAGGTTTAGGTTTAGGTTATAAGCTATAGGTTTAGGGAATTGAGAATAGGTTATGGTTTAGGTTTAGGAAATCGGGTTGAGGTTCGGGATCGGGTTTAGGTTTGGGTTTTCAAGTTTAGGTTTCGGTTTAGGTTAGGGAGTTGAGATTAGGATTAGTTGTCGGTTTAGGTTTAGGGATTTGAGAATACATTAAGGTTTAGGTTTAGGAAATCAGGTTCGGGTTCGGGATCAGGTTTAGGTTTGAGTTTTCAAGTTTAGGTTTAGGTTTAGGTTAGGGAGTTGAGATTAGGATTAGTTGTCGGTTTAGGTTTAGGGATTTGATAATACATTAAGGTTTAGGTTTAGGAAATCAGGTTCGGGTTCGGGATCGGGTTTAGGTTTGAGTTTTCAAGTTTAGGTTTAGGTTTAGGTTAGGGAGTTGGGATTAGGATTAGCTGTAGGTTTAGGTTTAGGGATTTGAGATTAAATTTAGGTTTTAGGTTTATGTTTAGGTTATAGGTTATAGGTTTAGGTTTTAGTATAGGTTTAGGTATAGGTTTAATTTTCGGTTTAGGATATAAGCAATAGGTTTAGGGAATTGAGAAAAGATTTAGTTTTAGGTTTTGGAAATCAGGTTTGGGTTCAGGATCGGGTTTACATTTGGGTTTTCAAGTTTAGGTTTAGGTTTTGGTTTTCAAGTTTAGGTTTAGGTTTAGGTTTAGGTTAGGGAGTTGAGATTAGGATTAGGTGTAGGTTTAGGTTTAGGGATTTGAGAATGCATTTAGGTTTTAGGTTTAGGTTTATGTTTTAGGTTACATGTTTAGGTTTAGGTTTAGGTTTAGCTTTAGGCTAAGGTTTAGGTTTAGGCTTAGGTTTAGGTTATAAGCTATAGGTTTAGGGAATAGGCTTAGGTTTAAGAAATCGCGTTCGTGTTCGAGATCGGGTTTAGTTTTTGATTTTCAAGTTTAAGTTTAGGTTTAGGTTAGGGAGTTAAGATTAGGATTAGGCGTAGGTTTAGGTTTAGGGATTTGAGAATATGTTTAGGTCTTAGGTTTAGGTTTAGGTTATAGGTTATTGGTTTAAGTTTAGGTTTAGGTTTAGGTTATAAGCTATAGGTTTAGGGAATTGAGAATAGGTTAAGGTTTAGGTTTAGGAAATCGGGTTCAGGTTCGGGATCGGGTTTAGGTTTGGGTGTTCAAGATTAGGTTTAGGTTTAGGTTAGGGAGTTGAGAATAGGATTAGGTGTAGGTTTAGGTTTAGGGATTTGAGAATACATTAAGGTTTGGGTTTAGGAAATCGGGTTCAGGTTCGGGAATGGGTTTTGGTTTGAGTTTTCAAGTTTTGATTTTGGTTTAGGTTAGGGAGTTGAGATTAGGATTAGTTGTCGGTTTAGGTTTAGGGATTTGAGAATACATTAAGGTTTAGGTTTAGGAAATCGGGTTCGGGTTCGGGATCGGTTTTAGGTTTGAGTTTTCAAGTTTAGGTTTAGGTTTAGGTTAGGGAGTTGGGATTAGGATTAGCTGTCGGTTAAGGTTTATCGATTTGAGATTACATTTAGGTTTTAGGTTTATGTTTAGGTTATTGGTTATAGGTTTAGGTTTAGGTATAGGTTTAATTTTCGGTTTAGGTTATAAGCAATAGTTTTAGGGAATTGAAAATAGGTTAAGTTTTATGTTTAGGAAATCGGGTTTGGGTTTAGGATCGGGTTTACATTTGGATTTTCAAGTTTAGGTTTAGGTTTTGGTTTTCAAGTTTAGGTTTAGGTTTAGGTTTAGGTTTAGGTTTAGGTTAGGGAGTTGAGATTAGGATTAGGTGTAGGTTTAGGTTTAGGGATTTGAGAATACATTTAGGTTTTAAGTTAGGTTTACGTTATTGGTTACAGGTTTAGGTTTAGGTTTAGGTTTTGGTTAAGGTTTAGGTTTAGGCTTAGGTTTTGGTTATAAGCTATAGGTTTAGGGAATTGAGAATAGGTTAAGTTTTAGGGTTTGGAAACTGGGTTCGCGTTCGGGATCGGGTTTAGGTTTCGGTTTTCAAGTTTAGGTTTAGGTTTAGGTTAGGGAGTTGAGATTAGGATTATGTGTAGGTTTAGGTTTTGGAATTTGAGAATACATTTAGGTTTTAGGTTCAGGTTTAGGTTATAGGCTACAGGTTTAGGTTTAGGTTTAGGTTGAGGTTAAGGTTTAGGTTTAGGCTTAGGTTTAGGTTATAAGCTATAGGTTTAGGGAATTGATAATAGGTTAAGGTTTAGGGTTTGGAAACTGGGTTCGGGTTCGGGATCGGGTTTCGGTTTCGGTTTTCCAGTTTAGGTTTAGGTTTAGGTTAGGGAGTTGAGAATATGTTAAGGTTTAGGGTTTGGAAACTGGGTTCATGTTAGGGATTCGGTTTAGGTTTTGATTTTCAAGTTTAGGTTTAGGTTTAGGTTAGGGAGTTGAGATTAGGATTATGTGTAGGTTTAGGTTTTGGGATTTGAGAATACATTTAGGTTTTAGGTTCAGGTTTAGGTTATAGGTTACAGGTTTAGGTTTAAGTTTAGGTTTTGGTTAAGGTTTAGGTTTAGGCTTAGGTTTAGGTTATAAGCTATAGGTTTAGGGAATTGAGAATAGGTTAAGGTTTAGGTTTTGGAAATCGGGTTCGGGTTCGGGATCGGGTTTAGGTTTGGGTTTTCAATTTTAGGTTTAGGTTTAGGTTAGGGAGTTGAGATTTGGATTAGGTGTAGGTTTATGTTTAGGGATTTGAGAATACATTTAGGCTTTAGGTTTAGGTTTAGGTTATAGGTTATAGGTTTGGGTTTATGTTTAGGTTTAGGTTAAGGTTTAGGATTAGGCTTAGGTTTAGGATATAAGCTATAGGTTTAGTGAATTGAAATTGGTTAATGTTTCGGTTTTGGAAATCGGGTCCGTGTTTGGGATCGGGTTCAGGTTTTAGTTTTCAAATTTAGGTTTTGGTTTAGGTTCGGGAGTTGAGATTAACATTAGGTGTTGCTTTAGGTTTAGGGATTTGAGAATACATTTAGGTTTTAGGTTTAGGTTTAGGTTATGGGTTATAGGTTTAAGTTTAGGTTTAGGTTAAGGTATAGGTTTAGGTTATGGGTTATAGGTTTAAGTTTAGGTTTAGGTTAAGGTATAGGTTTAGGTTTTGGTTTAGGTTATAGGCAATAGGTTTAGGGAATTGAGAGTAGGTTAAGGTGTAGGTTTAGGAAATCGGGTTCGGGTTCGGGATCGCGTTGAGGTTTTGGTTTTCAAGTTTAGGTTTAGGTTTAGGTTTGGGAGTTGAGATTAGGATTAACTGTAGGTTTAGGTTTAGGGATTTGAGAGGTTTAGGAAATCAAGTTCGGGTTCGGGATCGTGTTTAGTTTTGAGTTTTCAAGTTTAGGTTTAGGTTTAGCTTAGAGAGTTGAGATTAGGATTAGGTGTAGGTTTTGGTATCGAGATTTGGGATTACATTTAGGTGTTATGTTTATTATTAGGTTATAAGTCATAGGTTTAGGTTTTGGTATAGGTTAAGGTATAGGATTAGGTTTCGGTTTAGGTTATAAGCAATAGGCTTTGGGAATTGAGAATATGTTAAGGTTTAGGTTTAGGAAATCGGGTTCGGGTTTGTGATCTGGTTTAGGTTTTTGTTTTCAAGTTTAGATTTAGGTTCAGGTTAGGGAGTTGAGATTAGGATTAGGTGTAGGTTTAGGTTTAGGGATTTGAGAATACATTTAAGTTTTAAGTTCAGGTTTATGTTATTGGTTACAGGTTTAGGTTTTAGTTTAGGTTTAGGTTAAGGTTTAGGTTTAGGCTTAGGTTTAGGTTATAAGCTATAGGTTTAAGGAGTTGAGAATAGGTTAAGGTTTAGGATTTGGAAACTGGGTTCGGGTTCGGGATTGGGTTTAGGTTTCGGTTTTCCAGTTTAGGTTTAGGTTTAGGTTAGGGAGTTGAGATTAGGATTATGTGTAGGTTTAGGTTTTGGGATTTGAGAATACATTTAGGTTTTAGGTTCAGGTTTAGGTTATAGGTTACAGGTTTAGGTTTAGGTTTAGGTTTAGGTTAAGGTTTAGGTTTAGGCTTAGGTTTAGGTTATAAGCTATAGGTTTAGGGAATTGAGAATAGGTCAAGGTTTAGGTTTAGGAAATCGGGTTCGGGTTCGGGATCGGGTTTAGGTTTGGGTTTTCAAGTTTAGGTTTAGGTTTAGGTTAGGGATTTGAGATTTGGATTAGGTGTAGGTTTAGGTTTAGGGATTTGAGAATACATTTAGGCTTTAGGTTTCGGTTTAGGTTATAGGTTATAGGTTTGGGGCTATGTTTAGGTTTAGGTTAAGGTTTAGGATTAGGCTTAGGTTTAGGATATAAGCTATAGGTTTAGTGAATTGAAATAGGTTAATGTTTCGGATTTGGAAATGGGGTCCGTGTTTGGGATCGGGTTTCGGTTTTAGTTTTCAAGTTTAGGTTTTGGTTTAGGTTCGGGAGTTGAGATTAACATTAGGTGTAGCTTTAGGTTTAGGGATTTGAGAATACATTTAGGTTTTCGGTTTAGGTTTAGGTTATGGGTTATAGGTTTAAGTTTAGGTTTAGGTTAAGGTATAGGTTTATGTTTTGGTTTAGGTTATAGGCAATAGGTTTAGGGAATTGAGAGTAGGTTAAGGTGTAGGTTTAGGAAATCAGGTTCGGGTTCGGGATCGCGTTGAGGTTTTGGTTTTCAAGTTTAGGTTTAGGTTTAGGTTTGGGAGTTGAGATTAGGATTAGGTGTAGGTTTAGGTTTAGGGATTTGAGAATTCATTAAGGATTAGGTTTAGGAAATTAGGTTCGGGTTCGGGATCGTGTTTAGGTTTGAGTTTTCAAGTTTAGGTTTAGGTTTAGCTTAGGCAGTTGAGATTAGGATTAGGTGTAGGTTTTGGTATCGGGATTTGGGATTTCATTTAGGTTTTATGTTTATGTTTAGGTTATAAGTCATAGGTTTAGGTTTAGGTTTAGGTTAAGGTATAGGTTTAGGTCTCGGTTTAGGTTATAAGCAATAGGCTTAGGGAATTGAGAATATGTTAAGGTTTAGGTTTAGGAAATCGAGTTTGGGTTTGTGATCTGGTTTAGGTTTTTGTTTTCAAGTTTAGGTTTAGGTTTAGGTTAGGGAGTTGAGATTAGGAATAGGTGTAGGTTTAGGTTTAGGGATTTGAGAATACATTTAGGTTTTAAGTTCAGGCTTACGTTATAGGTTATAGGTTTAGGTTTAGGTTTAGGTTAAGGTTTAGGTTTAGGCTTAGGTTTAGGTTATAAGCTACAGGTTTAGGGAATTGAGAATAGGTTAAGGTTTAGGGTTTGGAAACTGGGTTCAGGTTCGGGATCGGGTTTAGGTTTTGGTTTTCAAGTTTAGGTTTAGGTTTAGGTTGGGGAGTTGAGATTAGGATTATGTGTAGGTTTAGGTTTTGGGATTTTAGAATACATTTAGGTTTTAGGTTCAGGTTTAGGTTATAGGTTACAGGTTTAGGTTTAGGTTTAGGTTTAGGTTAAGGTTTAGGTTTAGGCTTAGGTTTAGGTTATAAGCTATAGGTTTAGGGAATTGAGAATAGGTCAAGGTTTAGGTTTAGGAAATCGGGTTCGGGTTCGGGATCGGGTTTAGGTTTGGGTTTTCAAGTTTAGGTTTAGGTTTAGGTTAGGGAGTTGAGATTTGGATTAGGTGTAGGTTTAGGTTTAGGAATTTGAGAATACATTTAGGCTTTAGGTTTAGGTTTAGGTTTAGGTTAAGGTTTAGGTTTAGGCTTAGGTTTAGGTTATAAGCTATAGGTTTAGGGATTTGAGAATAGGTTAAGGTTTACGGTTTGGAAACTGGGTTCGGGTTCGGGTTCGGGTTTAGGTTTCGGTTTTCTAGTTTAGGTTTAGGTTTAGGTTAGGTAGTTGAGATTAGGATTATGTGTAGGTTTAGGTTTTGGGATTTGAGAATACATTTAGGTTTTAGGTTCAGGTTTAGGTTATAGGTTACAGGTTTAGGTTTAGGTTTAGGTTTAGGTTAAGGTTTAGGTTTAGGCTTAGGTTTAGGTTATAAGCTATAGGTTTAGGGAATTGAGAATAGGTTAAGGTTTAGGTTTAGGAAATTGGGTTCGGGTTCGGGATCGGGTTTAGGTTTGGGTTTTCAAGTTTAGGTTTAGGTTTAGGTTAGGGAGTTGAGATTTGGATTAGGTGTAGGTTTAGGTTTAGGGATTTGAGAATACATTTAGGCTTTAGGTTTAAGTTTAGGTTATAGGTTATAGGTTTGGGTTTATGTTTAGGTTTAGGTTAAGGTTTAGGATTAGGCTTAGGTTTAGGATATAAGCTATAGGTTTAGTGAATTGAAATAGGTTAATGTTTCGGTTTTGGAAATCGGGTCCGTGTTTGGGATCGGGTTCAGGTTTTAGTTTTCAAGTTTAGGTTTTGGTTTAGGTACGGGAGTTGAGATTAACATTAGGTGTAGCTTTAGGTTTAGGGATTTGAGAATACATTTAGGTTTTAGGTTTAGGTTTAGGTTATGGGTTATAGGTTCAAGTTTAGGTTTAGGTTAAGGTATAGGTTTAGGTTTTGGTTTAGGTTATAGGCAATAGGTTTAGGGAATTGAGAGTAGGTTAAGGTGTAGGTTTAGAAAATCGGGTTCGGGTTCGGGATCGCGTTGAGGTTTTGGTTTTCAAGTTTAGGTTTAGGTTTAGGTTTGGGAGTTGAGATTAGGATTAGGTGTAGGTTTAGGTTTAGGGATTTGAGAGGTTTGTGAAATCAGGTTCGGGTTCGGGATCATGTTTAGGTTTGAGTTTTCAAGTTTAGGTTTAGGTTTAACTTAGGGAGTTGAGATTAGGATTAGGTGTAGGCTTTGGTATCGGGATTTGGGATTACATTTAGGCTTTATGTTTATGTTTAGGTTATAAGTCATAGGTTTAGGTTTAGGTTTAGGTTAAGGTATAGGTTTAGGTTTCGGTTTAGGTTATAAGCAATAGGCTTAGGGAATTGAGAATATGTTAAGGTTTAGGTTTAGAAAATCGGGTTCGGGTTGGTGATCTGGTTTACGTTTTTGTTTTTAAGTTTAGGTTTAGGTTTAGGTTAGGGAGTTGAGATTAGGATTAGGTGTAGGTTTAGGTTTAGGGATTTGAGAATACATTTAGGTTTTAAGTTCAGGTTTACGTTATAGGTTACAGGTTTAGGTTTAGGTTTAGGTTTAGGTTAAGGTTTAGGTTTAGGCTTAGGTTTAGGTTATAAGCTACATGTTTAGGGAATTGAGAATAGGTTAAGGATTAGGGTTTGGAAACTGGGTTCGGGTTCGGGATCGAGTTTAGGTTTCGGTTTTTAAGTTTAGGTTTAGGTTTAGGTTAGGGAGTTGAGATTAGGATTATGCGTAGGTTTAGGTTTTGGGGTTTGAGAATACATTTAGGTTTTAGGTTCAGGTTTAGGTTATAGGTTACAGGTTTTGGTTTAGGTTCAGGTTCAGGTTAAGGTTTAGGTTTAGGCTTAGGTTTAGGTTATAAGCTATTGGTTTAGGGAATTGAGAATATGTTAAGGTTTAGGGTTTGGAAACTGGGTTCAGGTTAGGGATTCGGTTTAGGTTTTGGTTTTCAAGTTTAGGTTTAGGTTTAGGTTAGGGAGTTGAGATTAGGATTATGTGTAGGTTTAGGTTTTGGGATTTGAGAATACATTTAGGTTTTAGGTTCAGGTTTAGGTTATAGGTTACAGGTTTAGGTTTAGGTTTAGGTTTAGGTTTATGCTTAGGTTTAGGTTATAAGCTATAGATTTAGGGAATTGAGAATAGGTTAAGGTTTAGGTTTAGGAAATTGGGTTCGGGTTCGGGATCGGGTTTAGGTTTGGGTTTTCAAGTTTAGTTTTAGGTTTAGGTTAGGGAGTTGAGATTTGGATAAGGTGGAGGTTTAGGTTTAGGGATTTGAGAATACATTTAAGCTTTAGGTTTAGGTTTAGGTTATAGGTTATAGGTTTGGGTTTATGTTTAGGTTTAGGTTAAGGTTTAGGATTAGGCTTAGGTTTAGGATATAAGCTATAGGTTTAGTGAATTGAAATAGGTTAATGTTTCGGATTTGGAAATCGGGTCCGTGTTTGGGATCGGGTTCAGGTTTTTGTTTTCAAGTTTAGGTTTTGTTTTAAGTTCGTGAGTTGAGATTAACATTAGGTGTAGCTTTAGGTTTAGGGATTTGAGAATACATTTAGGTTTTAGGTTTAGGTTTAGGTTATGGGTTATAGGTTTAAGTTTAGGTTTAGGTTAAGGTATAGGTTTAGGTTTTGGTTTAGGTTATAGGCAATAGGTTTAGGGAATTGAGAGTAGGTTAAGGTGTAGGTTTAGGAAATCGGGTTCGGGTTCGGGATCGCGTTGAGGTTTTGGTTTTCAAGTTTAGGTTTAGGTTTAGGTTTAGGAGTTGAGATTAGGATTAGGTGTAGGTTTAGGTTTAGGGATTTGAGAATTCATTAAGGATTAGGTTTAGGAAATCAGGTTCGGGTTCGGGATCGGGATCGTGTTTAGGTTTGAGTTTTCAAGTTTAGGTTTAGGTTTAGCTTAGGGAGTTGAGATTAGGATTAGGTGTAGGTTTTGGTATCAGGATTTGGGATTACATTTAGTTGTTATGTTTAAGTTTAGGTTATAAGTCATAGGTTTATGTTTAGGTTTAGGTTAAGGTATAGGTTTAGGTTTCGATTTAGGTTATAAGCAATAGGCTTAGGGAATTGAGAATATGTTAAGGTTTAGGTTTAAGAAATCGGGTTCAGGTTTGTGATCTGGTTTAGGTTTTTGTTTTCAAGTTTAGGTTTAGGTTTAGGTTAGGGAGTTGAGATTAGGATTCGGTGTAGGTTTAGGTTTAGGGATTTGAGAATACATTTAGGTTTTAAGTTCAGGTTTACGTTATAGGTTAAGGGATTTGAGAATACATAAGGCCTAGCTATATGTCCTAGAGGAGGGGGGGTGAATAGGACAATGCCAATTAAAACTTATAACAGCGGAATTAAATAGGATATGATAGCCAAAATAAATCACAATGCAAGAAAGCAAAATAACCTTAAAATTCAGATCTTGAGAGGTTGATACAAATATTGTTCTAAGGACAACCTTACACCAAAAACCAGAGTTTATGATAAGACAACCTTATTTCTAGAAAGATCTTTGTATCAAATCTCAAACCGAAGAAGAATATAGAAATAAATACAAACTGAATTAAAATAAATTGTAATCACAAATGTATTGTTCTAAGGACAGCCATACACCATAAAAATGGTAGGGCAACCTTTCTGGAACAACTTTTAAAGGAAATTGAATATTAAGCTGATAAAGGAATAGCAGAAAATAAATTCTAAACTATTACAAAATTCACACAATGCTTGAATTAAATGATTACAACATTCACCACCATACATACATCCCACAAAAGAATAATTAAAGATCAGAAGTATAAATCATTCAACCACAACACAAGGGATTATAGTGGTTCACCTGTGTGTTCACCAACTGTTAAACAACAGCCACACAGAATGCTACTCCACTCCTAATATCCTCACACAGTGGATATTAGCGTTCACTAACAAAATAGGTTTTCCCAGGTTCACCCAAAACCTTTACAGTTGTGTCTTTGTCTGTGGGCTTACACAATTAAAAAACCCCACTTCTGAGTTTTCCTGGCTTTCCTCAGATAACCAATACAACAAGATTTTTCTGGCAAATCTTAAAAGAAACCAAAACAGAAAGGAATTTACAATTAAATGTAAAATACCTAATTATCTCCTTCATTGTAGCAGCCTGGTAGAACCAAATCAGAGTAGATGATTGAATGTCCAAGTTCAATGTCCAGTACTCAATTACAATGGTTCTAATTCTAATAGATTTTAAATTAAACCAAATAGGGCTTTCCTTAATTGATTTTGATTCCAAAGAAAGGGAATAACAATTCCTCTTATCAAATTAGATTGGAATAGCAGAAACAAAATCAATTAAATAAAGCTAAGGAAAGAGAATATTAAATAAGCACACTTAGCTTAGATGGAGCACGAAATTATCTCTCAGAAGTTCGACGAAGATTGACTTGAATGGATTAATTAATTCGATGATTTCTTCTGAGATTCGTGCACTATTTATAGGTGAGCAGATCACGTCTTCGACTGGTCTAGGGAGCTCTTCGACTAGTCGAAGCAAAATAGATATTTGAAAAATCAGGCGCGATAAGCTTTGACCATTCTACGACTGGTCGAAGGTCTCCTTCGACTGGTCGTAGGTCACCTTCGACAGGTTGAAGGTCTCCTTCGACTGGTCGAAGAACCTGAAAAACATCGCTTGATTTTGAGTCGAAGATTTTCGACTGGTCGAAGATGCAGTCGACACTGTTCCTTCGACTGGTCGAACAGATTCCTGGACTAGTCGAAGCCTAACAGATTTTATCCAAAATTTGTAACAAACTCACGACAGATCGAGGAATTTCTTAGACTGGTCGAAGCAACTCTAGGACTAGTAGAAGAAGGCCTAGGACTAGTCGAAGAACAGACCAAACTTATGTAAAATAACATTTGACTTATGTATCCAAAATGACCTACTTCTAAGGTCAACCTAAGGTCAGTCAAACCTCAACCATGAAGTAAGGACATTGAAACATTAGGAACTAGTGACCTTGAAGTATGAGCCTTGAAGTCTTGATGTAGTTGAAATCTTGATGTAGCTCAATCTTGAAAGTGTCTTGAGTTCTTTACAAACTGCCTTGTACACTTCTTGAAGTCTTGCAGCTTGAGTCTTGACTTGTGAGCAGTTCTTGCATTCAAGATTGATCCTTGTACTTATGAGCTTTGCATGTTGTGAGCTTAGCTTGTTTATGAATGTTGATCCTTGAGAGAGCTTCACTTATGCAAGTTATATATAACAGTGATTTTGGCACCATAAATTTGACAACAGACAGGGATATAAACTATAGCATTTACAATCTCCCCCTTTGTCAAATTAGTGACAAAACACATAACCAAGATAAACATAAAGTAAAACAATTGGTTAAAGAGTTGTGAACCAGGTCATATAAACTGGCTTACCTGCAAATCAATATTCAATATTCAACATTCAACATTCAATATTCAATATTCAACCAGTTTCATTCAACTAGTTCAAACATACTCCCCCTGAGTAACTGCAAACCAATATTCAATATTCAACATTCAATATTCAACCACTTTCATTCAACTAGTTCAAACATTCAATATTCAACCAGTTTCATTCAACTAGTTCAAACATACTCCTCCTGAGTAACATAACTAATGCTACTCACATAACCAATGCTACTCCTCTCACAATCACATCGTTAAGAACAAACCATTCTCTCCCTTTTTATCACAATATGACAAAGGAAACAACAATAAAGGAGAACTAAATAAAGGGATATATGAGAGTAAACATGAGGAGTTATGAGAGTATATCAAAATAGTGATAGAGATACTCAGCATAGCTTCACATAGAATAAATATCTAGCATAAAACATAGATAGTATCCAACTCAAAATCAGTTAACCAAGTGCTAAGATATAAAGTTATTACAGACCAGAAGTCTCATATAAACTAGTCAGAACCAGAACCAGATGATGAAGCAGGAATAGAGGGATCAAGTTGGTGCATGCCTTTGTTCAATCGCCTAAGATATTTGCGCATGTACTTGAATTGTAAATCATGAGCAACAGACATGTTTTCCATCTTTACATTTATATTCTCAACTTTATCCTCTAATGCACTCAGACGAGCATCAACATCAGATGGTTCAAAATCTGGATCATTTGTTGAGTCAGAATCCAGTTCCTTAAAAATGTCATCCATATTAATGTCATCACCAGCTTCTTCATGACCAGCACCACCACCACCACCACCTTGTTCAGGAAGTAGATCCAGCTTCATCTTATTGATATTAGTATTGTTGAAGATCAGATGATGGATAGGTGCCTCATCAACCGGCATATTGACTAACATATGTGTAGCCAATACAGTCATTAAATAGGCTAAAGGAATGTCACTATGACCAGGATAGAGTCTAAACTGAAGAATGAAATGACAGATTAAGGATGGTAAACAAATCTGAGTACCATTGGAAATAGCATGGATAACACGAACCATAAACGAAGTCAAGTCAGATTTATTACCTGAACGAGGATACATATTAGACACAGATTTTGTGGAGAATTCTGTATTTGGGTAACAAATACCTTGCAGGAAGCGCATTCCCTTTTTGTGTCCATTGAACATCCATGTTGCACAAGTCTCTAGAGAGCATGCGTTTTTCAGACATTGAGGGTTTATCAGTTAAGTTATGGATAGGAATACCCTCATCATTCATAGGAATATCCATAAGGGCTGAAATTAAATGACGATCAATGTCAAAAGGCCCTTCTCTAGTAAATATTGTAAAAGTTAAATTATCCTGTGAGAAAGCACTAATACATGTAAACATGGATTGGGCAATGGACCGATATGCAGGCCCACCCTAATGTAATAAGTTAACCCAACCTATAGCTTCAAGCATAGGAAGGATGTCAAAAGGTGCAATATGATTAACATCAACAGGATGTTCAACAATAACATTACGTAATCTAATGTCCCTAACATATGATGGATCATCATTGGGAACAAGAAGATGACACTTAGAGATAGTGGTCGATCTGGAGGAAGAAGACGGACCACGGGAAGTAGTTTTTCTACCTCCAGAAGCCATTTGCAACAAGGATGTCAAGGAAATAAGAAGTTGCAAAGGATTGAGAAGTGGGTTTACACAAAACAGATTTTTCAAAATCTAAACTCCAAATCTCAATGAAATACAAAATACAAAGCTTAAAGCTTGAAAAGTAAACAATCTAGACACAAATCTACAAGAAAAACGTGGTTTGGAAAACTAACCTTGAAGAACATGAAAGATGGGTTCGACAAGTCGAAGCACGGCTCCTTTGAGAAGAAAACCGAAATGAGGAAGAAAGTAAAAATCCCCAATTTTAAGTGATTCCCGAGTTCTACGACTGGTCGTGGGTATCTACGACCGGTCGCAGGTCGACTGGTCGAGTATACTCACGACTGGTCAAAGAATGACCAAAAATTCATATTTCTTGCAAATTATACAAAAATTAAAATTCAATCTAGCAAATATATACACTATATTACAAGTAGGCATAAATAATCAATTTAAAATGCACATGCCAAGATCAAATTTCATCTTTTTGAACCTGCTTTTATCGAGAGGTTTTGTGAAAATGTCAGCTCGTTGATCTTCGGTAGGAATATATTCTAGAGATATAACTTTTTCTTCTACTAATTCCCTTATATAATGAAATCTAATGTCAATGTGCTTAGTACGAGAATGCTGAATAGGATTTTTTAAAATATTTATCGCACTGGAATTATCACAATGTAATAACATAGAATCCTGTTTAATTCCATAATCACTTAGCATTCGTTGCATCCAAACAAGCTGTGTACATGCATTACCAGCTGCGATAGCTGTTGAAAGTGATATAGAATTTTGTTTCTTACTAAACAAGGAAACTAGACAATTTCCAATGTAAAAACAACCACCACTGGTTGATTTTCTATCATCTAGATTACCGTCCCAGTCAAAGTACCCAGCTAATTGGACACTGGTCTCATGAGGATACCAGAGACCGAGATTTACAGTACTTGCGATATATCTAATAATTCGCTTGACAACAATCAAGTGAGATTCTTTTGGATCAGATTGATATCTTGCGCAAATACCAACACTTAGAGAAATATCAGGTCTACTAGCAGTTAAATATAACAAACTACCAATCATACTTTGATAAAGTTTTGAGTCAACATTTTTACCATTAGAGTCTTTTGAGAGTTTCAGGGTAGTACTCATAGGAGTTTCGAAATTCTTGCCATTCTCAAATCCAAATCTCTTGATTAGATTCAAAGCATACTTAGATTGAGAAATGAATATTCCTTCAGGTTGTTGCTTTACTTGCAATCCAAGGAAATAAGTCAATTCCCCAACCATGCTCATTTCGACCTATGATTTCATCAAATCTGCAAACTCAGTAGTCAAGTCAGTACAAGTTGATCCATAAATGATATCATCAACATAAATCTGCACCATTAAGATATGATCATTATATTTTTTAACAAACAGAGTTTTATCAACCGATCCCATTTGAAAATTATGACTTAAAAGAAATTTCGTTAGTTTCTCATACCATGCCCTAGGTGCTTGTTTTAATCCATAAAGTGCCTTTTTAAGCCGATATACATAATCAGTATTTTTGGAATCTTCAAAACCCATTGGCTGTTCAACATAGACTTCTTCATGTAAATCACCATTTAGAAAAGCACTTTTCACATCCATTTGATAAATCTTTATCTTTCTAAAACATGCAATGGATACAAATAGTCTGATAAATTCAAGACGTGCTACTGGTGCAAAAGTTTCATCGAAATCAATCCCTTCAATTTGAGTATAACCTTGTACCACTAGTCTAGCCTTGTTTCTAATTATATTTCCACACTCGTCAGACTTATTTTTGAAAATCCATTTTGTTCTAATGATGTGTTTATCTTTAGGTCTTGGTACGAGATACCAAACATCATTTCTTACGAATTGGTTGAGTTCTTCTTGCATCGCAACAATCCAGTTCTCATCAGCAAGAGCTTCTTTTACGTTAGATGGTTCTATTTGGGATGTAAAACATACATAATTACATATATCCTCAAGTTGTCTACGGGTGCGAACACCGGTGAGAGGATTTTCAAGAATTTGTGTGGTTGGATGATCTTTAACAGTCCTCAATTCAGAATCAGTCTGATTCGATGAAGTATCAGATTTATCAATGATTAGTACTTCATCATTATCTGAATTAGAAATTGGCATGTTTAAGTGATCATCAATGACAACATTAATGGATTCTTGAATCACACCAGTCCTTTTTTTCAGAACCCTATAAGCTCGACTGTTTAAGGAATATCCTAGAAAAATACCTTCATCACTCTTCGTATCGAATTTTCCCAAATTTTCATGATCACGTAAAATATAGCACTTGCTGCCAAAAACTCGAAAGTATTTAACAATAGGCTTTTTATTGAACCACAATTCGTAAGCCGTTTTATTATTATCTTTGTTAGTGTAGACTCGGTTAATAATATAGCAAGCTGTGTTGACTGCTTCAGCCCAAAGATTTTAGAGAGCTTCATGCTATTCAACATGACATTAGCCATTTCTTGAAGTACCCTATTCTTTCTTTCTACAATTCCATTTTGTTGTGGAGTTTTGGGAGCAGAGAATTCATGTAATATTCCTTGGTTGGTACAGAACTTCTCAAAATTGCTATTCTCAAATTCAGATTCATGATCACTACGAATTTTACTGATTTGAGAAGATTTTTCAATTTGAATCATTTTGAAAACTTTTCTTACTTCTTCAAGGGTTTCAGATTTATCCCTTAAGAAGACTACCCAAGTGAATCTAGTAAAGTCATCAACTATTACCAGGATATACTTTTTCCCACCACGACTTTCTATTCTGGTAGATCCTATCAGATCCATGTGGAGAAGTTCGAGTGGTCTTGATGTGGTATTTGAATTCACCTTTTTGTGTGAGTTCTTTATTTGTTTGCCTATCTAGCACTCACCACATATTTTATCTAATTTCTGAAGTTTGGGTAAACCTCTTATAAGTTCTCGTTTGCTCAATCTATATAAATTTCGATAATGTACATGTCCAAGATATTTGTGCCATAAATCAGTCTCGTCTGTATGGACCATGTAAAATGTTTGATTAGATGAGCTGGATTCGCTAATAATATAGCAATTTTCAGACGTTCTACGTCCAGTTAATATTATAGAACCCTTATTGTTTAGTATCTCACAGCTTTGATTAGAAAATTGAACATTATGGTTATTATCACATATTTGAGATATACTAAGCAAGTTATGTTTTAAGCCTTCAACATATAAAACATTTTTAAACACAGGAAGATTAAAAAGTTAAACCGTACCTTGGCCTATAATCTTGCAGTTGCTACCATCACCAAATGTGACTGAACCATCAGTCATATCTTTCAGATCCGTGAATAAAGCTTTGTCACCTGTCATATGCCTGGAGCATCCACTGTCTAGGTACCACTTTGAATGACTTGTTGCTTTGAAAGCAGTGTGAGCAACCAAGCAGGTAACTTTAGAAACCCATTTCATAACTGTTTTGGGTTTAGGAACATAATTGGTCTTCTTTTGTGTTTATTTGTAGGAATGACCTATAGAGTTAGATTTTAAGAGCTCCTTGAGTAAATCAACTATCTTTTCAGCTAGTGAATTTCATTTCTGATTAAGGTTGACATGGCTGCTTTTAGGTTTTTGAAAAGTTTTTGAATTTCTAGAAAAACTTGATAAGTACTTTTCCCTTTTGAGTTTGAAGACTCTCCTTTAACAAACATAGGAGGAGTATACTTTTGTTTAGGAGGTAGATTTTTATCATAGCCCAACCCGGATCGATCGCCACATTTCCTTGATCCGGATAAAAGTTTCTCTAACTTTGGATCACCTTGGGCATATTTCCATGTGTCCTTTAGACTTAGAAGAGAAGATACTTTAGTTTTAAGTTTCTCAATTTCAGATTTTAAATCAATAATTAGGGAGTTTTTGAATTCCAAATTGCATTTTGATTTTTCAAAACAATCTGAAATTTGTGATTTTTCTAAGACAAGTGATTCAAAACATTTTTTCAGTTTAGAAAACTTTTCTTTTTGAAGTTTAAGTTTGACAGCAATTTTACAACTTTCCTTATATAGGGCATTGTAAGCGTCTTGAAGATCATCTTCATTTTCACATTCACTATTCAGATTTTCTTCACTTGTTGAGTCATTATCTGAAAATGTGAATTTGGCTAGAGTCATAAGAGCTTTAACCTCATTGCCCGACTCAGTTTCAGAATCTTCTGATTCAAAAGAACCTTCAGAATCAGATGATTCATCCCATGTAGCCAACATACCCTTCTTCTTGGGTTTGTCCCTTTTAGGACATCTATTTGCTAAGTGCCCATATTCTTGACAGTTGTAACATTGACTATCTTTCAAAGATTTTTGAGATTTGAGTCTAAACTTCTTTTTATCATTTGATTTTTGAAAATCAACCCTTTTCTTGCTTTTGAAAATCTTGTAAAATTTCTTAGCTAAAAGAGCCATATCAACTTCTGAATCAGAATTTTCCTCTGAATTACATTTAGAAGATTTTAGCGCGATAGATTTACCTTTAGGAGCTTTAAAGTTTAACTTGTAGGTTTGTAGAGAACTAACTAGTTCTTCTACCCTCATATTATCCGTATCATGAAGTTCCTAGATCGCAGTTACTTTAGAATTGAACCATTCAGGAAGTGAGCGTAATATTTTTGCACACACTTTACTTTTTGGGATTTTATCGCCAAGACCCCACATTGAGTTTACAATGTCATTTAATCTAGTGTAAAAGTCCATAAACATTTCATTTTCCTCCATATGAATTTCTTCAAATCTGGTTGTGAGGAGTTGGACTTTAGATTTTTTGACAATTGTAGTACCCTCGTGTGTCATTTCTAATATATCCCAAGCTTGCTTTGCAGTATCACAAGAAATGATTCTTTTGAACTCATCCTGTGATAGTGCGCAAGTAATTACATTTAGTGCTTTAGCATTTGCACTACTCTCACTTTTCTGAAGAGTGGTCCATTGGTAATATGGTGTGTCTTTCATAGAATTTGAACCATCAACCCTAGTAACTTCCATGATAGGAGGTTTCCATTCAGTCACTGTGGCTTGTCACACATTTTCATCCATTGATTTGAGGAAGATCCTCATTCTAGCTTTCCAATAGGCATAGTTGAAGCCATCAAAGGGTGGAGGCCTTGTGACTGAAAGGCTATCAAAATTTGACATCTTAAATAGCTTAAATCGTTACCTCAGGAATTAAATCAAAGAATAAAAAAGAGCTATTAGGCTCTGATACCACTTGAAAAGGCCTATCTATATGTCCTAGAGAGGGGGGGGGGGGGGTGAATAGGACAATGCCAAATAAAACTTATAACAGCGGAATTAAAAAGAATATGATAACCAAAATAAATCACAATGCAAGAAAGTAAAATAACCTCAAAATTCAGATCTTGAGAGGTTGATACAAATGTTGTTTTAAGGACAACCTTACACCAAAAACTAGAGTTTATGGTAGGACAACCTTATTTCTAGAAAGATCTTTGTATCAAATCTCAAACCGAAGAGGAATACAGAAATAAATACAAACTGAATTAAAATAAATTATAATCACAAATGTATTGTTCTAGGGACAGCCATACACCATAAAAATGGCAGGGCAACCTTGCTGGAACAACTTTTAAAGGAAATTGAATATCAAGCTGATAAAGGAATAACAGAAAATAAATTCTAAACTATTACAAAATTCACACAATGCTTGAATTAAATGATTACAACATTCACCACCATACATACATCCCACAAAAGAATAATTAAAGATCAGAAGTATAAATCATTCAACCACAACACAAGGGATTATAGTGGTTTGCCTATGTGTTCACCAACTGTTAAACAACAGCCACACAGAATGCTACTCCACTCCTAATATCCTCACACAGGGGATATTAGAGTTCACTAACAAAATAGGTTTTCCCAGGTTCACCCAAAACCTTTACAATTGTGTTTTTGTCTTTGGGCTTACACAATTAAAAAACCCACTTCTGAGTTTTCCTGGTTTTCCTCAGATAACCAATACAACAAGATTTTTCTGACAAATCTTGAAAGAAACCAAAACAGAAAGGAATTTACAATTAAATGTAAAATACCTGATTATCTCCTTCGTTGTAACAGCCCGGTAGAACCAAATCAGAGTAGATGATTGAATGTCCAAGTTCAATGTCCAGTACTCAATTACAATGGTTCTAATTCTAATAGATTTTAAATTAAACCAAATAGGGCTTGCCTTAATTGATTTTGATTCCAAAGAAAGGGAATAACAATTCCTCTTATCAAATTAGATTGGAATAGCAGAAACAAAATCAATTAAATAAAGCTAAGGAAAGAGAATATTAAATAAGCACACTTAGCTTAGATGGAGCATAGAATTATCTCTCAGAAGTTCGACGAAGATTGGCTTGAATGGATTAATTAATTCGATGATTTCTTCTGAGATTCATGCACTATTTATAGGTGAGCAGATCGCGTCTTCGACTGGTCTAGGGAGCTCTTCGACTAGTCGAAGCAAAACAGATATTTGAAAAATCAGGCGCGATAAGCTTTGACCGTTCTACGACTGGTCGAAGGTCACCTTCGACAGGTCGAAGGTCTCCTTCGACTGGTCGAAGAACCTGAAAAACATCGCTTGATTTTGAGTTGAAGATTTTCGACTGGTCGAAGATGCAGTCAACACTGTTCCTTCGACTGGTCGAACAGATTCCTAGACTAGTCGAAGCCTAACAGATTTTATCCGAAATTTGTAACAAACTCATGACAGATCGAGGAATTTCTTAGACTGGTCGAAGCAACTCTAGGACTAGTCGAAGAAGGCCTAAGACTAGTCGAAGAACAGACCAAACTTATGTAAAATAACATTCGACTTATGTATCCAAAATGACCTACTTCTAAGGTCAACCTAAGGTCAGTCAAACCTCAACCATGAAGTAAGGACATTGAAACATTAGGAACTAGTGACCTTGAAGTATGAGCCTTGAAGTCTTGATGTAGTTGAAATCTTGATGTAGCTCAATCTTGAAAGTGTCTTGAGTTCTTTACAAACTGCCTTGTACACTTCTTGAAGTCTTGCAGCTTGAGTCTTGACTTGTGAGCAGTTCTTGCAATCAAGATTGATCCTTGTACTTGTGAGCTTTGCATGTTGTGAGCTTAGCTTGTTTATGAATGTTGATCCTTAAGAGAGCTTCACTTATGCAGTTATATATAACAGTGATTTTGGCACCACAAATTTGACAACAGACAGGGATATAAACTATAGCACTTAGAAGGTTAAGGTTTAGGTTTAGGCTTAGGTTTAGGTTATAAGCTATAGGTTTAGGGAATTGAGAATAGGTTAAGGTTTAGGGTTTGGAAACTGGGTTCGGGTTCGGGATCGGGTTTAGGTTTCGGTTTTCAAGTTTAGGTTTAGGTTTAGGTTAGGGAGTTGAGATTAGGATTATGTGTAGGTTTAGGTTTTGGGATTTGAGAATACATTTAGGTTTTAGGTTCAGGTTTAGGTTATAGGTTACAGGTTTAGGTTTAGGTTTAGGTTTAGGTTAAGGTTTAGGTTTAGGCTTAGGTTTAGGTTATAAGCTATAGGTTTAGGGAATTGAGAATAGGTTAAGGTTTAGGTTTTGGAAATCGGGTTCGGGTTCGGGATCGGGTTTAGGTTTGGGTTTTCAAGTTTAGGTTTAGGTTTAGGTTAGGGAGTTGAGATTTGGATTAGGTGTAGGTTTAGGTTTAGGGATTTGAGAATACATTATGGTTTAGGTTTAGGAAATCAGGTTCGGGTTCGGGATCGGGTTTATGTTTGAGTTTTCAAGTTTAGGTATAGGTTTAGGTTAGGGAGTTGAGATTAGGATTAGGTGTAGGTTTAGGTTTAGGGATTTGAGAATACATTTAGGTTTTAGCTTTATGTTTTGGTTATAGGTTATATGTTTAGGTTTAGTTTTAGGTTAAGGTGTAGGTTTAGGCTTCGGTTTAGGTTATAAGCAATAGGTTTAGGGAATTGGGAATAGGTTAAGGTTTTGGTTTAGGAAATCAGGTTCGGGTTCGGGATCTTGTTTAGGTTTTGGTTTTCTAGTTTACGTTTTGGTTTAGGTTAGGGAGTTGAGAATTGGATTAGGTGTAGATTTAGGTTTAGGGATTTGAGAATACATTTAGGTTTTAGGTTTAAGTTTAGGTTATAGGTTACAGGTTTAGGTTTAGGTTTAGGTTTAGGTTAAGGTTTAGGTTTAGGCTTCGGTTTAGGGTATAAGCTATAGGTTTAGGGAATTGAGAAAAGGTTAAGGTTTAGGTTTAAGAAATCAGGTTCGGGTTCGGGATCGGGTTTAGGTTTTAGTTTTCAAGTTTAGGTTTAGGTTTCGGTTAAGGAGTTGAGATTAGGATTAAGTGTATATTTAGGTTTGGGTTTTCAAGTTTAGGTTAAGGTTAGGGTGTTTTGATTAGAATTTGGTGTAGGTTTAGGTTAATGGATTTTAGAATACAATTTAGGTTTTAAGTTTAGGTTTTGGTTTAAGGTTATAGGTTTAGGTTATGGTTTAGGTTTAGCTTATAAGCTATAGGTTTAGGGAATTGAGAATAGGTTAAGGTTTAGGTTTAGAAAATCGGGTTCGGGTTTGGGATCGGGTTTAGGTTTGGGTTTTCAACTTTAGGTTTAGGTTTAGGTTAGGGAGTTAAGATTAGGATTAGGTGTAGGTTTATGTTTAGGGATTTGAGAATACATTAGGTTTTTAGTTTAGGTTTAGGTTTAGGTTATAGGTTATAGGTTTAGGTTTAGGTTTAGGTTGTAACCTATCGGTTTAGGCAATTGAGAATAGGTTAATGTTTAGGCTTAAGAAATCCAGTTCGAGTTCGGGATCGGGTTTATGTTTGGGTTTTCATGTTTACGTTTAGGTTTAGGTTAGGGAGGTGAGATTAGGATTAGGTGTATGTTTAGATTTAGGGATTTGAGAAAACATTAAGTTTTAGGTTTATGTTTAGGTTATAGGTTATAGGTTTAGGTTAAGGTATAGGTTTAGGTTTCGGTTTAGGTTATAGGTAATAGGTTTAGGGAATTGAGAATAGGTTAAGGTTTAGGTTTAGGAAATTGGGTTCGGGTTCGGGTTCGGGTTCGGGATCGGGTTTAGGATTTGGTTTTCAAGTTTAAGTTTAGGTTTAGGTTAGGGAGTTGAGATTAGGAGTAGGTGTAGGTTTAGGTTTAGGGATTTAAGAATACTTTTAGGTTTTAGGTTTAGGTTATAGGTTATAGGTTTAGGTTTAGGTTTAGGTTTAGGTTTAGGTTATAAGCTATAGGTTTAGGGAATTGAGAATAGGTTAAGGTTTATGTTTAGGAAATCGGATTCGGATTCGGGATCGGGTTTAGGTTTGGGTTTCCAAGTTTAGGTTTAGGTTTAGGTTAGGGAGTTGCGATTAGGATTAGGTGTAGGTTTAGGTTTAGGGATTTGAGAATACATTAGGTTTTTGGTTTAGGTTTAGGTTATAGGTTATATGTTTAGTTTTTGGTTTAGGTTTAGGTTGAGGTTATATGTTAAGTTAAGGTTCTAGGTTTCGGTTTAGGTTAAGGTTATAGATTTAAGTTTAGGTTAGGTTATAGGTTTTTTGTTAAGGTTTAGGTTATAGTTGTAGGTTTTGGGATTTGAGAATAGGTTATAGGTTCAGGTTATAGGTTATAGGTTATAGGTTTAGGTTAAGGTTTAGGTTATTGGTTTTGGGATTTGAGAATAGGTTTTGGTTAAAAGTATTGGTTTAGGTTAGGTTGTAGGTTAAAGTTTATGGAATTGAGTTTAGGTTATAGGTTTTGACATTTAAAAATAGGTTTAGGTTATCGGTTAAGGGTGTGGTCCCTGCAAATACAGATATAAACACGTCCTGCTCCAATTGGCTGGCCCTTCCAATGCTTTCTATAGGAAATTGATAGCTTCATCATGGTCATAACAATGGTTCCCATCTTCTAGGGACCTCCGCTCAACATCCGGATAGCTCCGACGCACATTCGGGTCTACTCCATCAATTTCGAGTAATTACATAAATATGGCATGTCCAAATGGCCAGGCCACTCCAATGCTGTCCATAGGAAATGAACAGTTTCATCATGGTCATAACAGCGGTTCCCACCTTCCAGGGACCCCCGCTCAACATCCAGATAGCTCCGACACACATCTGAGTCTACTCCATCAATTTCGAGCTAATACATTTAAAAACAACATAATTATATCTAAAAGCATCTGGATACCTGAGGAAGGCCTCCCATATTCGTATTGTTGCTTACTCATCCCTTTATCTATAAGCCATAATCGACCAATACTTTCTATTGCTACCTGTACTCTGAAACCAACACAAATATAATTGGGAAACAATATAAGGTATAAGAAAAAATGAATTTACTTATACACATCATTAAATGTTTCCCTATAAGGAGGTGATATTATATCTTTGATAGCCACAACCTGTATGACAGAGAAAAATGCAACTGATACGGTCTGTTACAATTCAAAGTAAAAAAAAAGATTTGTGGTTGCACCGATATTCTAGTACATTACAAACGGCTGCCTACGTGCCCAAAAAGTTAGATTAGGATCAAGCCACTACGTAGTTCTTTTTAATTAACCAAGTTACTAAAGGTCATAAATTTCATATTTAACAAAGTATCACTGAATGTCATCTTAAATCGTTTCTAGTTGGGATTTGAGAATAGGTTTAGGTTAAGGTTATAAGTTTAGGTTATAGGTTAAGGTTTAGGTTTAGGTTTAGGTTATAGGTTATAGGTTAAGGTTTAGGTTAGGTTTTAAGTTTAGGTTAAGGTTATAGGTTTAGGTTATAAGTGTAGGTTATAGGTTTAGGTTTAGGTTAGGTTATAGGTTAAGGTTTAGGGAATTGAGAATAGGTGTAGGTTTAGGTTTAGGAAATCAGGTTTGGGTTCAAGTTAAGGTTTAGGTTATAGGTTTTGGGATTCGAGAATAGGTTTAAGTTATAAGTATAGGTTTAGGTTATACGAATAGGTTTAGGTTTAGGTTTTATGTTTAGGTTAAGGTTATAGGTTTAAGTTATATGTTTAGGTTTAGGTTATAAGTGTAGGTTATAGGTTCAAGTTTAGGTTAGGTTATAGGTTAAGGTTTAGGGAATTGAGTTTAGGTTTTAGGTTAGGGAGTTGAGATTAGGTGTAGGTTTAGGTTTAGGGATTTGAGAATACGTTAAGGTTTAGGTTTGGGAAATCGGGTTCGGGTTCGAGATTGGGTTTAAATTTGGGTTTTAGGTTTAGGTTATAGGTTATAGCATTAGGCTATAGGTTTAGGTTTAGGTTAAGGTTTAGGTTTAGGTTATAGGTTTTCGGATTTGAGAATAGGTTATATATTATAAATTCTTTATTTTCATTTACATTCGCAAATACATTCATCATCCATCCAAGAAAATTGAGACAGGTGAAAGATACATATAAAAGAGCGGACATGAAAAGAAAAGATTGGTAAGAGAAGCAGTAAAATCTTACTCTGCCATGTAGGAGATTGGTTCATAAGAGTAAGGTGGATTGACCATTGTAATTTTATCAGGAACCCAAATGAGGTTTTAAAAAAAAAAAGAAAAAGA
Organism: Magnolia sinica; assembly: GCF_029962835.1. NCBI lineage: Eukaryota > Viridiplantae > Streptophyta > Magnoliopsida > Magnoliales > Magnoliaceae > Magnolia > Magnolia sinica. The sequence continues at coordinate 75,026,981 of NC_080573.1, forward strand.
GAGAGATCTTTACTTAAGGTATTTGGAACCCACAGTATTGCATTAGCTCACCCTTTGCAATACCAACTTAAAAATCAAGATGTATCTGCGAGTTGACACATGTAAGGCATGTTAGAGACTTGGTTCATGAAACAAAGGTGATGATAATTGTACTGTGGCCTTGGCAATTTTAACTAGAACCCAAATGCATACAACTCTTTTGAGTACCAAAACTATTAACTCACAGGCAGGAGGGTTATCACCTTGTCTCTTTGTTTTAAACTAACCCAACTGATATACAACATCTGGAACTATCGATAAAAGAACTTGAAACTTTCCCATCCTCAAATGTACTGAAACTCAAACAAAATCTCCAACGTAATCTATCATCATAATCATCTTCATAATCTAAACCTTATCCCAACAAACTGGGGTCAGCTACATGAATCCCATTCACGCCATTCCACTCTATCAAGGAGCATATCCTCAGTTAAACCATTGGTCGTCAAGCCTATATTAAATAATCTATACTACCCACCACTAAATGCTTGGTGACAAAAGCTTTTTGACAAGATATGCTGTAATTAGTCATGTGCAAGTCATTAATAGTCTTCTATTTTGGGAGATCTGTGCTTTTAGGGATTTTTAATAGGATATATCACATAAGAAAGAGATTAGCATAAGAAAAACAAAGAAAGGCAGAGATTTAGATCCATATTTGTGGCACTTCAGGATTTTCTTTTTTCGTGACAACTTGGAATAATAATGTTATTTATACATCTTTTTTTAGGATATATTAAAATAAGAGAACATCCGGATAGCTCCGATGCACATCCGGGTTTGCTCCATTAATTTTGAGCATATACATTAGTTTTTGTTGATTCCACTGCAAACATGCTAAAAATTATATATATCTAAGCCATTTGGCCTTTCATACAATGCTCATCCATTTCTGTTTTTCAGTTTGTACAGATGGGGCTAGTCTGACAAATAGTCGCTTGAGAAAGAAAACTCAGCAATGGTTTACATTCAACCTAGAAAAGGTGAAATATTCTATAACTGGGATCTTCCAATCTCAGGATCCTTCCATATGTGGCCCATCTATGAAAAGTTTGGATTACTGAACCATAGACCTAACTTGTATAAACTGAGTCACCTTAACATACTGTACAAACTCAGCTTGAGCATTGTATAATGAGGCCTTAAACATTCAGGAACTTAGCTTGAGCATTCTATAATACCTCAAACATTCAGGAACCATTAGTTAATCAAATAAAAGAAGATATCATGATCTCACTGCCTTACACCATCTTTGCACCTTACAATTCGAATCTCACAGCCCACCAATCAAAATGTCGCCTTCATCAACAAACAAACAAGCAGAGAGAGAGAGAAAAAAAAAACAATGATGATGTTGAAAACTCTCCTAGCTTGAATTTAAAAAAATTTTAAAAAAGCATAATCTGATCTGAGTAAAACCAAGTCTCTAAAACAAAATCAAAGCCTAATAGTAATAGCTTATGACAAGTTTAATAACCAACAGCACCACTATAGCAGGGAGAGAGATAGAGAGAGAGCGTGCCAAACAGACCAGATATAGCAATCCCACAGATCTTGCACCAATCCACTGACGCAGCTAGCATTACCTTGAAATCCATGCAATCCACTCTAATACCATCCAATCCCATCCAATCTGCCTAGCCAAACAGGCCCTTATTGTACTAAGTAAACTCAGTAGGGCCCACCTTAAACCCTAAATCCCCAGATCCCCAAATCCCTAAATCCCTAAATCCCCAAATCCCTAAATCGCTATATCCCCAAATCCCTAAATCGATATTGAGATTGAGAGAGATTGAGAGAGAGAGAGAGATACCTCAATGTTATGAATGACCTTCAACCAAGCTTCAAAGAGAGAGAGAGAGGGTGTGCGTGGGTAGGGCGTTCGACAACGGACCACAAGAGACAGAGAGGGAGGGACGGATTGGGGAACAGAGAGAGAGAGAGAGAGAGAGAGAGAGAGAGAGAGAGAGATTGGGGAACGAATAGAGAGAGGGAGGAAGATGAGAGAGTTGGAGCAATATCGGGAGAGACAGGGTTAGGGAACGGTGAGAGAGAGAGAGAGAGAGAGAGAGAGAGAGAGAGAGAGAGAGAGAAAGAGAAATGGAGGCATTTTTGGGCGTGGCTCTATTTTGAGCGCGCGGCCAATTTTGAGAAACGTACAGGGTCGGTGCTCTGTGGGACCTACCATGATGTATGTGTTGCATCCATGCTGTCCATCTCTTTTTACAGATCATTTTATGCTATGAGACCAAAAATGGGGTATATCCCAATCTCAAGTGGACCACATTACAGGAAACAGCGTTGAATGAGTGTTGACCATTAAAAATATTTTGGGGGCCATAAAAGTTTTGGATCAAGCTGATTTTTGTTTTTTCCCTTCATCTGGGCCTGTATGACCTAATCAACATGTTGGATGTCAAATAAACAGTACAGTGAGCCTTAGGAGGATTTTAATGGTGGATATCCAATCACTATTGTTTTCATATGGTGTGGTCCAACTTAGATTTATATCCCTCTCATTTTTAGGATCAAGTGATAAAATGATCTTTAAAAATGGATGAACAGAATGGATGAAACACATACATCATAGTGGGGTCCACAGGGCACCGACCACTAGCCACGGGGTAGGTGGCTGAGAGAGTAACCAATCTGTTCCCCAATTTTAGCCGTGGATGGGATAAGACGGACATGGATGTCTTGTCCAGAGCTTTGTGGGACCCACCATGATGTATTTTGTTTATCTATTCCATCAATTAATTTTAATAAATAATTTTAGTACATGATACCAAAAAATAAAGTAGATTGAAGGCCCAAGAGGACCACATCAGAAAAAGCACATGTGATTTAATCTCCATGTTTCCTACTGTGTGGTCCACTTTAGCCTTCAATATACCTGATTTTTAGTTTCATGACTATAATAATATTTTAAAATAGATGGACGGCTTAGATATAAAACATATATTTTTGTAGGCCCTATAGAGCCCCTATAGAGCCCTATAATAATATTTTAAAATAGATGGACGGCTTCGATATAAAACATATATTTTTGTAGGCCCTATAGAGCCCTATAACCTAATCTTTTTTCTCAGATCATTATAAGGTATCATGCAAAACAGTAGGCAGGAATAAGGCTTGAGTGGACTACAAATTGGGCATTGCACTTCCACCATTAAAAACTTCTTGGGAGCTGGAGAGGTTTCGAATTAAGCTCATTATGTGTGTCTCACTTGGATGAGGGGTTAGACCCAGTTTCAGCTGCATTCAAAACTCATGTGGGTCCCACCAAGTGCTTTTATATTTTTTTAGATGTCTTCACATAGTTTTAGATGGTATGGCCCACCTGGGTTTTGTATACGGATGATTTTTGAGATATCTCATAAGCTAAAGGGGACACATCAAAACTATGTGTATGTCCCACCTTATTTCATGCCTGTATTAACTTATAAACAGGTTGGATCTCAAATAAACATCGCGGTGGGCCCTAAGAAGGTTTCAATAATGGGTGTCACTATCCCACTCTTTTCTATGGTGGGTCCACTTGAACTTTGGATCTGCCCCGTCAGTCAGATGCACCATTCTATGGTGGGCCAAGACCTTAAAAATATCATTTTTATTATAAAATATTAAAAAAAATTAAAATACAAATTTTGAATTTTTATTTTTAAAATCTCAAAAAATTTCTCATATTTTAATTTTTTTCTCAAAATTTTCAAAATTTCAATTTTTTTCTTCAAAAGCATCATTTTGTTCTCAAAATTTTTCTCAAACATAGTTAAAATTTATAAACTTTCCAATATTCTTTTTCATATAATATTTTAAATCATTTAAATATTACCTTTTAATTATATATATATATATAAATTTAAATATTTTAAATCATTTAAATATTACCTTTTAATTATATATATATATATATATATATATATAAATTTAGATATTTTTAATCATTTAAATATTACCTTTTAATTATATATAAAATATTACCTTTTTAATGCTAATTTTAGGGGTTGATCCCAAAATTGAAGTAGATCCAAAGCTCAATTGGACCATTACATAGGAAACAGTGTGGAATAGTGATATCCACTGTTGAAACCTTCCTAGGGTCTAAAGTAATTTTTATTTGTCATCCAACTTGTTAATATGATCACAAAGACATGGATGAAGAGAAAGCACAAACATCAGCTTGATCCAAAACTTCTTTGGCCTCTAAAAAATTTTCAATGGTAGATGTTCAATCAAACTATTTCCTGTGCTATGGTCCACTTGAGATTTTAATTTTCTTCATTTTTTAGATCACGCCCTAAAATTATCCATTAACATAGATTAACAGAGTGGATAAAATAAATAAATAACAGATTATCACGAGGTCAATAAGTTGGGTCATAATTTTGACCAGAATATTTGGCCCATTTTACATGTCTAGTCCATTCACTCTATTTTATTGATCATTACCCTCAAATTGACTAGTTACTTGCCCCGATCATGCTACATATGAGAGAGATATTGAGCAAACAAGATTGATCAACAATTTGAGTGAATTTTGATTTAAACATCTGAAGTTATTTACTTTTCAATCTGGACTGCTCAGATTGTCCAAAAATGGTTAAAGGTTGTTCATAATATCAAAAATATATGAATGAATAGACAACACAAACATCGGCTCGATCCAAAACTTCTATGGCCTCCAAGAAATTTTAAATGGTAGAGGTTCAATCACACTAGCTATTTCCTATGGTGAGGTCCACTTGAGCTTTAGATATGCTTCCTTTTTGTTCTTTAGACCTCAAATTATTTGTTAACATGGATGAATGGAATGGATAAATTAAGTAAATAATAGTGGACCCCATAGAGTTTACTCTGGTAGAAGTAACGAGTAACTCACCTAAATGTAGTAGAGAAGGGTTTCCTTAAAACATTCATAATCATATATTGGGCCTGCTTGAATGTGATTCACATATCCAACCCACTCATTATGTGTGTCCCACTTGGATGAGGGATATCAGACCAAGTTTCAACCGCATCCATGTCTGTATTAACTTATAAACAGATTGGAGCTCAAATAAACATCGCGGCGGGCCCTAAGAAGGTTTCAATAGTGGGTGTCACTATGCCACTCTTTTCTATGGTGAGTCCACTTGAACTTTGGATCTACCTCGTCAATTAGATGCACCATTCCATGGTGGGCCACGAGCTTAAAAATAAAGTCAATCCATGACTTAGGTGGGCCACACCACATACTATAGTTGAAAGGGTTACCCTCCCATTAAAACATTCATAATCATTTATTGGGCCCACCTAGATGTGGTTCATAGATCCAACCCATTCATTATGTGTGTCCCACTTGGATGAGGAGTCAGACCAAGTTTCATACACATCCAAAACTCATGTGGACCCCACCAAATGCTTTTATATGTTTTTGGGATGTCTTCACATAGTTTTAAATACTATGGCCCACCTGAGTTTCGTATATGACAGATTTTTGGACTTAAAGGGGACACATCAAATGCATGGTGTTAATGTTCTACACACATCACGGTGGGACGCACACAGATTAACCTCATGGGAAGTTCCCATGAGGTGACCTTATAGTACCATTTCACTATTTTAGGTAACTCCTTCATGAGTGTTACTCTAACCGTGTAGGGCCCACCTTGATATATTTTATGTATATTGACACCGTCCATATATTTTTCCATCATATTTTAAGATGTGATTTTAAATCATAAGAACTAAATAATCTTATGTGGGCCATACCAATCAAAATAATATGATGAATAACCATTAAAAACCTTTTGAAGGCTACAAAAGTTTTGGATCAATTTGATCTTTGTAGTATACCTTCATCTAGATCTTCTTTATATTATCAACAAGTTGGATTGCAAATAAAGATTATTAAAACCTTACGATGAGCTCTTTATAATTTTTAATTGTGAGGTACTATATTATCATTCTTTCCAGTGGTGTGGTCCACTTAAGATTTAAATTTACACAAATTTTTATACCCGGCCAAAAAATGGGTTGGAGAAACGTATGGGCGGCAAGGATATACAACAAATCATCAAAATCTCACTTTTGTTATATAACTTTTCAATTTCTCTTGTCAAAATATAAAATCTAGTTTTCTTTTTTTAAAAATATATATTTTTACAATTTGACAATTTTTTTCACAATTTTGTTTATTTATTTAAATTTTCTTTTTCAAAATATCATTTTTTTATCGAAATCTCACTTTTGTTATCTAACTTTTCAATTTTTCTTGTCAAAATACAAAATTTAGTTTTCTTTTTTAAAAAATATATATTTTTTTACAATTTGTCAATTTTTTCACAATTTTGTTTAATTTCTTAAATTTTCTTTTTTAAAATATCATTTTTTTTAATCTCACTTTTGTTATATATAACTTTTTAATTTTTCTTGTCAAAATACAAAATCTAGTTTTCTTTTTTTAAAAATATATTTTTTTCAGTTTGTCAAAATTTTCACAATTTTGTTTAATTTTTAAAATTTTCTTTTTCAAAATATCATTTTTTATCGAAATCTTTTTTTTTTCAAAATTATCAACAATTTTTTTTTTCAAAATTTAAAATTTTCTTAAACATTGTTAATTATTTTTCTAAGTTTCTTAACTATTTTTTTTTCAAAATTCATTATTTTATCGAGTAGCTTAATTGAGCATTAGAGACGGTCCTTGACAGTCTCTAGTACAGACGGTCTTTGACAGGGCTATAAGACAGTTTAGGACCGTCTCTAATAGAGACGGTCCTTGACAGTCTTTAATAGAGACGGTCTTTGACAGGGCTGTAAGACGGCTAAGGACTGTATCTAATAGAGACGGTCTTTGACAATCTCAAATTGTAAGTAAAAGACAGCCAATGACCGTCTCAGATGACCGCATATAAGATGGTCAAGGAACATCTCTAATGCGGATGGCCAATGACCGTCTTAGATGACCCATATAAGATCAACGACCGTCTAAAATGATTTGTGGACAATCAAATTTCTAAGACAATATTAAGGACAATCAGGGGCCGTCTAAAATTTTAGAGACGATTTACGGCCGTCTCTAAAGTGTCTTTAAACCAAGCAATTTTAGAGACGGTCTAGAACCGTCTCTAAATCTGTCCTTTTTCTTCATTTTTCACGTAGTGTGCGATCCCTCTTACGAATGCCCAAATGGTCTCAGAATACCACGATTCCAATACGGAATGAAAGAGCATTAAAGTACCTTTCAGATGACCAAAAATTGAATCAATCGGACATCAAATGAGCGAGTGATGAGCGTCTTCATTGGATCCGACGATTTGGAAAGATTAATGATCTAAATTACAAAATGAAGATCGTAGAGTTCCAATGTGCTTCTTGGATATTGAACGGTCTTAGAATTAGCCAATTCTGGTCCCATTTGGAAGCTTGCCAAGTTACCATTCCAATGAGCTCAAAATAATCTAAATTTGACTACTGAAGAGAGAGTTATGAAGGTTATTATTGAACAAAGAGATGAAGAAAAAAATTCAGGACCTACGACTGCAATCCCACTTACGGAAGCGCAAATGGTCTCGAAATATGACAATTCAAGTCAGAAATGAAAGAGCACTAAAATACCTTTCAAATGACCAAAAATTGACCAATCCGACATCAAAGAGGGAGTTATGAGCATCTCCGTTGGATCGCGTGATTTGGAAAGATTAACAATCCCAATTGTAAAATGATGATCGAAGAGTTCTATCGGGCTTTCAGGATATCGAACGGTCTCAGAATTAGATAATTTTAGTCCCATTTGGAAGCTTGTCGAGTTACCATTCCAATGAGCTCAAAATAGTCTAAATTCGACCACTGAAGAGAGAGTTATGAAGGTTACTATTGGACAAGGAGATTGAGGAAGAATTCACGACCGACGACTGCGATCCCACTTACAGATGCCCAAATGGTCTCCGAATACCATGATTCCAATCAGGAATGAATGAGCATTAAAGTACCTTTCAGATGACCAAAAATTGACCCAATCCGACATCAAACGAGGGAGTTATGAGCATCTCCGTTAGATCACGTGATTCGAAAAGATTAACGATCCAAATTGCAAAATGATGATCGAAGAGTTCCAATGTGCTTCTAGGATATCGAGCGGTCTCAGAATTAGCCAATTCTGGTCCCATTTGGAAGCTTATCCAGTTACAATTCCAATGAGATCAAAATAGTCTAAATTCGACCCCTTAAGAGAGAGTTATGAAGGTTACTATTGGACAAGGAGATGAAGGAAGAATTCAGGATTGACGACAGCATTCCCACTTACGGATATGCAAATGGTCTCGGAATATGACGATTCATGTTAGGAATGAAAGAGCAGTAAAGTACCTTTCAGATGACCAAAAATTGACCCAATCCGCATCAAACGAGGGAGTTATGAGCATCTCTGTTGGATCACACGATTTGGAAAGATTAACGATCCAAATTGCAAAATGACGATCGAAGAGTTCCAATGGGCTTTCAGGATATCGAATGGTCTCAGAATTAGACAATTTCGATCCCATTTGGAAGCTTGTCAAGTTACCATTCCACAGCTCAAAATAGTCTAAATTCGACCACTAAAGAGAGAGTTATGAAGGTTACTATTGGACAAGGAGATGATGAAAAAATTCAAGACCGACGACTGCGATCCCACTTACGGATGTGCTAATGGTCTCGGAATACAACCATTCAACTTAAGAATGAAAGAGCTCTTAAGTACCTTTCAGATAACCAAAAATCGACCCAATCCGACATCAAACGAGGGAGTTACGAGCATCTCCGTTGGATCGCATGATTTCAAATTATTACCAATCCAAATTGGAAAAAGTCGATTGAAGAGTTCCAACGGGCTTTCAAGATATCAAACAGTCTCAGAATTAGACAATTCTGGTCCCATTTGGAAGCTTGTCGAGTTATCATTCCAATGATCTCTAAATAGTCTAAACTCGACCACTGAAGATAGGGTTATGAAGGCTACTATTGGACAAGGAGATGAAGGAAAAATTCAGGATTGATGACTGCGATCCCTCTTACGAATGCCCAAATGGTCTCTGAATACCATGATTCCAATACGGAATGAAAGAGCATTAAAGTACCTTTCGGATGACCAAAAATTGACCCAATTTGACATCAAAAGAGCGAGTGATGAGCGTCTTCGTTGGATCCAGTGATTTAGAAAGATTAACGATCTAAATTATAAAATGACGATCGTAGAGTTCCAACGTGCTTCTTGGATATCAAAAGGTCTCAGAATTAGCCAATTCTGGTCCCATTTGGAAGCTTGTCAAGTTACCATTCCAATGAGCTCAAAATAATCTAAATTCGACTACTGAAGAGAGAGTTATGAAGGTTACCATTGAACAAGGAGACGAAGGAAAAATTCAGGACTTGCAACTACGATCCCACTTACGGATGTGCAAATGGTCTCAGAATACGACGATTCAAATCAGAAATGAAAGAGCACTAAAGTACCTTTCAAAAGACCAAAAATTGACCCAATCTGACATCAAAGAGGGAGTTATGAGCATGTCCGTTGGATCACGTGATTTGGAAATATTAACATTCCCAATTGCAAAATGACGATTGAAGAGTTCCATCGGGCTTTCAGGATATCTAACGGTCTCAGAATTAGATAATTTTGGACCCATTTGGAATCTTGTCGAGTTACCATTCCAATGAGCTAAAATTTGTCTAAATTCATCCACTAAAGAGAGAGTTATGAAGGTTACTATTGGACAAGGAGATGAATGAAAAATTCAAGACCGACGACTGCGATCCCACTTACGGATGCCCAAATGGTCTCGGAATACCATGATTCCAATCAGAAATGAATGAGCATTAAAGTAATGATTAACAATCTCAATTGCAAAATGATGATTGAAGAGTTCCATCAGGCTTTCAGGATATCGAACGGTCTCGGAATTAGATAATTTTGGACCCATTTGGAAGCTTGTTGAGTTACCATTCCAATGAGCTAAAATTTGTCTAAATTCGTCCACTAAAGAGAGAGTTATGAAGGTTACTATTGGACAAGGAGATGAATGAAAAATTCACGACCGACGACTGCAATCCCACTTACGGATGCCCAAATGGTCTCGGAATACCATGATTCCAATCGGGAATGAATGAAATTAAATTACCTTTCAGATGACCAAAAATCGACCCAATATGACATCAAACAAGTAGTGATGAGCATCTCCATTGGGTCGAGCGATTTGGAAGGATTAACGATCGAAATTGCAAAATGACGATCGAAGAGTTCCAATGTGCTGTTAGGCTATCGAACGGTCTAACAATTTGCCAATTCTAGTCCCATTTGGAGGCTTGTCGAGTTACAATTCTAATGAGATCAAAATAGTCTAAATTTTACCACTGAAGAGAGAGTTATGAAGGTTACTATTGGACAAGGAGATGAAGGAAGAATTTAAGACTGACAACTACATTCCCACTTACGGATGCGCAAGTTGTCTCGGAATACGACGATTCAAGTCAGGAATGAAAGAGCATTAAAGTACCTTTCAGATGACCAAAAATTGCCCCAATCCGACATCAAACAAAGGAGTTATGAGCATCTCTGTTGGATCGATCGATTTGGAAAGATTAACAATCCAAATTGTAAAATGATGATCGAAGAGTTCCGATGGGCTTTCGGGATATCGAACGGTCTCAGAATTAGACAATTCTGGTCCCATTTGGAAGCTTGTCGAGTTACCATTCTAATGAGCTCAAAATAGTCTAAATTCGACCACTGAAGAGAGAGTTATTAAGGTCACTATTGTACAATGAGATGAAGGAAAAATTCTACACCAACAACTGCGATCCCACATATGGATGTGCAAATGGTCTTGGAATACGACGATTCAAGTTAAGAATGAAAGAGCACTAAAGTACCTCTCAGATGACCAAATATCGACCCAATCCGACATCAAACAAGGGAGTTATCAGCATCTCCGTTAGATCGGGCGATTTCGAAAGATTAACAATTCAAATTGCAAAATGACGATCGAAGAGTTCCAACGTGCTTTTGGGATATCGAATGATCCCAGAATTTGCCAATTCAAGTCTCATTAGGAAGCTTGACGAGTTACCATTCCAATGAGCTCAAAATAGTCTAAATTCGACCACTGAAGAGAGAGTTATGAAGGTTATTATAGTATAAGGAGATGGAGGAAAAATTTAAGACCGGCGACTGCGATCCCACTTACGAATGCGTAAATGGTACTGGAATATGACCATTCAAGTAAGGAATGAAAGAGCACTAAAGTACCTTTCAGATGACCAAAAATTGACCCAATCCAACATCAAATGACGGAGTTATGAGCAGCTCCGTTGGATCGCACGATTTAGAAAGATTAACAATCCAAATTGAAAAATGACGATTGAAGAGTTCCAACGTGCTTTTGGGATATCGAACGGTCTCAGAATTAGCCAATTCTGGTCCCATTAGGAAGCTTGTCGAGTTACCATTCCAATTAGCTCAAAATAATTTAAATTCAACCACTGAAGAGAGAGTTATGAACGTTACTATTTGACAAGGAGATGATGGAAAAATTCTGGACCGACGACTGCGATCCCACTTACGGTGCGCTAATGGTCTCGGAATACAACCATTCAGTCAAGAATGAAAGAGCTTTAAAGTACCTTTCAGATGACCAAAAATTGACCTAATCCGACATCAAACGAGGGAGTTATGAGCATCTCCATTGGATCGCATGATTTGGAAAGATTATTAATCCAAATTGCAAAAAGACGATCGAAGAATTCCAACAGGCTTTCGGGTCATCGAACGGTCTCAGAATTAGACAATTCTGGTCCCATTTGGAAGCTTGTCGAGTTACCATTCCAATTAGCTCAAAATAATCTAAATTCAACCACTGAAGAGAGAGTTATGAACGTTACTATTTGACAAGGAGATGATGGAAAAATTCTGGACCGACGACTGCGATCCCACTTACGGTGCGCTAATGGTCTCGGAATACAACCATTCAAGTCAAGAATGAAAGAGCTTTAAAGTACCTTTCAGATGACCAAAAATTGACCTAATCCGACATCAAACGAGGGAGTTATGAGCATCTCCATTGGATAGCATGATTTGGAAAGATTATCAATCCAAATTGCAAAAAGACGATCGAAGAATTCCAACAGGCTTTCGGGTCATCGAACGGTCTCAGAATTAGACAATTCTGGTCCCATTTGGAAGCTTGTCGAGTTATCATTTCAATGATCTCAAAATAGTCTAAACTCGACCACTGAAGAGAGGGCTATGAAGGTTACTATTGGACAAGGAGATGAAGGAAAAATTTAGGACTGACGTCTGCGATCCCACTTACGGATGCGCAAGTGGTCTCGCAATATGACGAATCAAGTCAGGAATGAAAGGGCAGTAAAGTACATTTTAGATGACCAAAAATTGACCCAATCCGTCATCAAATGAGGGAGTTATGAGCATCTCCATTGGATCATGCGATTTGGAAAGATTAACAATCCAAGTTGCAAAATGACGATCGAAGAATTCCAACGTGTTTTGGGATATCGAACGGCCTCGGAATTAGCCAATTCTAGCCCATTTGGAAGCTTATCGAGTTACCATTCCAATGAGCTCAAAATAGTCCAAATTCGACCATTAAAGAGAGAGTTATGAACGATACTATTGGACAAGGAGATGAAAGAAAAATTCAGGACCGACGACTGTGATCCCACTTACGAATGTGCAAATGGTCTCAGAATACGATGATTCAAGTCAGGAATGAAAGAGCACTAAAATACCTTTCAGATGACCTAAAATTGACCCAATTCGACATCAAACAACAGAGTTATGAGCATCCCCGTTGGATCGCGCAATTTGGAAACATTAACAATCCAAATTGCAAAATGACGATCAAAGAGTTCCAATGGGCTTTCTGGATATCGAACGATCTCAGAATTTGACAATTCTGGTCCCATTTAGAAGCTTGTCGAGTTACCATTCTAATGAGCTCAAAATAGTCTAAATTCGACCCCTAAAGAAGAGTTATAAAGCTTACTATTGGACAAGGAGATGAAAAGAAATTAAGAACCGACGACTACGATCCGACTTACGGATGCCCAAATGGTCTGGGAATACCACGATTCCAATTAGGAATGAAAGAGCATTAAAGTACCTTTTAGATGACTAAAAATTGACCCAAACTCACATCAAACAAGCGAGTGATGAGCGTCTCTGTTGGATCGTGCAATTTGGAAAGATTAACGATCCAAATTGTAAAATGACGATCGAAGAGTTCCAACGTGCTTCTGGGATATTGAACAGTCTCATAATTAGCCAGTTCTGGTCCCATTTGGAAACTTGTTGAGTTACCATTCCAATGAGCTCAAAATTGTCTAAATTCAACCACTGAAGAGAGTTATGAAGGCTACGATTAGACAAGGAGATGAAGGAAAAATTTAGGACTAACGATTGCGATTCCACTTACGGATGTGCAAATGGTCTCGGAATACGATGATTCATGTCAGGAATGAAAGAGCACTACAGTACCTTTCAGTTGACCAAAAATTGACCCGATTCAACTTCAAACGAGGGAGTTATGAGCATCTCCGTTGGATCGCGTGATTTGGAAAGATTAACGATCCAAATTGCAAAATGACGATCGAAGAGTTCCAACAGGCTTTTCGGGATATCGAATGGTCTCAAAATTAGACAATTCTGGTCCCATTTGGAAGCTTGTCGAGTTGCCATTCCAATGAGCTCAAATAGTCTAAATTCAACCACTGAAGAGAGAGTTATGAAGGTCACTATTGGATAAGGAGATGATGGAAAAATTCAGGATCAACGGCTGTGATCCCACTTATTGATGCGCAAATGGTCTCGGGATACGACGATTCAAGTCAGGAATGAAAGAGCACTAAAGTACCTTTCAAATGACTAAAAGTTGACCCAATCTGACATCAAACTAGGAGTTATGAGCATCTCCATTAGATCACACGATTTGGAAAGATTTATAATCCAAATTGTAAAATGACAATCGAAGAGTTCCAACGTGCTTTTGGGATATCGAACGGTCTCAGAATTAGCCAATTCTAGTCCCATTAGGAAGCATGTCGAGTTGTCATTCCAATGTGCTCAAAATAGTCCAAATTCCACCACTGATGAGGGAGTTATGAAGGTTATTATTAGACAAGGAGATGAAGAAGAATTTCAGGACCGACGACTGTGATCCCTCTTACGGATGCCCAATTGATTTTGGAATACCACGATTCCAATTAGGAATGAAAGGGCATTAAAGTACCATTCAGATGACCAAAAATTGACTTAATCTGACACCAAATGAGTGACTGATGAGTGTCTCCATTGTATCACACGATTTGGAAAGATTATTGATCCAAATTGTAAAATGACGATCGAAGAGTTCCAACATGCTTCTAGGATATCGAATGGTCTAAGAATTAGACAATTCTGGTCCCATTTGGAAGCTTGTCGAGTTACCATTCCAATTAGCTCAAAATAGTCTAAATTCGACCACTTAAGAGAGAGTTATGAAGGTTACTATTGGACAAGGAGATGATGGAAAAATTCAGGACTGATGACTACGATCCCACTTACGGATGCGCACATGGTCTCGGGATACGACGATTCAAGTCAAGAATGAAAGAGCACTAACGTACCTTTCAGATGACAAAAAATTGACGCAATCCGACATCAAACGAGGGAGTTATGAGCATCTCCATTGGATCACATAATTTGGAAAGATTAACAATCCTATTGCAAAATGACAATCGAAGAGTTCCATCGTGGTTTTGAGATATCGAACGGTCTTAGAATTAGCCGATTCTGGTCCCATTTGGAAGCTTGTCAAGTTACCATTCCAATGAGCTTAAAATAGTCTAAATTTGACCACTGAAGAGAGTTATGAAGGTTACTATTGGACAAGGAGTGGATGGAAAAATTCAGGACTGACGACTGCGATCCCACTTACGGATACGCAAATGGTCTCGTAATACAACGATTCAAGTTAGGAATGAAAGAGCATTAAAGTACCTTTAAGATGACCAAAAATTGACCCAATCCGACATCAAATGAGGGAGTTATGAGCATCTCTATTGGATCGCATGATTTGAAAAGATTAATAATCCAAATTGCAAAATGACGATCGAAGAGTTCTAACGAGCTTTTGGGATATCGAACGGTCTCATAATTAGACAATTCTGGTCCCATTTGGAAGCTTGTCGAGTTACCATTCCAATGAGATCAAAATAGTCTAATTTTAACCACTAAAGAGAGAATTATGAAGGTTACTATTGGACAAGGAGATTGTTTCGAGTACGAAACAAATGCATTTGATTTGGGATATTATCTTATTTAAGCGTAACAGAGAGAGAGTAGAAGACAATCATCACATTCTATTAGTATCAAGTTCATTTACGTCCTCAAACATCCCTTGGTTCTAAGATAGATCATTTAGAATATACAAATTGAATAAGTTCAAATATTCAAGTCAGATATCAAATCCGGCAGCATTTCGACCCTTGATTTGATCATCTCTTTAAGAGGAATATGACTCGAATATCTCTTCTACTGGCTTCTGGCTCTCGAAGCTTTCGAACAGAGGAAATCTAAAGATTAACGATTTCGGTAGCATTTTGGCTCTTTAGCTTCACAAACTGTAGGGCAGTCTGGTTGCACGGACCTGCGCAATGGATACCGGTTGCGCGGACCCGTGCAAACAACCGGGACTTCCTCTCCTACCTTCAGTCTTCCTTCTCGCTCTGCTTCCTCTCCAAAATCTTCAATCAATCCCAAATGTAGGGGGGAGGGGGTATTTATAGGCCCTCGCACCTGTGGTGCCTCGATCTTGGTGCCATGAGACCTGCCTTTCAATACTTTAGGCTTTTTACAAAGAATCAAACCTGAAGTCCACTGCGTGAACCTGCGCAACTGGAATTTGGATGTGCGGTCACACACAACGGATGTCGGTTGTGCGGACCTGTGCAAACCACCTTAAGCATTTCATCTTTCTTCTTTTCCAATTTTCTTTCTATCTCTCATTCTTCTTGTGCTTCAATCTTTTCTTCATCATCATTTTTTATGCCTCAATAGATGCTTCCTTAATCCTTTCTTTATTTCCCCATAATCAAAGAAAAGGATCAAAACAATCACCTTAGAAGGGTTGGCATGGGTCTGCATAACGGAAACCCGCATACCGAATTTGACCAAAAGTCTTATAAATACTCCAACCCTCCAATCACTTCCCAGACATTTGTACTGTAGTGAACCTCTGCTCTTTTACAATTTTTTTTTTGAGCAACGAACTCCACTTGTGCGAACCTGGGCAACAGATCTCTGTTTGCGCACAGTTTTTTAGCCTTTGCGCCGTCCCACGCAAAGGACTTCGGTTGCGCGGTCCCGGGCAACCTGGACTTAGTTAATTTCTCAACCTTTTCCTTAAACCTTTTCTTCAACTTCCTTCAAGCCCTTAACTCCGTATCCATCATGGCTCATTCTCCAGCTTCCTCTTCTAGAAGAAAGAACCGTTCATCCTCTTCTGGTTTGAAGCAACATCTTCTTCATTCTTGGAATCATGTGGAGATAAATGAAGAAACCTTGGATCTCTATAACCCTTTCACCAGTAATCACATCATTATCCCTATTAATTTATGGCGTCCTTGGTCGATTTTACACTATGAACCCTTTGACCGACAAAACACCTTTATCCCAGCGAATGACCGGGTCATGAGAGAATCGAGGATGCTAACAGGATATCTAGGAGAAAATGGGCTTTGTCAAAGAGCAGGTAGAATTCATAAGACGAGATTTTTGCGTCCACATTGTAATCCCCATCATCCTTCCCCTTTTCACTACTTCAAAATAGCTCAACAACTCTTCTTTCTTGAGAGATTATCCTGGAGTACAGAGAGATTTGCACTTACAGGCTTATTGTCTATCTGTGAGTTTTAGAGTGCTTGGGCTCGTGCTGTCGTTTAGAGACATTCTACCATACTGGAGTAGATTACGCTTTTTGATGCAATTATAGCCACATCGGAACACTTTCGCGCTGATGCTCCTATCCTCAGATGCTTTCTTGATCATTGGTCCCCATCCACCAACTCATTCCATCTTCCCCTAGGCAAAATGAGTATCACTTTATGGGATTTATTTTGTATAGCAGGCCTTCCCATCATGGGTGATATCTTTGACGTATACATACCCTCTAATGAAGAGCTTACTCTTGCCCCTGTGGGAGGAAGTATATCCAAAATTTCTATAACTACTCTTGAACTTTTCAGTGCACTGGCCGCCTTCCTCATCTGAATCGTGTCTCTTCTCTTTAATGGTTGGCCCATTTTTCTCAAAAATTACGGTATATTCATTTCCTCTCAACATCTTTTCTTCATAATCCCATTCTTTACATGATTTTTGTTGAGGTATTGCATCTACATTTTGACAGCTTTGCAGGTCACAATCACTCAGAACTTAAGGACATTCTTAAGAACGCAGAGCATTCTGCGGAATACAGTCCTTTCTGCGAATTAGCCGCCTTCCTTATTTATTGGTTGAGCTTGGTGATATTCCCTGATCCTGATCAAACGGATACCATTAGGCCTTCGTTCTTTGTGGTCGCAGTAGCAATGGTGAAAGGCCAGAAATATTCGCTAGCTCCTTCAGTTCTGTGTTCTCCCTATCGCGCTTTCGGAGACGTTATTTATGGTTCAAAAGGTCCTGTTCCTAAAGCCTTTCCTATCTGTGCTCCTTGGCATTTCTTCATAGGTTAGCTAGGAGTATACTTTCCTTTGACATTTGCTAATTCTGGAAGGGCATACTCGAACCCTGATTGACTTCCCCTTCAACATTTTCAACTGAGAAATATGATTAAGGAATCATGTGGATGGATTTCGAGAAGAATAAAAAGCAATGACCCCATTGAGTTTCACCAATTTTCATTGACTAGCTATCTTAAAGACGTGGATGCTATTGATGATGATTCCATCTCCTTCAGCGAACATTCCTTCCTTATTTCCATCAGATCCAGTACTCTTTCATGGAGAGAAGGTGGCGTATTCTGACGCGAGCCATACTACCCTAGTAGGTTTGCTCGCCAATTTGGCTTTGATCAAGCTATTCCTGAGACTCATGACATTGTCACAAGAGCAATGAGAAGTTATGGCATTGGGCCATATAATTGGGCCTTGATATGGTAGCAACTCTTGATCATTCAAACTGGATCACATTTCATAATTCCTGGCTACAATTATCCGGTTAGCGCTTCTTACTGGTGGATGTAATGGTGGGCTTATCAGCATTACTTGGAAAACAATTATCATCCAGTAGATCATGTAATGTGGATTCCTCCTCCTTGCCTTAGGGATTATTAGAAAGATCTGGGTATCAGTTATTTTGAAGAAATGAGTCCTCCCCCCTTTCCAGATCAACTTGGTACAACGATCTCTTTAGAAGATGCCATTTATGAAGCAAAGCCTACTGATGTTCTTGAAGGATGGATAGCTTTCGGTACTCCTCCGACCGATACTCATGAATTCTTTATGAAGAGTTACAATCACATACAGTTCCACCCTCCTCCACCTTTATAGATATTACGCAATAATTCTCCTTCATCAGAAAATCGGGATATGTCAGGACATCATCATCCACCTCAGAAGGATAAGCATATTATTATCGAAGATTCGTCTCCTTTGGAATGATAAATATATTCTGAAATATTTGACTCTAAGTTAAAAGACACCAAACATTGAATATTTTGCTCTGACTTAATACAATTGTGGTTCTATTTTGCATATGAAACTTCGTGATTCTTGTCATTATATCAAATGATTGACATATCTTAACGTACTTCCATTATAAGAATATATGGCCATATATTCTTATATAATCTTAGTATTGTATATATATGTTTATTTACATGTAGCAGTTTTTTTATTATTATTCTTAACTCACATTATCGATAACATTGAAGTATTCATAAATTTCCAATTCATGACAAATTTCAAGCATATTTATCTGTGTAGTAATCTTAACATAACATCTAATAAGGAACTAATTACACACTTAACATTTTATTCTTGTCAGTGCGGGACTTCCTATATGAATTTTGTTTTAATTGGCGGTGCTAAATTTCAATTTAGTCAGTTACACACAGTTTAAGCTCTTGAGTAGTGGAGCCCATGCAGTTTTTTAGACTCTTGAGTAGTGGAGTCGGGTCTCACGTGATGGTCTCTGTAACACTTAGGGGTTCACTGGACTTCTCATAGCCTAGGGAGTTCACAAACCACGATCCATCAAAGGGGCCCAGTGAAGCTACCAGGGCCGTGAACACAATTGAAATTACGCACAGGGTTAGCCGCGGTAACTCTCTAGCATTCACAGATCTCATAAGGCGACCTTTGGGGTACCAAATCTAAGGCTGCCAGTCCATCGATGATTAGGTTTAAGAACTTCCTCATGAGTTAATACTGGAATCAAACCAAAGATCTGGGGCGTCTTACGCATGGTTGGCCTATCTATGGACATGGCCAAAGAACTCACACTATGGCTCGCTTTTCCTTCGTTTGTAAGGTCGAGCCCATTCACAGGAAGGCATTTTCCTCCATTCCCCGTGACGCTGCCGGAAAGCTATACAAACAGCATTGGTCTTACGCGTGACTATTCGTTAAAGACTTTTTGGCCTTTTAAGCTTCTAGTCACAGGCTTTATCAGTTGCCCGCATGGGTATGCATATGATGGCCTTCACGGGCTTTTTAGGGCCACTGGCTTCTCATTATTGCCTGAATGGCGAAAATGATAGGTCTCATGCGTAGCTAGCCCTTTTAGGGCTTAGCTAGACTGCCTTCAAATGCCTTAAAAGACAACAATAAGTGTGATCATCGTTATCACAAGAATGATAGACATCTTCGACTGAGATTGATATGTCGACACTTCTGATAATATCTTCAAGAGGATTTGTCTGTTTTGTTTATAATATATCGGCTTGGTGATAATACCAATTTTAGCCAAATTTTGCAGAGCTCACTTGGTAATGACGATGATCACTTTCTTTTCACAATACTTGTTGATATGTAGTCTTGTTATGCTTGCGAATTTCTTCTCTATACATTCATTTGACGATATATGGTCTTGCTCATTCTTGCCCCCTTTTGATATAGAATTATTATGGTAATAATATTTTAAATCAAAACCACTAGAGTCTTCAGGGACGATATCTCTTGATGAAGTGAGCATTAACTGGTATATTAATACCTTGTCCGTCTTGATCCACGACTCTGTATGCACCGTTGGAGTATACTTCTTTTACTATACAAGGCCCATCCCATTTAGGCTCAAATTTGCCCCTGTTCGACGGGTGACCACTATAGGTCTTTTTAACATCAGCACCATATCCCCTTTTTTGAAAGAGCGATACCTAACATGTTTGTCAAAGGTTGCCGATATCCTTGCCTGGTATGATTGTAATCGTTGTTGGGCCACCTGGCATTTTTCATCGAGTTGATCCAACTCGTTTAGCCTTATCTTTGCATTTTCATCATCTGTTATGGACTGGTGCACTGCCACTCTTAGCGACGTTACTTGTATTTCAATTAGGACTACTACTTCCACCCCATAGACTAGCGAATACGGTGTCACTTTTGTTGTCATCCGATAGTAGTTCTGCATGCCCATAAAGCTTTTTGTAATCTTTCATCCCAATCACGCTTGTTCCCTATCACCGTTTTCTTCAGTATCTTAACTATTATTTTATTAAACGCGTCTGCTAATCCATTGGTCGGTGGATAGTAAGGTGTTGAAAATGAATGATGAATACCGAACTTCTGACATAGCTTTTCCATGCCTCTGTTTTTGAAGGGAGTGCCATTATCTGTAACAATCTTCTTCGGAATAATATGGCGATATATTATTACATGCCAGATGAAATTGACCACGTCCTTCTCTTTAACATTGCAAAAAGCAATTGCTTTTGTCCCTTAGAGAAATAATCTGTTACTACTAAGATATACTGCTTTCCTTTAGCCAACGACAGATTTATGGGACCAATGACATCAAGTCCCCAAGCTGAAAAGGGCCAAGAGGCGACTGACTGATGTAGGTCTTCTGGAGGGATTTGTATAACATCATTATGGATTTGGCATTCATGACATCGTTTGACATAATCTACCGCATCTTTGAACATGGTAGGCTAATAATACCTCATTCGATATATTCTATGGAATAGATTTTGGCTAGCTTAATGTGCCCCGCATTCCCTAGAGCGTGCTTCTCGCAATATCTGGCATGTTTCGTGTTCTTCTAAGCAACATAGTAGCATTCCATTGTAAGATTTTTTGTATAATACTTCACTGCATATGATGAATCTATTGACCATTGCTTGATTTACTGTCTTTTCACTGGATCTTCTGGCAGGTTATCAGACTTAAGATAATCGATGAAGAGTTGACACCAATCGTCTGTCGTTATTTCTAAGCACGACATAGGGAGTGTTTCAACGATTTCTTCGATGATCTCTGGTGATGGTAGAAACCTTCTTTCCTCTATAGTTACTTGAAGAGGGCTTCGATTCGGACAAGACAAAGCCGCTGCTAAACTAGCCAGAGCAACTGCCCTTGCATTTTCGGACTGCGGTACGTGTTTGATCTCAACATGATAGAACTGTTCTAGCAACCGCTGTGCTTTTCGGCAGTATGGCAGAAGTTCCTACTTTCTCACCTTGAATTCAGTCATCAATTGATTTATAATCAACTTAGACTCCTCAAAGATATGCAGCGTTTTGATTCCCATTTCTTGAGCCATTTCCATTCCAATGATGAGGGCTTTGTACTCGGCTTCATTATTTGTAAATGTAGTGCCCAACGTGAAAGAGTATGGTAACAAATCACCCTGAGGAGTAATGAATATCACTCCTTACCCCGCTCCTAATGCTTGGGCGGCACCATTAAAATACATCTGCCATGGGCTCTGCGAATCGGCCAGCATAACTTGTTCATCTGGAAAGTCATCATTGATGGTTTCATAGTCTGCTACGGGTGCGCTGCAAGGAAATCTGCCACTGCTTGTCCTTTTACTGCTTTTGCCGGCTCATACGTAATAGTGTATTCTGAAAGTAACAGTATCCACTTGGCCAACCTCCCAGATAACATCAGTCTTGTCATCAAAAACTTTATTGGATCTACTCTTGAGATCAAGGTTATGTCATGAGAAAGACAACAATGTCTCAATTTCTGAACCACAAATATCAATGCTAGACACTTTTTCTCGATTGGGGAGTAGTTACATTATGCACCCATCAAAGTTCGGCTTAAATAATAAAGGGCAGTTTCTTTCCCAGTTTCATTTACATGGGCCAACAAAGCCCCTAAAGAATTCTCAGCCACAGATATATACAAAATCAGCGGTTCCCTTTTATTGGAGCTGTTAGTACCAACGGCTGTTTCAACAGTCTTTGATTGAGTTAAACGCATTTTGGCAAGCTTGGTCCCACACAAATTCTATATCTTTCTTCATTCGATGGGAAAATGGCTGACATCTCCCTGCTAAATTGGAAATGAAACAGCGAATGTAGGCCAGCTTTCCTTGTAAACTTTTCAATTCCTTTAGTGTTTTCGGTGGCGGCATATTTTGAATAGCTTGGACTTTCCCTGGGTTGATCTCAATGCCCCTATGCCGGACAACAAAACAGAGAAATTTACCTGAAGATACTCCAAACGCACATTTAGCTGGATTCATATTTAGCTGTTTCTTTCTGAGTCGATGAAAAACTGATGCCAAATGTTCGTGATGCTTTTGATGACCTCCTGACCCGACCACCAAGTCATCGACATAGCATTCAACATGCTTGTGCATCATGTCTTGAAAGATATTCTGCATTGCCCTCTGATATGTTGCCCTGGCATTCTTGAGACCAAACAGCATGACTTTATAACAATAAATTCCTAGTGATGTTCTGAATGCAGTTGCTTCTTCATCTTCAGGTGCCATTCTAATCTGATTATACCCTGCGTAGCCGTCCATGAAGGACATGATAGCATACTGAGTCGTACTATCAATCAGTAATTCAATAATCAGGAGAGGAAAATCATCTTTCGGACAGGCTTTATTCAAATCTCTGAAGTCAACACATTCCCTGACTTGTCCATTTTTCTTTTTCACAGGGACAATGTTTGATATCCACTTGGGATATTTAACCTCCCTAATAAACCCGCCTTTATTAACTTATTCACTTCTTCTTCTATTAGGGTAACCAAGTCTGGATGAAACCGCCTTTGTGCTTACTTAACCGGCCTTTTTTTCTTTAGAGATATTTAATCGGTGCATTGCCAAAGAAGGTTCCAAACCTGGCATCTCTGTATACATCCAAGCGAAGACGTCTTTATTTTCCTTGAGAAGCTGAGCATATTTCTCAGATTCTTTCTTAGAGAGCCCAGCACTAATGAAAGTGTTCCTTGGCTCTTCTTCAGTACCTAGGTTTATCTCTCGTAAACTATTTATTATCGACTGCCCCCCATCCTCCATCTACTTTAGAGCCATTTCACGGTGTTCAATCGTTTGAGGATCCTCTTCTAATAATTACTCGGTTGTAGTCATATTCACTATTGCCATCATACCCCTTCTTTTTTCTCCACCCATTACTATTTCACCCCTGTCTATCATTCATTGTATTATACATTTCAATGTATAACAATTCTCCACTGGATGTCCCACTAGACGATTATAGCAGCAAAAATCTCTCTCTCTAGTTCTTGTCACATCTTCAGGGTGCGTAGGTTCTGGTAAGTCTATTATGTCGGCTTTTAGCTGTTGGTTCATCATAGGAATGACATCCTCCCTGTCGAACGCGAACCCCTCATGAGAACTAAGCATCCTGGGCCTCTTTCCGCTAAACTTGCTTCTTGACTGATTCCATTCTTCTCTTCGTTCTGGCCTTCTTTCCTTGGAGTCCCTAGTATCTTTACTTATCTTGTCACGATCACTGGTGTTTATGGACATCCTGTTGGTGCTCTCCTAGCCATTTTATGGTGAAATGCTGGCATCTTACGAGTCATCAATTCCAAAGCTTGAGCCTTAGTGGCTAGATTACGGAAAGTCCTTATGTTGGCGTTAGTGAGTCCAAACACGATACCTGTTTCCATAGAGTTAAAACACATCTTGACCTATTCCCTTTCTTCTGGCAACTGCCTACATAAAGCTCCCAATGTCTTCCATCTGTCTATAAACTTTTCTATTGGTTCCCCTTCTCTCTGTCGTACGGAAGCCAATTCTGTAATGCTAACATCACACTTTGAAGAGAAGAAATTTGACATAAAAGCATCCTGCATTTGTTCCCACCTACGTATCGACCCTGGAGCCAAGCTGGAATACCATCGGAATGCCTTATTTGTCAATGACGATCTGAACAGTTGCAAGCAATACTATGATATTATAGAAAAATTCCCCATGCTGGCAATAAAATGCATTAAATGTTCTTCTGGCGATCCTTCCCTATTAAACTTCTGAAAATATGGATGTTTAAAGTTGGCTGGAAAAGGAACATCTTCTACCTCCCTCGGATATGGCGTTCGGTATCTGAAGCGGCCAGTATTTTTACACTCTCTTTCTATCCTAACAGCTTCTTTGACAACTTTCCTCACATCATCTTTTATTACGGTTCTTGCGGCTATGACAGACCCTTGTGAGCCTACCTCCTGTGGTTGAGAGCCCTCAGGCTGGTTTTCTTGTCCATTCACTATGCCTATCATTGGTGGACCTGCTATCTGAGCTACATTATGCGTAAGAGTTGGTAAAGCCTCTCTGAGGTTTCTGCACTCATCCATTATGCTCTTTACGCTTCTGCCATCTCATTAATATGATCTTCCGTAGTCGACCTATTTTCTTGATTTATCTCGGCCATGTACACTGTAGCTTCTCCACTTTTCGATGAAGCCATAGTTGAAGTGAGATGAGAGTACGTTAACATGACAGGGCTTACGAAGAGGGCAGAGAATGAAGTCTCGTTCGACTTCTGTATACTTTCGGTGCTACCAATCGATTGGGGCGATGCAGACATTGGTGAACTTGCCTGGGGCGACACGGGCATTGGTGAGCTCATCATTAGTGCTTTACCTTTCTGTTCTTTCATCCATCTGACCTTTGGGGTGATCAATACTGGAAAATCGTGCAATGCACACTGCGGAACTACTCGCTTAGGATATATCGGAGGAGGAGCAAGCTTAGGATTCTTTCTAGCCGCATTACGCGTTATCGGCCCTCTGACTGTTGGTGAAGTTGAATTCATTCTAGGGCTTCTTGCATTCCGTGTTTTTATTTTATAAGACATTACAACAGTCCAACCTTTGTCACCTTCTAGTGGTTGAGGTGAAACAGACACAACCCCAACTATTACTTGAGTCAGGTCATTTTCACTTATAGGAAATTGAGTCGCGTACTTTGAGATTTGGTTCGGTGCGTATTCCACCATGAACCCAGTTGGGGTGAAACGAAAATTCACTTGTCTTACAAAAGTTGCCATTGGTTGTAATTTGTAGTTGGATTCAAAAACCTTCAAACACGAAACACGCGTATAGTTAGTACGTGAAGAATCAAATAATCTATCTTAGAGATGAAGGGGAGGACGCTCCCACTGAGAGTCTCCATTTTGGCGTTGGAAAGACGCTAAATTATGATGAAAGTTTTATAACTTTCCCAATGTTAATATTAAATAATATAACTGTCCCCAGCAGAGTCACCATTTTGTTTCAAACAAGAAACAAATGCATTTGATTTGGGATATTATCTTATTTAAGCTTTACAGAGTGAGAGAGAGTAGAAGACAATCATCACATTCTATTAGTACCGAGTTCATTTACATCGTCAAACGTCCCTTGATTCTAAGATAGATCATTTAGAATGTACAAATTGAATAAGTTCAAATATTCAAGTCAGATATCAAATCCGGCAGCATTTTGACTCTTAATTTGATTATCTCTTTAAGAGGAATATGACTTGAATATCTCTTCTACTAGCTTCTGGCTCTCGAAGCTTTTGAACAGAGGAAATCTGAAGATTAGCCATTTCGACAGCATTTCAGCTCTTTAGCTTCATAGACTGTAGGGTAGTCTGGTTGTGCGGACCAGCGCAATGGATACCAGTTGCGCGGACTCGCGCAAACAACTGAGACTTCCTCTCCTACCTTTAGTCTTCCTTCTCGCTCTGCTTCCTCTCCAAAATCTTCAATCAATCCCAAATGAAGGAGGGGAGGGGATATTTATAGGCCCTCGCACATGTGGTGCCTCGACCTTGGTGCCATTGGACCCGCCTTTCAATACTTTAGTCTTTTTACAAAGAATCAGACCTAAAGTCCATTGCACGAACCCGTGCAACTGGAATTTGAATTGCGCGGACACATGCAACAGATGTCGGCACAAACCACCCTAAGCATTTCATCTTTCATCTTTTCCAATTTTCTTTCTATCTCTTAATCTTCTTATGCTACAATCTTTTCTTCATCATCATTTTTAATGCCTTAACAGAGATGAAGTAAAAATTCAAGACCGACAACTGCGCTCCCACTTATGGATGGGCAAATGGTCTCAGAACACGATGATTTAAGTCAGGAATGAAAGAGCACTAAAGTACCTTTCAGATGACCAAAAATTGACCCAATCCAACATCAAATGAGGGAGTTATGAGCATCTCCGTTGGATCGCGTGATTTCAAAAGATTAACAATCCAAATTGCAAAATGATGATCGAAGAGTTCCAACGTGCTTTGGGATATCGAACGATCTCAGAATTAGCCAATTCTAGTCCCATTTGGAAGCTTGTCGAGTTACCATTCCAATGAGCTCAAAATAGTCTAAATTTGACCACTGAAGAGAGTTATGAAGGTTATTGGATAGGGAGATGGAGAAAAAATTCAGGACTGTCGATTGTCATCCCACTCACGGATGCCCAAATGATTTCGGAATACCATGATTCCAATCAGGAATGAAAGAGCATTAAAGTACCTTTCATATGACCAAAAATTGACCCAACCAACATCAAACAAGGGAGTTATGAGCATCTCCATTGGATCATGCAATTTGGAAAGATTAACAATCTAAATTGCAAAATGACGATCCAAGAGTTCCAAAGTGCTTTTAGGATATCGAACGGTCTCAGAATTAGCCAATTCTGGTCCCATTTGGAAGCTTGCCGAGTTACCATTCCAATGGCTCAAAATAGTCTAAATTTGATCACTGAAGAGAGTTATGAAGGTTATTAGACAAGAAGACGAAGGAAAAATTCAGGACCGGCGATTGTGATCCCACTTACGGATGCCTAAATGGTTTCAGAATACCAAGATTCCAATTAGGAATGAAAGAGTATTAAAGTAGCTTTCAGATGACCAAAAATTGACCCAATCTGACATCAAATGAGCGAGTGATGAGTGTGTCAGTTGTATCACGCAATTTGGAAAGATTAACGATCCAAATTGCAAAATAACGATCGAAGAGTTCCAACAGGCTATTGGGATATCAAACGGTCTCATAATTAGATAATTCTTGCCCCATTTGGAAGCTTGTCGAGTTACCATTCCAATGAGCTCAAAATATTCTAAATTTGACCACTGAAGAGAGAGTTATGAAGGTTACTATTGGACTAGGAGATGAAGGAAAAATTCAGGACCGACGACTACGATCTCACTTTCAGATGCGCAAATGGTCTTGGAATACGACAATTCAAGTCAGGAATGAAAGAGTACTAAAGTACCTTTTAAATGAACAAAAATAGACCCAATCCGACATTAAATGTGGGAGTTATGAGCATCTCTGTTGGATCGTGCGATTTGGAAAGATGAAGAATCCAAATTGCAAAATGACGATCGAAGAGTTCCAACGAGCTATTGGGATATCAAACGGTCTCATAATAAGACAATTCTGGTCCCATTAGGAAGCTTGTCGAGTTATCATTCCAATAAGCTCAAAATAGTCCAAATTTGACTGCTGAAGAGAGAGTTATGAAGGTTACTATTGGACAAGGAGATGAAGGAAAAATCAAGGACCAAGACTGCGATTCCACTTACGGATGCACAAATGATCTCGGAATACGACGATTCAAGTCAGGAATGAAAGAGCACTACAGTACCTTTCAAATGATGAAAAATTGACCGAATCCAACATCAAACGAGGGAGTTATGAGCATCTCTGTTAGATCACATGATTTGGAATGATTATTAGTCCAAATTGTAAAATGATGATCGAAGAGTTCCAACGGGCTTTCGGGATATCGAACGGTCTCAGAATTAGACAATTCTGGTCCCATTTGGAAGCTTGTAAAGTAACCATTCCGATGATCTAAAAATAGTCTAAACTTGACCACTGAAGAGATAATTATGAAGGTTACTATTGGATAAGGAGATGAAGGACAAATTTAGGACTAACGACTGTGATCCCACCTCGGATGCCCAAATGGTCTCCAAATACCAGGATTCCAATCCAGAATGAAAGAGCATTAAAGTACCATTCAGATGACCAAAAATTGACCGAATCTGATATCAAATGAGCGAGTGATGAGAATCTCTACTAGATCATGCGATTTGGAAAGATTAACGATCTAAATTGCAAAATGATGATCGTAGAGTTCCAACGTGCTTCTGGGATATCGAACGGTCCCAGAATTAGCCAATTTTGGTCCCATTTGGAAGCTTGTCGAGTTACCATTCCAATGAGCTCAAAATAGTCTAAATTCGACAACTGAAGAAAGAGTTATGAAGGTTACTATTGGACAAGGAGATGAAAGAAAATTCAGGACCATCAACTGCGATCCCCCTTATGGATGAACAAATGGTCTTGGAATACAATGATTCAACTCAAGAATGAAAGAGCACTAAAGTACCATTCAAATGATAACAAAATCAACCCAATCCGACATCAAACGAGGGAGTTATGAGCGTCTCTATTAGATCGTGCGATTTCGAAAGATTAACAATCCAAATTGCAAAATGACGATCAAAGAGATTCAACGGTATCAAAATTAGACAATTCTGGTCCCATTTGGAATCTTATCGCGTTACCATTCCAATGAGCTCAAAATAGTCTAAATTTGACCACTGAAGAGAGAGTTATGAAGGTTACTATTGGAAAAGGAGATGAAGGATAAATTTAGGACCAACAACTGTGATCTCACTTATAGATGCGTAAATGGTCTCGGGATACGATGATTCAAGTCAGGTAGGAAAGAGCTCTAATGTACCTTTCAGATGACCAAAAATCAACCCATTCCGACAATAAATGAGGGAGTTACGAGCATCTCCTTTAGATCGTGCAATTCACAAAGATTAACAATCCCAATTGCAAAATGATGATCAAAGAGTTCCAACCTGCTTTTGGGATATCGAATTGTCTCAGAATTAGCCAATACTGGACCCATTAGGAAGCTTGTCGAGTTCCCATTCCAATGAGCTCAAAATAGTCAAAATTCAACCATTGAAAAGAGAGTTATGAAGGTTACTATTGGTCAAGGAGATGATGGAAAAATTCAGGACCGACGACTGCGATCCCACTTATGAATGCACAAATGGTCTTGGAATATGACAATTCAAATCCGAAATGAGAGAGCACAAAAATACCTTTTAGATGACCAAAAATCAACCCAATCCGACATTAAACGAGAAAGTTATGAGCATCTTCGTTGGATCGCACGATTTTGAAAGTTTAATGATCCCAATTGTAAAATGACGATCGAAGAGTTCCTACGGGCTTTTGGGATATTGAACGGTCTCCGAATTAGCCAATTCTAGTTCGGTTTAGAAGCTTGTCGAGTTACCATTTCAATTAGCTCAAAATAGTATAAATTTGACCACTAAAGAGAGAGTTATGATGGTTACTCATGGACATGGAGATGAAGGAAAAATTCAGGACCGACGATTGCGATCCTATTAATGGATGAGCGAATGGTCTCAGAATATGATGATTCAAGTCAGGAACGAAAGAGCACTAAAATTCCTTTCAGATGACCAAAAATTGACCCAATCTGACATCAAATGAGGGAGTTATGAGCATTTCCATCAGATCGAGCGATTTAGAATGATTAACAATCCAAATTGCAAAATGATGATAGAAGAGTTACAGCATAGTTTTGGGATAACGAACAATCTTAGAATTAGCCAATTCTGGTCCCATTAGGAAGCTTGTCAAGTTACCTTTCCAATGAGCTTAAAATAGTCTAAATTCGACCACTGAAGAGAGAGTTATGATGGTTACTCTTGGACAAGGAGATGAAGGAAAAATTTAGGACCGACGACTGCGATCCCACTTACGGATGCGCAAATGGTCTTGGGATACGATGATTCAAGTCAGGAATGAAAGAGCACGAAAGTACCTGTCGGATGACTAAAAATCGACCCAATCTGACATCAAATGAAGGAATCATGAGCATCTCCGTTGGATCGTGCAATTTGGAAAGATTAATGATCCAAATTGCAAAATGATGATCGAAGAGTTCCAACGTGCTTTTGGGATATCGAACGGTCTCAAAATTAGCCAATTCTGGTCCCATTAGGAAGATTGTCCAGTTACCATTTCAATGAGCTCAAAATAGTCCAAATTTGACCACTAAAGAGAGAGTTATGAAGGTTACTGTTGGACAAGGAGATGAAGGAAGAATTTAGGACCGACGACTGTGATCCCACTTATGGATGCGCAAATGGTCTCAGAATACGATGGTTCAAGTCATGAATGAAAGAGCACTAAAGTACCTTTCAGCTGACCAAAAATTGACCTAATCCATCATCAAACGAGGAAGTTATGAGCATCTCCATTGGATCGTGCGATTTCGAAAGATTAACAATCCAAATTGTAAAATGATGATCGAAGAGTTCCAACGTGCTTTTGGGATATCGAATGGTCTTAGAATTAGCCAATTCTAGTCCCATTTGTAAGCTTGTCGAGTTACCATTCCAATGAGCTTAATATAGTCTAAATTTGACCACTGAAGAGAGAGTTATGAAGGTTACTATTGGACAAAGAGATGAAGAAAAAATTCAGGACCGACAACTGCGATCCCACTTACAGATGTGCAAATGGTCTCAGAATAGGATGATTCAAGTCAGGAATGAAAGAGCACTAAAAAACCTTTTAGATGACCTAAAATCGACCCAATCCGACATCAAATAAGGGAGTTATGAGCATCTCCATTGGATCATGCAATTTGGAAAGATTAACAATCCAAATAGTAAAATGACGATCGACGAGTTGCAACGTGCTTATGGGATATCGAACGGTCTCAGAATTATCCAACTCTAGTCCCATTAGGAAGCTTGTCTAGTTATCATTCCAATGAGCTCAAAATAGTCTAAATTTGACCACTGAAGAGAGAGTTATGAAGGTTATTATTGGGCAAGGAGATGAAGGAAAAATTCAGGACCGACGACTGCGATCCCACTTACGGATGCCCAAATGGTCACGGAATATGACAATTAAAGTCAGGAATGAAAGAGCACTAAAGTACCTTTTAAATGACCAAAAATCGACCCAATTCGACATCAAACGAGGGAGTTATGAGCATCTCCGTTGGATCGCACGATTTGGAAAGATTATCAGTCCAAATTGCAAAATGACGATCGAAGAGTTACAACTGGCTTACGGGATATCGAACGATCTCAAAATTAGACAATTCCGGTTCCATTTTGAAGCTTGTCGAGCTACCATTCCAATGATGTCAAAATATTCTAACTCGACCACTGAAGAGAGAGTTATAAAGGTTAATATTGGACAACGAGATGAAGGAAAAATTTAGGACTGATGACTGCGATCCCACTTACAGATGCGCATATGGTCTCGGAATATGACGATTCAAGTGAAGAATGAAAGAGCACTAAAGTAGCATTCAAATGACCAAAAATTAACCCAATCCGACATCAAACGAGGGAGTTATGAGCATCTCTGTTGGATCGCACGATTTGGAAAGATTAACAATCCAAGTTGCAAAATGATGATCGAAGAGTTCCAACGGGCTTTCGGGATATCGAACGGTCTCAGAATTAGACAATTTTGGTACCATTTGGAAGCTTGTTGAGTTACCATTCTAATGATCTCAAATAGTCTAAACTCGACCACTGAAGTGGGAATTATGAAGGTTACTATTAGACAAGGAGATGAAGGAAAAATTTAGGACCAACGACTGCATTCCCACTTACGGATGCCCAAATGGTCTCGGAATACAACGATTCCAATGTGGAATGAAAGAGCATTAAAGTACCTTTTAGATGACCAAAAATTGACCCAATCTAACATCAAATGAGAGAGTGATGAGCACCTCTGCTAAATCGTGCGATTTGGAAAGATTAGTGATCCAAATTGCAAAATGACGATCGTAGAGTTCCAACGTGCTTCTGGGATATTGAATGGTCTCAGAATTAGCCAATTCTGGTCCCATTTGGAAGCTCGTCGAGTTACCATTCCAATGAGCTCAAAATAGTCTAAATTCGACGACCGAAGAGAGAGTTATGAAGGTTACTATTCGACAAGGAGATGAAAGAAAAATTCAGGACCAACGACTGCGATCTCAGTTAGGGATGCGCAAATGGTCTCGGAATATGATGATTCAAGTAAGGAATGAAAGAGCACTGAAGTACCATTCAAATGATGAAAAATCAACCCAATCCAACATCAAACAAGGGAGTTACGAGCATCTCCGTTGGATTACGCGATTTTGAAAGATTAAGAATCCAAATTATAAAATGACGATCGAAGAGATTCAACGGTATCAAAATTAGACAATTCTGGTCTCATTTGGAAGCTTGTTGGGTTACCATTCCAATGAGCTTAAAATAGTCTAAATTTGACCACTGAAGAGAGAGTTATGAAGGTTATTTTTAGACAAGGAGATAAAGGGAAAATTCAGGACCGACGACTGTGATCCCACTTACCGATGCGCAAATGGTCTTGGGATACGACGATTCAAGTCAGGAAGGAAAGAGCTCGAAAGTACCTTTCAGATGACCAAAAATCAACCCAATTCGACATCAAATGAGGGAGTTATGAGCATCTCTGTTAGATTGTGTGAATTAGATAGATTAACAATCCCAATTGCAAAATAACGATCGAAGAGTTCCAACGTGCTTTTGGTATATCGAACGGTCTCAGAATTAGGCAATACTGGTCCCATTAGGAAGCTTGTCTAGTTACCATTCGAATGCGCTCAACATAGTCTAAATTCAATAATTGAAGATAGAGTTATGAAGGTTACTATTAGACAAGGAGATGAAGGAAAATTTCAGGACCAACGACTGTGATCCCACTTACGGATGTCCAAATGGTCTTAGAATCTGATAATTCAAGCCAGGAAAGAAAGACCACTAAAGTACCTTTCAGATGACCAAAAATCGACCCAATCCGACATCAAATGAGGGATTTATAACATCCCCATTGGATTGCACGATTTGGAATGATTAACAATCCAAATTACAAATTGACGATCGAAGAGTTCCAACGTGATTTTGGGATGTCGAACGGTCTCAGAATTAGCCAATTCTAGTACCTTTTAGAAGCTTGTCGAGTTACCTTTATAATGAGCTCAAAATAGTGTAAATTTGACCATTGAAGAGAGAGTTATGATGGTAACTCTTGGACATGGAGATGAAGGAAAATTCAGGACTGACGACTGCGATCCTACTAATGGATGCACAAATGGTCTCAGAATACAATGATTCAAGTCAGGAATGAAAGAGAACTAAAGTACCTTTCAGATGACCAAAAATTGACGCAATCTGACACTGAACGAGGGAGTTATGAGCATCTCTATTAGATCGAGCGATTTAGAAAGATTAACAATCCAAATTGCAAAATGACGATCGAAGAGTTCCAACATAGTTTTGGGATATCAAACTGTCTCAGAATTAGCCAATTCTGGTCCCATTAGGAAGCTTGTCAAGTTACCATTCAAATGAGCTTAAAATAGTCTGAATTTGACCACTGAAGAGAGGGTTATGATGGTTACTCTTGGACAAGGAGATGAATGAAAAATTCAAGACTGACAACTGCGATCCCACTCACGGATGCGCAAATGGTCTCGGGATACAACGATTCAAGTCAGGAATGAAAGAGCACTAAAGTAACTTTTAGATGACAAATAATCGACCCTATACGACATCAAATGAGGGAGTCATGAGCATCTCCATTGGATAGTGTGATTTGGAAAGATTAACAATCTAAATTTCAAAATGATGATCGAAGAGTTCTAATGTACTTTTGGGATATCGAACGATCTCAAAATTAGCAAATTCTGGTCTCATTAGGAAGCTTGTCGAGTTACCATTTCAATGAGCTCAAAATAGTCCAAATTCGACCACTGAAGAGAGAGTTATGAAGGTTACTATCGGACAAAGAGATGAAGGAAAAATTCAGGACCAACGACCATGATCCCACTTATGGATGCGCAAATGGTCTCAGAATACGATGATTCAAGTCAGGAATGAAAGAGCACTAAAGTACCTTTTCGATGACTGAAACTTGACTCAATCTGTCATCAAATGAGGAAGGTATGAGCATCTCCGTTGGATTGTGCAATTTTGAAACATTAACAATTCAAATTGCAAAATGACGATCAAAGAGTTCCAACGTGCTTTTGGGATATCGAATGGTCTCAAAACTAGCCAATTCTGGTCCCATTTGTAAGCTTGTTGAGTTACCATTCGAATGAGCTCAAAATAGTCTAAATTTGACCACTGAAGAGAGAGTTATGAAGGTTACTATTGGACAAAGAGATCCGACTTACAGATGCATAAATGGTCTCAGAATAGGATGATTCAAGTCAGGAATGAAAGAGTTCTAAAGTACCTTTTATATGACTAAAAATTGACCCAATCCAACATCAAACGAGGGAGTTATGAGCACCTCCGTTGGATCATGCAATTTGGAAAGATTAACAATCCAAATAGTAAAATGACAATCGACGTGTTGCAATGTGCTTATGGGATATCAAACGGCCTCAGAAATAGCCAATTCTGGTCCCATCAGGAAGCTTGTCGAGTTACCATTCTAATGAGCTTAAAATAGTCCAAATTCGACCACTGAAGAGAGAGTTATGAAGGTTACTATTGGGCAAGGAGATGAAGGAACAATTCAGGACCAACGACTGCGATCCCACTGACGGATGCACAAATGGTCTCAGAATACGACGATTCAAGTCAGGAATGAAAGAGCACTAAAGTACCTTTCAGATGACCAAAAATTGACCCAATCTGACATCAAACGAGGGAGTTATAAGCATCTCTGTTGGATCGCATGATTTGGAAAGGTTATTAGTCCAAATTGCAAAATGATGATCGAAGAGTTGCAATTGGCTTTCGGGATATCGAACGGTCTCAGAATTAGACAATTCTGGTCCCATTTGGAAGCTTGTCGAGTTACCCTTCTAATGATGTTAAAATAGTCCATACTCGACCACTGAAGAGAGAGTTATAAAGGTTACTATTGGATAAGGAGATGAAGGAAAAATTCAGGACCAACGACTGCGATCCCATTTACAGTGCCCAAATGGTCTCAGAATACCATGATTCCAATCAGGATTGAAAGAGCATTAAAGTACCTTTCAAATGACCAAAAATCGACCCAATCTGACATCAAATGAGCGAGTGATGAGCATCTCTGCTAGATCGCATGATTTGGGAAGATTAACGATCTAAATTGTAAAATGACAAACGTAGAGTTCCAACGTGCTTTTGGGATATCGAACGGTCTCAAAATTAGCCAATTTTGGTCCCATTTGGAACCTTGTCAAGTTACCATTCCAATGTGCTCAAAATAGTCTAAATTCGACCACTGAAGAGAGAATTATGAAGGTTACTGTTGGACAAGGAGATGAAAGAAAAATTCATGACCGACCACTACGATCCCACTTATGGTGCGCAAATGGTCTCAGAATACCACGATTCAAGTCAGGAATGAAAGATCACTAAAGTACCATTCAAATGACCTAAAATCAACCCAATCTGACATCAAACGAGGGAGTTATGAGCATCTCTATTGGATTGTGCGATTTAGAAAGATTAATAATCTAAATTGCAAAATGACGATCGAAGAGTTTCAATGGTCTAAAAATTATACAATTCTTCTCCCATTTGGAAGCTTGTCGAGTTACCATTCCAATGAGCTCAAAATAGTCTAAATGTGACAACTGAAGAGAAAGTTATGAAGGTTACTATTGGACAAGGAGATGAAGGAAAAATTCAAGACCAACGACTACGATCCCACTTACAGAATCGCAAATCGACTTTGGATATGATGATTCAAGTCAGTAATGAAAGAGCACTAAAGTACCCTTCAGATGACCAAAAATCGACCCAATCTAACATCAAACGAGGGAGTTATGAGCACCTCCGTTAGATCGAGCGATTTAGAAAGATTAACAATCCAAATTGCAAAATGACGATCGGAGAGTTCCAACGTGCTTTTGGGATATCGAACGGTCTCAGAATTAGCCAATTCTAGTACCATTAGGAAGCTTGTCGAGTTACCAATCCACTGATCTCAAAATAGTTGAACTTTGACCACTGAATAGAGAGTTATGAAGGTTACCATTGGACAAGGAGCTGAAGGAAAAATTCATGACCGACGACTGATATCCCACTTATGGATGCACAAATGGTCTGGAAATATGACAATTCAAGTCAGGAATGAAAGAGCACTAAAGATCCTTTCAGATTACCAAAAATTGACCCAATCCAACATCAAATGAGGGAGTTATGTGCATCTCTAATGGATCGCATGATTTGGAAAGATTATCAGTCCAAATTGTAAAATGACGATTGAAGAGTTCCAACGTGCTTTCGGAATATCGAACGGTCTTAAAATTAGACAATTCTGGTCCCATTTGGAAGCTGGTCGAGTTACCATTCCAATGAGCTCAAAATAGTCTAAATTCGACCACTGAAGAGAGAGTTATGAAGGTTACTATTGGACAAGGAGATTAAGGAAAAATTCAGGAACGACGACTGCGATCCCACTTACGGATGCGCAAATGGTCTCGGAATATGATGATTCAAGTCAGGAATGAAAGAGCACTAAAGTGCATTTTAGATTACAAAAATCGACCCAATCCGACATTAAGCGTGGGAGTTATGAGCATTTCCGTTGGATCGCGTGATTTGGGAAGATAAACGATCTAAATTGCAAAATGACGATTGAAGAGTTCTAACGAGCATGCAGGTTATTGAATGGTCTCAGAATTTGAATATTTTGTCCCATTTGGATGCTTGTTGAGTTACCATTCCATTGAACTCAAAATAGACTAAATTCGACCACTGAAGATAGAGTTATGAAGGTTACTATTGTACAAGGAGATGAAGGAAAAATTCAGGACCGACGACTGCGATCCCACTTACGGACATGCAAACGGTCTCAGAATACAACGATTCCAGTTAGGAATGAAAGAGAACTAAAGTACCTTTCCGATGACCAAAAATCATCCCAATCCGACATCAAACGAGGGAGTTATGAGCATCTCCGTTGGATCGTGTGATTTGGAAAGATTAATAATCCAAATACCATTTAGAAGCCTGTCCAGTTACCATTCCAATGAACTCAAAATAGTCTAAATTCGACCTCTGAAGAGAGAGTTATGATGGTTACTCTTGAACAAGGAGATGAAGGAAAAATTCAGGACCAACGATTGCGCTCCCACTTATGGATATACAAATGGTCTCAGAATATGATTATTCAAGTTAGGAATGAAAGAGCCCTAATGTACCTTTCAGATGACCAAAAATTGACCCAATCCGACATCAAACAAGGGAGTTATGAGCATCTCCATTGGATCATGTGATTTCGAAAGAATAACAATCCAAATTGAAAAATGACGATCGAAGAGTTCCAACGTGCTTTTGGGAAATCGAACGATCTCAGAATTAGCTAATTCCGATCCCATTTGGAAGCTTGTCGAGTTTCCATTCCAATGAGCTCAAAATAGTCCAAATTTGACCACTGAAGAGAGAGTTATGAAGGTTACTATTGGATAAGGAGTTGAAGGAAATATTAAGGACCAACGACTGCGATCCCACTTACGGATTCCCAAATGGTCTCAGAATACCACGATTCAAATCTGGAATGCAAGAGCATTAATGTACCTTTCAGATGACCAAAAATCGACCCAATCCAACATCAAACGAGGGAGTTATGAGTATCTCCGCTAAATCGAGCGATTTAGAAAGATTAACAATCCAAATTGCAAAATGACGATCGAAGAGTTCCAACGTGCTTTTGGGATGTCAAACGGTCTCAGAGTTAGCCAATTCTGGTCCCATTTGGAAGCTTGTCGAGTTATCGTTCCAATGAGCTCAAAATAGTCTAAATTCAACCACTGAAGATAGAGTTATGAAGGTTACTATTAGACAAGGAGATGAAAGAAAAATTTAGGACCGACGACTGCGATCTCACTTAAGGATGCACAAATGGTCTCAGAATATGATGATTTAAGTCAGGTATGAAAGAGCACAAAAGTCCATTCAAGTGACCAAAAATGAACCCAATCCGATATCAAAGGAGGGAGTTATGAGCATCTCCATTGGATCGCACGATTTAGAAAGATTAACAATCCAAACTGCAAAATGACGATCAAAGAGTTTCAATGGTCTCAAAATTAGACAATTCTTGTCCCATTTGGAAGCTTGTCGAGTAACCATTCCAATGAGCTCAAATAGTCTAAATTCGACCACTGAAGAGAGAGTTATGAAGGTTACTATTGGACAAGGAGATGATGGAAAAATTCAGGACCGACGACTTCGATCCTACTTACGGATGCGCTAATGGTCTCGGAATACAACCATTCAAGTCAAGAATGAAAGAGAGGTCAAGTTACCATTTGGGATATCGAACGGTCTCAGAATTAGCCAATTCTGGTACCATTTGGAAGCTTGTCAAGTTACCATTCCAATGTGCTCAAAATAGTCCAAATTCGACCACTGAAGAGAGAGTTATGATGGTTACTCTTGGACAAGGAGATGAAGGAAAAATTTAGGACCGACTACTGCGCTCCCACTTATGGATGCGCAAATGGTCTCAGAATATGGTGATTCAAGTCAGGAATGAAAGAGCACTAAAGTAACTTTTAAATGACCAAAAATCGACCGAATTCGAAATCAAACGAGGGAGTTATGAGCATCTACGTTAGATCATGCGATTTTGAAAGATTAACAATCCAAATTGTGAAATGACGATCGAAGAGTTCCAACGTGCTTTTGGGATATCAAATGGTCACAGAATTAGCCAATTCTGGTCCCATTTGGAAGCTTGTCGAGTTACCATTCCAATGACCTCAAAATTGTCTAAATTTGACCACTGAAGAGAGAGTTATGAAGGTTACTATTGGACAAGGAGATGAAGGAAAAATTCAGGACCGATGACTGCGATCCCACTTACGGAGGCATAAATAGTCTCTGAATACGACAATTCAAGTCAGGAATGAAAGAACACTACAGTACCTTTCAAATGACCAAAAATTGACCCAATCCGACATCAAACAAGGGAGTTATGAGCATATCTATTGGATCACACGATTTGGAAAGATTATCAGTCCAAATTGCAAAATGACGTTCGAAGAGTTCCAACTGGCTTACGGGATATCGAATGGTCTCAGAATTAGACAATTCTAGTCCCATTTGGAGGCTTGTCAACTTACCATTCCAATGATGTCAAAATAGTCTAAATCGACCACTGAAGAGAGAGTTATGTGGGTTACTATTGGACAAGGAGTTGAAGGAAAAATTAAGGATCGACGACTGCGATTCCACTTACGGATACCGAAATGGTCTACGAATGCCACGATTCCAATCCAGATTGAGAGAGCATTAAAGTACCTTTCAGATGACCAAAAATTGACCCAATCTGAGATCAAATGAGCGAGTGATGAGCATCTATGCTAGATCGCGTGATTTGGGAAGATTAGCGATCCAAATTGCAAAATGACGAATGTAGAGTTCTAACGTGCTTTTGGGACACCGAACGGTCTCAGAATTTGCCAATTCAGGTCCCATTACGAAGCTTGTCGTGTTACCATTCCAATGAGGTCAAAATAGTCTAAATTCGACCACTAAAGAGAGAGTTATGAAGGTTACTATTGGATGAGGAGATGAAGGAAAAATTCAGGACTAACGACTGCAATCCCACTTATAGATGCACAAATGGTCTGGGAATACGACGATTCAAGTTAGGAATGAAAGAGCACTAAAGTACCTTTCAGATGATCGAAAATTGACCCAATCAGACATCAAACGAAGGAGTTATGAGCATCTCTGTTGGATCACACGATTTAGAAAGATTATCAGTCCAAATTGCAAAATGATGATCGAAGAGCTCCAATTGGCTTTCGGGATATTGAACGGTCTCAAAATTAAACAATTCTGATTCCATTTTTAAGCTTGTCTACTTACCATTCCAATGATTTCAAAATAGTCTAAACTCAACCACTGAAGAGAGAGTTATGTAGGTTAATATTGGACAAGGAGATGAAGGAAAAATTAAGGACTGACGACTGCGATCCCACTTACGGATGCCCAAATGTTCTCGGAATACCACGATTCCAATCCAGATTGAAAGAGCATTAAAGTACCTTTTAGATGA
This sequence comes from Magnolia sinica, assembly GCF_029962835.1. Classification (NCBI taxonomy): domain Eukaryota; kingdom Viridiplantae; phylum Streptophyta; class Magnoliopsida; order Magnoliales; family Magnoliaceae; genus Magnolia; species Magnolia sinica. Next base: position 75,067,573 of record NC_080573.1, read on the forward strand.
TCAAAAATCAACCCAATCTGACATCAAATGAGCGAGTGATGAGAATCTCTACTGGATCGCGCTATTTGGGAAGATTAACGATCCAAATTGCAAAATGACGAACGTAGAGTTCCAACGTGCTTTTAGGACACCGAACAGTCTAAAAATTAGCCAATTCCGGTCCCATTACGAAGCTGGTCGAGTTACCATTCCAACGAGCTTAAAATAGTCTAAATTCGACTACTGAAGAGAGAGAGAGAGAGTTGTGAAGGTTACTATTGGACAAGGAGATGAAGGAAAAATTTAGGACCGACAACGGTGATCCCACTTATGGATGCCCAAATGGTCTCAGAATACCACGATTCCAATTTGGAATGAAATAGCATTAAAGTACCTTTCAGATGACCAAAAATCGACCTAATCTGACATCAAATGAGCGAGTGCTGAGCGTCTCTGCTGGATCGGGTGATTTGGGGAGATTAACGATCCAAATTGAAAAATGACGAAGGTAGAGTTCCAACGTGCTTCTGGGATATCGAATGGTCTTAGAATTTGCCAATTCTGGTCCCATTTGGAAGCTTGTCTAGTTACCATTCCAATGAGCTCAAAATAGTCTAAATTCGACGACTAAAGAGAGAGTTATGAAGGTTACTATTGGATAAGGAGATGAATAAATATTCAGGAGTGATGACTGCGATCCCACTTACGGATGCACAAATGGTCTCAGAATCTGATGATTCAAGTTAGGAATGAGAGAGCACTAAAGTACCATTCAAATGACCAAAAATCAACCCAATTCGACATCAAACGAGGGAGCTATGAGCATCTCCATTGGATCACGTGATTTAGAAAGATTAACTATCCAAATTGCAAAATGACAATCGAAGAGTTTCAACAGTCTCAAAATTTGACAATTCTTGTCCATTTGGAAGCTTGTCGAGTTACCATTCCAAAGAGCTCAAAATAGTCTAAATTCAACCACTGAAGAGAGAATTATGAAGGTTACTATTGGACAAGGAGATGAAGGAAAAATTTTGGACTGACGACCTACGATCCCACTTACATATGCGCAAATGGACTGGGGATATGACGATTCAAGTAAGGAAAGAAAGAGCACTAATGTACCTTTCAGATGAGCAAAAATCAACCCAATCCAACATCAAACGAGGGAGTTATGAGTATCTTCGCTAAATCGAGCGATTTAGAAAGATTAACAATCCAAATTTTAAAATGACGATCAAAGAGTTCCAACGTGCTTTTGGGATGTCAAACGGTCTCAGAATTAGACAATTCTAGACCCATTTGGAAGCTTGTCTACTTACCATTCCAATGATTTCAAAATAGTCTAGACTCAACCACTGAAGAGAGAGTTATGTAGGTTACTATTGGACAAGGAGATGAAGGAAAAATTAAGGACCGACGATTGCGATCCCACTTACGGATGCCCAAATGTTCTCGGAATACCAGATTCCAATCTGGATTGAAAGAGCATTAAGGTACCTTTTAGAAGATAAAAAATCGACCCAATATGACATCAAATGAGCAAGTGATGAGAATCTCTACTAGATCGCGCTATTTGGGAAGATTAATGATCCAAATTGCAAAATGACGAACGTAGTGTTCCAACGTGCTTTTGGGACATCGAACAGTCTCAAAATTAGCCAATTCTGGTCCCATTACGAAGCTTGTCGAGTTACCATTCCAATGAGCTTAAAATAGTCTAAATTCAACCACTGAAGAGAGAGAGTTACGAAGGTTACTATGGGACAAGGAGATGAAGGAAAAATTCAGGACCGACAACAGCGATCCCACTTACGGATGCCCAAATGGTCTCGGAATACCACGATTCCAATTTGAAATGAAATAGCATTAAAGTACCTTTCAGATGACCAAAAATCGACCAAATCTGACATCAAATGAGCGAGTGATGAGCGTCTCTGCTGGATCGCATGATTTGGGAAGATTGACGATCCAAATTGCAAAATGACGAAGGTAGAGTTCCAACGTGCTTCTGGGATATCGAATGGTCTTAGAATTCGCCAATTCTGGTCCCATTTGGAAGCTTGTCGAGTTACCATTCCAATGAGCTCAAAATAGTCTAAATTCGACGATTGAAGAAAGAGTTATGAAGGTTACTATTGGACAAGGAGATGAATAAATATTTAGGAGCGACGACTGCGATCCCACTTACGGATGCGCAAATGGTCTTAGAATCCAATGATTCTAGTCAGGAATGAAAGAGCAATAAAGTACCATTCAAATGACCAAAAATCAACCCAATCCGACATCAAACGAGGGAGCTATGAGCATCTCCATTGGATCGCGCGATTTAGAAAGATTAACTTCTAAATTGCAAAATGACAATCGAAGAGTTTCAATGGTCTTAAAATTTGACAATTCCTGTCCCATTTGGAAGCTTGTCGAGTTACCATTCCAAAGAGCTCAAAATAGTCTAAATTCGACCACTAAAGAGAGAATTATGAAGGTTACTATTGGACAAGGAGATGAAGGAAAAATTCAGGACCAACGACTGCGATCCCAATTACGGATGCGCAAATGGTCTCGGAATAGATGATTCAAGTCAGGAATGAAACAACAGTAAAGTATCTTTCAGATGACCAAAAATCGACCCAATCCAACATCAAACGAGGGAGTTATGAGTATCTCCGCTAAATCAAGCGATTTAGAAAGATTAACAATCCAAATTGCAAAATGACGATCGAAGAGTTCCAACGTGCTTTTGGGATGTCAAACGGTCTCAGAGTTAGCCAATTCTGGTCCCATTTGGAAGCTTGTCGAGTTATCATTCCAATGAGCTCAAAATAGTCTAAATTCAACCACTGAAGATAGAGTTATGAAGGTTACTATTAGACAAGGAGATGAAAGAAAAATTTAGGACCGACGACTGCGATCTCACTTAAGGATGCGCAAATGGTCTCGGAATATGACAATTTAAGTTAAGAATGAAAGAGCACAAAAGTCCATTCAAGTGACAAAAAATGAACCCAATCCGACATCAAAGGAGGGAGTTATGAGCATCTCCGTTGGATCGCGCGATTTAGAAAGATTAACAATCCAAACTGCAAAATGATGATCAAAGAGTTTCAACGGTCTCAAAATTAGACAATTCTTGTCCCATTTGGAAGCTTGTCAAGTAACCATTCCAATGAGCTCAAATAGTCTAAATTCGACCACTGAAGAGAGATCTGTGAAGGTTACTATTGGACAAGGAGATGATGGAAAAATTCAAGACCGACGACTTCGATCCTACTTACGGATGCGCTAATGGTCTCGGAATACAACCATTCAAGTCAAGAATGAAAGAGTGGTCAAGTTACCATTTGAGATATCGAATGGTCTTAGAATTAGCCAATTCTGGTACCATTTGGAAGCTTGTCGAGTTACCATTCCAATGTGCTCAAAATAGTCCAAATTCGACCACTGATGAGAGAGTTATGATGGTTACTCTTGGACAAGGAGATGGAGGAAAAATTCATGACCGATGACTACGCTCCCACTTATGGATGCGTAATTGGTCTCAGAATATGGTGATTCAAGTGAAGAATTAGAGAGCACTAATGTACCTTTTAGATGTCTAAAAATTGACCTAATCCGACATCAAACAAGGGAGTTATGAGCATCTCCGTTGGATCGCGCAATTTCGAAAGATTAACAATCCAAATTGCAAAATGACAATCGAAGAGTTCCAACATGCTTTTTTGATATCGAACGGTCTCAGAATTACCCAATTCTGGTCCTATTTGGATGCTTGTCGAGTTACCATTCCAATGAGCTCAAAATAGTCTAAATTCGAGCACCGAAGAGAGATTTATAAGGGTTACTATTGGACAAGGAGATGAAGGAAAAATTCAGGACCGACGACTGCGATCCCATTTACAAATGCACAAATGGTCTTAGAATAGGACGATTCAAGTTAGGAATGAAAGAGCACTAATGTACCAATCAGATGACCAAAAATCAACCCAAACCGACACCAAACGAGGGAGTTATGAGCATCTCCATTGGATGGCGCAATTTGGAAAGATTAGCAATCCAAATTGCAAAAGGACGTTCGACGAGTTGCAATGTGCTTTCAGGATATCGAACGGTCTCAGAATTAGCCAATTCTGGACCCATTAGGAAGCTTGTCGAGTTACCATTCCAATGAGCTGAAAATAGTCCAAATTCGACCACTGAAGAGAGAGTTATGAAGGTTACTATTGGACAAGGAGATTAAGGAAAAATTTAGGACCGAGGACTGCGATCCCACTTACGGATGCCCAAATGGTCTCGAAATTCCACGATTCCAATCCGGAATGAATGAGCATTAAAGTACCTTTCAGATGACCAAAAATTGACCCAATCTGACATCAAATGAGCGACTGATGAGCATCTCTATTGGATCACACGATTTGGGAAGATTAACGATCCAAATTGCAAAATGATGAACATAGAGTTCCACGTGCTTCTGGGATATCGAACGGTCTCAGAATTAGCCAATTCTAGTCCCATTTGGATGCTTGTCGAGTTACCATTCCAATGAGCTCAAAAGAGTCTAAATTTGTCTGCTGAAGAGAGAGTATGAAGGTTACTCTTGGACAAGGAGATGAAAGAAAAATTCAGGACTGACTACTACGATCCCATTTATAGATGCGCAAATGGTCTCGGAATACGACGATTCAAGTCAGGAATGAAAGAGCACTAAAGTACCTTTCAGATGACCAAAAATTGACCCAATCCAACATCAAACGAGGGTTTTATGAACATCTCTGGTGGATTGCATGATTCGAAGAGATTAACAATCCAAATTACAAAATGATGATCGAATAGTTCCAACGTGCATTTGGGATGTCGAACGGTCTCAGTATTAGCCAATTCTAATACCATTTGGAAGCTTGTCGAGTTTCCATTCCAATGAGCTCAAAGTAGTGTAAATTCGACCACTGAAGAAAGAGTTATGATGGTTACTCTTGGACAAGGAGATGAAGGAAAAATTCAGGATCGACATTTGTGATCCTACTTATGAATGCACAAATGGTCTCAGAATACGACGATTCAAGTCAGGAATGAAAGGGCACTAAAGTAGCTTTCAGATGACCAAAAATTGACCCAATCCGACATCAAACGAGGGAGTTATGAGCATCTCCATTACATCGAGTGATTTGGAAAGATTAACAATCCAAATTGTAAAATGACGAATGAAGTGTTCCAACGTGCTTTTGGGATATCGAATGGTCTCAGAATTAACCAATTATGGTCCCATTAGGAAGCTTGTCGAGTTACCATTCTAATGAACACAAAATAGTCTAATTTCGCCCACTGAAGAGAGAGATATGATGGTTACTCTTGGACAAGGAGATGAAGGAAAAATTCAGGACCAACAACTGCGATCCCACTTACAGATGAGCAAATGGTCTCGAGATACGACGCTTCAAGTCAGGAATGAAAGAGCACTAAAGCACCTTTTAGATGATTAAAAATTGACGCAATCCGACATCGAACGAGGGAGTTATGAGCATCTCTGTTGGATTGCGCGATTTAGAAAGATTAACAATCCAAATTGCAAAATGACGATCAAAGAGTTCCAACGTGCTTTTGGGATATCAAACGTCTCAGAATTAGCCAATTCTGGTCTCATTAGGAAGCTTGTCGAGTAACCATTCCAATGAGCTCAAAATAGTCCAAATTCGACCACTAAAGACAGAGTTGTCAAGGTTACTATTGGACAAGGAGATGAAGGAAAAATTCAGGACCAACGACTGCAATCCCAATTACGGATGCGCAAATGGTCTCGGAATAGACGATTCAAGTCCAGAATGAAACAACAGTAAAGTACCTTTTAGATGACCAAAAATTGACCCAATTTGACTTCAAACAAGGGAGTTATGAGCATCTCCGTTGGATCGCAGGATTTGGAAAGATTATCAATCCAAATTGCAAAATGATGATAGGAGAGTTCCAACGGGCTTTCAGGATATAGAACGGTCTCAGAATTAGACAATTCTGGCACCATTTGGAAGCTTGTCAAGTTTCCATTCCAATGCGCTGAAATAGTCCAAATTCGACCACTGAAGAGAGAGTTATGATTCTTACTCTTGGACAAGGCGATGAAGGAAAAATTAAGGACCGATGACTGCGATCCTACTTATGGATGCGCCAATGGTCTCAGAATATGACGATTCAAGTCAGGAATGAAAGAGCACTAAAGTACCTTTCAGATGACCAAAAATTGACCCAATCCGATATCAAACGAGGGAGTTATGAGCATCTCCATTACATCGAGTGATTTGGAAAGATTAACAATCCAAATTGCAAAATTACGAATGAAGTGTTCCAACGTGCTTTTGGGATATCGAACGGTCTCAGAATTAACCAATTCTGGTCCCATTAGGAAGCTTGTCGAGTTACCATTCTAATGAACACAAAATAGTCTAATTTCGACCACTAAAGAGAGAGATATGATGGTTACTCTTGGACAAGGAGATGAAGGAAAAATTCAAGACCAACAACTGTGATCCCACTTACAGATGAGCAAATGGTCTTGGGATACGACGCTTCAAGTCAGGAATGAAAGAGCACTAAAGCACCTTTTAGATGATTAAAAATTGACGCAATCCGACATCAAATGTGGGAGTTGTGAGCATCTCTGTTGGATTGCACGATTTAGAAAGATTAACAATCCAAATTGCAAAATGACAATCAAAGAGTTCCAACGTGCTTTTGGGATATCGAACGGTCTCAGAATTAGCCAATTTTGGTCCCATTAGGAAGCTTGTCGAGTAACCATTCCAATGAGCTCAAAATAGTCCAAATTCGACCACTAAAGATAGAGTTGTCAAGGTTACTATTGGACAAGGAGATGAAGGGAAAATTTAGGACCAACGACTGCGATCTCAATTACGGATAAGTAAATGGTCTCGGAATAGACGATTCAAGTCAGGAATAAAACAACAGTAAAGTACCTTTCAGATGACCAAAAATTGACCCAATCCAACATCAAACGAGGGAGTTATGAGTATCTTTACTAAATCGAGCGATTTAGAAAGATTAACAATCTAAATTTCAAAATGACGATCGAAGAGTTCCAACGTGCTTTTGGGATGTCAAACGGTCTCAGAGTTAGCCAATTTTGGTCCCATATGGAAGCTTGTCGAGTTATCGTTCCAATGAGCTCAAAATAGTCTAAATTCAACCACTAAAGATAGAGTTATGAAGGTTACTATTAGGCAAGGAGATGAAAGAAAAATTTAAGACCGACGACTGCGATCTCACTTAAGGATGTGCAAATGGTCTCGAAATATGACAATTCAAGTCAGGAATGAAAGAGCATAGAAGTCCATTCAAGTGACAAAAAATCAACCCAATCCGACATCAAAGGAGGGAGTTATGAGCATCTCCATTGGATCGCACGATTTAGAAAGATTAACAATCCAAACTGCAAAATGACGATCAAAGAGTTTCAACGGTCTCAAAATTAGACAATTCTTGTCCCATTTGGAAGCTTGTCGAGTAACCATTCCAATGAGCTCAAATAGTCTAAATTCGACCACTGAAGAGAGAGTTATGAAGGTTACTATTAGACAAGGAGATGATGGAAAAATTCAGGACCGATGACTTCAATCCTACTTACGAATGCGCTAATGGTCTCGGAATACAACCATTCAAGTCAAGAATGAAAGAGAGGTCAAGTTACCATTTGGGATATCGAATGGTCTTAGAATTAGCCAATTTTGGTACCATTTGGAAGCTTGTCGAGTTACCATTCCAATGTGCTCAAATAGTCCAAATTCGACCACTGATGAGAGAGTTATGATGGTTACTCTTGGACAAGGAGATGAAGGAAAAATTCAAGACCGAGAACTACGATCCCACTTATGTATGCGCAAATGGTCTCAGAATATGGTAATTCAAGCCAATAATTAAAGAGCACTAATGTACCTTTCCGATGTCTAAAAATTGACCTAATCCGACATCAAACGAGGGAGTTATGAGCATCTCCGTTGGATCGTGCGATTTTGAAAGATTAACAATCCAAATTGTAAAATGACGAACGAAGAGTTGCAACGTGCTTTTTTGATATCGAACGTTCTCGGAATTAGCCAATTCTGGACCCATTAGGAAGCTTGTCGAGTTACCATTGCAATGAGCTCAAAATAGTTCAAATTTGACCACTGAAGAGAGAGTTATGAAGGTTACTATTGGACAAGGAGATGAAGGAAAAATTCAGGACGGACGATTGCGATCCAACTTACGGAGGCACAAATGGTCTCAGAATACAATGATTCAAGTCAGGAATGAAAGAGCACTAAAGTACCTTTCAGATGACTAAAAATTGACCCAATCCGGCATCAAACGAGGGAGTTATGAGCATCTCCGTTGGATCAAACTATTTGAAAAGATTATCAGTCCAAATTGCAAAATGACTATCGAAGAGTTCCAACTGGCTTTCGAGATATCGAACGATCTCAAAATTAGACAATTCTGGTCCCATTTGGAAGCTTTTCGAGTTACCATTCTAATGAGCTCTAAATAGTCTAAATTCAACCACTGAAGAGAGAGTTGTGAAGGTTCCTATTGGACAAGGAGATGGAGGAAAAATTTAGGACCGATGACTGCGATCCAATTTACGGATGCCCAAATGGTCTCAGAATTCCATGATTCACATCTGGAATGAAAGAACAATAAAGTACCTTTCAGATGACCAAAAATTGACCCAATCTAACATCAAATAAGCGAGTGATGAGCATCATTGCTGGATCACTCGATTTGGGAAGACTAACGATCCAAATTGCAAAATGATGAACGTAGAGTTCCAACTTAATTCTGGGATATCTAATGGTCTCAGAATTAGCCAATTCTGGTCCCATTTGGAAGCTTGTCGAGTTACCATTCCAATGAGCTCAAAATAGTCTAAATTCATCCACTGAAGAGAGAGTATGAAGGTTACTATTAGACGAGGAGATGAAAGAAAAATTCAGGACTGACGACTGCGATCCCACTTACGAATGCGCAAATGGTCTAGGAATATGACGATTCAAGTCAGGAATGAAAAGCACTAAAGTACCTTTCAGATGACCAAAACTTAACCCATTCTGACATCAAACCCGGGAGTTATCAGCGTCTCTGTTGGATCGTGCGATTTGAAAAGATTAACAATCCAAATTGCAAAATGACGATCAAAGAGTTCAAACGTGCTTTTGGGATGTCGAACGGTCTTAGAATTAGCCAATTCTAATACTATTTAGAAGTTGTCGAGTTACCATTCCAATGAGATCAAAATAGTGTAAATTCGACCACTGAAGAGAGAGTTATGATGGTTAGTCTTGGACAAGTATATGAAGGAAAAATTCAGGACCGACGACTGCGATCCTACTTATGGAAGCGCAAATGGTCTTTGAATACGACGATTTATGACAGGAATGAAAGAGTACTAAAGTACCTTTCTGATGACCAAAAATTGACCCAATCCGACATCAAACGAGGGAGTTTGAGCATCTCCATTAGATCGAGTGATTTAGAAAGATTGACAATCCAAATTGTAAAATGACGATCGAAGAATTCCAACGGGCTTTTGGGATATCGAACGGTCTCATAATTAGCCAATTCTAATCCCATTAGGAAGCTTATCGAGTTACCTTTTCAATGAGCTCAAAAATAGTCCAAATTCGACAACAGAAGAGAGAGTTTTGAAGGTTACTATCGGAGAACGAGATGAAGGACAAATTTAGGATCGATGCCGGCGATCCCACTTACGGATGCGCAAATGGTCTCGAAATTCGATGATTCAAGTTTGGAATGAAAGAGCATTGAAGTACCTTTCAGATGGCCAAAAATTGACCCAATCCAACATCAAATCAGGGAGTTATGAGCATCGCCATTCAATCGATCGATCTAGAGAGATTAACAATCCAAATTGAAAAATGATAATCGAAGAGTTCCAACGTGCTCTTTGGATATCGAACGGCCTTAGAATTAGCCAATTTTGGTCCCATTAGGAAGCTTGTCGAGTTACCATTCCAATGAGCACAAATTATTCTAAATTCGACAACTGAAGAGAGAGATATGATGGTTACTCTGAAACAAGGAGATGAAGGAAAAATTCTGGACCTACGACTGCGATCCCACTTACAGATGCGCAAATGGCCTCGGGATACGACGCTTCAAGTCAGGAATGAAAGAGCACTAAAGTACTTTTTAGATGATTAAAAATCGACACAATCCAACATCAAACGAGGGGGTTATGAGCATCTCTGATGTATCGCGTTATTTGGAAAGATTAACAATCCAAATTGCTAAATGATGATCAAAGAGTTCCAACATGCTTTTGGGATATCGAACAGACTCAGAATTAGCCAATTCTGGTCCCATTAGGAAGCTTGTCAAGTTACCATTCCAATGAGCTCAAAATAGTCTAAATTCGACCACTAAAGACAGAGTTATCAAGGTTACTATTGGACAAGGAGATGAAGGAAAAATTCAAGACCGACGACTGTAATCCCAATTACAGATGCACAAATGGTCTCGGAATAGACCATTCAAGTCAAGAATGAAACTGCAGTAAAATACCTTTCAGATGACCAAAATTCAACCCAATCTGACTTCAATGAGGGATTTATGAGCATCTCCATTAGATCACAGGATTTGGAAAGATTATCAATTCAAATTGCAAAATGATGATCGGAGAGTTCCAACGGGCTTTCGGGATATCGAACGGTCTCAGAATTAGACAATTCTGGTACCATTTGGAAGCTTCTCGAGTTACCATTCCAATGATCTCAAAATAGTCTAAACTTGACCACTGAAGAGAGAGTTATGAAGGTTACTATTGGACAAGGAGATGAAGGAAAAATTTAGGACCGATGAGTACGATCCTACTTACGGATGCCCTAGTGGTCCCAGAATAACATGATTCCAATCCGGAATGAAAGAGCATTAAAGTACCTTTCAGACGAACAAAAATTGACTTAATCTAACATCAAATGAGTGAGTGATGAGTGTCTCCATTGGATAATGTGATTTGGAAAGATTAACGATCGAAATTGCAAAGTGACGATCGTAGAGTTCCAACGTGCTTTTGGGATATCGAACGATCTCATAATTAGCCAATTCTAGTCCCATTAGGAAGCTTGTCGAGTCACCTTTTCAATGAGCTCAAAATAGTACAAATTCAATGACAGAAGAGAGAGTTTTGAAGGTTACTATTGGAGAAGGAGATGAAGGAAAAATTTAGGATCGATGACTACGATCCCACTTACAGATGCACAATTGGCCTCGGGATACGACGCTTCAAGTCAGGAATGAAAGAGCACTAAAGTACCTTTTAGATGATTATAAATTAACGTAATCTGACATCAAACGAGGGAGTTATGACCATCGCCGTTGGATCACGCAATTTGGAAAGATTAACAATCCAAATTGCAAAATGATGATCGAAGAGTTTCAATGGTCTCAAAATTAGACAATTCTAGTCCCATTTGGACGATTGTCAAGTTACCATTCCAATGAACTCAAAATAGTCTGAATTCGACCAATGAAGAGAGAGTTATGAAGGCAACTACTGGACAAGGAGATGAAGGAAAAATTCAGGACCAATGACTGCGATTCCACTTACAGATGGGCAAAGGCTCTTGGGATATGACGATTCAAGTTAGGAATGAAAGAGCACTAAAGTATGGTTCAGATGACTAAAAATCGATCCAATCTGACATCAAACGAGGGAGTTATGAGCAATTCCATTGGATCGCATGATTTAAATTGATTAACAATCCAAATTACAAAATGACGATCGTAGAGTTCCGACGTGCTTTTGGGATTTCGAACGGTCTCAGAATTAGCTAATTCTGGTCCCATTTGGATGCTTGTCAAGTTACCATTCCAATGAGCTCAAAATAGTCTAAATTCGATCACTGAAGATAGAGTTATGAAGGTTACTATTGGACAAGGAAATGAAGGAAAAATTCAGGATCGACGACTACGATCCCACTTACAGATGCACAAAAGGTCTTGGAATATGAAGAATCAAGTCAAGAATGGAAGATCACTAAAGTACCTTACAGATGACAAGAAATCGAGCTAATCCGACATTAAACGAGGGAGTTATGAGCATCTCCACTTGATCGCTCGATTCAGAAAGATTAACAATCCAAATTGCAAAATGATGATCAAAGAGTTCCAACATGCTTTTAGGATGTCGAATAGTCTCAGAATTAGCCAATTCTGGTCCCATTTGGAAGCTTCTCGAGTTACCATTCCAATGAGCTCAAAATAGTCTAAATTCGACCATTGAAGGGAGAGTTATGATGGTTACTCTTGGACAAGGAGATGAAGAAAAAATTCAAGACTGATGACTGCGATCCCACTTACAGATGCGCAAAAGGTCTCGGGATAAGATGATTCAAGTCAGGAATGAAAGAGCACTAAAGTACCTTTCAGATGACCAAAAATTGACGCAGTCTTACATCAAACGAGGGAGTTATGAGCATCTCCATTGCTAAATGATGATTGAAGAGTTCCAACGAGCTTTCAGGATATCTAACGGTCTCAGAATTAGAAAATTCTGGTACCATTTGGAAGCTTGTCGAGTTACCATTCCAATGATCTCAAAGTAGTCTAAACTTGACCACTGAAGAGAGAGTTATGAAGGTTACTATTAGACAAGGAGATGAAGGAAAATTCAGGACCAACAACTACGATCCCACTTATGGATGCCCTAGTGGTCCCAGAATACCACGATTCCAATCCGGAATAAAAGAGCATTAAAGTACCTTTCAGATGAATAAAAATCGACCCAATCTGACATCGAATGAGCGAGTGATGAGCGTCTCCATTGGATAGTGCAATTTGTAAAGATTAACAATCCTAATTGCAAAGTGACGATCGTAGAGTTCCAACGTGCTTTTGGGATATCGAACGGTCTCATAATTAACCAATTCTAGTCCCATTAGGAAGCTTGTCAAGTTACCTTTTCAATGAGCTCAAAATAGTCCAAATTCAATGACAGAAGAGAGAGTTTTGAAGGTTACTATTGGAGAAGGAGATGAAGGAAAAATTCAGGATCGATGACTGCGATCCCACTTACTGTAATGACCCGAAAAATTTCGTGCACAGACCCGAGTACTACCTCAAATTCTTGAGAAGTTATTTGTGGGTTAATTAGCGCTAAACTTGATTTCTTGTGAAAATTAGCACAAATCACCTTAAATTTGATCTGCAAGACTTAAAACCTGTAGAATCGTTAGTGCTATGTTACCCTAAAATCTAGGATTCAATGCTAAATCCAGTTGCTCTTGGGAGTACTTGGAAACTTTGGATCAGACCTGGACTGCACGTTGAAAGTCCGATAGCGATGATCTTAGACATTTACGATCACCTTATTGGGCTTGACCATCACCTCAAAAATCAAGACCAGATGATGTCCTGAGTCGATTTGCATGAGTCCGGAGTAAGGAGTGTGAGAAAGGTGAGAAATTAAATATGAATTTATGAAATCTGAGTCGTGTTGCTTGCATGACGATTTTAAGCAATCTGACCGTTGGATTCTAACCCAAATTTACCCTCGGATCAAGGAAGAAGGCTCAGGCATGTCATAGTGCTTGTGGACCTGATCGACTTTCGGTGATCGTTGAATTGAGATTGGTTTGCCATGACTGATCTATAAATTCGATTGGTATAAAAACTCTGCCTGACCTAGATCCATGGTCAGTGAGCTTAAGTCCGACCGCACGTGGAAAAGGGACCACCAGAAGCGCTCCGTTGGATCGAAATAGACCCGATTTGGTTATAACCTAAGTATACCTTGGCCCTAGGGCTATTTTCATCAATGTTAGGCCTATATAAAGACCTTAAAACCCTCACTCTCAATTCCATAGGAATTTCCTAAACCCTAGCTAAGAGAGAGAGGAAAAGAGAGAAAGTGAGAGAGAAGTTGGTGAATCATCTTGAGATTCTTCCCTGTTACTCTGCGTCTCTAAACCATCACTTCTGAATCGTTATTCCGGCGATTCTAAGTTCATTCTTGGGTAAGTCAATCAAACCCTAGTCTGTTTTAGAGCTTAGAATAGTCTTTGTGTTGATGTAGTTCATTTTATTCATGCTTTAGGTTATCTAGTCGCCGTTGACGAAGACTTATCGTCTGAATCAGATCTGTGCGCTTTTTCTGGTTTAAGGTGCGGACTATATTCATATAGGTTATGGTTTTCAAGGCTTTCAATGTCGGTTAATGGTTTATTCTTGTTGTGGGTGCAATTTCACATGTCAAATGCGATGTTTATATTGCGTTCCTGATATATATGAGTTATATTGAGATTTGTATATTCCTTGTGTATGTAGAAAGTATCGTATACTTCTGAAATACGAGCATGTGTTTGCCATGATTAATTGTTGTGTATTTGTGTTAGCTGTATGTGTAGCAACTCCTTGATGAAAGGAATTGTCCAAATGTGTTTTACCACCAACATACATCATGTATGTTGGAATATGTAGTCTAGGTGTTTGTACAAATGTCTAAATGATCAAGTGTGTTATATATGGTACTTTTTATGGGTGTTGAGAAGAGATCCTCAACTATCTTGTTGGTGTGAATGATTTCCTACATGCAATTTACATTCCTTGTTGTTTAAATTCAGACACTACTTATGTGTATATCCATGTTAAGTTGATATTCATCAAATGCTCATATACTGTATGATTAGGATTGTTGATCCACTATTGTTCTAAATTGCTGGTATGAATAACTGTTACACTTGAAAGTGTTTGGGACTATAAAATAGTCCAGGGAATCGGTAATAAACCTTGAGTTCATGGCTGAGGTTATTTTCGCCACGTAGGACGTGTTTGACGAAATCGAGTCGTATTAGGGTTGTCGGCAGTAGTTTGGCCACACGAAGTGTTTGCGCACTCTATGTCATTCAACTCAACATGCACTCGCGCTAGTCGAGCTCGTCAAGTAACTCGATTTTTCCGGTGGATGTGCACCATGTATGGACGCTATTGTTTGAATCTAGGGTACCAAACTTACCGATGCAATCCCGTTAACCATTGTACCTTGATCCGCTAAGACTCATGAGCCAGACATGGTGGTATGGGACATCGTGGCCGAGCTATCGGCCTACGCTGGGGTGACGAGCCTCCCCGTAATGACTAGTGAGCACACCAGACTCGTGAGCCGATTATGGTGGTCTAGGAAACTATATTCGTGCTGTCGGCCTATATTGATTGGTGACGAGCCCTTTGTAGTGGCCTCGAGCATACCTTGATACTGCGTTGAGGCGACGAGCTTTAGCGTAGTAACTAAGGTATGATAGGCATGCATTGATTGGTGACGAGCCCTTTGCAGCGACCTAGAACCATATGATCGTATGAGACTGTCTAGGACTGACGACCCTAGAATGGATCATTGAGTGGAAATTGATATGAGGAAGGTACCTTAGCTTCCCAATCCCGCTGTATGAAAAGGACTAATAATAACTTGGTAATCATGTTCATACACCGCATTGCATGTGCGTTGGTGTCATTGGCACTGCGGGAGGTTGTTATGCGTACCATAAGATGAAGACGCTGAGGGAGTACAGGCGAGGGCATACATCATTTCTACATACATCTTTGCATTAACAAGAGAAATTAGGACGTGTTTGATTATATCGTCTTATCATTACTGCTTGATTGATTTGATAACATGTTAACTTTTACTGTATAGTTCCACTGAGTTGATCACTCATTCCCACATTCTAGGACAGCGTTTCAACACCAACCAGACTCTGTCTTAGATGTAGATGATGATGCGACCCCTAAGGCAGAGCAGGAGTATGAGGATGATGAGGACGCATTTTCTTTTATGCAGTTCTCAGGCAGGTTCATGTGAGCCATGTCCTGATCTACGGGGATTTTGGGTTTTCTTTTGTAATAGATAAATTCATTTTGATACTTGTATTTTGAAGACAAACACTTGTAATTATGACCTGGCAGAGCATACATATCACAGGGGCTTGCACATGTACACATATATTTCTTTAAGTCTCCCGCTTGCGACTTTCACTTATCCCTGAATTATGTTTGTAGTTTGGCTTAATCTATTCCATGCTTTATGCACTCATATAGGCAACATACATCCATCATTGCATATGTTGCATAAGTGATGTTCTGAAACTCGGGAGCTGAGTCATGCTCGACCCCCGAATTTCAGGGCGTGATAAGTTGGTATCAGAGCATGATTTGGATTAAACTGGAACTGGGTTATGGTCACACACCGCACGTTGACGCCACCTTAGTGTAGGAGGGTGCGAGATTAATATAGAATTTGTGTAAGTTTTCTCGTTGCTCCTATCGGGGAAAGTTTACTGAAAACGATCATCGAGATCGAGTCTGTACACACTCCTCATCACACACAACGACCCCAAATCTCTTCTAGACTGTCCATTGACGGGTTTAGATGGTGTATCATCCCATCCCAGCCATTAAAATGTCTGTAATCCTGAATCTGTATCAGATTCTATGCATAGTGACTCGATAAGTGTCGAATCGAACTAAGGGCCCAATCGGGGTAATTCTAGGGGGACCCACATCATTCTGTGGCTTAGGGGCCAGGAGGATCTCGCCCAAATGGCGAGTTATCGCTGGACTGTCCAGAGACCGGAGATGACCTAGCCGGTTCGGTGAGCCCTCGCCGCCCAGTGGGCCGGCTCGGGCCGACGCTTGTGGGGGCTAGTGTGGCCCACTCATCTAGGGTTGCATGATTAAAACCCCTTCTAAACCCTCTTTCCTTCTTAAAATACCCTCCCATGCTTTCCTTTTCTTGAAGTTTCTCTCAAAATCCTACAAAAATCCCTCCCCAAAGCCTTTCTTCTTTCATTTTCGTGCATCCCCATTCTACCCATCTCAAAACCCACCTCCATTGCTGTTTTCCCTCTCCTTTCTTTCCATTTGAACACTCAAATCCTTCCTTTGAGCCTCAAATTCGTGGAAGCCTCACCATTCTTCCCATTTCCCTCTTTTCTCTCATTTTCCATGGCCCTATTCGAGCTTGTTACGTTCATATTTTCCATCTCCACCATTCTCTCTTTGATGGGGAAGAAGAGAGCTCCTGTTGATGAAGTTGGGCCTAGCTGCCCAACCCATGCACGGAGGCCAAGAGGTGCCACCGCGAGCACGATCGCCACTCGAGAGTTTCAGATAAAGTGGGACCTCGATCCTCAAGCTTCCGTCGAAAGAACCTTGTTGGCGGAGCTATCTCATGGAGTTTATGAAAGCCGTAGGGTCCTTTTTGAAGCTCATGTAGATCCGCGGCTATTTGGCGAATTTCTCTTATTGGAGCGCTTGGAAGGGGACGGTTAGTGTCCCCTGTTTGAGGGCGAATACCGCGCCAATGTGGGTACTGTCCGAGTTTTTTATGCCTACATTCGGAAACCTTCGCTGGAGCCATTGCAGTTCAAGATCCCTTGCGGAAGAGATCGGGAGGCCACGATCAATGTCGCTCTGATATCCCGACTTCTGAACGTGCCGCTTGGCGAGGTTCATGCTAGTGAGAAGAACCTGAGTAGTGTGCGCAGGAGGGATCACTGCACACAGTTCCTGTGTGGTCGTCTGGTCGAATGACAACCTAATAGAAGCCTTTTAGCAACCAACATGACGGACGACTTCCGCTTGCTTCACCACATGTGCACATTCAATCTTTATCCAAGGTAGAGCAACCGCAACGAGTGTACGCGCCTGATGGTAGATTTTCTATATCAGGTGGGGCAAGGAGAGAAGCTATGTGTGCCAATGTATATCTTACATCAGATTGTCCTTATCGCTCGTTCGAATAGGAGGACCGAATCGCTCCCATTTGGCCGACTCATTTGTAAGCTTACACATGAGTTTGGCTACAGGCTTGGGGCGGAAAAGCCGGTACCTGTTCGTTACATTAATGAGACGACCCTTATTCAGATGGACATTGGGCCTCGTCGACGACAAGCCTCACTTGAAGAAAGTGAGGATGAGACCGAGAGCAATGAGGAAGAGAGTAATGGCGAAGGTGGAGCTGAGATAGAAGAAGAAGAAGAGCAGGACGAGGAAGAAGTGGAGGCCCAGGACACGAGTGAGAGTTCTCCTCCTATGGCACCAGAGCAGGGCACAGATCAGGCCGCCAGGAATGCTCGTATAGCTCGGCTTGAGGAGGGTCAGGCTGTCCTACGCCAGGATATTATGGATCTTCGAGGCCTCGTGAAGCATAAGTTCACTAAGACGTCTCGTACTCTGAAGTCCATCTTGTGTTGCCTGTAGGATAAGGGTACCCCTCCTCAATCTCCTGATTCTGACAAGTAATTGCAGATGTACTCGTCCTTTGCTCTGTTTTGTCGTTGGTTATTGTGTGTAGCTGTTATAGGCGTAGTAGTTGGAAGTTGTTTGTTGTTTGAAGCTTTAGATGTATTAGCTCGCATGCTTTCTTTGTCGCGATCCATGTAATGCTGCACTTCTTGTATTGCAACAATTTTGTTAAATGAAATGCATGTTGTTTATCTTTGAGTTGTGATGTAAATGCTGTGTGGGTGGATTATGTGGATGTTGAATCTCACTGGTTGCATCCTCTGTTGAATGTGGGGTATGCCTCCTAAGGGCTCGAAGACTTCAGCCCATCTCTCCTTGGGCAAATTGCTTGTCGGTATTTCCCCCTAGGCGATATCCAGATGGATCCACAGTCAGGCCTGTCTCATTTTGGTGCTGGGCCGGACTCTCAGCCAGCTACTGGCCCCGCTGCTGGGCCGACTCCTGTGATACCACCTATGGCTCCTCCAGTCACACCTTCGGTTCTTAAGCTAAACCGTGCATCTGCGTCGACGCCTTATGCATCTTCGTCCGCTCTACCTCCTGATAAGCTTGAGCAGATAATGTTGTTGATGCAGCAGTAACAGATCCAGTAGCAGCAATACCAGCAGAAGCAGCATCAGTTTTTGTCTTCCATGGCTGGCATCTTTGCTTAGTCGATGGGGGCGACTCCACCTGCTTCACCTATGCACCCATCTGGGAATGCAAGTGTTAGCGGCATATTTGAGCGATTCCAGTGCTTACAACCTCCCACGTTTACA
Organism: Magnolia sinica; assembly: GCF_029962835.1. Taxonomy (NCBI): domain Eukaryota; kingdom Viridiplantae; phylum Streptophyta; class Magnoliopsida; order Magnoliales; family Magnoliaceae; genus Magnolia; species Magnolia sinica. The sequence goes on from NC_080573.1 coordinate 75,086,613, forward strand.
GGTTCTCATAGACCCGAGGATGCCGAGTACTAGATTGACCGCATCTCTAAGATGCTGAGGTTGCTTCATTATGCTGAGGCTGAGCAGGTCGAGCTTGCCTCCTTCATATTTGAGAAGGAGGCCAGTTTATGGTGGGACATGTTCTCTGCACAGTTGCGGAGGGTTTTGAGTGGACGTGGCAGGCGTTTGAGGCACGCTTCTATGAGAAGTATTTCCCGGTCACTTACTGACACGAGAAGGAGAGTGAGTTCCTTTGCCTCCGTCAGGGAGGGATGTCAGTGACTGAGTATGAGAACCGGTTTACTGAGTTGGGTCGTTATGCTCCTTTACTTCTGGGTGATCAGCCGATGCAGATGCGGCATTTTTCTGAGGGATTGAGACCTAAGATTCGATCGAAGATGTGTTGTGCTATCATATCTTCTTATGATGAGTTGGTGAGCATGTCCCTGCTAGCTGAGCAAGACGGGGACAAGTCGTCCCGTATGCGAGCACCTATGGTTCCCAGACCGCGACCTGATTTTCGAGTACACCATTTCTCGGCAAGAGGCCGCGGGTAGATTCTCCTCCGAAACTTGTTACGTTGCCGGCTCAACAGATGCGTTCTGACTTGCACTATTCGTACTGTGGAAAGATTGGGCATTCGGATCGTAATTGTTTTACGCGAATGCAGGACAGTGGATTTACTTCACCACAGAGGATCAGCCGTCAGATGCCTTAGGTCATATCAACTCCACCCCTTCGTTCAGCGCCAACTCACCCATCCTTCAGACCTTCTGTACCTCGCTTCAGGCCACCTCAGCGGCCCATAGTTCCACCGCCGAATCGCCCGCAGCAGGCTCGAGTTCACGCGCTTACAGCTGAAGCGCCTGGGGCTGACTTGGCACCGAGATCTTTTGAGGTTACAGTTCACATCCAAGGTATTCCCGTTTCCTTGTTGGTGGATACCGAGTCCACTACCTCTATTATATCGTATGCGGCAGTTAAACGCCTGAGTTTGGGCACTGTTACTATGAAGGGAGTGACGCTCACTACCGCTACAGGGACCTCCTCTGATATTACCAAGATTTGTATGGGTTGTTTGATTGATCTAGGGAGCAGATCAATTCTAGTTGACCTATTTGTCGCATCTCTATATCATTACGATGTCATTTTGGGTATGGATTGGCTCACGAGGATGCGAGCAGAGATTAATTGTGAAGCTAGGCTGGTGACAGTCCATGGACCTGAGGGTGAGACATTTACTTTCCCCATTCAGGTCAGTTACCCTTTTCGTTTTGGTTATTATACTTCTCTGTTGGAGAGTATTGCTGGTTTGTCGCTTGAAAAGACGCCAGTAGTTCGAGATTTTGAAGATGTATTCAAGTCGATTCCTAGATTACCCTCTCGGCGCGAGATTGATTTTACTATCTATCTCATGCCTAATACGACACCTATTTCATTGCCCACCTATCGCATGCCTCCTAGTGAAATGGAGGAATTGAGGAAGCAGATAGATGGCTTGTTGAATTTGGGCTTTATTCGACCTAGTGTGTCCCCTTGGGGAGCACCTGTTTTGTTTGTCAAGAAGAAGGATGGTTCCTTGCGATTATGTATAGATTATCATAGGTTAAATCAGGTGACTGTGAAGAACAAGTATCCTTTGCCTAGGATCGATGATCTATTTGATCAGTTGAAGGGGGCACGGTACTTTTCGAAGGTTGATCTGCAGTCAGGGTATCATCAGTTGCGCGTCAAGGATGAGGACGTGCAGAAGACCGCGTTCAGGACTAGTTTCGGCCATTATGAGTTCCTTGTGATGTCGTTCAGTCTTACGAACGCACCGGCCGTATTCATGGATCTGATGAACAGGGTGTTTCGGCCATTTTTGTTCTGATTTGTCATTGTCTTTATCGATGACATTTTGATATACTCCGCGAGTCGGGAAGAGCACGAGGAGCACTTAAGAGCGGTCTTGGATGCTCTCAGGAAGAATCAGCTTTTTGCACAGTTCAAGAAATGTGATTTCTGGAAGGAGGAAGTCAAGATCCTAAGACATGTGGTGTCCAAGGAAGGGATAGCTGTCGACCTCACTAAGGTAACTGCAGTTCAGGATTGGAAGCAGCCTGATTCAGTTACTGAGGTGAGAAGCTTTCTGGGTCTAGCAGGCTATTATCGACGTTTCATACGAGACTTCTCGAAGATAGCCAGACCGTTATCTCAGTTGACACGTAAAGACTTGAAGCTTGCTTGGAATGAGATGGCGAAAATAGCTTTTCAGGAGCTGAAGGACAAGTTGACGTCCGCCCCCATGCTAGTATTGCCAGAGCAAGGGGTTAAGTATACAATATATACCGATGCCTCTTGCATTGGTCTGGGTTGTGTCCTTATGCAGAAGGACAGAGTAATTGCATATGCCTCGAGACAGTTGAGGAAACATGAAGAGAATTACCCTACACACGACCTGGAGTTGGCAGCTGTCATTTTCGCATTAAAGCTTTGGAGACATTACCTCTACGGAGAGGAGTTCGAGCTCTTTTGCGACCACAAGAGCCTTAAGTATATTTTCACGCAGCATGACTTGAATATGAGGCAACACCGATAGATGGAAACATTGAAAGACTTTAAGTTCGATGTCTCTTACCATCCGGGCAAGGCAAACCTTGTGGTAGACGCATTGAGTCGCAAGAAGGCTATAGAGTTTGCGGCTCGCTAATGATAGCAGAATGGGACATGATGGAGTTTGTGCGAGACTTTGAGCAAAAACTCATGGTGGTAAAGCAGTATGAGGTTATCACACACATTCGAGTACAACCCCTCCTTGATGAGAGGACCATTGCAGCCCAGAGCAGGCAAAAGAGTTACGCTGATACGAAGCGACGACCGCTTGAGTTTGAGGTTGGAGACCATGTATTTCTTAAGGTTTTCCCTATGAAGGGAGTCCGGCGGTTCGGTAAGAAGGGGAAGCTCACGCCGAGATTCAATGGTCCATTTCAAATATTGGATCGAGTGGGAGCGGTAGCATACCGCCTTTCTTTGCCCACACCACTTGTGGGCGTGCATAACGTATTACATGTTTCAATGCTGAAGAAGTACGTTCCTAATCCTTCGTATATTATCAGTTGGGAGCAGGTGCAGTTGAGTGAGGATGCCACATATGTACTGCGACCGACACGTATCCTATACAGGAAGGAGCAGGTATTGCGTAGCAAGGTCATCCCTCTTGTGAAAGTATTGTGGACGCATCAGGCTACTTGGGAGACTGAAGCTGAGGTCAGAAAGAGCTACCCTCGGATCCTTGAGGAGTATGAGAAGGTACGAATTTCGAGGATGAAATTTTTCTTTAAGGGAGGTAGATTGTAATGACCCAAAAAATTTTGTGTAAAGACCCGAGTACTACCTCAAATTCTTAAGAAGTTATTTGTGGGTTAATTAGCGCTAAACTTGATTTCTTGTGAAAATTAGCACAATCATCTTAAATTTGATCTGCAAGACTCAAAACTTGTAGAATCGTTAGCACTATGTTACCTTGAAATCTATGATTCAACGCTAAATCCAGTTGCTCTCGGGAGTACTTGGAAACTTTGGATCGGACCTGGACCGCGCGTCGAAAGTCCAATAGCGATGATCTTAGACATTTATGATCACCTTGTTGAGCTTGACCATCACCTCAAAAATTAAGACCAGATGATGTCCTGAGTCGATTTGCTTGAGTCCGGAGTAAGGAGTGTGAGAAAGGTGAGAAATTAAATATGAATTTATGAAATCTGAGTCGTGTCGCTTGCACGAAAATTTTAAGCAATCTGACCATTGGATTTTGACCCAAATTTACCCTCGGATCAGGGAAGATGGCCCAGGCATGTCATAGTGCTTGTGGACCTGATCGAGTTTCGGTGATTGTTGAATTGAGATTGGTCCGCCACGGCTGATCTGTAAATCCGATCGATACAAAAACTCAGCCTGACCTAGATCCATAGTCAGTGAGCTTAAGTCCGACCGCACGTGGAAAAGGGACCACCAGAAGTGCTCCGTTGGATCGAAATAGACCCGATTTGGTTATAACCTAAGTATACCTTGGCCCTGGGGCTATTTTCATCAATGTTAGGCCTATATAAAGACCTTAAAACCCTCACTCTCAATTCCATACGAATTTCCTAAACCCTAGCTAAGAAAGAGAGGAAAAGAGAGAGAAAGTGAGAGAGAAGTTGGTGAATCATCTTGAGATTCTTCCCTGTTACTCTGCGTCTCTAAACCATCACTTCTGAATCGTTATTCCGGCGATTCTAAGTTCATTCGTGGGTAAGTCAATCAAACCCTAGTCTATTTTAGAGCTTAGAATAGTTTATGTGTTGATATAGTTCATTTTATTCATGCCTTAGGTTGCCTAGTCGCCGTTAACGAAGACTTATCGTCTGAATCAGATCTGTGCGCTTTTTCTAGTTTAAGGTGCGGACTATATTCGTATAGGTTATGGTTTTCAAGGCTTTTAATGTCGGTTAATGGTTTATTCTTGTTATGGGTGTAATTTCACGTGCCAAATGCGATGTTTATATTGCGTTCCTGATATATATGAGTTATATTGAGATTTGTATATTCCTTGTGTATGTAGAAAGTATCGTATACTTCTGAAATACGAGCATGTGTTTGCCATGATTAATTGTCGTGTATTTGTGTTAGTTGTATGTGTAGCAACTCCTTGATGAAAGGAATTGTCCAAATGTGTGTTACCACCAACATACGTCATGTATGTTGGAATATGTAGTCTAGGTGTTTGTACAAATGTCTGAATGATCAAGTGTGTTATATATGGTACTTTTTATGGGTGTTGAGAAGAGATTCTCAACTATCTTGTTGGTGTGAATGATTTCCTACATGTAATTTACATTCCTTGTTGTTTAAATTCAGACACTACTTATGTGTATATCCATGTTAAGTTGATATTCATCAAATGCTCATATACTGTATGATTAGGATTGTTGATCCATTATTGTTCTAAATTGCTGGTATGAATAACTGTTACACTTGAAAGTGTTTGGGACTATGAAATAGTCCAGGGAATCGGTAATAAACCTTGAGTTCATGGCCGAGGTTATTTTTGCCACGTAGGATATGTTTAACGAACCCAAGTCGTATTAGGGTTGTCGGCAGTGGTTTGGCCACACGGAGTGTTTGCACACTCTATGTCGTTCAACTCAACGTGCGCCCGCGCTACTCGAGCTCGTCAAGTAACCCGATTTTCTCAGTGGATGTGTACCATGTATGGACACTATTGTTTGAATTTAGGGTATCAAACTTACCGATGCAATCCCATTAACCATTGTACCTTGATCCGCTAAGACTCATGAGCTGGACATGGTGGTATGGGACACCGTGGCCGAGCTGTCAGCCTACGCTGGGGTGACGAGCCTCCCCGTAGTGACCAGTGAGCACACCAAACTCGTGAGCCGATTATGGTGGTATGGGACACCATATTCATGCTGTCAGCCTACATTGATTGGTGATGAGCCCTTTGTAGTGACCTCGAGCATACATTGATACTGCGTTAAGTCGACGAGCCTTAGCGTAGTAACTAAGGTATGATAGGCATGCATTGATTGGTGACGAGCCCTTTGTAGCGACCTAGAACCATATGATCGTATGAGACTGTCTAGGACGGACAACCCTAGAATGGATCATTGAGTGAAAATTGATATGAGGAAGGTACCTTAGCTTCCCAATCTTACTGTATGAAAAGGACTAATAATAACTTGGTAATTATGTTCATGCACCGCATTGCATGTGCGTTGGCGTCGTTGGCACTGCGGGAGGTTGTCATGCGTACTGTAAGATGAAGACGCTAAGGGAGTACAGGCGAGGGCATGCATCGTTTCTACATACATCCTTGCACTAACAAGAGAAATTAGGACGTGTTTGATTGTATCGTCTTATCATTACTGCTTGATTGATTTGATAACATGTTAACTTTTACTGTATAATTCCACTGAGTTGATCACTCACTTTCACATTCTGGGATGGTGTTTCAACACTAACCAGACTCTGTCTTAGATGCAGATGATGATGCGACCCCTGAAGCAGAGCAGGAGTATGAGGATGATGAGGACGCATTTTCTTTTATGCAGTTCTCAGGCGGGTTCATGTGAGCCGTGTCCTGATCTACGGGGATTCTGGGTTTTCTTTTGTAATAGATAATTTCATTTTGATACTTGTATTTTGAAGACAAACACTTGTAATTATGACCTGGCAGAGTATACATATCACAGGGACTTGCACATGCACACATATATTTCTTCAAGTCTTCCACTTGCCACTTTCACTTATCCCTGAATTATGTTTACAGTTTGGCTTAATCTATTCCATGTTTTATGCACTCATATAGGCAACATACATCCATCATCGCATATGTTGCATAAGTGATGTTCTGAAACTAGGGAGCTGAGTTATGCTCGACCCCCGAATTTTAGGGCGTGACACTTACAGATGCGCAAATGGCCTCGGGATACGACGCTTCAAGTCAGGAATGAAATATCACTAAAGTACCTTTTAGATGATAAAAAATTGATGCAATCCGACATCAAACGAGGGAGTTAAGAGCATTGCCGTTGGATCACGCAATTTGGAAAGATTAATAATCCAAATTGTAAAATGACGATCGAAGAGTTTCAATGGTCTCAAAATTACACAATTCTAATCCCATTTGGACGATTGTCAAGTTACCATTCCAATGAACTCAAAATAGTCTGAATTCGACCAATAACGAGAGAGTTATGAAGGTTACTATTGGACAAGGAGATGAAGGAAAAATTCAGGACCGACGACTACAATCCCACTTACAGATGCGCAAAGGCTCTCGGGATACGACGATTTAAGTTAGGAATGAAAGAGCACTAAAGTAATGTCCAGATGACTAAAAATCTACCCAATCTGACATCAAATGAGGGAGTTATGAGCATCTCTATTGGATCACGTGATTTGAATTGATTAACAATCCAAATTGTAAAATGACGATCGAAGAGTTCCAACGTGCTTTTGGGATGTCGAACGGTCTTAGAATTAGCCAATTCTAGTCCCATTTGGATGCTTGTCAAGTTACCATTCCAATGAGCTCAAAATAGTCTAAATTTGATCACTGAAGATAGAGTTATGCAGGTTACTATCGGACAAGGAGATGAAGGAAAAATTCAGGACTGACGACTGCGATCCCACTTACGGATGCACAAATGGTCTCGAAATACGACGAATCAATTCAAGAATGGAAGATCACTAAAGTACCTTACAGATGACCAGAAATTGAGCCAATCCGACATCAAACGAGGGCGTTATGAGCATCTCCGCTTGATCGCGCGATTTGAAAAGACTAACAATCCAAATTGTAAAATGATGATCAAAGAGTTTCAACGTGTTTTTGGGATGTCGAACAGTCTCAGAATTAGCCAATTCTGGTCCCATTTGGAAGCTTCTCGAGTTACCATTCCAATGAGCTCAAAATAGTCTAAATTCCACCACTGAAGGGAGAGTTATGATGGTTACTCTTGGACAAGGAGATGAAGGAAAAATTCAGGACTGACGACTGCGATCCCACTAACAGATGTGCAAATGGTCTCGGGATACGACGATTCAAGTCAGGAATGGAAGAGCACTAAAGTACCTTTCAGATGACCAAAAATAAACGCAAACCGACATCAAACGAGGGAGTTACGAGCATCTCCATTAGATCCAGCGATTTAGAATGATTAATAATCCAAATTGCAAAATGACGATCTAAGAGTTCTAGAGTGCTTTTGGGATATCGAACGGACTCTGAAATAGCCAATTCTGTTCCCATTAGGAAGCTTGTCAAGTTACCATTCCAATGACCTCAAAATAGTCCAAATTGGACCACTGAACAGAGAGTTATGAAGGTTACTATTGGACAAGGAGACGAAGGAAAAATTAGGACCGACGACTGTGATCCCACTTACGGATGCGCGACTGGTCTCGGAATATGACGATTCAAGTCAGGAATAAAAAAGCACTAAAGTACCTTTCAGATGACCAGAAATCGACCCAATCCAACATCAAATGAGGGAGTTATGATCATCACCGTTAGATCGAGCGAATTAAAAAGATTAACAATCCAAATTGTAAAATGACGATCGAAGAGTTCCAACGTGCTTTTGGGATATCGAATGGTCTCAGAATTAGCCAATTCTGGTCCCATTAGGAAGCTTGTCAAGTTACCATTCCAATGAGCTCAAAATAATCTAAATTTGACCACTGAAGAGGGAGTTATGATGGTTACTCCTGGACTAGGAGATGAAGGGAAAATTCAGGACCGACAACTGCAATCACACTTGCAGATGCACTAATGGTCTCGGGATACAACGATTCAAGTCAGGAATGAAAGAGCACTAAATTACCTTTCAAATGACTAAAAATCAACCCAATTCGACATCAAACGAGGGAGTTATGAGCATCTCCGTTGGATCCCACAATTTAGAAAGATTATTAGTCCCAATTGCAAAATGACTATCGAAGAGTTCCAACTGGCTTTCGGGATTCGAACGGTCTCAGAATTACACAATTATGGTCCCATTTGGAAGCTTTTCGAGTTACCATGCTAATGAGCTCAAAAAAGTCTAAATTCAACCATCAAAAAAGAGTTATGATGGTTACTATTGGACAAGTAGATGGAGGAGAAATTCAGGACCGATGACTGCGATCCCACTCACGGAAGCCCAAATGGTCTCGGAATTCCACGATTCCAATCTGGAATGAAAAAGCATTAAAGTACCTTTTAGATGACTAAAAATTAATCCAATCTGGCATCAAATGGACGAGTGATGAGTATCTCTGCTGGATCACACAATTTGGGAAGATTAACGATCCAATTTCGAAAATGACGAACATAGAGTTCCAACTTGCTTCTGGGATATCGAACGGTTTCAGAATTAGCTAATTCTGGTCCCATTTGGAAGCTTGTCAAGTTACCATTCCAATGACCTCAAAATAGTCTAAATTCATCCACTAAAGAGAGAGTATGAAGGTTACTATTGGACAAGGAGATGAAAGAAAAATTCAGGACTGACGACTGCGATCCCACTTATGGATGTGCAAATGGTCTCGGAATACGACGATTCAAGTCAGGAATGAAAAGCACTAAAGTACCTTTCAGATGGCCAGAAATAGACCCAATCCAACATCAAAGGAGGGATTTATGAACATCTCCGGTTGATCGCACAATTCGAAAAGATTAACAATCCAAATTGTAAAATGACGATCGAAGAGTTCCAACGTGCTTTTGGGATGTCGAACGGTCTCAGAATTAGTCAATTCTAATACCATTTAGAAGCTTGTCGAGTTACCATTCCAATTAGCTCAAAATAGTGTAAATTCAACCACTAAAGAGAGAGTTATGATGGTTACTCTTGGACAAGGAGATGATGAAAAAATTCAGAACTGACAACTACGATGCTACTTATGGAAGCACAAATAGTCTTAGAATACGACGATTGAAGTCAGGAATGAAAGAGCACTAAAATACCTTTTAGATGACCAAAAATTGACCCAATCTGACATCAAATGAGGGAGTTATGAGCATCTCCATTAGATCCAGTGATTTAGAAAATTAACAATCCAAATTGCAAAATGGCGATCCAAGAGTTCGAACATGCTTTTGGGATATCGAACGGTCTCAGAATTAGCTAATTCTGGTCCCATTAGGAAGCTTGTCGAGTTACCAATCCATTGAGCTTAAAATAGTCTAAATTCGACCACTGAAGAGAGAGTTATGATGGTTACTCTTGGAAAAGGAGATGAAGGAAAAATTCAGGACCAACGACTGCGATCCAACTTACGGAAGCGCAAATGATTTCCGGGTATGGCGATTCAAGTCAGGAATGAAAGAGCACTGAAGTACCTCTCAGATGACTAAAATCGACCCAATCCAACATCAAATGAGGGAGTCATGAGCATCTCCGTTGGATCGTGTGATTTGGAAAGATTAATAATCCAAATTGCAAAATGACGATCAAAGAGTTCCAACATGCTTTTGGGATATCGAACGATCTCATAATTAGCCAATTCTAGTCCCATTAGGAAGCTTGTCGAGTTACCTTTTCACTGAGCTCAAAATAGTCCAAATTCAAAGACAGAAGAGAGTTTTGAAGGTTACTATTAGAGAAGGAGATGAAGGAAAAATTCAGGATCGATGGTTGCGATCTCACTTATGGATGCGCAAATGGTCTCGAAATTCAACGTTTCAAGTTCGGAATGAAAGAGCACTGAAGTACCTTTCAGATGACCAAAAATTGACCCAATCCGACATCAAATGAGGGAGTTATTAGCATCTACGTTCGATCGAGCGATCTATAAAGATTAACAATCCAAATTGAAAAATGACAATCGAAGAGTTCCAACGTGCTCATTGCATATCGAACGGTCTCAGAAATAGCCAATTCTGGTCCCATTAGGAAGCTTGTCGAGTTACCATTCCAATGAGCACAAAATATTCTAAATTCGACCCCTGAAGAGAGAGATATGATGGTCACTCCTGACAAGGAGATGAAGGAAAATTTTAGGACCAACGACTATGATCCCACTTACAGATGCGCAAATGGTTTTGGGATATGACGATTCAAGTTAGGAATGAAAGAGCACTAAAGTACCTTCTAAATGATTAAAAATCAACGCAATCCGACATCAAACGAGGGAGTTATGAGCATCTTTGTTGTGTAGCGCGATTTGGAAAAATTAAGAATCCAAATTGCTAAATGATGATCGAAGAGTTCCAACGTGCTTTTAGGATATCGAACGGTCTCAGAATTAGCCAATTCTGGTCCCATTAGGAAGCTTGTCGAGTTACCATTCTAATGAGCTCGAAATAGTCCAAATTTGACCACTAAAGATAGAGTTATCAGGTTACTATTGGACAAGGAGATGAAGGAAAAATTTAGGACCGACGACTACAATCCCAATTACGGATGCGCAAATGGTCTCGGAATAGACCATTCAAGTCAGGAATGAAACAACAGTATAGTACCATTCAGATGACCAAAAATTGATCCAATCCAACTTCAACGATGGAGTTAAGAGCATCTCCATTGGATCGCAGGATTTGGAAAGATTATTAATCCAAATTGCAAAATGATGATCGGAGAGTTCCAACGGGCTATCAAGATATCGAACGGTCTCAGAATTAGACAATTCTGGTACCATTTAGAAGCTTGTCGAGTTACCATTCCAATGATCTCAAAATAGTCTAAACTTTACCACTGAAGAGAGAGTTATGAAGTTTACTATTAGACAAGGAGATGAAGGAAAAATTCAGAACCGACGACTACGATCCCACTTACGGATGCCCCAGTGGTCCCAGATACTAAGATTCCAATCTAAAATGAAAGAGCATTAAAGTACCTTTCAGATGAACAAAAATTGACCCAATCTGACATTAAATGAGCGAGTAATGAGCGTCTCCATTGGATAACACAATTTTGAAAGATTAATGATCCAAATTGCAAAGTGACGATCGTAGAGTTCCAACATGTTTCTGGGATATCGAACGGTCTCAGAATTAGCCAATTCTGGTCCCATTTGGAAGCTTGTCGAGTTACCATTCCAATGAGCTCAAAATAGTCTAAATTCAACCACTGAAGAGAGAGTTATGAAGGTTACTATTAGACAAGGGAATGAAGGAAAAATTCAGGACCGATGACTGCGATTCCACTATGGATGCGCAAATGGTCTCAGAATACGATGATTCAAGTCCGTAATGAAAGAGCACTAAAGGACCATTCAAATGGCCAAAAATCAACCCAATCCAATGTTAAACGAGGGAGTTATGAGCATCGCTGTTGGATCGCGCAATTTAGAAAGATTAACAATCCAAATTGCAAAATGACGATCAAAAAGTTTTAATGGTCTCAAAATCAGACAATTCTGGTCCCATTTGGATGATTGTCGAGTTACCATTCCAATGAACTCAAAATAGCCTGAATTCGACCAATGAAGATAGAGTTATGAAGGTTATTATTGGACATGGAGATGAAGGAAAAATTCAGGACTGACGACTGCGATCCCACTTAGAGATGCGGAAAGGCTCTTGGGATATAGCGATTCAAGTCAGGAATGAAAGAGCACTAAAGTACCATTCAGACGACCCAAAATCGACCCAATTTGACATCAAACGAGGGAGTTATGAGCATCTCCGTTGGATCACGTGATTTGGAATGATTAATAATCAAAATTGCAAAATGATGATCGAAGAGTTCCAACGTGCTTTTGGGATATCAAACGGTCTCAGAATTAGCAAATTCAGTCCCATTTGGATGCTCGTAAAGCTACCATTCCAATGGGCTTAAAATAATCTAAATTCGAACACTAGAGATAGAGTTATGAAGGTTACTATTAGAGAAGGAGATGAAGGAAAAATTTAGGATGGACGACTGTGATCCCACTTACGGATGCGCAAATGGTCTCAGAATAGAATGAATCAAGTCAGGAATGGAAGATCACTAAAGTACCTTACAGATGACCAGAAATCGAACCAATCCGACATCAAATGAGGGAGTTATGAGCATCTCCCCTTGATCGCATGAGTTGGAAAGACTAACAATCTAAATTGCAAAATGACGATTAAAGAGTTCCAACGTGCTTTTGGGATGTCGAACGGTCTTAGAATTAGCCAATTCTGGTCCCATTTAGAAGCTTCTCGAGTTACCATTCCATTGAGCTCAAAATAGTCTAAATTCGACCACTAAAGGGAGAGTTATGATGGTTACTCTTGGACAAGGAGATGAAGGAAAAATTCATGACTGACGACTGCGATCCCACTTACAGATGCGCAAATGGTCTCAGGATATGATGATTCAAGTCAGGAATGAAAGAGCACTAAAGTACCTTTCAGATGACCAAAAATAGACGCAAACTGACATCAAACGTGTGAGTTACGAGCATCTCCGTTAGATCCAGCGATTTAGAATGATTAATAATCCAAATTACAAAATGACGATCGAAGAGTTCCAGAGTGCTTTTGGGATATTGAACGGACTCTTAATTAGCTAATTCTGTTCCCATTAGGAAGCATGTCGAGTTACCATTCCAATGACCTCAAAATAGTCCAAATTGGACCACTGAACAGAGAGTTATGACAAGGAGACTTATGAAGGTTACTATTGGACAAGGAGATGAAGGAAAAATCAGGACCGACGACTGTGATCCCACTTACGGATGCGCGACTGGTCTCGGAATACGACGATTCAAGTCAGGAATGAAAAGCACTAAAGTACCTTTCAGATGACCAGAAATTGACCCAATCCAACATCAAATGAGGGAGTTATGATCATCATCGTTAGATCGAGCGAATTAAAAAGATTAACAATCCAAATTGTAAAATGACGATCGAAGAGTTCCAACGTACTTTTGGGATATCGAATGGTCTCAGAATTAGCCCATTCTGGTCCCATTTGGAAGCTTGTCAAGTTACCATTCCAATGAGCTCAAAATAGTCTAAATTTGACCACTGAAGAGGGAGTTATGATGGTTACTCCTGGACTAGGAGATGAAGTGAAAATTTAAGACCGACAACTGCAATCACACTTACAGACGCACAAATGGTCTCGAGATACAACGATTCAAGTCAGGAATGAAAGAACACTAAAGTACCTTTCAAATGACTAAAAATCAACCCAATCCGACATCAAATGAGGGAGTTATGAGCATCTCCGTTGGATCCCATGATTTGGAAAGATTATCAGTCCCAATTGCAAAATGACTATCAAAGAGTTCCAACTGGCTTTCGGGATATTGAACGGTCTCAGAATTAGGCAATTATGGTCCCATTTGGAAGCTTTTCGAGTTACCATGCTAATGAGCTCAAAAAAGTCTAAATTCAACCACTGAAAAGAGTGTTATGATGGTTACTATTGGACAAGTAGATGGAGGAAAAATTCAAGACCGATGACTGCGATCCCACTCACGGATGCCCAAATGGTCTCGGAATTCCACGATTCCAATCTGGAATGAAAAAGCATTAAAGTACCTTTCAGATGACCAAAAATTAATCCAATCTGGCATCAAATGGACGAGTGATGAGCATCTCTGCTGGATCACACGATTTGGGAAGATTAACAATCCAAATTGGAATATGACGAATGTAGAGTTCCAAGTTGCTTCTGGGATATCGAACGGTCTTAGAATTAGCTAATTCTGGTCCCATTTGGAAGCTTGTCGAGTTACCATTCCAATGAGCTCAAAATAGTCTAAATTCATCCACTGAAGAGAGAGTATGAAGGTTACTATTGGACAAGGAGATGAAAGAAAAATTCAGGACTGACGACTGCGATCCCACTTATGGATGTGCAAATGGTCTCGGAATACGACGATTCAAGTCAGGAATGAAAAGCACTAAAGTACCTTTCAGATGGCCAGAAATCGACCCAATCTAACATCAAATGAGGGATTTATGAACATCTCCGATTGATCGCACGATTCGGAAAGATTAACAATCCAAATTGTAAAATGACGATCGAAGAGTTCCATCGTGCTTTTGGGATGTCGAACGGTCTCAGAATTAGCCAATTCTAATACCATTTGGAAGCTTGTTGAGTTACCATTCCAATGAGCTTAAAATAGTGTAAATTCGACCACTGAAGAGAAAGTTATGATGGTTACTCTTGGACAAGGAGATGATGAAAAAATTCAGGACCGATGACTACGATGCTACTTATGGAAGCACAAATGGTCTTAGAATATGACGATTGAAGTCAGGAATGAAAGAGCACTAAAATACCTTTCAGATGACCAAAAATTGACCTAATCTGACATCAAATGAGGGAGTTATGAGCATCTCCATTAGATCCAGTAATTTAGAAAATTAACAATCCAAATTGCAAAATGGCGATCCAAGAGTTCGAACGTGCTTTTGGGATATCGAACGGTCTCAGAATTAGCTAATTCTGGTCCCATTAGGGAGCTTGTCGAGTTACCATTCCATTGAGCTTAAAATAGTCTAAATTTGACCACTGAAGAGAGAGTTATGATGGTTACTCTTGGAAAAGGAGATGAAGGAAAAATTCAAGACCGATGACTGCAATCCCACTTACGGAAGCGCAAATGGTTTTCGAGTACGACGATTCAAGTCAGGAATGAAAGAGCACTAAAGTACCTCTCAGATGACTAAAAATTGACCCAATCCAACATCAAATGAGGTAGTCATGAGCATCTCCGTTGGATCATGTGATTTGGAAAGAATAACAATCCAAATTGTAAAATGACGATCGAAGAGTTCCAACATGATTTTGGGATATCGAACGGTCTCATAATTAGTCAATTCTAATTCCATTAGGAAGCTTGTCGAGTTACCTTTTCACTGAGCTTAAAATAGTCCAAATTCAACGACAGAAGAGAGAGTTTTGAAGGTTACTATTGGAGAAGGAGATGAAGGAAAAATTCAGGATCGATGGCTGTGATCCCACTTATGGATGCGCAAATGGTCTCGAAATTCAACATTTCAAGTTTGGAATGAAAGAGCACTGAAGTAACTTTCAGATGACCAAAAATTGACCCAATCCGACATCAAATGAGGGAGTTATTAGCAACTACGTTCGATCGAGCCATCTATAAAGATTAACAATCCAAATTGAAAAATGACAATCGAAGAGTTCCAACGTGCTCATTGCATATCGAACGGTCTTAGAAATAGCCAATTCTGGTCCCATTAGGAAGCTTGTCGAGTTACCATTCCAATGAGCACAAAATATTCTAAATTCAACCCCTGAAGAGAGAGATATGATGGTTACTCCTGATAAGGAGATGAAGGAAAATTTCAGGACTGACGACTATGATCCCACTTACAGATGCGCAACTGGTCTTGGGATATGACGATTCAAGTCAGGAATGAAAGAGCACTAAAGTACCTTTTAAATGATTAAAAATCGACGCAATCCGACATCAAACGAGGGAGTTATGAGCATCTCTGTTGTATAGCGCGATTTGGAAAAATTAACAATCCAAATTGCTAAATGATGATCGAAGAGTTCCAACGTGCTTTTGGGATATCGAACGGTCTCAGAATTAGCCAATTCTGGTCCCATTAGGAAGCTTGTCAAGTTACCATTCTAATGAGCTCGAAATAGTCCAAATTTGACCACTAAAGATAGAGTTATCAAGGTTACTATTGGACAAGGAGATGAAGGAAAAATTCAGGACCGACGATTGCGATCCCAATTACGGATGCGCAAATGGTCTCGGAATAGACCATTCAAGTCAGGAATGAAACAACAGTAAAGTACCATTTAGATGACCAAAAATTGATCCAATCCAACTTCAAAGATGGAGTTAAGAGCATCTCCGTTGGATCATAGGATTTGGAAAGATTATTAATCCAAATTGTAAAATGATGATCGGAGAGTTCCAACGGGCTTTTAGGATATCGAACGGTCTCAGAATTAGACAATTCTGGTACCATTTGGAAGCTTGTCGAGTTACCATTCCAATGATCTCAAAATAGTCTAAACTTTACCACTGAAGAGAGATTTATGAAGTTTACTATTAGACAAGGAGATGAAGGAAAAATTCAGAACCGACAACTACGATCCCACTTACGGATGCCCCAGTGTTCCTAGATACCAAGATTCCAATTCGAAATGAAACAGCATTATAATACCTTTCAGATGAATAAAAATTGACCCAATCTGACATCAAATGAGCTAGTGATGAGCGTCTCCATTGGATAGCGCAATTTTGAAAGATTAACGATCCAAATTGCAAAGTGACGATCGTAGAGTTCCAACATGTTTCTGGGATATCGAACGTTGTCAGAATTAGCCAATTCTGGTCCCAGTTGGAAGCTTGTCAAGTTACCATTCCAATGAGCTCAAAATAGTCTAAATTCAACCACTGAAGAGAGAGTTATGAAGGTTACTATTAGACAAGGGAATGAAGGAAAAATTCAGGACTGATGACTGCGATTCCACTATGGATGCGCAAATGGTCTCAGAATATGATGATTCAAGTCCGTAATGAAAGAGCACTAAAGGACCATTGAAATGGCCAAAAATCAACCCAATCCCATGTCAAACGAGGGAGTTATGAGCATCGCTGTTGGATCGTGCAATTTAGAAAGATTAACAATCCAAATTGCAAAATGACGATCAAAGAGTTTCAACGGTCTCAAAATTAGACAATTATGGTCCCATTTGGACGATTGTCGAGTTACCATTCCAATGAACTCAAAATAGTCTGAATTCGACCAATGAAGAGAGAGTTATGAAGGTTATTATTGGACATGGAGATGAAGGAAAAATTCAGGACCGACGACTGCGGTCCCACTTACAGATGCGGAAAGGCTCTTGGGATACGGCGATTCAAGTCAGGAATGAAAGAGCACTAAAATACCGTTCAGACGAGCTAAAATCGACCCAATTCGACATCAAACGAGGGAGTTATGAGCATCTCCATTGGATCACGTGATTTGGAATGATAAACAATCAAAATTGCAAAATGACGATCGAAGAGTTCCAACGTGCTTTTGGGATATCGAACGGTCTCAGAATTAGCCAATTCAGGTCCCATTTAGATGCTCGTAAAGCTACCATTCCAATGAGCTTAAAATAATCTAAATTCGAACACTAGAGATAGAGTTATGAAGGTTACTATTAGAGAAGGAGATGAAGGAAAAATTTAGGATGGACGACTGTGATCCCACTTACGGATGTGCAAATGGTCTCAGAATATGACAAATCAAGTCAGGAACGGAAGATCACTAAAGTACCTTACAGATGACCAGAAATCGAGCCAATCTGACATCAAATGAGGGAGTTATGAGCATCTCCCCTTGATCGCACGATTCGGAAAGACTAACAACCTAAATTGTAAACTGACGATTAAAGAGTTCCAATGTGCTTTTGGGATGTCGAACGGTCTCAAAATTAGCCAATTTTGGTCCCATTTGGAAGCTTCTCGAGTTACCATTCCAATGAGCTCAAAATAGTCTAAATTCAACCACTGAAGAGAGAGTTATGATGGTTACTCTTGGACAAGGAGATGAAGGAAAAATTTAGGACTGACAACTACGATCCCACTTACAGATGCGCAAAAGGTCTCGGGATACGACGATTCAAGTCAGGAATAAAAGAGAACTAAAGTACCTTTCAGATGACCAAAAATTGGTGCAATCCGACATCAAATGAGGGAGTTATGAGCATCTCTGTTAGATCGAGCGATTTAGAAAGATTTACAATCCAAATTGTAAAATGACGATCAAAGAGTTCCAACGTGCTTTTGGGATATCGAACAGTCTCAGAATTAGCCAATTCTGGTCCCATTAGGAAGCTTATCGAGTTACATTCCAATGACCTCACAATAGTCCAAATTTGACCACTGAACAGGGAGTTATGAAGGTTACTATTGGACAAGGAGATGAAGGAAAATTCAGGGCCGATGAGTGCGATCCCACTTACAAATGCACAAATGGTCTCGGAATACGTTGATTCAAGTCAGGAATGAAAAGCCCTAAAGTACCTTTCAGAGGACCAGAAATCGACCCAATCTGACATCAAATGAGGAAGTTATGATCATCACCATTAGATCGAGCGAATTAGAAAGATTAACAAACCAAATTGCAAAATGACGATCGAAGAGTTCCAATGTGCTTTTGGGATATCGAATGGTCTCAGAATTAGCCAATTCTGGTCCCATTAGGAAGCTTGTCATGTTACCATTACAATGAGCTCAAAATAGTCTAGATTTGACCACTGAAGAGAGAGTTATGATGGTTACTCCTGGACTAGGAGATGAAGGAAAAATTCAGGACCGATGACTGCAATCCCACTTACAGATGCACAAATTGTCTCGGGATACGACGATTCAAGTCAGGAATGAAAGAACACTAAAGTACCTTTAGATGACCAAAAATTGACCCATACGACATTAAACGAGGGAGTTATGATCATCTCCGTTAGATCGAGCGATTTAGAAAGATTAACAATCCGAATTGGAAAATGACAATCGAAGAGTTCCAACATGGTTTTCGGATATCGAACAGTCTCATAATTAGCCAATTCTGGTCCCATTAGGAAGCTTGTCGAGTTACCACTCCAATGAGCTCAAAATAGTCCAAATTTGACCATTGAAGAGAGATTTATGAAGGTTACAATTGGACAAGGAGATGATGGAAAAATTCAGGACCGACGACTACGATCCCACTTGCAGATGCGCAAATAGTCTCGGAATACGATTATTCAAGTTAGGAATGAAAAGCACTAAAGTACCTTTCAGATGATAAAAAATTAACCCAATCCGACATCAAGTGAGGGAGTTATGATCATCTCCGTTAGATCGAGTGATTTAGAAAGATTAACAATCTAAATTGTAAAATGACTACCGAAGAGTTCCAACGTACTTTTGGGATATCAAATGGTCTCAGAATTAGCCCATTCAGGTCCCAATAGGAAGCTTGTCAATTTATAATTCCAATGAGCTCAAAATAGTCTAAACTCGACCACTGAAGAGAGAGTTATGAAGTTTACTATTGGACAAGGAGTTGAAGGAAAAATTCACGACCGACGACTGCAGTCCCACTTATTGACGCCAAATGGTCTCGGGATACGACGATTCAAGTTAGGAATGAAAGAGCACTAACGTACCTTTCATATGACCAAAAATTGACCCAATCCAACATTAAATGTGGGAGTTTTGAGCATCTCCATTGCATCCCGCGATTTGGAAAGATTAACTATCTAAATTCCAAAATGATGATCTAAGAGTTCTAACGTGCTTTTAGGATATCGAACGGTCTCATAATTAGTCAATTCTGGTCCCATTTGGGAGCTTGTCGAGTTAGCATTCCAATGAGCTCAAAATAGTCTAAATTTGACTACAGAAGAGAGAGTTATGATGGTTACTCTCAGATAAGGAGATGAAGGAAAAACTCAGGACCGACGACTGCGATCCCCTTTACGGATGCGCAAATGGTCTAGAGATACGACACTTCAAGTCAAGAATGAAAGAGCACTAAAGTACCTTTCAGTTGAATAAAAATTGACGCAATCAGACATCAAACGAGGGAGTGTTGAGCATCTCCATTGGATCGTGCGATTTGGAAAGATTAACAATCCAAATAGCAAAATGACAATCAAAGAGTTCCAACGTGCTTTTGGGATATTGAACAGTCTCAGAATTAGCCAATTCTGGTCCCATTAGGAAGCTTGTCGAGTTATCATTCCAATGAGTTCAAAATAGTCCAAATTTGACCACTAAAGACAGAGTTATCAAGGTTAGTATTGGACAAGGAGATGAAGGAAAAATCAGGACCGATGATTGCAATCCCAATTACGGAAGCGTAAATGGTCTCGGAATAGACGATTCAAGTCAGGAATGAAACAACACTAAAGTACCTTTCAGATGACCAAAAATTGACCCAATCTGACTTCAAACGAGGGAGTTATGAGCATCTCTATTGAATCGCATGATTTGGAAAGATTATCAATCCAAATTGCAAAATGATGATTAGAGAGTTCCAACGGGCTTTCGGGATATCGAACGGTCTCAGAATTAGACAATTCTAGTCCCATTTGGAAGCTTGTCGAGTTACCATTCCAATGATCTCAAAATGTTCTAAACTTGACCACTGAAGAGAGAGTTATGAAGGTTATTCTTGGATAAGGAGATGAAGGAAAATTCAGGGTCAACGACTGCGACCCCACTTACGGATGCACAAATGGTCTCGGAATACAACGATTCAAGCCAGGAATGAAAGAGCACTAAAATACCTTTCAGATGACCCGAATCGACCCAATTCGACATCAAACAAGGGAGTTGTGAGAATCTCCGTTGGATCACGCGATTCAAAAATAATAACAATCCAAATTGCAAAATGAGATCGAAGAGTTCCAACGTGCCTTTGGGATATCGAACGGTTCAGTATTGGCCAATTCTGGTCCCATTAGGAAGCTTGTCGAGTTACCATTCCAATAAGCTCAAAATAGTCCAAATTTGACCATTGAACAGAGAGTTATGAAGGTCACTATTTGATAAGGAGATGAAGGAAAAATTCAGGAACAATGACTGCGATCCCACTTACAGATGCGCAAATGGTCTCGGACTACGACAATTCAAGTCAGGAACGAAATAGCAATAAAGTACATTTTAGATGACAAAAATTGACCCAATCCGACATCAAACGAGGGAGTTATGTGAATCTCCGTTGTATCGCCCGATTTAGAAAGATTAACGATCCAAATTGCATAATGACGATCGAAGAGTTCCAACACGGTTTCGGGATATCGAACGGTCTCAGAAATAGGCAATTCAGGTCTCCATTGGATGCTTGTTGAGTTATCATTCCAATGAGCTCAAAATAATCTAAATTTGACCACTGAAGATAGAGTTATTAAGGTTACTATTGGACAAGGAGATGAAGGAAAAATTCAGGATCGACGACTGCGATCCCACTTACATATGCGCCAATGGTCTCAAAATACGACGAATCAAGTCAAGAATGGAAGATCAATAAAGTACCTTATATATGATAAGAAATCGAGCCAATCCGACATCAAACGAGGGAGTTATGAGCATCTCCGCTTGATCGCATGATTCGGAAAGACTAACAATCCAAATTGCAAAATGACGATCAAAGAGTTCCAACGTGCTTTTGCGATGTTGAACAGTCTCAAAATTAGCCAATTTTGGTCCCATTTGGAAGCTTCTCGAGTTACCATTCCAATGAGCTCAAAATAGTCCAAATTTGACCATTGAAGAGAGATTTATGAAGGTTACAATTGGACAAGGAGATGATGGAAAAATTCAGGACCGACGACTACGATCCCACTTGCAGATGCGCAAATGGTCTCGGAATACGATGATTCGAGTTAGGAATGAAAAGCACTAAAGTACCTTTCAGATGATAAAAAATTGACCCAATCCGACATCAAGTGAGGGAGTTATGATCATCTCCGTTAGATCGAGTGATTTAGAAAGATTAACAATCCAAATTGTAAAATGACTACCGAAGAGTTCCAACGTACTTTTGGGATATCAAATGGTCTCAGAATTAGCCCATTCAGGTCCCAATAGGAAGCTTGTCAATTTATAATTCCAATGAGCTCGAAATAGTCTAAACTCGCCCAATGAAGAGAGAGTTATGAAGTTTACTATTGGACAAGGAGTTGAAGGAAAAATTCATGACCGACGACTGCAGTCCCACTTATTGACGCCAAATGGTCTTGGGATACGACAATTCACGTTAGGAATGAAAGAGCACTAACGTACCTTTCATATGACAAAAAATTGACCCAATCCAACATTAAATGTGGGAGTTTTGAGCATCTCCATTGCATCCCGCGATTTGGAAAGATTAACTATCTAAATTCCAAAATGATGATCTAAGAGTTCTAACGTGCTTTTAGGATATCGAACGGTCTCATAATTAGTCAATTCTGGTCCCATTTGGGAGCTTGTCGAGTTAGCATTCCAATGAGCTCAAAATAGTCTAAATTTGACTACAGAAGAGAGAGTTATGATGGTTACTCTTAGATAAGGCGATGAAGGAAAAACTCAGGACCGACGACTGCGATCCCCTTTACGGATGCGCAGATGGTCTAGAGATACGACACTTCAAGTCAAGAATGAAAGAGCACTAAAGTACCTTTCAGTTGAATAAAAATTGACTCAATCAAACATTAAACGAGGGAGTGTTGAGCATCTCCATTGGATCGTGCGATTTGGAAAGATTAACAATCCAAATAGCAAAATGACGATCGAAGAGTTCCAACGTGCTTTTGGGATATTAAACAGTCTCAGAATTAGCCAATTCTGGTCCCATTAGGAAGCTTGTCGAGTTATCATTCCAATGAGTTCAAAATAGTCCAAATTTGACCACTAAAGACAGAGTTATCAAGGTTACTATTGGACAAGGAGATGAAGGAAAAATTCAGGACTGACGACTGCAATCCCAATTACGGAAGCGTAAATGGTCTCAGAATAGACGATTCAAGTCAGGAATGAAACAACACTAAAGTACCTTTCAGATGACCAAAAATTGACCCAATCTGACTTCAAATGAGGGAGTTATGAGCATCTCTGTTGAATCGCATGATTTGGAAAGATTATCAATCCAAGTTGCAAAATGATGATTGGAGAGTTCCAATGGGCTTTCGGGATATCGAACGGTCTCAGAATTAGACAATTCTAGTCCCATTTGGAAGCTTGTCGAGTTACCATTCCAATGATCTCAAAATGTTCTAAACTTGACCACTGAAGAGAGAGTTATGAAGGTTATTCTTGGACAAGGAGATGAAGGAAAATTCAGGGCCGACGACTGCGATCCCGCGTACGGATGCGTAAATGGTCTCGGAATACAACGATTCAAGCCAGGAATGAAAGAGCACTAAAATACCTTTCAGATGACCCGAATCGACCCAATTCGACATCAAACAAGGGAGTTGTGAGAATCTCCGTTGGATCACGCGATTCGAAAATATTAACAATCCAAATTGCAAAATGAGATCGAAGAGTTCCAACGTGCCTTTGGGATATCGAACGGTCTCAGTATTGGCCAATTCTGGTCCCATTAGGAAGCTTGTCGAGTTACCATTCCAATGAGCTCAAAATAGTCCAAATTTGACCACTGAACAGAGAGTTATGAAGGTGACTATTTGATAAGGAGATGAAGGAAAAATTCAAGAATAATGACTGCGATCCCACTTACAGATGCGCAAATGGTCTCGGACTACGACAATTCAAGTCAGGAATGAAATAGCAATAAAGTACATTTTAGATGACAAAAATTGACCCAATCCGACATCAAACGAGGGAGTTATGTGCATGTCCGTTGTATCGCCCGATTTAGAAAGATTAACGATCCAAATTGCATAATGACGATCGAAGAGTTCCAACAGGGTTTCGGGATATTGAACGGTCTCAGAATTAGGCAATTCAGGTGTCCATTGGATGCTTGTTGAGTTATCATTCCAATGAACTCAAAATAATCTAAATTTGACCACTGAAGATAGAGTTATGAAGGTTACTATTGGACAAGGAGATGAAGGAAAAATTCAGGATCGACAACTGCGATCCCACTTACATATGCGCCAATGGTCTCAAAATACGACGAATTAAGTCAAGAATGGAAGATCAATAAAGTACCTTATAGATGATAAGAAATCGAGCCAATCCGACATCAAACGAGGGAGTTATGAGCATCTCCGTTTGATCGCGCGATTCGGAAAGACTAACAATCCAAATTGCAAAATGATGATCCAAGAGTTCCAACGTGCTTTTGCGATGTTGAACAGTCTCAAAATTAGCCAATTTCCATTTGGAAGCTTCTCGAGTTACCATTCCAATGAGCTCAAAATAGTCCAAATTTGACCATTGAAGAGAGATTTATGAAGGTTACAATTGGACAAGGAGATGCGCAAATGGTCTCAGAATACGATGATTCGAGTTAGGAATGAAAAGCACTAAAGTACCTTTCAGATGATAAAAAATTGACCCAATCCGACATCAAGTGAGGGAGTTATGATCATCTCCGTTAGATCGAGTGATTTAGAAAGATTAACAATCCAAATTGTAAAATGACTACCGAAGAGTTCCAACGTACTTTTGGGATATCAAATGGTCTCAGAATTAGCCCATTCAGGTCCCAATAGGAAGCTTGTCAATTTATAATTCCAATGAGCTCAAAATAGTCTAAACTCGACCAATGAAGAGAGAGTTATGAAGTTTACTATTGGACAAGGAGTTGAAGGAAAAATTCATGACCGACGACTGCAGTCCCACTTATTGACGCCAAATGGTCTCGGGATACGACGATTCAAGTTAGGAATGAAAGAGCACTAACGTACCTCTCATATGACCAAAAATTGACCCAATCCAACATTAAATGTGAGAGTTTTGAGCATCTCCATTGCATCCTGCGATTTAGAAAGATTAACTATCGAAATTCCAAAATGATGATCTAAGAGTTCTAACGTGCTTTTAGGATATCGAACGGTCTCATAATTAGTCAATTCTCGTCCCATTTGGGAGCTTGTCGAGTTAGCATTCCAATGAGCTCAAAATAGTCTAAATTTGACTACAGAAGAGAGAGTTATGATGGTTACTCTTAGATAAGGCGATGAAGGAAAAACTCAGGACCGACGACTGCGATCCCCTTTACGGATGCGCAAATGGTCTAGAGATACGACACTTCAAGTCAAGAATGAAAGAGAACTAAATTACCTTTCAGTTGAATAAAAATTGACGCAATCAGACATCAAACGAGGGAGTGTTGAGCATCTCCGTTGGATCGTGCGATTTGGAAAGATTAACAATCCAAATAGCAAAATGACAATCAAAGAGTTCCAACGTGCTTTTGGGATATTGAACAGTCTCAGAATTAGCCAATTCTGGTCCCATTAGGAAGCTTGTCGAGTTATCATTCCAATGAGTTCAAAATAGTCCAAATTTGACCACTAAAGACAGAGTTATCAAGGTTACTATTGGACAAGGAGATGAAGGAAAAATTCAGGACCGACGACTGCAATCCCAATTACGGAAGCATAAATGGTCTCGGAATAGACGATTCAAGTTAGGAATGAAACAACACTAAAGTACCTTTCAGATGACCAAAAATTGACCCAATCTGACTTCAAACGAGGGAGTTATGAGCATCTCTGTTGAATCGCATGATTTGGAAAGATTATCAATCCAAGTTGCAAAATGATGATTAGAGAGTTCCAACGGGCTTTCGGGATATCGAACGGTCTCAGAATTAGACAATTCTAGTCCCATTTGGAAGTTTGTCGAGTTACCATTCCAATGATCTCAAAATGTTCTAAACTTGACCACTGAAGAGAGAGTTATGAAGGTTATTCTTGGACAAGGAGATGAAGGAAAATTCAGGGCCGACGACAACGATCCCGCTTACGGATGCGCAAATGGTCTCGGAATACAACGATTCAAGCCAGGAATGAAAGAGCATTAAAATACCTTTCAGATGACCCGAATCGACCCAATTCGACATCAAACAAGGGAGTTGTGAGAATCTCCGTTGGATCACGTGATTCAAAAATATTAACAATCCAAATTGCAAAATGAGATCGAAGAGTTCCAACGTGCCTTTGGGATATCGAACGGTCTCAGTATTGGCCAATTCTGGTCCCATTAGGAAGCTTGTCGAGTTACCATTCCAATAAGCTCAAAATAGTCCAAATTTGACCACTGAACAGAGAGTTATGAAGGTCACTATTTGATAAGGAGATGAAGGAAAAATTCAGGAACAATGACTGCGATCCCACTTACAGATGCGCAAATGGTCTCGGACTACGACAATTCAAGTCAGGAATGAAATAGCAATAAAGTACATTTTAGATGACAAAAATTGACCCAATCTGACATCAAACGAGAGAGTTATGTGCATGTCCGTTGTATCGCCCGATTTAGAAAGATTAATGATCCAAATTGCATAATGACGATCGAAGAGTTCCAACAGGGTTTTGGGATATCGAACGGTCTCAGAATTAGGTAATTCAGGTCTCCATTGGATGCTTGTTGAGTTATCATTCCAATGAGCTCAAAATAATCTAAAATTGACCACTGAAGCTAGAGTTATGAAGGTTACTATTGGACAAGAAGATGAAGGAAAAATTTCAGGATCGACGACTGCGATCCCACTTACGTATGCGCAAATGGTCTCAAAATATGACGAATCAAGTCAAGAATGGAAGATCAATAAAGTACCTTATAGATGATAAGAAATCGAGCCAATCCAACATCAAACGAGGGAGTTATGAGCATCTCCGCTTGATCGCGCGATTTGGAAAGACTAACAATCCAAATTGCAAAATGACGATCAAAGAGTTCCAACGTGATTTTGTGATGTTGAACAGTCTTAGAATTAGCCAATTTTGGTCCCATTTGGAAGCTTCTCGAGTTACCATTCCAATGAGCTCAAAATAGTCTAAATTCGACCACTGAAGGGAGAGTTATGATGGTAACTCTTGGACAAGGTGATGAAGGAAAAATTTAGGACCGGCGACTGCGATCCCACTTACGAATGTGCAAATGGTCTCGAAATACGATGATTCAAGCCAGGAATGAAAGAGCACTAAAATACCTTTCAGATGACCTGAATCGACCCAATTCGACATCAAACAAGGGAGTTGTGAGAATCTTCGTTGGATCACGCGATTCCAAAAGATTAACAATCCAAATTGTAAAATGAGATCGAAGAGTCCCAACGTGCCTTTGGGATATCGAACGGTCTCAATATTGGCCAATTCTTGTCCCATTAGGAAGCTTGTCGAGTTACCATTCCAATGAGCTCAAAATAGTCCAAATTTGACCATTGAACAGAGAGTTATGAAGGTTACTGTTTGACAAGGAGATGAAGGAAAAATTCAGGAACAATGACTGCGATCCCACTTACAGATGCGCAAATGGTCTCGGACTACGGCAATTCAAGTCAGGAATGAAATAGTAATAAAGTACATTTTAGATGACAAAAATTGACCCAATCCGACATTAAACAAGGGAGTTATGTGCATCTCCGTTGTATCACGCGATTTAGAAAGATTAACGATCCTAATTGCATAATGACGATCGAAGAGTTCCAACGGGGTTTCGGGATATCGAACGGTCTTAGAATTAGGCAATTCAGGTCTCATTTGGATGCTTGTCGAGTTATCATTCCAATGAGCTCAAAATAATCTAAATTTGACCACTGAAGATAGAGTTATGAAGGTTACTATTGGACAAGGAGATGAAGGAAAAATTCAGGATCGACGACTGCGATCCCACTTACATATGCACAAATGGTCTCGAAATACAACGAATCAAGTCAAGAATGGAAGATCACTAAAGTACCTTACAGATGACAAGAAATCGAGCCAATCCGACATTAAACGAGGGAGTTATGAACATCTCCACTTGATCGCGTGATTCGGAAAGACTAACAATCGAAATTGCAAAATGATGATCAAAGAGTTCCAACGTGCTTTTGGGATGTTGAACAGTCTCAGAATTAGCCAATTTTGGTCCCATTTGGAAGCTTCTCGAGTTACCATTCTAATGAGCTCAAAATAGTCTAAATTCGACCACTGAAGGGAGAGTTATGATGGTAACTCTTGGACAAGGTGATGAAGGAAAAATTCAGGACCGACGACTGCGATCCCACTTACAGATGTGCAAATGGTCTCGGGATACGATGATTCGAGTCAGGAATGAAAGAGCACTAAAGTACCTTTCAGATGACCAAAAATTAATGCAATCCGACAATAAACAAGGGAGTTATGAGCATCTCCGTTGGACCATGTGATTTAGAAAGATTAACAATCTAAATTGCAAAATGACAATCGAAGAGTTCCAAAGTACTTTTGGGATATTGAACGGTCTCAAAATTAGCCAATTTTGTTCCCATTAGGAAGCTTGTCAAGTTACCATTCTAATGACCTCAAAATAGTCCAAATTGGACAACTGAATAGAGAGTTATGAAGGCTACTATTGGACAAGGAGATGATGGAAAAATCAGGACCGACGACTGCGATCCCATTTATGGATGCGCAAATGGTCTCAGAATATGACGATTCAAGTCAGGAATGAAAAGCACTAAAGTACCTTTCAGATGACCAGAAATCGACCCAATCCAACATCAAATGAGGGAGTTATGATCATCACCATTAGATCGAGTGAATTAAAAAGATTAACAGTCCAAATTGTAAAATGACGATCTAAGAGTTCCAATGTGCTTTTGGGATATCGAATGGTCTCAGAATTAGCCAATTCTGGTCCCATTAGGAAGCTTGTCAAGTTACCATTCCAATGAGCTTAAAATAGTCTAAATATGACCACTAAAGTGGGAGTTATGATTTTTACTCCTGGACTAGGAGATGAAGGAAAAATTCAGGACCGACGACTGCAATCCCACTTACAGATGCAAAAATGGTCATGGGATACGATGATTCAAGTCAGGAATGAAAGAGCACTAAAGTACCTTTCAAATGATTAAAAATCGACCCAATTTGACATCAAATGAGGGAGTTATGAGCATCTCCGTTGGAACGCACGATTTAGAAAGATTATCAGTCCAAATTGCAAAATGACTATTGAAGAGTTCCAACTGGCTTTGGGGGTATCGAATGGTCTCAGAATTAGACAATTATAGTCCCATTTGGAAGCTTTTCAAGTTACCATGCTAATGAGCTCAAAATATTCTAAATTCAACCACTGAAGAGAGAGTTATGAAGGTTACTATTGGACAAGTAGATGGAGGAAAAATTCAGGACTGATGACTGCGATCACACTTACGGATGCCTAAATGGTCTCGAAATTCCACGATTCCATCATGGAATGAAAAAGCATTAAAGTACCTTTCAGATGACCAAAAATCAACCCAATCTGGCATCAAATGAGTGAGTGATGAGCATCTCTGTTGGGTCACACGATTTGGGAAGATTAACGATCCAAATTGTAAAATGACGAACGTAGAGTTCCAACTTGCTTCTGGGAAATTGAACGGTCTCAGAATTAGCCAATTCTGGTCCCATTTGGAAGCTTGTCGAGTTACCATTCTGATGAGCTCAAAATAGTCTAAATTCATCCACTGAAGAGAGAGTATGAAGGTTACTATAGGACAAGGAGATGAAAGAAAAATTCAGGATTGACGACTGCGATCCCACTTGCGGATGCGCAAATAGTCTCAGAATACGATGATTCAAGTCAGGAATGAAAAGCACTAAAGTACCTTTCAGATGACCAAAAATTGACCCAATCCGACATCAAACGAGGGAGTTATGAGCATCTAAATTAGATCGAGTTATTTAGAAAATTAACAATCCAAATTGCAAAATGACGATCCAAGAGTTCGAACGTGCTTTTGGGATATCGAACGGTCTTAGAATAAGCCAATTCTGGTTCCATTAGGATGCTTGTCGAGTTACCATTCCATTGAGCTTAAAATAGTCTAAATTCAACCACTGAAGAGAGAGTTATGATGGTTACTCTTGGAAAAGGAGTTGAAGGAAAAATTCAGGACCAACGACTGCGATCCCAGGTACGATGATTCAAGTCAGGAATGAAAGAGCACTAAAGTACCTTTCAGATGACTAAAAATTGACCCAATCTGACATCAAATGAGGGAGTCATGAGCATCTTCGTTGGATCATGTGATTTGGATAGATTAACAATCCAAATTGTAAAATGACGATCGAAGAGTTCCAACATGCTTTTGGGATTTTGAACGGTCTCATAATTAGCCAATTCTAGTCCCATTAGGAAGCTTGTCGAGTTGCCTTTTCACTGAGCTCAAAATAGTCCAAATTCAATGACAGAAGAGAGAGTTTTGAAGGTTACTATTGGAGAAGGAGATAAAGGAAAACTTCAAGATTGACGACTACGATCCCACTTACAGATGCGCAAATGGTCTCGGGATATGAAGATTTAAGTTAGGAATAAAAGAGAACTAAAGTACCTTTCAGATGACCAAAAATTGACACAATCTGACATCAAATGAGGGAGTTACGAGCATCTCCATTAGATCGAGCGATTTAGAAAGATTAACAATCCAAATTGTAAAATGACGATCGAAGAGTTCCAACGTGCTTTTGGGATATCAAACAGTCTCAGAATTAGCCAATTCTGGTCCCATTAGGAAGCTTGTCGAGTTACCATTCCAATGACCTCACAATAGTCCAAACTTGACCAGTGAACAGGTAGTTATGAAGGTTACTATTGGACAAGGAGATGAAAGAAAATTCAAGACCGACGACTGCGATCCCACTTACGGATGCGCAAATGGTCTTGGAATATGACCATCAAGTCAGGAATAAAAAGCCCTAAAGTACCTTTCAGATGACTAGAAATCGACCCAATCCGACATCAAATGAGGGAGTTATGAGCACCTCCGTTAGATCGAGCGATTTAGAAAGATTAACAATCCAAATTGTAAAACGACTATCGAAGAGTTCCAACGTGCTTTTAGGATATCAAATGGTCTTAGAATTAGCCAATTCTGCTACCATTAGGAAGCTTGTCAAGTTACAATTCCAATGAGCTCAAAATAGTCTAAACTCGACCACTGAAGAGAGAGTTATGAAGGTTACTATTGGACAAGGAGTTAAAGAAAAAATTCAGGACCGACGACTGCGATCCCACTTACTGTTGCATAAATGGTCTCGGGATATGACGATTCAAGTCAGGAATGAAAAGCCACTAAAGTACCTTTCAGATGACCAAAAATTGACCCAATCCAACATCAAATGAGGGAGTTATGAGCATTTCCATTGTATCGCGCAATTTGGAAAGATTAACAAACTAAATTGCAAAATGACGATCGAAGAGTTCTAACGTGCTTTTAGGATATCGAACGGTCTCATAATTTGCCAATTTTGGTCCCATTTGGGATCTTGTCGAGTTAGCATTCCAATGAGCTCACAATGGTCTAAATTTGACCATAGAAGAGAGAGTTATGATGGTTACTCTTAGGTAAGGAGATGAAGGAAAAATTCAGGACCAACGACTGTGATCCCACTTAGAGATGCGCAAATGGTCTCGGGATATGACGATTCAAGTCAGGAATGAAAGAGCACTAAAGTACCTTTCAGATGACCAAAAATAGACCCAATCCAACATTAAATGAGGGAGTTTTGAGCATCTCCGTTGGATCGCGCAATTTGGTAAGATTAATTATCCAAATTGTAAAATGATGACTAAAGTGTTCCAACGTGCTTTCAGGATATCGAACGGTCACTGAATTAGACAATTCCGGTCCCATTTGGATGCTTGATGAGTTACCATTCCAATGAGCTCAAAATAGTCTAAATTTAACCTTTGAAGATAGACTTATGAAGGTAACTATTGGACAAGGAGATGAAGGAAATATTCAGCATAGATGACTATGATCCCACTTACGGATGCCCAAATGGTCTCGAAATATGACGATTCAAGTTTGGAATAAAGAGCACTAAAGTACCTTTCAGATGACCAGAAATCGACCCAATCCGACATGAAACGAGGGAGTTATGAGCATCTCCATTGGATCACGCAATTTGGAAAGACTAGCAATCCAAATTGCAAAATGACGACCAAAGTGTTCCAACGTGCTTTTGGGATGTCGAACGGTCTCAAAATTAGCCAATTCTGGTCCTATTTGGAAGTTTGTCGAGTTACCATTCCAATGAGCTCAAAATAGTCTAAATTTGACCAATGAAGAGAGTGTTATGATGGTTACTCTCTGACACGGAGATGAAGGAAAAATTCAGCACAGACGACTGTGATCCCACTTACAAATGTGCAAATGGTCTCCGCATACGACGATTCAAGTCAGCAATGAAAGAGCACTAAAGTACCTTTCAGATGACAAAAACTCGACCCAATCCGTCATCAAACGAGGGAGTTATGAGCATCTCCATTAGATCGAGTGATCTAGAAAGATTGACAATCCAAATTGATAAATGATGATCGAAGAGTTCCAACGTGCTCTTTGGATATCGAACGGTCTCAGAATTAGCCAATTCTGGTCCCATTAGGAAGCTTGTCGAGTTAACATTCTAATGAGCACAAAATAGTCTAAATTCGACCATAGAAGAGAGAGTTATGATGGTTACTCTTGGACTAGGAGATGAAGGAAAAATTTAGGATCGACGACTGCGATCCCATTTACGGATGCATAAATGGTCTCAAGATACGACACTTCAAGTTAGGAATGAAAGAGCACTAAAGTACCTTTCAGATGAATAAAATTGACGCAATCAGATATCAAACGAGGGAGTTATGAGCATCTCCATTGGATCATGCAATTTGGAAAGATTAACAATCCAAATTGCAAAATGACGATCGAAGAGTTCCAACGTGCTTTTGGGATATCGAACATCTCAGAATTAGCCAATTTTGGTCCCATTAGGAAGCTTGTCTAGTTATCATTCCAATGAGCTCAAAATAGTCCAAAATTGATCATTGAATAGAGAGTGAAGTTACTATTGGACAAGGAGTTGAAGGAAAAATTCAGGACCAACGACTGCGATCCCACTTACAGATGTGTAAATGGTCTAGGGATACGACGATTCAAGTCAGGAATGGAAGAGCACTAAAGTACCTTTCAGATGACCAAAAATTGACCCAATCCGACATCAAATGAGGGACTTATGAGAATCTCCATTGGATCACATGATTTAGAAAGATTATCAATCCAAATTGCAAAATGACGATCGGAGAGTTCCAACGGGCTTTCAGGATATCGAACGGTCTCGGAATTAGACAATTCTGGTCCCATTTGGAAGCTAGTCGAGTTACCATTGCAATGATCTCAAAATAGTCTAAACTCGACCACTAAAGAGGGGGTTATGAAGGTTACTATTGGACAAGGAGATGAAGGAAAAAATTCGGACCGACGACTGTGATCCCATTTATGGATGCCCAAGTGGTCTCGGAATATCATGATTCCAATCCGGAATGAAAGAGCATTAAAGTAGCTTTCAGATGACCAAAAATCAACCCAATTTAACATCAAATGAGTGAGTGATGAGCATCACCATTGGATCACACGATTTGGAAAGATTGACGATCCAAATTGCAAAATGACGAACGTAGAGTTCCAACATACTTCTTGCATATCGAACAGTCTCAGAATTAGCCAATTGTGGTCCCATTTGGAAGCTTGTTGAGTTAACATTCTAATGTTCTCAAAATATTATAAATTCATCCACTGAAGAGAGAGTTATGAAGGTTAGATTGGACAACGAGATGAAGGAAAAATTCAGGACTGATGACTGCAAGCCCACTTACGGATGTGCAAATGGTCTCGAAATATGATGATTCAAGTCAGGAATGAAAGAGCACCAAAGTACCTTTCAGATGACCAAAAATTGACCCAATCTGACTTCAAATGAGGGAGTTTTGAGCATCTCTGATGGATCGTGTGATTTGGAAAGACTAACCATCCAAATTGCAAAATGACGATCAAAGAGTTCCAATGTGCTTTTGGGATAGTGGACAGTCTGAGAATTAGCCAATTCTGGTCCCATTAAGAAGCTTGTCGAGTTACTAATCCAATGAGCTAAAAATAGTCCAAATTTGACCACTGAACAGAGAGTTATGAAGGTTACTATTGGAAAGGAGACGAAGGAAAAATTCAAGACCGATGAATGTGATCCCACTTATAGATGTGCAAATGGTCTTGGGATACGACGATTCAAGTCAGGAATGAAAGAGTACTAAAGTACCTTTTAGATGACTAAAAATTGACCCAATCCGACATCAAATAAGGCAGTTATGAGCATCTCCGTTAGATCGAGCAATTTAGAAAGATTAACAATCCAAATTGCAAAATGATGATCGAAGAGTTCCAACGTGCTTTTAGGATATCGAACGGTCTAAGAATTAGCCAATTCTGGTCCCATTAAGAAGCTTATCGACTTACCATTCCAATGAGGTCAAAAGTCCAAATTTGAGCACTGAACGGAGAGTTATGAAGGTTACTATTGCACAAGGAGATGAAGGAAAAATTCAGGATCGATGACGGCGATCCCACTTATGGATGCACAAAAGGTCTTGGACTACGGCGATTCAAGCCAGGAATGAAAGAGCAGTAAAGTTCTTTTAAGATGACCAAAAATTGACCCAATCCGACATCAAATGAGGGAGTTATGAGCATCTCCATTGGATCGCGCGATTTGGAAAGATTAACAATCCAAATTGCAAAATAACGATTGAAGAGTTCCAACGTGCTTTTGGGATATCGAACGGTCTCAGAATTAGCCAATTCTGGTCCCATTTGGAAGCTTGTCAAGTTACCATTCCAATGAGCTCAAAATAGTCTAAATTTGACCACTGAAGAGAGAGTTATGAAGGTTACTATTGGACAAGGAGATGAAGGAAAAATTTAGGACTGACGACTGCGATCCCACTTACGGATGCCCAAATGGTCTCGGAATACGACGATTCAAGTCAGGAATGAAAGAGCACTAAAGTACCTTTCAGATGACCAAAAATCGACCCAATCTGACATCAAATGAGGGAGTTATGAGCATCTCCATTGGATCACGCGATATGGAAAGATTAACAATCCAAATTGCAAAATGACGATCGAAGAGTTCCATCATGCTTTTGGGATATCGAACGGTCTCAGAATTAGCCAATTCTGGTCACATTTGAAATCTTGTCAAGTTGCCATTCCAATGAACTGAAAATAGTCCAAATTCGACTACAGAAGAGAGAGTTATGAAGGTCACTTTTGAACAAGGAGATGAAGGAAAAATTCAAGACTGACGACTTCGATCCCACTTACGAATGCGCAAATGGTCTCGGGATATAACGATTCAAGTCAGGAATGAAAGAGCACTAAAGTCCCTTTCAGAGGACTAAAAATCGACCCAATCTTACATCAAATAAGGGAGTTATGAGCAACTTTGTTGGATCGCATGACTTGGAAAGATTATCAATCCAAATTGCAAATTGATGATCGTAGAGTTCTAACGGGCTTCCGAGATATCGAACGGTCTCAGAATTAGACAATTTTGGTTCCGTTTGGAAGCTTGTCGAGTTATCATTCCAATGATCTCAAAATAGTCTAAAATCGAGCACTGAAGTGAGAGTTATAAAGGTTGCTTTTGGACAAGGAGATGAAGGAAAAATTCAAGACCGGTGACTGCGATCCCACTTATAGATGCCCAAGTGATCTCGGAATACCACGATTCCAATCTGGAGTCAAAGAGCATTAAAGTACCTTTCAGATGACCAAAAATTGACCCAATCTGACATCAAATGAGTGAGTGATGAGCTTCACCATTGGATCGTGCGATTTGGAAAGATTAATGATTCAAATTACAAAATGATGATCATAGAGTTCTAACGTGCTTCTAGGATATTGAACGGTCTCAGAATTAGCCAATTTTGGTCCCATTTGGAAGCTTGTTGAGTTACCATTCCAATGAGCTCAAAATAGTCTAAATTCGACCACTGAAGAGAGAATTATGAAGGTTACGATTGGACAATCAGATAAAGGAAAAATTTAGGACCAATGACTACGATCCCACTTACAGATGCGCAAATGGTCTCAGAATATGATAATTTAAGTCAGGAATGAAAGAGCACTAAAGTACCTTTCAGATGACCAAAAATCGACCCAATCCGACATCAAACGAGGGTGTTAATACAATCTCAGTTGGATTGCACTATTCAGAAACAATCCAAATTACAAAATGATGATCGAAGAGTTCCAACGTGCTTTTGGGATGTCGAACGGTCTCAGAATTAGCCAATTCTGGTCCCATTTAGAAGCTTATCTAGTTACCATTCCAATGAGCTCAAAATAGTCTAAATTCGACCACTGAAGAGAGAGTTATGATGGTTACTCTTGGACAAGGAGATGAAGGAAAAATTTAGGACCGACGATTACGATCCCACTTACAGATGCACAAATGGTCTCGGGATACGACGATTCAAGTCAGGAACGAAAGAACACTAAAGTACCTTTTAGATGACTAAAAATTGACCCAATCCGACATCAAATAAGGGAGTTATGAGCATCTCCATTGGATAGCGTGATTTGGAAAGATTAACAATCCAAATTGCAAAATGATGATCGAAGAGTTCCAACGTGCTTTTGGGATATCGAGTGGTATCGAAATTAGCAAATTCCAATCACATTTGGATGCTTGCCAAGTTACCATTCCAATGAGCACAAAATAGCCTAAATTCGACCATTGAAGAGAGAGTTATGAAGGTTACTATTGGACAAGGAGATGAAGGGAAAATTTAGGACCGACGACTGCGATCCCACTAACGGATGCCCAAGTTGTCTCGGAATACCACGATTCCAATCCGGAATGAAAGAGCATTAAAGTACCTTTTAGATGACCAAAAATCAAACCAATCTGAGGTCAAAGGAGTGAGTGATGAGCATCTCCATTAGATCGCGCGATTTGGAAAGATTAATGATCCAAAATGCAAAATGACGATCGTAGAGTTCCAACATGCTTCTGGAAAACGAAAGGTCTCAGAATTTGCCAATTCTGGTCCCATTTGGAAGCTTGTCGAGTTACCATTCCAATGAGCTCAAAATAGTCTGAATTCAACCATTGAAGAGACAGTTATGAAGGTTTCTTTTGGACAAGGAGATGAAGGAAAACTTCATGACTGACAACTGCGATCACACTTACGTATGCGCAAATGGTCTCGGAATACGACGATTCAAGTCAGGAATGAAAGAGCACTAAATTACCATTCAAATGACCTAAAATCAACCCAATCCGACATCAAATGAGGGAGTTATGAGCCTCTCCATTAGATCACGTTATTTAGAAAGATTAACAATCCAAATTGCAAAATGACGATTGAAGAATTTCTACGGTCTCAAAATTAGACAATTCTGGTCCCATTTGGAAGCTTGTCAAGTTACCATTCCAATGAGCTCAAAATAGTCCAAAATCGACCATTGAACAGAGAGTTATCAAGGTTACTATTAGACAAGGAGATGAAGGAAAAATTCAGGACCGACAACTTCAATCCCACTTATGGATGCGTAAATGGTCTCGGAATGCGATGATTCAAGTCAGAATGAAAGAGCACTAAAGTACCTTTTAGATGACCAAAAATTGACCTAATCCGACATCTAACTTGGGAGTTATGAGAATCTCTATTGGATCACGTGATTCAAAAAGACTAACAATCCAAATTGCAAAATGATGATCAAAGAGTTCCAACGTGTTTTTGGGATGTCGAACGGTCTCAGAATTAGCCAATTCTTGTCCCATTTGGAAGCCTATCGAGTTACCATTCCAATGAGCTCAAAATAGTCTAATTTGACCATTGAAGAGAGTTATGATGGTTACTCTTGGACAAGGAGAGGAAGGAAAAATTCAGGACCAACGACAGCGATCCTACTTACAGATGCGCAAATGCTCTCAGGATACGATGATTCAAGTCAAGAATGAAAGAGCACTAAAGTACCTTTCAGATGACCAAAAATTGACCCAATCCAACATCAAACGAGGGAGATATGAGCATCTCCATTAGATCGAGCAATTTAGATAGATTAACAATCCAAGTTGCAAAATGACGATCGAAGAGTTCCAAACTGCGTTTTGAAAGTTACTATTGGACAAGGAGATGAAGGAAAAATTCAGAATGGACGACTGCGATACCCCATACGGATGCACAAATGGTCTAGGAGTTATGAGCATTTCCGTTGGATCGCGCAATTTGGAAAGATTTACAATCCAAATTGCAAAATGGCTATTGAAGAGTTCATACGTGATTTTGGGATATTGAACGGTCTCAGAATTAGCCAATTAGGATCCCATTTGGAAGCTTGTCGAGTTACCATTCCAATGAGCTCAAAATAGTCTAAATTCGACCACGAAGAGAGAGTTATGTGGTTACTCTTGGACAAGGAGATGAAGGAAAAATTCTGGACAGACGACTGCGATCCCACTTACAGATATGCAAATGGTCTTGAGATACGACGATTCAAGTCAGGAATGAAAGAGCATTAAAGTACCTTTCAGATGACCAAAAATCGACCCAATCCGACATCAAACAAGGGAGTTATGAGCATCTTCATTAGATCGAGCAATTTAGAAAGATTAACGATCCAAATTGCAAAATGACGATCAAAGAGTTCCAATGTGCTTTTGGGATATTGAACAGTCTCAGAATTAGCCAATTCTAGTCCCATTAGGATGCTTATCAAGTTACCATTCCCATGAGCTCCAAATAGTCCAAATTTGACCACTACACAGAGAGTTATGAAGGTTACTACTGCAAAAAAAGATGAAGGAAAAATTCAGGACCGACGACTGCGATCCCACTTATAGATATACAAATGGTCTCGGAATAAGATGATTCAAGTCAAGAATGAAAGAGCACTAAAGGACCGTTCAGATGACCAAAAATTAATCCAATTCGACATCAAATGAGGGAGATATGAGCATCTCCATTAGATCGAGCGATTTAGAAAGATTAACAATCCAAATTGAAAATGACAATCGAAGAGTTCCAACGTGCTTTTGGGATATCAAACAGTCTCAGAATTAGCCAATTCTGGTCCCATTAAGAAGCTTGTCGAGTTACCAATCCAATGAGCTCAAAATAGTCTAAATTCGACCACTGAACAGAGAGTTATGAAGGTTAATATTAGACAAGGAGATGAAGGAAAAATTCACGACCGACGACTGCGATCCCACATACGGATGCGCAAATGGTTTAGGAATACATTGATTCAACTCAGGAATGAAAGATCACTAAAGTACCTTTCAGATGACCAAAAAATTGACCTAATCTAACATCAAATGAGGGAGATATTAGCATCTCCATTAGATTGAGAGATTTAGAAAGATTAACAATCCAAATTGCAAAATGCCGATTGAAGAGTTCTAATTTGCTTTTGGGATATCGAACGGTCTCAGAATTAGCCAATTCTTGTCCCATTAAGAAGCTTGTCGAGTTACCAATCCAATGAGGTCAAAATAGTCCAAATTAGACCACTAAACAAGGAGTTATGAAGGTGACTATTAGATAAGGAGATGAAGGAAAAATTCAGGACCGACGACTGCGATCCCACTTACAAATTCGCAAATGGTCTCGGAATATGACAATTCAAGTGAAGAATGAAAGAGAACCAAAGTACCTTTCTGATGACCAAAAATCAACCAAATCTGACATCAAGCGTTGGAGTTATGAGCATCTCCGTTAGATCACATGATTCGGAAAGACTAACAATCCAAATTGCAAAATGACGATCGAAGAGTTCGAACGTGCTTTTGGGATGTCGAACGGTGTCAGAATTAGCCAATTCTGGTCCCTTTTGGAAGCCTGTCGAGTTACCATTCCAATGAGCTCAAAATAGCCTAAATTCTACCACTGAAGAGAGTTATGATGGTTACTCTTGGACAAGGAGATGAAGGAAAAATTCAGGGCCGATGACTGCGATCCCACTTATAGATGCCCAAATGGTCTCAAGATATGACGATTCAAGTCAAGAATGAAAGAGCACTAAAGTACCTTTCAGATGACCAAAAATTGACCCAATCCGACATCAAACGAGGGATTTATAAGCATCTCCATTAGATCAAGCAATTTAGAAAGATTATCAATCCAAATTGCAAAATGACGATCGAAGAGTTCCAACGTCCTTTTGGGATATCGAACGGTCACAGAATTAGCCAATTCTGGTCCCTTTAGGTAGCTTATCGAGTTACCATTCTGATGAGCTCAAAATAATCCAAATTTGACAACTAAACAGAGAGTTATGAAGGTTACTACTACATAAAAAGATGAAGGAAAATTCTAGGACCGACGACTGCGATCCCACTTATAGATATGCAAATGGTCTTGGAATATGACGTTTCAAGTCATGAATGAAAGAGCACTAAAGGACCATTCAAAATGACCCTATCTAACATCAAACGCGGGAGTTATGACCATCTCCATTAGATCAAGCGATTTATAAAGATTAACAATCCAAATTGTAAAATGATGATTGAAGAGTTCCAACGTACTTTTGGGATATCAAAGGGTCTCAGAATTTGCCAATTCTGGTCCCATTAAGAAGCTTGACGAGTTACCAATCCAATGAGCTTAAAATAGTCCAAATTCGACCACTGAATAGAGAGTTATGAAGGTTACTATTAGACAAGGAGATGAAGAAAAAATTTTGGACTGACGATTGCAATCCCACTTACGGATGCGCAAATGGTCTAGGAATACGACGATTCAAGTCAAGAATGAAAGAGCACTAAAGTACCTTTTAGATGACCAAAAATCGACCCAATTCGACATCCAATGAGGGAGTTATAAGCATCTCCGTTGGATTGAGCGATTTTGAAAGATTAGCTATCCACATTGCAAAATGAGGATGGAAGAGTTCCAATGGGCTTTTGGGATGTCGAACGGTCTCAGAATTAGCGAATTCTGGTCCCATTTCGAAGCTTGTCGAGTTACCATTCAAAGGAGCTCAAAATAGTCAAAATTCTACCACCAAAGAGAGAGTTATGATGGTTACTCTTGGACAAGGAGATGAAGGAAAAATTCCGGACCGACGACT
This sequence comes from Magnolia sinica, assembly GCF_029962835.1. Taxonomy (NCBI): domain Eukaryota; kingdom Viridiplantae; phylum Streptophyta; class Magnoliopsida; order Magnoliales; family Magnoliaceae; genus Magnolia; species Magnolia sinica. The sequence goes on from NC_080573.1 coordinate 75,127,579, forward strand.
GCGACCCCACTTATAGATGCGCAAATGGTCTCGGGATATGACGATTCAAGTCAGGAATGAAAGTGCACTAAAGGACCTTTCAGATGACCAAAAATCAACCCAATCCGACGTCAAATGAGGGAGTTATGACCATCTCCATTAGATTGAGCGATTTAGAAAGATTAACAATTCAAATTGCAAAATGACGATCGAAGAGATCCAACGTGCTTCTGGGATATCGAACGGTCTCAGAATTAGCCAATTCTAATCCCATTTGGAAGCTGGACGAGTTACCATTCTAATGGGCTCAAAATTGTCTAAATTCGACCACTGAAGAGAGAGTTATGAAGGTTACAATTGGACAACGAGATGAAGGAAAAATTCAGGACCGACGACTTCGATCCCACTTACGGATGCACAAATGGTCTCGGAATGCGACTATTCAAGTCAGAATGAAAGAGCACTAAAGTACCTTTCAGATGACCAAAAATTGACATAATCTGACATCAAACTAGGGAGTTATGAGCATCTCTATTGGATAGTGTGATTCGAAAAGACTAACAATCCAAATTGTAAAATGATGATCGAAGAGTTCCAATGTGCATATGGGATTTTGAACGGTCTCAGAATTAGCCAATTCTGGTCCCATTTGGTAGCTTGTCGAGTTACCATTCCAATGGGCTCAAAATAGTCTAAATTAGACTGCTGAAGAGAGAGTTATGATGGTTACTCTTGGACAGGGAGATGAGGGAGAAATTCAGGACCGACGACTACGATCCCACTTACAGATGCGCAAATGGTCTCGGGATACGACGATTCACGTCAGGAATGAAAGAGCACTAAAGTATTGTACAGATGACCAAAAATCGACCTAATCTGACATCAAACGAGGGAGATATGAGCATCTCCATTAGATTGAGCAATTTAAAAAGATTAACAATCCAAATTGCAAAATGACGATCGAAGAGTTCCAACAGGCTTTCGGGATATCGAACGGTCTCAAAATTAGACAATTCTTATCCCATTTGGATGTTTGTCGAGTTACCATTCCAATGAGCTCAAAATAGTCTAAATTCGACCACTGAAGATAGAGTTATGAAGGTTACTATTGGACAAGGAGATGAAGGAAAAATTCAGGATGGATGACTGCGATACCACTTACGGATGCGTAAATGGCCACGGAATATGACGATTGAAGCCAGGAGTGAAAGAGCAATAAATTACCTTTCAGATGACCAAAAATTGACCAAAACTAACATCAAACAAGGGTGTTATGAGCATCTCCGTTGGATCATGTGATTCGGAAAGACTAACTATCCAAATTGTAAAATTACGATCGAAGAGTTCCTACGTGCTTTTTGAATGTCGAACGGTCTAAGAATTAGACAATCCTCATCCCATTTGGAAGCCTATCGAGTTACCAATCCAATGAGCTCAAAATAGTCTAAATTCGACCACTGAAGAGAGAGTTATGATGGTTACTCTTGGACAAGGAGATGAAGGAAAAATTTAGGATCGACGACTGCAATCCCACTTACAGATATGCAAATGGTCTTGGGATATGATGATTCATTTAGGTATGAAAGAGCACTAGAGTACCTTTTAGATCACCAAAAATTGATCCAATCCGATATCAAACGAGGGAGTTATGAGCATCTCCGTTACATCGAGCAATTTTGAAAGATTAACAATCCAAATTGCAAAATGACGATCGAAGAGTTCCAACATGCTTTCGGGATATCGAACGGTCTTAGAATCAGCTAATTCTGGTCCCATTAGCAAGCTTATTGAGTTACCATTCCCATGAGCACAAAATAGTCCAAATTTGACCACTGAACAAAGAGTTATGAAGGTTACTATTGCACAAGGGGATGAAGGAAAAATTCATGACCGACGAGTGCGATCCCACTTACAGATATGTAAATGGTCTCGGAATACGATGATTCAAGTCAGGAATGAAAGAGCACTAAAGGACCTTTCAGATGACTAAAAATAGACCCAATCCGACGTCAAACATGGGAGTTATGACCACTCCGTTAGATCGAGCAATTTAGAAAGATTAACAATCCAAATTGTAAAATGACGATTGAAGAATTCCAACGTACTTTTGGGATATCGAACGGTCTCAGAATTGGCCAATTCCGGTCCCATTAAGAAGCTTGTCGAGCTAACAATCCAATGAGCTCAAAATAGTCTAAATTCGACCACTGAACAGAGAGTTATGAAGGTTACTATTGGATAAGGAGATGAAGGAAAAATTCAGGACCGACGACTGCGATCCCACTTATGGATGCGCAAATGGTCTAGGAATACGACAATTCAAGTTAAGAATGAAAGAGCACTAAAGTACCTTTTAGATGACCAAAAATTGACCCAATCCGACATTAAACGAGGGAGTTATGAGCATCTCCGTTGGATTGCGCGATTTATAAAGATTAGCGATCCAAATTGTGAAATGATGATGGAAGAGTTCCAACCGGTTTTAAGATGTCGAACGGTCTCAGAATTAGCCAATTCCGGTCCCATTTGGAAGCTTGTCGAGTTACCATTCCAATGAGCTCAAAATAGTCAAAATTAGACCATTGAAAAGAGAGTTATGATGGTTACACTTGGATAAGGAGATGACGGAAAAATTTAAGACCAATGACTGCAATCCCACTTGCAGATGCGTAAATGGTTTCAGGATACGGTGATTCAAGTCAGGAATGAAAGAGCACTACAGGACCTTTCAAATGACCAATAATCGACCTAATCCAATGTCAAACGAGGGAGTTATGACCATCTCCATTAGATCGAGCGATTTAGAAAGATTAACAATCCAAATTGCAAAATGACGATCGAAGAAATCCAACATGCTTTTGGGATACCGAACGGTCTCAGAATTAGCCAATTCTGGTCCCATTAAGAAGCTTCTCGAGTTACCAATCCAATTAGCTCAAAATACTCCAAATTCAACCACTGAACAGAGAGTTATGAAGGTTACAATTGGATAAGCAGATGAAGGAAAAATTCAGGATTGATGACTGCGATCCCACTTACGGATGCGCAAATGGTCTCAGAATACGACGATTTAAGTTAGGAATGAAAGAGCACTAAAGTAACTTTCAGATGACCAAAAAGCAACCAAATACAACATCAAACGTCGAAGTTATGAGCATCCCTATTGGATCACATGATTCGGAAAGACTAACAATCCAAATTGCAAAATGACGATCGAAGAGTTCCAACGTGCATTTGGGATGTCAAACGGTCTCAGAACTAGCCAATTCTGGTCCCTTTTGGAAGCTTGTCGAGTTACCATTCCAATGAGCTCAAAATAGCATAAATTCGTCCACCGAAGAGATAGTTATGATGGTTACTCTTGGATAAGGAGATGAAGGAAAAATTAAGGGCTGACTACTGCGATCCCACTTATAGATGCCCAAATGGTCTCGGAATATAACAATTCAAGTCAGGAATGAAAGAGCACTAAAGTACCTCTCAGATGGCCAAAAATTGACCCAATTCGACATTAAATGAGGGAGTTATGATTAAGTAATTTAGAAAGATTAACAATCCAAATTACAAAATGACGATCAAAGAGTTCCAACGTGTTTTGGGATATCGAACGGTCTCAGAATTAGCCAATTCTGGTCTCATTAGGAAGCTTGTCGAGTTACCATTCCAATGAGCTCAAAATAGTCCAAATTTGACCACTGAATAGAGTGTTATGATGGTTACTATTGCACAAGGAGATGAAGGAAAAATTCAGATCCAACGACAGCTATCCCACTTACAGATGCGTAAATGGTGTCAGAATAGGATGATTCAAGTCAGGAACGTAAGAGCACTAAAGTACATCTTAGATTACCAAAAATAGACCCAATCTGACAACAAATGAGGGAGTTATGAGCATCTCCATTGTATCGCGTGATTTGGAAACATTAATGATCCAAATTGCAAAATGACAATCAAAGAGTTCCAACGGACTTTCGGGATATCGAACGGTCTAAGAATTAGGCAATTCTGGTCTCATTTGGATGCTTGTCGAGTTATCATTCCAATGAGCTCAAAATAGTCTAAATTTAACTACTGAAGATTGAGTTATGATGGTTACTATTGGACAAGGAGAGGAAGGAAAAATTCAGGACCGATGACTTCGATCCCACTTACGGATGTGCAAATGGTCTCAGAATACGATGATTCAAGTCATTAATGAAAGAGCACTAAAGTACCTATCTGATGACCAAAAATTGACCCAATCCGACATCAAATGAGGGAGTTATGAGCATCTTCGTTGGATCGCGCGATTCAGAAAGATTAACAATTCAAATTGCAAATTGACAATCGAATATTTCGAGTTCCAACATGCTTTTGGGATGCCGAACGGTCTCAGAATTAGCTAATTCTAGTCCCATTTGGAAGCTTGTCGACTTAACATTCCAATGAGCTCAAAATTGTGTAAATTGGACCACTAAAGAGAGAGTTGTGATGGTTCCTCTTGGATAAAGAGATGAAGGAAAAATTTAGGACTGACGACTGCGAGCCCACTTATGGACACGCAAATGGTCTGGGAATACGATGATCCAAGTCAAGAATGAAAGAGCACTAAAGTACCTTACAGATGAATAAAAATTGACCTAATCCGACATTAAACGAGGGAGTTAAAAGCAATCCAAATTACAAAATGACGATCGGAGAGTTCCAACGTGCTTTTGGGATGTCGAACGGTCTCAGAATTAGCTAATTCTGATCAAATTTGGAAGCTTGTCTAGTTACCATTCCAATGAGCTCAAAATAGTCTAAATTCGACCACTAAAGAGAGTGTTATGATGGTTACTCTTGGACAAGGAGATGAAGGAAAAATTCAGGACCGACGACTGCGATCCCACTTGTAGATGTAAAAATGGTCTCGGGATACGACGATTCAGGTCAGGAATGAAAGAGCACTAAAGTATCTTTCAGATGACCAAAAATTGACCCAATCCGACATCAAAGAAGGGAGTTATGAGCATCTCCTTGGGATCAAGCGATTTGGAAAGATTAACAATCCAAAATGCAAAATGATGATCAAGGAGTTCCGATGGGCTTCAGGATATTGAACGGTCTTAGAATTAGATAATTCTGGTCCCATTTGGAAGCTTGTCGAGTTACCAATCCAATGATCTCAAAATAGTCTAAACTCGACCACTGAAGAGAGAGTTATGAAGGTTACTATTGGACAAGGAGATGAAGGGAAAATTCAGGACCAACGACTGCGATCCCACTAACGGATGCCCAAGTGGTCACGGAATACTAGGATTTCAATCCGGAATGAAAGAGCATTAAAGTACCTTTTAGATGACCAAAGATCGAACCAATCTGACGTCAAATGAGTGAGTGATGAGCGTCTCCATTGGATCGCGTGATTTGGAAAGATTAATGATCCAAAATGCAAAATGACGATCGTAGAGTTCCAACATGCTTCTGGGAAATCGAACGGTCTCAGAATTAGCCAATTCTGGTCCCATTTAGAAGCCGAGTTACCATTCTAATGAGCTCAAAATAGTCTAAATTCTACCATTGAAGAGACAGTTATGAAGGTTACTATTGGATAAGGAGATGAAGGAAAAATTCATGAACGACGACTGCGATCCCACTTACGTATGCGCAAATAGTCTTGAAATACGACGATTCAAGTTAGAAATGAAAGAGCACTAAATTACCATTCAAATGACCAAAAATCAACCTAATTCGACATCAAACGAGGGAGTTATGAGCCTCTCCATTGGATCATGTGATTTGGAAAGATTAAGAATCCAAATTGCAAAATGATGATTGAAGAGTTTCAACGGTCTCAAAATTAGACAATTCTGGTACCATTTGGAAGCTTGTCAACTTACCATTCCAATGAGCTCAAAATAGTACAAATTCGACCATTGAACAGAGAGTTATGAAGGTTACTATTGGATAGGGAGATGAAGGAAAAATTCAGGACGGACGACTGCGATACCACTTACGGATGTGCAAATGGTCTCAGAATACGACGATTCAACTTAGGAATGAAAGAGCACTAAAGTACCTTTCAGATGACCAAAAATTGACCCAATCTGACATGAAACGAGGGAGTTGTGAGCATCTCCGTTGGATCGCATAATTCAGAAAGACTAACAATCCAAATTGCAAAAATGATGATCGAAGAGTTCTAACGTGCTTTTGGGATGTCGAACGGTCTTAGAATTAGCCAATTTTGGTCCCATTTGGAAGCTTGTCGAGTTACCATTCCAATGAGCTCAAAATATTCTAAATTCGACCACTGAAGAGAGTTATGATGGTTAATCTTGGACAAGGAGAGAAGGAAAAATTCAGGACAGACAACTGCGATCCCACTTACAGATGCGCAAATGATCTCTCAATACGATGATTCAAGTTAGGAACGAAAGAGCGGTAAAGTACCTTTCAGTTGACTAAAGATTGACCCAATCTGACATCAAACGAGGTAGTTAAGACCATCACCATTGGATCACGCGATTCGGAAAGGCTAACAATCGAAATTGCAAAATGACGATTGAAGAGTTCCAACGTGCTTTTAGGATATCGAACGGTCTCAGAATTAGCCATTTCTGGTCCCATTAGGAAGCTTATTGAGTTACCATTCCCATGAGCTCAAAATAGTCCAAATTTGACCATTAAACAGAGATTTATGAAGGTTACTATTGCACAAAATGATGAAGAAAAAATTAAGGACCGACTACTGCGATCCCCCTTACAGATACACAAATGGTCTTGGAATAAGACGATTCAAGTTAGGAATGAAAGAGCACTAAAGGACCTTTCAAATGACCAAAAATTGGCCCAATCTGACATCAAACGAGGGAGATATGAGCATCTCCGTTAGATCGAGCGATTTAGAAAGATTAACAATCCAAATTCTAAAATGACGATCGAATAGTTCCAATATGCTTTTGAGATATCGAACGGTCTTAGAATTAGCCAATTCTGGTCCCATTAAGAAGCTTGTCGAGTTACCAATCCAATGAGCTCAAAAAAGTCCAAATTCGACCACTGAACATAGAGTTATGAAAGTTACTATTGGACAAGGAGATGAACGAAAAATTCAGGACCGACGACTGCAATCCCACATACGGATGCACAAATGGTTTAGGAATACGATGATTCAAGTCAGGAATGAAAGAGGACTAAAGTACCTTTTAGATGACCAAAAATCAACCCAATCCAACATCAAACGAGGGAGTTATGAGCATCCCTGTTGGATTGCACAATTTGGAAAGATTAGCGATCCAAATTGCAAAATGACGACCGAAGAGTTCGAACAGGCTTTCAGGATATCTAACGGTCTCAAAATTAGACAATTCTGGTCCCATTTGGATGCTTGTCAAGTTACCATTCCAATGAGCTCTAAATAGTCTAAATTCGACCACTGAAGATAGAGTTATGAAGGTTACTATTGGACAAGGAGATGAAGGAAAAATTCAGGACGGACGACTGCGATACCACTTACGGATGCGCAAATGGTCTCGGAATACGACGACTGAAGTCAGGAATGAAAGAGCAATAAATTACCATTCAGATGACCAAAAATTGATCAAATCTGACATCAAACGAGGGTGTTATGAGCATCTCTGTTGGGTCACATGATTCAGAAAGACTAACAATCCAAATTGCAAAATTACAATCGAAGAGTTCCAAGTTGCTTTTCTAATGTCGAACAGACTCAGAATTAGACAATTCTATTCCCATTTTGAAGCTTATCGAGTTACCATTCCAATGAGCTCAAAATAGTCTAAATTTGACTACTGAAGAGAGAGTTATGATGGTTACTCTTGGACAAGGAGATGAAGGAAAAATTTAGGACCGTGACTGCGATCTCGCTTACAGATACGTAAATGGTCTCGGGATACGACGATTCAAGTCAGGAATGAAAGAGCACTAAAGGACCTTTCAAATGACCAAAAATCAACCCAATCTGATGTCAAACGAGGGAGTTATGACCATCTCCATTAGATTGAGCGATTTAGAAAGATTAACAATCCAAATTGCAAAATGATGATCAAAGAGTTCCAACGTGCTTCTGGGATATCAAACGGTCTCAGAATTAGCCAATTCTGGCCCCATTTGGAAGCTTGACGAGTTACCATTCCAATGAGCTCAAAACTGTCTAAATTCGACCATTGAAGAGAGAGTTATGAAGGTTACGATTGGACAATGAGATGAAGGAAAAATTCAGGACCACGACTTCGATCCCACTTACGGATGCACAAATGGTCTCGGAATGCTACGATTCAAGTCAGAATGAAAGAGCACTAAAGACCTTTCAGATGACCAAAAATTGACCTAATCTGACATCAAACTAGGGAGTTATGAGCATCACTATTGGATCACATGATTCGGAAAGACTAACTATCCAAATTGCAAAATGACGATCGAAGAGTTCCAACATGCATTTGGGATGTCTAACGGTCTCCGAATTAGCCAATTCTGATCCTATTTGGAAGCTTGTCGAGTTACCATTCCAATGAGTTCAAATAGTCTAAATTCGACCAGTGAAGAGAGAGTTATGATCGTTACTCTTAGACAAGGAGATGAACGAAAAATTCAGGACCGACGACTGCGATCCTACTTACAGATGCGCCAATGGTCTTGGGATATGACGATTCTAGTTAGGAATAAAAGAGCACTAAAGTACCTTTCAGATGACCAAAAATTGACCTAATCTGACATCAAATGAGGGAGATATGAGCATCTTCGTTAGATCGAGCGATTTAGAAAGATTAACAATCCAAATTGCAAAATGACGATCAAAGAGTTCCAACGTGCTTTTGGGATATCGGTCGGTCTAAGAATTAGCCAATTCTGGTCCCATTAAAAAGCTTGTCGAGTTACCAATCCAATGAGCTCAAAATAGTCCAAATTCGACTACTGAACAGAGAGTAATGAAGGTTACTATTGGACATTGAGATGAATGAAAAATTCAGGACCGATGACTGCGATCCCACATATGGATGCGCAAATGGCCTCGGAGTATGACAATTCAAGTTAGGAATGAAAGAGCACTAAAGTACCTTTTAGATGGCTAGAAATCAACCCAATCTAACATTAAACGAGGGAGTTATGAGCATCTTCGCTGGATTGCGCGATTTGGAAAGATTAGCAATCCAAATTGCAAATTGACGACCGAAGAGTTCGAACAGTCTTTCGGGATATGGAACGGTCTCAAAATTAGACAATTCTGGTCCCATTTGGATGCTTGTCGAGTTACCATTCCAATGAGCTCAAAAATGTCTAAATTTGACCACTGAAGATAGAGTTATGAAGGTTACTATTGTACAAGGAGCTGAAGAAAAAATTCTAGACGGATGACTGCGTTACCACTTACGGATGCACAAATGGTCTCGGAATACGACGATTCAAGTCAAGAATGAAAGAGCAATAAATTATGTTTCAGATGACCAAAAATTCAATAAATTCGACATCAAACGAGGGTGTTATGAGCATCTCCGTTGGATTGCGTGATTCGAAAAGACTAACAATCCAAATTGCAAAATTACTATCAAAGAGTTCCTACGTGCTTTTCGAATGTCGAACGATCTCAGAATTAGACAATTCTGGTCCCATTTGGAAGCCTGTTTAGTTACCATTCCAATGAGCTCAAAATAGTCTAAATTCAACCACTGACGAGAGAGTTATGATGGTTACTCTTGGAGAAGGAGATGAATGAAAAATTCAGGACCGACAATTGCGATCCCACTTATAGATATGCAAATGGTCTCGGGATACGATGATTCATTCAGGAATGAAAGAGCACTAGAGTACCTTTCAGATGACCAAAAATTGACCCAATCCGACATCAAATGAGGGAGTTATGAGCATCTCTGTTAGATCTAGCAATTTAGAAAGATTAAGAATCCAAATTGTAAAATGACGATCGAAGAGTTCCAACGTGCTTTTGGGATATCGAACGATCTCAGAATTAGCTGATTCTGGTCCTATTAGGAAGCCTATTCAGTTACCATTCCCATGATCTCAAAATAATCCCAATTTAACCACTGAACAGAGAGTTATGACGGTTACTATTACACAAGGAGATGAAGGAAAAATTCAGGACCGACGACTGTGATCCCACTTACATATACGCAAATGGTCTCAGAATACAACGATTCAAGTTAGGAATGAAAGTGCACTAAAGGACCTTTCAGATGACCAAAAATTGACCTAATCCAACATCAAACGAGGGAGTTATGACTATCTCTGTTAGGTCGAGCAATTTAGAAAGATTAACAATCCAAATTGCAAAATGATGATTGAGGAGTTCCAATGTACTTTTGGGATATTGAACGGTCTCAGAATTTGCCAATTCTGGTCCCATTAAGAAGCTTGTCGAACTACCAATCCAATGAGCTCAAAATAGTCCAAATTTAACCACTGAATAGAGAGTTATAAAGGTTACTATTGGACAAGGAGATGAAGGAAAAATTCAGGACCAACGACTACAATCCCACTTATTAATGAGAAAATGGTCTAGGAATACGACAATTCAAGTTAGGAATGAAAGAGCATTAAAGTACCTTTTAGATGACCAAATATCGACCCAATCCGACATTAAACGAGGGTGTTATGAGCATCTTTGTTAGATTACACGATTTGGAAAGAATAGCGATCCAAATTGCAAAATGACGATCGAAGAGTTCCAATGTGCTTTTGGGATATCGAACGGTCTCATAATTAGCTAATTCTGGTCCCATTAGGAAGCTTGTCGAGTTACCATTCCAATGAGCTCAAAATAGTCCAAATTTGACCACTGAACAGAGTGTTATGAATGGTACTATTGCACAAGGAGATGAAGGAAAAATTCAGGACCAACGATAGCGATCCCACTTACAGATGCGTGAATGGTCTCAGAATAGGATGATTCAAGTCAGGAATGAAATAGCACTAAAGTACATTTTAAATTACGAAAAATAGACCCAATCCGACAATAAACGAGGGAGTTTTGAGCATCTCCATTGTATCACGCGATTTGGAAAGATTAACGATCCAAATTGAAAAATGACTATCAAAGAGTTCCAACGGACTTTCGGGATTTCAAACGGTCTCAGAATTAGGCAATTCTGGTCTCATTTGGCTGCTTGTCGAGTTATCATTCCAATGAGCTCAAAATAATCTAAATTTGACTATTGAAGATAGAGTTATGAACGCTACTATTGGACAAGGAGGTGAAGGAAAAATTCAGGACCGGCGACTTTGATCCCACTTACGGATGTGCAAATGGTCTCAGAATACGAAGATTCAAGTCAGGAATGAAAGTGCACTAAAGTACCTTTCAGTTGACCAAAAATTTATCCAATCCGACATCAAACGAGGGAGTTATGGGCATCTCCATTGGATCGGGCGATTCAGAAAGATTAACAATTGAAATTGTAAAATGACGATAAAAGATTTTGAGTTCCAACATGCTTTTGGGATGTCGAACGGTCTCAGAATTAGCCAATTCCAGTCCCATTTGGTAGCTTGTCGAGTTACCATTCCAATGAGCTCAAAATTGTCTAAATTCGACCACTAAGGAGAGTGCAATGATGGTTGCACTTGGACAAGGAGATGAAGGAAAAATTTAGGACTGATGACTGTGATCCCACTTACGGATGAGCAAATGGTTTGGGAATACGATGATTCAAGTCAAGAATGAAAGGGCACTAAAGTACCTTCCAGATGACCAAAAATTAACCCAATCTGACCTCAAACGGAGGAGTTATGAGCATATCTATTGGATTGCCCGATTTGGAAAGATTAGAGATCCAAATTGCAAAATGACGATGGAAGAGTTCCAACAGGCTTTTTGGATGTCGAACGGTCTCAAAATTAGCCAATTCTGGTCCCATTTGGAAACTTGTCAAGTTACCATTCCAATGAGCTCAAAATAGTCAAAATTCAACGCCTGAAGAGAGTTATGATGGTCACTCTTGGACAAGGAGATGAAGGAAAAATTCAGGACCGATGACTGCAATCCCACTTACAGATGCACAAATGGTCTGGAGATACGACGATTCATGTCAGGAATGAAAGAGCACTAAAGGACCTTTCAGATGAGCAAAAATCGAGCCAATCCGACGTAAAATGAGGGAGTTATGACCATCTCCATTAAATCAAGCGATTTAGAAAGATTAACGATCCAAATTGCAAAATGACGGTCGAAGAACTCCAACGTGCTTTTGGGATATCGAATGGTCTCAGAAATAGCCAATTCTAGTCCCATTAAGAAGCTTCTCGAGTTACCAATCCAATAAGCTCAAATTCGACCACTGAATAGTGAGTTATGAATGTTACAATTGGACAAGGAGATGAAGGAAAAATTCTGGACCGATGGCTGCGATCCCACTTACAGATGCACAAATGGTCTCGGAATACGATGATTCAAGTCAGGAATGAAAGAACACTAAAGTACCTTTCAGATGACTAGAAATCAACCAAATTCGACATCAAACGTCGAAGTTATGAGCATCCCCATTGGATCATGTGATTCGGAAAGACTAACAATTCAAATTGTAAAAATGACGATCAAAGAGTTCCAATGTGCTTTTGGGATGTGGAACGGTCTAAGGATTAGGTAATTCTAGTCCCTTTTGGAATCCTGTCGAGTTACCATTCCAATGACCTCAAAATAGCCTAAATTCGACCACTAAAGAGATAGTTATGATGGTTACTCTTGGACAAGGAGATGAAGGAAAAATTCAGGACCAATGACTGCGATCCCACTTATTAATGCGCAAATGGTCTACGAATATGATGTTTTAAGTCAGGAATGAAAGAGCATTAATGTACCTTTCAAATGACCAAAAATCTACCCAATCTGACATCAAACGAGGGAGTTATGAGCAACTTCATTGGATTGCACGATTTGGAAAGATTAACTAACGAAATTGCAAAGTGACGATCGAAGAGTTCCAATGCACTTTTGGGATAACGAATGGTCTCAAAATTAGCCAATTCTGGTCCCATTTGGAAGCTTCTTGAGTTACCATTCCAATGAGCTAAAAATAGGCCTAATTTGATTACTGAACAAAGAGTTATGAAGGTTACTATTGGACAAGGAGTTGAAGGAAAATTTCTGGACCAACGACTATGATCCCACTTATGGATGTGCAAATGGTCTCGGAATGTGACGATTTAAGTCATGAATGAAAGAGCACTAAAGTATTCTGGTGAGCGAGTGATGAGCATCACTATTAAATTGCGCGATTTGGAAAGATTAACGATCTAAGTTACAAAATGATGATCGTAGAGTTCCAACGTGCTTCTAGGATATCGAACAGTCTCAAAATTAGCCAATTCTGGTCCCATTTGGAAGCTTGACGAGTTACCATTTGAATGAGCTGAAAATAGTCTAAATTAGACCACTGAAGAGAGAGTTTTGAAGGTTATAATTGGACAACAAGAGGACGAAAAAATTCTGAACCGACGATTGTGATCCAACTTACAGATGTGCAAATGGTCTCGGGATACAACGATTCAAGTCAGGAATGAAAGAGCACTAAAGTACCTTTCAGATGACCAAAAATTGACCCAATCCAACATCAAATGAGGGAGTTGTGAGCATCTCCATTGGATCGCATGATTTGGAAAGATTATCAATCCAAATTGCAAAATGACAATCGGATAGTTCCAACGGGCTTTCGAGATATCGAACAGTCTCAAAATTAAACAATTCTGGTCCCATTTAGAAGCTTGTCAAGTTACCATTCCAATGATCTCAAAATGGTCCAAACTCGATCACTGAAGCGAGAGTTATGAAGGTTACTATTGGAGAAAGAGATGAAGGAAAAATTCAGGACCGATGACTAGGATCCCACTTACGGATGCCCAAGTGGTCTCGGAATACCACCATTCCAATCCGGAATGAAAGAGCATTAAAGTACCTTTCACTTGACTTAAAATTGACCCAATCTGACATCAAATGAACTAGTGATGAGCGTCACCATTAGATCACACGATTTGGAAAGATTAACGATCCAAATTGTAAAATGACGATCGTAGAGTTCCAACGTGCTTCTGGGATATCGAACGGTCCTAGAATTAGCCAATTCTAGTCCCATTTGGAAGCTTGACGAGTTACCATTCCAATGAGCTCAAAATAATCTAAATTCGACCACCAAAGAGAGAGTTATGAAGGTTACGATTGGACAACGAGATGATGGAAAAATCAAGACCGACGACTTCAATCCCACTTAGAGATGCACAAATGGTCTCGGCATACGACGATTCAAGTCAGGAATGAAAGAGCACTAAAGCACCTTTCAGATGACCAAAAATTGACCCAATTTGACATCAAGCGAGGGAGTTGTGAGCATCTCCATTAGATCGAGCAATTTAGAAAGATTAACAATCCAACTTGCAAAATGACGATTGAAGAGTTCCAACGTGCTTTTGGGATATCGAACGGTCTCAGAATTAGCCAATTCTAGTCCCATTAGGAAGCTTATCGAGTTGCCATTCCCATGAGCTCAAAATAGCCCAAATTTGACCACTGAACAGAGAGTTATGAAGGTTACTATTGCACAAGGAGATGAAGGAAAAATTCAGGACTGACGACTGCGATCCCACTTTCAGTTATGCAAATGGTCACGGAATACGACGATTCAAGTCAGGAATGAGAGAGCACTAAACGACCTTTCAGATGACCAAAAATTGACCCAATCTGACATTAAATGAGGGAGTTATGACCATCTCCATTAGATCGAGCGATTTAGAAAGATTAACAATCCAAATTGCAAAATGACGATTGAAGAGTTCCAACCTACTTTTGGGATATCGAACGGTCTCAGAAATAGCCAATTCTGGTCCCATTAAGAAGCTTGTCGAGTCATCAATCCAATGAGGTCAAAATAGTCCAAATTCGACCACTGAACAGAGAGTTATGAAGGTTACTATTGGACAAGGAGATGAAGGAGAAATTCAGGACCGACTACTGTGATCCCACTTACGGGTACGCAAATGGTCTAGGAATACAACGATTTAAGTCAGGAATGAAAGAGCACTAAAGTACCTTTTGGAGGACCAAAAATTGACCCAATCCGACATCAAACGAGGGAGTTATGAGCATCTCCGTTGGATTTCACAATTTGGAAAAATTAGTGATCCGAATTTCAAAATGATGATCGAAGAGTTCCAACGGGCTTTTGGGATGTCGAACGGTCTCAGAATTAGTAAATTCTGGTCCCATTTTGAAGCTTGTCGAGTTACCATTCCAATGAGCTCAAAATAGTTGAAATTCCACCTCCTAAGAAAGAGTTATGATGGTTACTCTTGGACAAGGAGTTGAAGGAAAAATTTAGGACCGACGACTACGATCCCACTTACAGATGGCCAAATAGTCTTGGATGCGATGATTCAAGTCAGGAACAAAAGAGCACTAACGGACCTTCCAGATGAGCAAAAATTGACCTAATCCGACATCAACGAGGGTGTTATGAGCATCTCCGTTAGATGGAGCAATTTAGAAAGATTAACAATCCAAATAGCAAAATGACTATCGAAGAGTTCCAACGTGCTTTTGGGATATCGAACGGTCTCAGAATTAGCCAATTCTGGTCCCTTTTGGAAGCCTGTCGAGTTACCATTCCAATGAGCTCAAAATAGCCTAAATTTGACCACTGAATAGAGAGTTATGAAGGTCACTATTGGACAAGGAGATGAAGGAAAAATTCAGGACCGAAGACTACGATCCCACTTACGGATGCACAAAAGGTCTCAGAATACAACGATTCAAGTCAGGAATGAAAGAGCACTAAAGTACCTTTCAGATGACCAAAAATTGACCAAATCTGACACCAAATGTGGGACTTATGAGCATCTTTGTTGGATCACGTGATTCAGAAAGACTAACAATCTAAATTGCAAAATGACGATCAAAGAGTTCCAGCTTGCTTTTGGGATGTCAACCGGTCTCAGAATTGCCAATTCTAGTCCCTTTTGGAAGCCTGTCGAGTTACCATTCCAATGAGCTCAAAATAGCCTAAATTCGACCACTGACGAGATAGTTATGATGGTTAGGCTTGGACAAGGAGATGAAGGAAAAATTTAGGGCCAACTACTGCGATCCCACTTATAGATGCCCAAATGGTCTCGGGATATGACAATTCAAGTCAGGAATGAAAGAGCACTAAAGTACCTCTCAGATGGCCAAAAATCGACCCAATTCGACATTAAATGAGGAAGTTATGAGCATCTTCATTAGATCAAGTAATTTAGAAAGATTAACATTTCAAATTGCAAAATGATGATCAAAGAGTTCCAACGTGCTTTTGGGATATCGAACGGTCTCAGAATTAGCCAATTCTGGTCCCATTAGGAAGCTTGACGAGTTACCATTCCAATGAGCACAAAATAGTCCAAATTTGACCACTAAACAGAGTGTTATGAAGGTTACTATTGCACAAGGAGATGAAGGAAAAATTCAGGACCGATGACAATGATCCCACTTACGGATACATAAATGGTTTCGGAATAGGACGATTTAGGTCGGGAATGAAAGAGCACTAAAGTACATTTTAGATTACCAAAAATGGACCCAATCCGAAAACAAACGAGGGAGTTATGATCATCTCCATTGTATCACGTGATTTGGAAAGATTAACGATCCAAATTGCAAAATGACTATCGAAGAGTTCCAACAGACTTTTGGGATATCGAATGGTCTCAGAATTAGGCAATTCTGGTCTCATTTGGATGCTTGTCGAGTTATCATTCCAATGAGCTCAAAATAGTCTAAATTTAACTATTGATGATAGAGTTATGAAGGTTACTATTGGACAAGGAGAGGAAGGAAAAATTCAGGACCGACGACCTCGATCCCACTTACGGATGTGCAAATGGTCTCAGAATATGACGATTCAAGTCAGGAGAGCACTAAAGTACCTATTAGATGATCAAAAATTGACCCAATCTGACACCAAACAAGGGAGTTATGAGCATCTTCGTTGGATCGTGTGATTTGGAAAGATTAACAATTCAAATTGCAAATTGACGATCGAATATTTTAAGTTACAACATGCTTTTGGGATGCCGAACGGTCTCAGAATTAGCCAATTCTAGTCCCATTTGGAAGCTTGTCGAGTTACCATTCCAATGAGCTCAAATTTGTCTAAATTTGACCACTAAAGAGAGAGTTATGATGGTTACTTTGGACAAGGAGATGAAGGAAAAATTTAGGACTGACGACTGTGATCCCACTTACAGATGCGCAAATGGTCTAGGAATATGATGATTCAAGTCAAGAATGAAAGAGCACTAAAGTACCGTACAGATGATTAAAAATCAACCCAATCCGACATCAAACGAGGGAGTTATAAGCATCTTCGTTGGATCGCAAGACTTGGAAAGATTATCAAACCAAATTTCAAAATGACGATTAGAGAGTTCCAACGTGCTTTTGGGATGTCGAACGGTCTCAAAACTAGCCAATTCTGGTCCTATTTGGAAGCTTGTCTAGTTACCATTCCAACGAGCTCAAAATAGTGTAAATTCGACCACTGAAGAGAGAGTTATGATGGTTAGTCTTGGACAAGGAAATGAAGGAAATATTCAGGACCGACGACTGCGATCCCACTTGTGGATGCGCAAATGGTCTCGGGATATGATGATTCAAGTCAGGAATGAAAGAGCACTAAAGTACCTTTCAGATGACTAAAAATCAACCCAATTCGACATCAAAGAAGGGAGTTATGAGCATCTCCTTTGGATCACGTGATTTGGTAAGATTAATAATCCAAATTGCAAAACGATGATCGAAGAGTTCCGACGGGCTTCAGTATATTGAACGTTCTCAAAATTAGATAATTCTAGTCCCATTTGGATGCTTGTCGAGTTACCAATCCAATGATCTCAAAATAGTCTAAACTCAACCACTGAAGAGAGAGTTATGAAGGTTACTATTGGACAAGGAGATGAAGGGAAAATTCAAGACTGACGACTGCGATCCCACTAACGGATGCCCAAGTGGTCACGGAATACCATGATTTCAATCCAGAATGAAAGGGCATTAAAGTACCTTTTAGATGACAAAAGATCGAACCAATCTGACGTCAAATGAGTGAGTGATGAGCATCTCCATTGGATCGCGTGATTTGAAAAGATTAATGATCCAAAATGCAAAATGACGATCGTAGAATTCCAACATGCTTCTGGGAAATCGAACGGTCTCAGAATTAGCCAATTCTGGTCCCATTTGGAAGCTTGTCGAGTTACCATTCCAATAAGCTCAAAATAGTCTAAATTTTTCCCTTGAAGAGACAATTATGAAGGTTACTATTGGACAAGGAGATGAAGGAAAAATTCATGACCGACGACTGCGATGCCACTTACGTATGCGCAAATGGTCTTGGAATACGATGATTCAAGTCAAAAATGAAAGAGCACTAAATTAAAATTCAAATGACCAAAAATTAACCTAATTCGACATCAAACGAGGGAGTTATGAGCCTCTCCATTGGATCGCGCAATTTGGAAAGATTAACAATCCAAATTGTAAAATGACGATTGAAGAGTTTCAGCGGTCTCAAAATTAGACAATTCTGGTCCCATTTGGAAGCTTGTGAAGTTACCATTCCAATGAGCTCAAAATAGTCCAAATTCGACCATTGAACAGAGAGTTATGAAGGTTACTATTGGACAAGGAGAAGAAGGAAAAATTCAGGACCGACGACTGCGATCCCACTTACGGATGTGCAAATGGTCTCGGAATACGACGATTCAACTCAGGAATGAAAGAGCACTGAAGTACCCTTCAGACGACCAAAAAATGACCCAATCTAACATGAAACAAGGGAGTTGTGAGCATCTCCGTTGGATTGTGCAATTCGAAAAGACTAACAATCCAAATTGCAAAAATGATGATAGAAGAGTTCCAACGTGCTTTTGGGAAGTTGAACGGTCTCAGAATTAGTCAATTTTGGTCTCATTTGGAAGATTGTCGAGTTACCATTCCAATGAGCTCAAAATATTCTAAATTCGACCACTGAAGAAAGAGTTATGATGGTTACTCTTGGACAAGGAGAGGAGAAAAAATTCAGGATTGACAACTGCGATCCCACTTACAAATGCGCAAATGGTTTCACGATACGACGATTCAAGTCAGGAATGAAAGAGCACTAAAGTACCTTTCATATGACTAAAAATTGACCAATCTGACATCAAACGAGGGAATTAAGACCATCACCGTTGGATCACGCGATTCGGTAAGGCTAACAATCCAAATTGCAAAATGACGATTGAAGAGTTCTAACGTGCTTTTAGGATATCGAACGGTCTCAGAATTAGCCATTTCTGGTCCCATTAGGAAGCTTATCGAGTTACCATTCCCATGAGCTCAAAATAGTCCAAATTTGACCACTGAACAGAGAGTCGTGAAGGTTACTATTGCACAAAAAGATGAAAGAAAAATTCAGGATCGACTACTGCGATCCCCCTTACAGATACACAAATGGTCTCGGTGTAAGATGATTCAAGTCAGGAATGAAAGAGCACTAAAGGACCTTTCAGATGACCAAAATTGACCCAATCCGACATCAAATGACGGAGATATGAGCATCTCCATTAGACTGAGCCATTTAGAAAGATTAACAATCTAAATTGCAAAATGACGATCGAAGAGTTCCAACATACTTTTGGGATATCGAACGGTCTCAAAATTAGCCAATTCTGGTCCCATTAAGAAGCTTGGCGAGTTATCAATCCAATGAGCTCAAAAAAGTCCTAATTCGACCACTGAACAGAGAGTTATGAAAGTTACTATTGGACAAGGAGATGAATGAAAAATTTAGGACCGACGACTACAATCCCACATACGGATGCGCAAATGATTTAGGAATACGATGATTCAAGTCAGGAATGAAAGAGCACTAAAGTACCTTTTAGATGACCAGAAATCAACCCAATCCATCATCAAACGAGGGAGTTATGAGCATCCTCGTTGGATTGCGCGATTTGGAAAGATTAGCGATCCAAATTGCAAAATGACGATCGAAGAGTTCGAACGGGCTTTCGGGATATCAACGGTCTCAAAATTAGACAATTCTGGTCCCATTTGGATGCTTGTCGAGTTACCATTCCAATGAGCTCTAAATAGACTAAATTCAACCACTAAGATAAAGTAATAAAGGTTACTATTGGACAAGGAGATGAAGGAAAAATTCAGGACGGACGACTGCGATACCACTTTCGGATGCGCAAATGGTCTCAGAATACGACGATTGAAGTCAGGAATGAAAGAGCATTAAATTACCATTCTAATGACTAAAAATTGACGAAATCTGACATCAAACGAGGGTGTTATGAGCATCTCCATTGGGTCACGTGATTCAGAAAGACTAAAAATCCAAATTGCAAAATTACGATCAAAGAGTTCCAAGGTGCTTTTCTAATGTCGAACGAACTCAGAATTAGACAATTCTTGTCCCATTTTGAAACTTATCGAGTGACCATTCCAATGAGCTCAAAATAGTCTAAATTCGACTACTGAAGAGAGAGTTATGATGGTTACTCTTGGACAAGGAGATGAAGGGAAAATTCAGGACCAACGACTGCGATCCCGCTTACAGATATGCAAATGTTCTCGAGATACGACGATTCAAGTCAGGAGTGAAAGAGCACTAATGGACCTTTCAGATGATCAAAAATCAACCCAATCCAACGTCAAACGAGGGAGTTATGACCATCTCCATTAGATTGAGCAATTTAGAAAGATTACAATCCAAATTGCAAAATGATGATCGAAGAGTTCCAATGTGCTTCCGGGATATCAAATGGTCTCCGAATTAGACAATTCTGGTCCCATTTGGAAGCTTGATCAGTTACCATTCCAATGAGCTCAAAATTGTCTAAATTCGACTACTGAAGAGAGAGTTATGAAGGTTACGATTGGACAACGAGATGAAGGAAAAATTCAGGACCGACGACTTCGATCCCACTTACGGATGCACAAATGGTCTCGGAATGCGACGATTCAAGTCAGAATGAAAGAGCATTAAAGACTTTTCAGATGACCAAAAATTGACCTAATCCGGCATCAAACTAGGCAGTTATGAGCATCACTATTGGATCGCGTGATTCGGAAAGACTAACTATCCAAATTACAAAATGACCATCGAAGAGTTCCAACATGCATTTGGGATGTCGAACGGTCTCCGAATTAGCCAATTTTGGTCCTATTTGGAAGCTTGTTGAGTTGTCATTCCTATGAGCTCAAAATAGTCTAAATTCACCACTGAAGAGAGTTATGAGCGTTACTCTTGGACAAGGAGATGAACGAAAAATTCAGGACCGGCGACTGCGATCCTACTTACAGATGCGCCAATGGTCTCGGGATATGACGATTCAAGTCAGGAATGAAAGAGCACTAAAGTACCTTTTAGATGACCAAAAATTAACCTAATCTAACATCAAACGAGGGAGATATGAGCATCTTCGTTAGATCGAGCGATTTAGAAAGATTAACAATCCAAATTGCAAAATAACGATCGAAGAGTTCCAACGTGCTTTTGGGATATCGAACGGTCTCAGAATTAGCCAATTCTGGTCCCATTAAGAAGCTTGTCGACTTACCAATCCAATGAGCTCAAAATAGTCCAAATTCGACTACTGAACAGAGAGAAATGAAGATGACTATTGGACATGGAGATGAATGAAAAATTCAGGACCGACGACTGTGATCCCACATATGGATGTGTAAATGGTCTCGGAGTACATCGATTCAAGTCAGGAATGAAAGAGCACTAAAGTACCTTATAGATGACCAGAAATCAACCCAATCCGACATCAAACGAGGGAGTTATGAGCATCTTCACTGGATTGCGCGATTTGGAAAGAATAGAGATCCAAATTGCAAATTGACAACCAAAGAGTTCGAACAGGCTTTTGGGATATCGAACGGTCTCAAAATTAGACAATTATGGTCCCATTTGGATGCTTGTCGAGTTACCATTCCAATGAGCTCAAAATTGTCTAAATTTGACTACTGAAGATAGAGTTATGAATGTTACTATTGGACAAGGAGATGAAGGAAAAATTCTGGATGGACGACTGTGATACCACTTACGGATGCACAAATGGTCTCAGAATACGACGATTCAAGTCAAGAATGAAAGAGCAATAAATTACATTTTAGATGACCAAATATTGACCAAATCCGACATCAAATGAGGGTGTTATGAGCATCTCCGTTGGATTGCGTGATTCGGAAAGACTAACAATCCAAATTGCAAAATTACGATCGAAAAGTTCCTACGTGCTTTTCGAATGTCGAACGGTCTCAGAATTAGACAATTCTGGCCCCATTTGGAAGCCTGTCGAGTTACCAATCTAATGAGCTCAAAATAGTTTAACTTGGCCCACTGACGAGAGAGTTATGATGGTTACTCCTGGACAAGGAGATGAATGAAAAATTCAGGACCGACGATCGCGTCCCACTTACAAATATGCAAATGGTCTTGGTATACGATGATTCATTCAGGAATGAAAGAGCACTAGAGTACCTTTCAGATGACCAAAAATTGACCCAATCTGACATCAAACGAGGGAGTTATGAGCATCTCTGTTAGATCTAGCAATTTAAAAAGTTAACAATCCAAATTGCAAAATGATGATCGAAGAGTTCCAACGTCCTTTTGGGATATCGAACGGTCTCAGAATTAGCTAATTCTGGTCCTATTAGGAAGCTTATTCAGTTACCATTCCCATGACCTCAAAATAATCTAAATTTGACCAATGAACAGAGAGTTATGAAGGTTACTATTGCACAAGGAGATGAAGGAAAAATTCAGGACCGACGACTGTGATCCCACTTACATATCGCAAATGGTCTCGGAATACGACGATTCAAGTCAGGAATGAAAGAGCACTAAAGGACCTTTTAGATGACCAAAAATTGACCCAATCTGACATCAAACGAGGGAGTTATGACTATCACTGTTAGGTCGAGCAATTTAGAAAGATTAACAATCCAAATTGCAAAACGATGATTGAAGAGTTCCAACGTACTTTTGGGATATCGAACGGTCTCAGAATTTGCCAATTTCAGTCCCATTAAGAAGCTTGTCGAGCTACCAATCCAATGGGCTCAAAATAGTCCAAATTCGACCACTGAACAGAGAGTTATGAAGGTTACTATTAGACAAGGAGATGAAGGAAAAAATCAGGACCCACGATTGTGATCCCACTTGTTGATGCCCAAATGGTCCAGGAATACGACGATTCAAGTCAGGAATGAAAGAGCACTAAAGTACCTTTTAGATGACCAAAAATTGACCCAAGCCAACATCAAATGAGGGTGTTATGAGCATCTTCATTGGATTGCACGATTTGGAAAGAATAGCGATCCAAATTGTAAAATGATGATCGAAGAGCTCCAACAGGCTTTTGGGATGTCGAACCGTCTCAAAATTAGCCAATTCTGGTCCTAATTGGAAGCTTGTCGAGTTACCATTCTAATGAGCTCAAAATAGTAGAAATTTGACCATTAAAAAGAGAGTTATAATGGTCACTCTTAGACAAGGAGATGAAGGAAAAATTTAGGACCGACGACTGCAATCCCACTTACAGATGCGCAAATGGTCTCGGGATACGATGATTCACGTCAGGAATGAAAGAGCACTAAAGGACCTTTCAGATGACCAAAAATCGACCCAATCCTATGTCAAACGAGGGAGTTATGACCATCTCCATTAGATCGAGCGATTTAAAAAGATTAACAATCCAAATTGCAAAATGATGATCGAAGAATTCCAATGTGCTTTTGGGATATCGAACGGTCTCAAAAATAGCCAATTCTGGTCCCATTAAGAAGCTTCTCGAGTTACCAATCCATTGAGCTCAAAATAATCTAAATTCGACCACTAAACAGAGAGTTATGAAAATTACAATTGGACAGGAGATGGAGGAAAATTTTAGGACCGACGACTGCGATCCCACTTACGGATGCGCAAATGGTCTCGGAATACGATGATTCAAGTCAGGAATGAAAAAGCACTAAAGTACCTTTCAGATGACCAATAATCAACGAAATTCGACATCAAAAGTCGAAGTTATGAGCATCCCCATTGGATCACGTGATTCGGAAAGACTAACAATCCAAATTGCAAAATGACAATCGAAGAATTCCAACGTGCTTTTGGGATGTCGAACGGTCTCAGAAATAGCCAATTCTAGTCCCATTAAGAAGCTTCTTGAGTTACCAATCCAATGAGCTCAAAATAGTCCAAATTTGAACACTAAACAAAGAGTTATGAACATTACAATTGGACATGGAGATGAAGAAAAAATTCAGGACCGACGGCTGCGATCCCACTTACGGATGCGATGATTCAAGTTAGGAATGAAAGAACACTAAAGTACCTTTCAGATGATCAAAAATTAACCAAAGAGATTCGGAAAGACTAACAATCCAAATTGTAAAAATGACGATCGAAGAGTTCCAACGTGCTTTTGGGATGTTGAACGGTCTCTGAATTAGGTAATTCTGGTCCCTTTTGGAATCCTGTCGAGTTACCATTCCAATGAGCTCAAAATAGCCTAAATTCGACCACTGAAGAGATAGTTATAATGGTTACTCTTGGACAAGGAGATGACAAAAAAATTCAGGTCTGACTACTGCGATCCCACTTATAGATGCCCAAATGGTCTCGGGATAGAGCAATTTATGTCAAGAATGAAAGAGTACTAAAGTACCTTTCAGGTGACCAAAAATGGACCCAATCCAACAACAAACGAGGGAGTTATGAGCATCTCCGTTGGATCGCGCGATTTGGAAAGATTAACAATCTAAATTACAAAATGATGATCGAAGAGTTCCAACGTGCTTTTAGGATATCGAATGGTCTCAGAATTAGCTAATTCTGGTCCCATTTGGAAGCTTGTCGAGTTACCATTCCAATGAGCACAAAGTAGTCTAAATTCGACCACGGAAGAGAGAGTTATCGAGGTTACTATTGGACAAGGAGATGAAGGAAAAATTTAGGACCAACAACTACGATCTCACTTACTGATACACAAATGGTCTAGGAATATGATGATTTAAGTCAGGAATGAAAGAGCACTAAAGTACCTTTCAGATGACCAAAACTCTACCCAATCCGACATCAAACGAGGGAGTTATGAGCAACTTCGGTGGATTGCACGATTTGGAAAGATTAACTAACCAAATTGTAAAGTGACGATCGAAGAGTTCCAACGCGCTTTTGGGATAACGAATGGTCTCAGAATTAGCCAATTCTGGTCCCATTTGGAAGCTTCTTGAGTTACCATTCCAATGAGCTCAAAATAGTCCTAATTTGACTACTGAACAAAGAGTTATCAAGGTTACTATTGGACAAGGAGTTGAAGGAAAAATTCTGGACCGATGACTGCGATCCCACTTATGGATGCACAAATGGTCTCGGAATATGATGATTTAAGTCAGGAATGAAAGAGCACTAAAGTACCTTTCAGATGACCAAAAATCAACCTAATCTGACATCAAACGAGGGAGTTATGAGCATCTCCATTGGATCGCATGACTTGGATAGATTATCAATCCAAATTGCAAAATGACAATCGGAGAGTTCCAACAGGCTTTCGAGAGAGTTATGAAGGTTACGATTAGACAACGAGATGATGGAAAAATCAAGACTGATGACTTCGATCCCACTTACGGATGCACAAATGGTCTCAGGATATGACGATTCAAGTCAGGAATGAAAGAGCACTAAAGTACCTTTCAGATGACTGCCCAAATTTGACCACTAAACAGAGAGTTATGAAGGTCACTATTGCATAAGGAGATGAAGGAAAAATTCAGGACTGACGACTGCGATCCCACTTTCTGATATGCAAATGGTCACGGAATATGATGATTCAAGTCAGGAATGAGAGAGCACTAAAGGACCTTTCAGATGACCAAAAATTGACCCAATCCGACATCAAATGAGGGAGTTATGACCATCTCCGTTAGATCAAGCGATTTAGAAAGATTAACAATCCAAATTGCAAAATGACGATTGAAGAGTTCCTACCTACTTTTGGGATATCGAACGGCCTCAGAATTAGCCAATTTTTGTCCCATTAAGAAGCTTGTCGAGTTATCAATCCAATGAGGTCAAAATAGTCCAAATTCAACTACTGAACAGAGAGTTATGAAGGTTACTATTGGATAAGGTGATGAAGGAGAAATTTAGGACCGACTACTGCGATCCCACTTATGGATATGTAAATGGTCTAGGAATACGACGATTTAAGTTAGGAATGAAACAGCACTAATGTACCTTTTAGATGACCAAAAATTGACCTAATCCGACATCAAACGAGGGAGTTATGAGCATCACTGTTGGATTTCGCAACTTAGAAAAATTAGTGATCCAAATTTCAAAATGACGATCGAAGAGTTCCAACGAGCTTTTGGGATGTCGAACAGTCTCAGAATTAGCAAATTCTGGTCCCATTTCGAAGCTTGTCGAGTTATCATTCCAATGAGCTCAAAATAGTTGAAATTCGACCACTTAAGAGAGAGTTATGATGGTTACTCTTGGACAGGGAGATGAAGGAAAAATTCAGGACCGACAACTGCGATCCCACTTACAGAGGCCAAAATAGTCTCGGGATACAATGATTTAAGTCAAGAATGAAAGAGCCCTAAAGGACCTTCCAGATGACCGAAAATCGACCCAATTCGACATCAAACGAGGGTGTTATGAGCATCTCCGTTAGATGGAGCAATTTAGAAAGATTAACAATCCAAATAGCAAAATGACGATCGAAGAGTTCCAACGTGCTTTTAGGATATCGAACAGTCTCAGAATTAGCCAATTCTGGTCCCATTAAGAAGCTTCTTGAGTTACCAATCTAATGAGCTCAAAATAGTCCAAATTCGACCACTGAACAGAGAGTTATGAAGGTTACTAATGGACAAGGAGATGAAGGAAAAATTCAAGACCAACGACTACGATCCCACTTACGGATGCGCAAATGGTCTCGGAATACGATGATTCAAGTCAGGAATGAAAGAGCACTAAAGTACCTTTCAGATGACCAAAAATCAACCAAATCCGACATCAAATGTGGGAGTTATGAGCATCTCTGTTGGATCACGTGATTCGGAAAGACTAACAATCCAAATTGCAAAATGACGATCAAACAGTTCCAGCGTGC
This sequence comes from Magnolia sinica, assembly GCF_029962835.1. Lineage (NCBI taxonomy): Eukaryota > Viridiplantae > Streptophyta > Magnoliopsida > Magnoliales > Magnoliaceae > Magnolia > Magnolia sinica. Next base: position 75,154,702 of record NC_080573.1, read on the forward strand.
TTTTGGGATGTCGAACGGTCTCAGAATTAGCCAATTCTGGTCCCTTTTGGAAGCCTGTCAAGTTACCATTCCAATGAGCTCAAAATAGCCTAAATTCGACCACTTAAGAGAGAGCTATGATGGTTACTCTTGGACAAGGATATGAAGGAAATATTCAAGGCTGACGACTACGATCCCACTTATAGATGCCCAAATGGTCACAGGATACGACGATTCAATTCAAGAATGAAGTGCGTTAAAGTACCTTTCAGATGGCCAAAAATTGACCCAATCCGAAATCAAACGAGAGAGTATGAGCATCTCCGTTCGATTGTGCAATTTAGAAAGATTAACAATCCAAATTGCAAAATGATGATCGAAGAGTTCTAACGTGCTTTTGGGATATCTAATGGTCTCGGAATTAGCCAATTCTGGTCCCATTAGGAAGCTTGTCGAGTTACCATTCCAATGAGCTCAAAATAGTCCAAATTTGACCACTGAACAGAGTGTTATGAAGGTTACTATTGCACAAGGAGATGAACGAAAGATTCAGGACTGACGACAGCGATCCCACTTATAGATGCGTAAATGGTCTCGGAATAGGACGATTCAAGTCAAGAATGAAAGAGCACTAAAGTACATTTTAGATGACAAAAAATGGTCCCAATCTGACAACAAATGAGGGAGTTATGAGCATCTCTGTTGTATCACGGGATTTAGAAAGATTAACGATCCAAATTGCAAATTGGCGATCGAAGAGTTCCAACGGGCTTTCGGGATATCGAACGGTCTTAGAATTAGGCAATTCTGGTCTCATTTGGATGCTTGTCGAGTTATCATTCCAATGAGCTCAAAATAGTCTAAATTTGACTACTGAAGATAGAGTTATAAAGGTACTATTGGACAAGGGGATGAAGGAAAAATTCAGGACTGATGACTTCGATCTCACTTACAGATGTGCAAATGGTCTCGAAATACGACGATTCAAGTTAGGAATGAAAGAGCACTAAAGTACCTTTGAGATGACCAAAAATTGACCTAATCCGACACCAAACAAGGGAGTTATGAGCATCTCCATTAGATCACACAATTCGAAATGATTAACAATCCAAATTGCAAAATGACAATCGAAGATTTCGAGTTCCAACATGCTTTCGGGATGGTGAACAGTCTCAGAATTAGCTAATTCTAGTCCCATTTGGAAGCTTGTCGGGTTACAATTCCAATGAGCTCAAAATATTCTAAATTTGACCACTAAAGAGAGAGTTATGAGGTTTACTATTGGACAAGGAGATGAAGGAAAAATTTAGGACCGACGACTGCGTTCCCACTTACGGATGCGTAAATGGTCTCGGAATACGATGATTCAAGTTTGGAATGAAAGAGCACTAAAGTACCTTTCAGATACCAAAAATCGACCCAATTCGACATCAAACCAGGGAGTTAGGAGCATTTCCATTGGATCGCATGACTTGGAAAGTTTATCAATCTAAATTGCAAAATGACGATCAGAGAGTTCCAACGGGCTTTCGAGATATCGAACGGTCTCAAAATTAGACAATTCTGGTCCCATCTGGAAGCTTGTCGAGTTACCATTCCAATGATCTCAAAATAGTCTAAACTCGACCACTAAAGAGAGAGTTATGAAGGTTACTACTGGATAAGGAGATAAAGGAAAAACTCTGAACCGACAACCGCAATCACACTTATAGATGCCCAAGTGGTCTTAGAATACCACGATTCCAATCCGGAATGAAAGAGCATTAAAGTACCTTTCAGATGACCAAAAATTGGCCCAATCAAACATCAAAAGAGTGAGTGATGAGCTTCATCATTGGAAAATGCAATTTGTAAAGATTAACGATCCAAATTGCAAAATGACGATCGAAGAGTTCCGACGTGCTTCTGGGATATCGAACGGTCTCAGAATTAGACAATTCTAGTCCCAATTGGAACCTTATCAAGTTACCATTCTAATGTGCTCAAAATAGTCTAAATTCGACCACCGAAGAGAGACTTATGAAGGTTACTATTGGACAAGGAGATGAAGTAAGAGTTCAGGACAGACGGCTGCGATCCCACTTACGGATTCACAAATCATCTCGAAATATGATGATTCAAGTCAGGAATGAAAGAGCACTAAAGTACCTTTCAGATGACCAAAAATCAACCCAATCTGACATAAATCGAGGGATTTAATAACATCTCTGTTGGCTCGCGCAATTCAGAAACAATCCAAATTGCAAAGTGACGATTGAAGATTTCCAACATGCTTTTGGATGTCGAACGGTCTCAGAATTATCCAATTCTGGTCCCATTTGGAAGCTTGTCTAGTTACCATTCCAATGAGCTCAAAATAGTCTAAATTCGACCACTGAAGAGAGTTATAATGGTTACTCTTGGACAAGGAGATGAAGGAAAACTTCAGGACCGAGGACTGCGATCCCACTTACAGATGCGCAATTGGTCTCGGGATACGATGATTCAAGTCAGGAATGGAAAAGCACTAAAGTACCTTTCAGATTACCAAAAATTGACCCAATCCAACATCAAACGAGGGACTTATTAGCATCTCCGTTCGGTCGCGCGATTCGGAAAGATAAACAATCCAAATTGCAAAATGACGATTGAAGAGTTCCAACGTGCTTTTGGGATATCGAACGGTCTCAGAATTAGCTAATTCGGTCCCATTAGGAAGCTTCTCAAGTTACCATTCTAATGAGCTCAAAATAGTCTAAATTCAACCACTAAAGAAAGAGTTATAAAGGTTACTATTGGACAAGTAGATGAAGGAAAAACTCAGGATCGATGTCCGTGATCCCACTAACGGATGCGCAAATGGTCTCGGAATATGACGATTCAAGTCAGGAATGAATGAGCACTAAAGTACCTTTCAGATGACCAAAAATTGACCCCATCCAACATCAAACGGGGGAGTTATGAGCATCACCATTGGATCACACGATTTGGAAAAATTACCAATCCAAATTACAAAATGACGATCGAAGAGTTCCAACGGGCTTTCAGGATATTGAATGGTCCCAGAATTAAACAATTCTGGTCTCATTTGGAAGCTTGTCGAGTTACCAATCCAAAGAGCTCAAAATAATCTAAATTCAACCATTGAAGAGAGAGTTATGAAGGTTACTATTGGACAAGGAGATGATGGGAAAATTTAGGACTGACAACTATGATCCCACTTACGAATGCCCAAGTGGTCACGAAATACAACGATTCCAATCCGAAATGAAAGACCATTAAAGTACCTTGGATCGCGTGATTTGGAAAGATTTATGATCCAAAATACAAAATGATGATCGTAGAGTTCCAACGTTCTTCTGGAAAATCGAACGGTCTCATAATTAGCCAATTCTGGTCCCATTTGGAAGCTTGTTGAGTTACCATTCCAATGAGCTCAAAATAGTCTAAATTTGACCACTGAATAGAGAGAGTTATGAAGGTTACTATTGGACAAGGAGATGAAGGAAAAATTCATGATCGATGACTGCGATCCCACTTACGGATGCCCAAGTGGTCTTGGAATACGATGATTCAAGTCAGGAATGAAAGAGCACTAAAGTACCATTCAAATGACCAAAAAACAACCCAATCTGACATCAAACATTGGAGTTATGAGCCTCTCTGTAACACCCCAAACTTTTTAATACCCGAGTATTGAAAGTCCTCGAGTGTTACCATGAAGTTTAACTTGATACGTACATGTGTACGACACCAACTTAGCTATCCTAACCCTACATCCATTCCCCAACAAAAATTGAACCATTGGGAATGATCTTCTTTCGTAGATCAAGTCATCTGACCGTAGGCTTCAAGGTAAGACTCTCCGTCATGAGATCTAATGTACGTGTCTTCCCTTAAGGGAATTGACAAATAACTCCCTATCCATAACAATTTAGATTTACATTCTTTTCTAAGAATTGCTTATAAGCACGCCTAGAACCATGTGGAGCCATTAGATTTTACAAAACCCTCATATCAGTAATAATTACAAAAATGCCATTGCCTAGGCCACTTGATTCTTGATCACGTGGTTTTCACTCTCCATTTAATGCAAAATTTTATACCATGCCTAATTACCAGAAATTAACCGTACATGTCGAATTTCAGGCCTTAGATCACAGTAAATCAACTACTTGACCTCTGCATCCGTATGTACGTTTATCAGATCGAGATTCTAATCTGTTTATCTTGTTCACCCCATATGAATATGCTTAACCCACCATTAGAATTATAATCCGAGGAACTTATACATGTGAATAAGTCACTCAAATCTAACGGTATACATGTCCTACCCTTAATCACTATAGAAACTCATTTTATGTCCATCAATTTGCAAAATTTACCGTACATCCACCTATATACATGTTCAAAGTGCTAATAGTAAAGTTTTTTTATTTTTAACAAGTCATCTGGCTATCCACCAGGTTTGGATCCGCCAAATGGGCCATCGTAATATTAGGGTAAAGTAGTCATTATGAAGATCTTCGGATTTAAGTTTATACTACCGAGTTACTTGTCAATTAAATATGTACAAACGTTATTTTGAATTTGAGAAAGACTTAGCCATCGAAAAAGCATCTTAGACATTCTAGAGAGATCGGAGTCCAACCTGCGATGAATGAAAGAGCATGAAAAATAACAAACAACGGTGAAGTTTCGTACTATTTAGACGGTGCAGTTGGGAGTTACATATGATAGATGGTATAACCATGAAAAAGGGCAAATTTGTAAATTTTAAATGAAGACTCATATATACAGCAGCCTCTCTTGCTTCACATAGGTTTTGACATGTGAATTTCACTCACTCGTTCTTGCAAATGTGTGGCCCAGCTTGGATTATGATCTGCTTTATATTTTGGCCCTAGGCCAAACATGATTTTTAAAGCTGGTGGACAATCAATGTACGTAAATGAATTCCTGGTTCAACGTGAACACAGTCCCACGTTGATTAAAGTGTGGCCCACCGAAGTTACAGATCGACCCTTATAACACGCCCAAACACACCTTAGGATCATTAGAATCCTTTTGACCATCGATGTTTAATTTTGAGGTGATTCAACCATCAAACTAAGCTGAATCTACAATTAGAGCTAAAAATAAGTGAAAATTTAGTGTATGGCCCACCTGGACCTTGGATCTGCCCCATCTTTGGTAAAAGACTCTGAGTGGGCCCTCTTAGTGGGGTAAACGGGATGGATCTATCACAAACATCATGGCAGACCCCACATAGCGGTGCACATGTGCACAACTGGTGTACACACGAGGTGCACCAGACTCCCTGCATGGTCAGACGACAAGTGGGCTGTACAAAACCAGATTTTCTAAAAACGGAAACTGCCAGGTTGGCAATCCGCGTGCAGTGGAGAGTCTCGATCTCAACTATTCTTTTAGGACTACCCTAACTGTCCATTTCAAAACCACCTTGAAGTTTCTGCCCACAGTAAAAAGAAAAACCACAGGCAGTTTAGTTTTACCAGCTGTATCTGGAGACCAGTGCAAACCAACTTAGCCCTGACCGTGTATTTTTCATCCAACGGTTCAGGAAGGACTAGGGTTCTCTATATAGGAGAGGATCGGACGACAGCAGGAGGATCCCCTTTCCATTTCTTGTGGCAGCCCAAAAATGGCCATTTTCTTCCTTCCCTTGAACTCACCATGAAAACATCCTTGAAGCTTCACTCCAACCAACCTTTGAGCTCCTCTGAGCCTATACACACCATCTGCAACCATCAGTTAGAAGAAATAAGTCCCCGTTTCTAATCCACCATTAAAGCTCCATCTCCTTCCTCGGTAAGAAGCAGAAATCGTATGGGTTGGGTGGCCACTGAATACGTTAGTTGGGCCATCCCTGAGTCAAGTCCAACCACTTTTAGACTTCCCAGAAGTAGAAAAGAAGAAGGAATAAGGAGCAGATAAAAGGAGGAAGAAGAAAGAAGGAGGAGGAGGGAGAGTAGGGTTGTTGCATCGCACATAGCTGACGAGTGCTGCCACCCACAATTCCGCTGCACCAGCGGCCTTCAAATGGATGACCAAGACCCACATTTAGGCATCCAGAAGGCCCTTCACTAGGTCAGGAATTCATTCCGGTGAACCACACTCGATCAGGCCTCAGTTTGGCCGTTACCTGAGCTAAAAAAGACCTTCAGTGGGCCGCACCACAAGATACAGTGGGCCGCATATGGGCCCCACCATATATACTATGGACCGCAATCAGGGCCTTGATCAGCCTCAAGCTGGGGTGGGCCTTAGCCATTATCTTTGGCCGCTAGTGGGACTATAGGTGGTCCTTGCATGGGCCCAATCAAGGGCTGAAATCATCAAAGATAACCCACATTCAAGGGTGGAGAAATCTAGTAGGTTGGGCTGAAATCACCATCCTGTGGGCCTCACCATAAGGTGCAGTGGGCCGGTCCCACTTGGGTTTAGATTAGACCCAACAACTGGGCTACCCTATCATGGCAAAAGTCTGGTGGGCCTGGTCTCTCTAGTGCTTGCCCAAATAATAATCTGATACATGGGGCCCTTCAAACCTACTCTAGACTCATTTTAAAGCATTACCATAATTATCATTATTAGGAATTCTAATATTAGAAATGTATGGCCTTTAGCAAATTATCTATACTGATGTTAGATATTACATATAAAGATTATTATTGTTAAATATTAATGTTTTACTCTATCATTATTAAATATTATCCTTAAGGGTATGTATTTTCATTAAAATGATTAATAGTGTCACGTTAGCTAATATTGGGTATATTAGTAATATTAATGGTTGTTTCGAAATCATTAGTATCAGTCCTTGTTATATTATCATTAATAAATGTTCTATTATCATTACCTAGGGGTTATTAGTCATTAGATATTGGTGGTACATTTAAAACTTATAGACCGTCATTATTTATATGGATGGGTTGATACTCCTATTATGAATATTAATTGGCACATTGTACGATGATAATATTATTATTATTATTATTATTATTAATCTAGGATTCAAATCCTAGAATCTAAAGCCTATAACTAAGCCCTAGTATGAAGCCCTAAGAGTAATTCAAACCCCAGGTCGTATTGGTCTTGACCATAGGTACTTGGTAGAACATTGATCTCACATACAACTTCACAATTCATGGTAGGATTCAATTCTAAGGATGCACGCGCTTCCTAGCAATGTTAGTTGGTGATTCAAAACGTCAAGTGATGATTCTTCTCCTTGAGCTTTCTATCTTCTCATTAGCTTAAGTTATACTTTTTATTTAAATTTATATTTGATATCTCTCTCTTATAATCACATGTGTTAGCTGGTAAAAATTGAATTGCTATATTGCCTGCTTAATGTTCATCCTATATATTTGTTCATGAATTATTTGTGGATTGCTTATGGAACTTAAACTGGTACACCAGTGGAAAACCACCACCTATATGTGTACACCCATACTTGGGATGTAACTCGACTGGTTGTAATAGTAATGGACCTTCGGCTTAGTGGTTATTGAATGATGATTTAAAGTAACCATTGATGTGGGCCTACCATCCAGGGTTGTTGTGTCCAACAGTTTTTAAGGATGGTCTTTTATCGCATGATTTTGATACTCGCCCTATGTGGCTTATTTTGATATTTGTCTTATGTGTCTTGCTTTGATATTGTCGTATGTGTCCTTGTTCTGGTATTTTCCCTATATGGGTTCGATGTTTTTATACTGTGCAACCATGCGATGGCAAGCCCCATATGTTGTAATATGATTGACCACTAGTCGACAGTTTTCCATTAAACATCCTAAGGTGGTAGCCTCATGAGC